>NC_089259.1:11478642-12103642 GCF_963930625.1 Muntiacus reevesi
GCTAAGCTTGATGCCTGGACCATCTATAGTTTTTGAAAACGAAGGACAAATCCACAATGAAGTCATTGATTCCTCCCTGATCTCATGATTTTTCTGCATCAGTTGATATGGTCATGTGGTTTTTATTGTTCATTTTGTTATCGTGGTGCAATATATATATATATTTTCTTTTTTACTGAAGGATCATTGCTTTACCATCCCCAACTGGGTGTTGTTTTTGCTTTGGAATTAAGGTTGCTGGGAGAAATATCAATAACCTCAGATATGCAGATAACACCACCCTTATGGCAGAAAGTGAAGAGGAACTAAAAAGCCTTTTGATGAAAGTAAAAGAGGAGAGTGAAAAAGTTGGCTTAAAGCTCAACATTCAGAAAACTAAGATCATGGCATCTGGTCCCATCACTTCATGGCAAATAGATGGGGAGACAGTGGAAACAGTGTCAGACTTTATTTTTTGGGGCTCCAAAATCACTGCAGATGGTGATTGCAGCCATGAAATTAAAAGACGCTTACTCCTTGGAAGGAAAGTCATGACCAACCTAGACAGCATATTAAAAAGCAGAGACATTACTTTGCCAACAAAGGTCCATCTAGTCAAGGCTATGATTTTTCCAGTGGTCATGTATGAACGTGAGAGTTGGACTATGAAGAAAGCTGAGCGCTGAAAAATTGATGCTTCTGAACTGTGGTGTTGGAGAAGACTCTTGAGAGTCTCTTGGACTGCAAAGAGATCCAACTGGTCCATCCTAGAGGAGATCAGTCCTGGGTGTTCCTTGGAAGGACTGATGTTGAAGTTGAAACTCCAATCCTTTGGCCACCTGATGCAAAGAGTCGACTCATTGGAAAAGACCCTGATGCTGGGAGGGATTGGGGGCAGGAGGAGAAGGGGATGACAGAGGATGAGATGGCTGGATGGCATCACCGACTCAATGGACATGAGTTTGGGTGGACTCCGGGAGTTGGTGATGGATAGGGAGGCCTTGTATGCTGCAGTTCATGGGGCCGCAAAGAGTCGGACACGACTGAGTGACTGAACTGAACTGAATTGCTTTATTATATTGTATTGGTTTCTGCCATACATCAACATGAATCAGTCACAAGTTTACATATATCCCCTCCATCCTGAACCCCCCTCCCATCTCCTAGCCCATCCTGCCCCTCTACGTTGTCACAGAGCACTGGGTTGAGCTCCCTGTGTGATATAGCAAATTGGCACTTGCTATCTATTTTACATATGAAATGTATATGTTTCTATACTGCTCTCTCTCAACTCATCCCACCCTCTCCTTATTCTACTGTGTCCACAAATCTGTCCTCTACGTCTGTGTCTCCATTGCTGCCCCACAAATAGGCTCATCAATGCCACATTTCTAGATTCCACATGCATGTGCTAATATACAATATTTGTCCCTCTCTGACTGACTTCACTCTGTATAATAGACTCTGACCTCATTAGGAATGACTCAGATGTGTTGTGTATGTTGAAGCATCCTTGAACTCCAGGAATAAGTTATATCAAAATGTATAGTCTTTGGACAGGCTGTTGAATTCTATTTACTAGAATTTTTAAAGGATTTTTGCATCAGGAATACTGATTTGTTGTTTTCTTGTAGTGTCTTTGATTTCCCTGGTGGCTCAGACAGGAAAGCGTCTGCCTACAGTGTGGGAGACCCAGATTCGATCCCTGGGTTGGGAAGATACTCTGGAGAAGGAAATGGCAACCCACTCCGTACTCTTGCCTGAAAATCCCATGGACAGAGAGCATGGTCGGCTCCTACAGTCCATGGGGTCGCAAAGAGTCGGACACGACTGAGCGACTTCACTCACTCACTGTCTTTGCCTGGTTTTGATAGCAGGGTATCCTGGCCTCGTAGAATGAGCTTGGAAGGGCTCCTTCCTCCTCAATTTTTGAGAAGACTTTGAGCAGGATTGGTGTTAATTCTTTGAATGTTTGTTAATATTCTCTAGTGAAACCATCTGATCCTGGTTTTTCCTATTTTGATGACTGATTCAATCTTTTACTAGTTATTGGTTTGTTAAGATTTTATATTTCTTCATGATTAAGTCTTGATAGGTCATGTGTTTCTAGAAATTTAAACATTTCTTTTAGGTTATCCAGTTTGTTGCATAAAATTTTTCATAGTAATCTCTTATAATCCTTTTTATTTCAATGGCATTAACTGTAAGGTTCTCTCTATAATATTTAATTTTAGGTGAGTCTTTTCTCTTTTTTAAAAAATAGTTAATCTAGCTAGTATTTGTTTTTCTTTTTTTTTTGTTGTTGTTGTTGTTGATTAAAATACCCTGTTTCTATTGCTTTATTTTTGTTGTTCTATTGTCTTTCTATTCTCTATTTCATTATCTCTGCTCTGTGCTGTGTTGTGAGCTAAGTCACTTCAGTGGTGTCCAACTCTTTGTGACTCCATGAACTGTAGCCTGCCAGGCTCCTCTGTCCATGGGATTCTCCAGCCAGCAATATTGGAGTGGGTTGCCATGCCCTCCTCCAGGGAATCTTCCTGACCCAGGGATCGAACTGGCATCTTATATGTCTCCTGCTTTGACAGGCAGGTTCCTTACCACTAGCACCACCTGGGAATGTCTCTGCTCTAATCTTTATTATTTCCTTTCTTCTGCTAACTTTAGATTTAGTTAGTTCTTTTTCTAGTTTGTTGAGGTATAAAGTTAGTTAATTTAAGATAGATTTTTCTCCTTTTTTAACGTGTACATTTATAGCTATAAAGTTCCCTTTTCACAGTGCTTTTGGCTGCATTTCACAGGTTCATTTTCATATGGGGCTTCCCAGGTGGTTCAGTAGTACAGAATCTGCTTGCCAATTCAGGAAACATAATGAGACACGAGTTTGATCCCTGGGTTGGGAAGATCTCCTGGAGGAGGAAATGGCAACTCACTCCAATATTCTTGCCTGGGAAGTCCCATGGACAGAGGAGACTGGTGGGCTGAAGTTCACAGGGTTGCAAAAGAGTCGGACGACTGAGCTGCAAAAGCACAGTTTTCATTTGTCTTAAGGTATTTTCTATTTTTCCTTATGACTTCTTGATATCCATTAGTTGTTTGAGTGTGTTATTCAATTCCTCCTATCATGAGTTTTTCAGCTTTCCTTCTGCTATTTATTTCTAGCTTTATTCCATTGTGACTGGAAAACATACTTTGTAATAATTTAAATCTTTTAAAAAAATTGTAGAGACTTATTTTGTTGCTGTAATTATTTTTAAATAAAGGCATCTGAATTACTTTTAGGTGCTACATATGAAAATTCAAGTTATAGTTAAGTGATATTTCACAGAAACAGTTTTTTTTTTTTTTTTTGCATCTCTAAAAGGTGAATCTGGTATTATGTAAGCATGAATCACAAACACAAATCCCAAGTTAAGTCATCTATTTTACAACTTTTTATTCAATGAGATCACGTATAGGGCCCGTACTCACAGTCTCATAAAGCCATGCACTGGTCACACTGGCCTCAGTGGTCATTTACTGTGGCCTCTTACATTGCAGATGAAAAAACAGAGAGTTCTGCCTATTCCAAAGGAGTGATTCCCAAAGGAACATATTTGATCATAGGTTATAGGTCGTGTTACACCACATTGGTGATGTTTTTGAGGCCATCTACTCATGTTCTCATTTGTGATACCCCAAGCTAAGTCTTTCTGAAGATACCATCGGATATTTAGAACGTTTACATAGCTGAGAATTCAGGACTTAAGCACACTGATCTTTTTAGAGCAATTTTAGGTTCACAGAAAAATTGATCAGAAAGTACAGAGTTCCCATAACCCCCTGCCCCCGCCAACTATCAACATGCCCCATCAGAGCACTACATTTGTTAGAATCAGTGAACCTGTATTGACACATGGCTTGTTTTTTGCCTTTGCGTGCTCAGCCGCGTCCTACTCTTTGCAACGCCGTGAACTATAGCCCCCCAGGTCCCTCTGTGGAACTTGCCAGGCAGGAATACTAGAGTGGGTTGCCACTTCCTACTCCAGAGGATCTTTCAGACCCAGGGATCAAAACTGGGTCTTTTGCACCTCCTGCCTTGACAGGCAGATTCTTACCACTCATGCACCTCAACATCATCCAGATCATATGGTTCATGTTAGAATTAACTCTAGTATTTCACATTCTATTCCTTTTTAAAAATTGTAGTAAAAAAACATATGACATAAACTTTACCATCTTAATCATTTTAAGTGTACAGTTAAGTAGTATTTAGTATATTCACATGGCTATGATATAGATATTCAGAACTTTGTTAGTTTTTGTACCTAGCAGAACAGAAACTCTATACCCATTAGACAACTCTCCTTTGTCCCTTTTCCCCAGCCCCTGGTACTTTAAATATCTCATATAGATGGAATCATCTAGTGTTTGTCCTTTTCGTGACTGGTTTATTTCACTGAACACAGCATCCTCAAGGTTTCATGCTATAGCACATGTCAGGATTTCCTTCCTTTTTAAGACTGAATATTATTCCATTATCTGTTTATACCACCTTTTGCTTATATAATTGCCAATCAATGGACATTTGAATTACTTTCATACCTTGGCTATTGTGAATAGCACAGTTACAGAGGTGGGTGTGTAAATATCTCTTTTGAGATACTGCTTTCAATTCTTTTGGATATTTATCTAGAAATGGAATTGCTGGATTACATGGTAGTTTCATTTGCTTCGAGGCTCCTCATTAATGTTTCCCAAAGCAGTTGTACCATTTTACAATCTTCTTAATAGTGCACAAAGGTTCCAATTTCTCTATATCCTTCCTTACACGTGTTATTTTCTGTTCTTAGTCTTTTTATTTATAGTAGCCACCCTAATAGCTGTAAGGTCTACAATTCAGATCTTTTGACTCTCTCACAAACTTCTTTGAACTTTCATGTATTTTGACAGCCCATTGTGTTCAGGTTAACTGCCAACTTCCTCTTTAGGGTTGGAACAAAAATTCTACAAAATATTGGGGAAAATGGACAGGCATCCTAAACAAGAGAAAGATATTTGGGACACATTATCCATCAATGTATTATCCTGGAAAGCCAAAATGAAACTGGGCTTGTATGATAATGAATATTCAATGCAAAATGTAAAATTTAAGAATTGTTGATGTTTCATTTCCGATTATTAAAATGAGGAATGAATTAACTTTATAGAAAATTCTGCATAATGCAAAGTTTCTGAGCCACACCTATTTCAAACAATAAAATAGAATAGAAAGAATAATTCTTTTATACAAAGAATTGTATCTTATTATAGCATAGAGGGAATTAGAAAAGATACAAAATAAAAACAAGGAAATGTTTTTAAATAAGGAAACTATGGTAACTAAAATCATCGAAAAAGCAAGAGAATTCCAGAAAAACATCTATTTCTGCTTTATTGACTATGCCAAAGCCTTTGACTGTGTGGATCACAATCAACTGTGGAAAATTCTGAAAGAGATAGGAATACCAGACCACCTGACCTGCCTCTTGAGAAACCTATATGTAGGTCAGGAAGCAACAGTTAGAACTGGACACGGAACAACAGACTGGTTCCAAATAGGAAAAGGAGTACGTCAAGGCTGTATATTGTCACCTTGCTTATTTAACTTCTATACAGAGTACATCATGAGAAACGCTGGGCTGGAGGAAGCACAAGCTGGAATCAAGATTGCTGGGAGAAATATCAATAACCTCAGATATGCAGATAACACCACCCTTATGGCAGAAAGTGAAGAGGAACTAAAAAGCTAAAGCCTCTTGATGAAAGTGAAAGAGGAGAGTGAAAAAGTTAGTTTAAAACTCAACATTCAGAAAACTAAGATCATAGCATCTGGTCCCATCACTTCATGGCAAATAGATGGGGAGACAGTGGAAACAGTGTCAGACTTTATTTTTGGGGGGCTCCAAAATCACTGCAGATGGTGATTGCAGCCATGAAATTAAAAGATGCTTACTCCTTGGAAGGAAAGTCATGACCAACCTAGACAGCATATTAAAAAGCAGAGACATTACTTTGCCAACAAAGGTCCATCTAGTCAAGGCTATGGTTTTTCCAGTGGTCATGTATGGATGTGAGAGTTGGACTGTGAAGAAAGCTGAGTGCCAAAAAATTGATGCTTTTGAACTGTGGTGTTGGAGAAGACTCCTGAGAGTCCCTTGGACTGCAAGGAGACCCAACCAGTCCATCCTAGAGGAGATCAGTCCTGGGTGTTCATTGGAAGGACTGATGCTGAAGCTGAAACTCCAGTACTTTGGCCACCTCATGAGAAGAGTCGACTCATTGGAAAAGACCCTGATGCTGGGAGGGATTGGGGGCAGGAGGAGAAGGGGACGACAGAGGATGAGATGGCTGGATGGCATCACTGATGCGATGGACGTGAGTTTGAGTAAACTTCGGGAGTTTGTGATGAACAGGGAGGCCTGGCATGCTGCGATTCATGGGGTCGCAAAGAGTCAGACACGACTGAGGGACTGAACTGAACTGAACTGAATGGTAACTAAGATTTATTGAGGACTTATCACATCCCATGCCACATAGAGTTTATATGCATTTTGTGATTAACAAAATCTCTATGAGGTGTCAGAGGTGGGAGGGTGCTTCCTAGTTGGTGCTAGTGGTAAAGAACCTGCCTGCCAATGCAGAAGATCTAAGGGACATGGGTTCGATCCCTGGGTCAGGAAGATCCTCTGGAGAAGGGCATGGCAACCCACTCCAGTATTCTTGCCTGGAGAATTCATGGTCAAAGGAGCCTGGTGGGATACAGTCCATAGGGTCACAAAGAGTCAGACATGACTTAGCACACACGTGATGAGACGGGAACTGATATACTTTCCATATTACAAATGAGTCTCAGAAAAGTTAAGTAAGTCTTCTGGGATCAAGAGCACTGAAGTGGTGGGCCAGCATTCAGATCCAGGCAGTCCAACACCTTAGAGGCACCTTGTCTAACCACAGTCAGATGCCGGGTTTCTGTGAAGAAATATTAAATGCGTGTGTTCCTTTATCAGGGGCAAAGACTAAAGGATGACTGGAAAATAACTGTCTCTAAAGACATGAAGAGGAATGATTTTCTTTTCTTAAGAGGACAGATTTTATTGAAGTGGGAGGAACTCACATATAAACTTATTATTTTCGGAGAAGCGTTCTATGTGTAAGCGGTCCAAGACTCGGGCTTTTCCTTAACATTCCCACCTCTATAACCCGCCACAGAGATGCTAGGTATTCTTTTAATCCTCTGTACTGAGGCTGAGCCCTGCACATGGACATATAAACATGCATGCATATCTCAGAGGAAATAGTGCTGTGTAATGGAGAAACCCTGAAATACTTTCCAAATTCCTCGCTTCCTGAGCAGAACTTAGTGGTTTCAAATTATTACTTATTTTTCAAGAGACTGGAGGGTAGTGTAGCAGCTGTGAAGCCAGACTGCCTGGGTTTGAGTCCAGATCTTCAATGCCCAACTGTACAACCTTGGCAAGCTCTGTGCCTCTATATGCCTTAGAGTCCTCATCTATGAAACAAGGATAATTAGTTGCAGTGTACTTCATATGGTAGTTGGAGAATTAAATAAGTCAATATATATATATAAAGCCTATAGCACAGAGCCTGGAATATAATTAGTGCTATTTCAATTTGCCTAGTGACTCAGAAGGCAGAACTGAAAGCCACAGAGAATTATTTCCAGGCACTGAACTCTAATGGAGTTTGGCTGGCTGGATATTAATACTGCTTTGGACTAGTGACTTCTCTTTATCTGCCCCCCTCTCTTTCTTTGAATAGGAATGTCTCTGTTATCCTGTGTCTGTCCTATCTTTGTATGTTAGGTAGCAGATAATTGGTTTCTTGAGTTTCATAGGTGCACAGATGGAGAAAAACTGTGCCCCTCAAACTGTACTTAGTGGAATATACCCAGAGCCTAATTTAGATGATTTAGATGAGATTTGGGACTTCTGGACTGATGAGATTTAGGTGGAATTCTGTGCTACAGTGGGGTGAAACTTCTGGAGACCTTAGGATGGGGTGAAGGTATTCTGTGTGTGATACGGTATGAATCCTAGGAGCTGGGAGTGGACTGAAACAGAATTTTGGCCTTCTGGGATCTTTGACCCTGGTATTAGTATTGTGGTTATGTTGTTATGTGGCAAAAGGGACTTTGCAGATGTTATTAAGGCTACTAATCAGCTGACCTTAAAGTAGGGCAATAATCCTGGATTACAAGGAGGACCAATGTAATCACATGAAGCCTTGAAAGCGGAAGAGGAAGTGAGAGAGATTCAAAGTGTAAGAAGGGCTCAACCCACCATTACTGGCTTGAAGATAGAGGGGGCCACATGGGAACCATGAGTAAGAAACTGCCCAAGGCCCAAATGAATTGGAAGCAGATTCTCTAGGTAAGAGAGCCCAAGCCAAGACTTTGACCTTGGGAAACCCTAAGTAGAGTACCTAACCAAGCCAACTGAACTTCTGCCCTGCAAAACTGCCATAGTGAGTGAATGCTGTTTTAACCTGCTGAGTTCATGGTATTTTTCACAGTAGCAATAGAAAACCAATACACCAGATATGAATTAATTGTGTTGATATATAGCAGAAACCAATGTGATATTCTAAAGCAATTATCCTTCAATTAAAAATAATTTTTTTTAAAAAAGCAGTAGAATATGTTCTTCATATGAAATATTTGGATCACTGCAGATCTCCACTATACATTCCTCCTGGGCAGCCCCTAAAGTTACGTGCGCACAGATCCAGAAGTAGACATCCCAATACTTATTATGATTCACTTCTGTGCTCTGTTTTATGCCTCTGGCATTCCCAGTGGGTTCAAAGAAGGAAGGAACTATTTCTTCTTGATTTTTTTGCTCCCCCCAGAGCAAAACCCAGTGTTGGCACAATGAAGCAGTTGATAACTAATTTTTCAAGGACTTTTTTTGGTGTGGACCATTTTTAAGCCATTATTAAGTTAGTTACAATATTGCTCCTGATTTCTGTTTTGGCTTTTTGGCGGAGGGGTATGTGGGATCTTAGCTTCCGGACCAGGGATTGAACCTGTACCCTCTGCACTGGAAGGCCAAATCTTAACTACTGAACCACCAGGGAAGTCCCGACAAGTATTTTTTTGATGGAAAGCTAAGTGTGTTTGACAACTAATGTCTCTAGAGAACAATATTGAATGTGGATGGAGGCAGAGCCAGGGGCAGGAGACACGGTAGGAGACAAATTGGGGAAAGAAACAATTTGCAAGGACAAAGGAATGTAGCGTTTAATACTTGTATAATTATTGTTGGTTTAGAAAAATTTCCTTGATATATCTTTCCTACCCGCACAGCCAGCAGGATAAATTTCGGGAAGTAGGCTGACCATTGCATAAGTGGCTTGTGAAATAGCACTTAGTAGCTCACATTCCCAACAAGTTGAATAAATATGTTTGTGTGTAGTTTACCCCCCAAGGATGCTTCTCCTGGCTCCCCGGCAGCTGGACCAGAATGGGTGTTTAGTAATCGCATGGCAACCGGCTCCCTCTGGGATTGGAATGCTCCATCCCTGATGCTCTCCCTGAGGAGACAGACTGGAAAACAGACTGGGGTGCAGCCTGATAGAGTGTGGTCCCCTCAGACAGTGCAGGAAGCTTGGTGAAAACTCCCAGAACCTCGAGGTGGCTTGTGAGGCTCTGGCAGAAGGCTTGTAGCTACTTGCACCCCAAAAGCAAGTCAGAGGCATGGGATTTGAAGACATCTTCTAGGAAAGCAAGTCCCAAGGGGCATAAAGAAACTGGGAGAAATCATTAAAAAGAAAAACAAAACAAATTTTTATGAAGACTCACTCTATCTTGGAAACCAATTAAGTAAATGCCAGCCCAGTCTCTATTCCCAGTGCAGTTGCTATTCTGGTGAGTGTAATTGAAAGTAAAAATAATCACTGCCAGGCTTTGAAAAACAGCCACCAGCTATTCTATTTTAAATGATGTAAAAAAAGCAGGAGGTGAATGTGAAAACTGACCTTCTAAGGATGGCAATGTGCTCCATCCCCTTTCTTTAGCGGTTCCAAGCCGTCTGTGATTTCTTGTTAGTAAAATAGATCACCATGTGTTTTCAGGGGTTTCGGTGCCCCCATTACTAGGGCCAAGAACAGTACTCTTATCATTGAATGCATTTTATGACTTCAGTTCAGGTTATAAATTTAGATTGGTCATTGTGCTGTTCAAGGTCTCAGCTTCTCACTCTAAAAAAGCAGAACAAGCTGAATGGGAGATAAGAAGTGGGGAAAGTTGGAAGCAGGTGTTTTTTAAACAAGCTTCTGGACTTACTTGATCCCTTGGTGATTTTGTCTACTCTTCACAACTCTGATCAGTGGATTTGGCAAGAAATATGTTCTCTGTATAACACAAATTGAGATCTTGTGAAGTTTGAGCTTTA
Source organism: Muntiacus reevesi (assembly GCF_963930625.1). NCBI lineage: Eukaryota > Metazoa > Chordata > Mammalia > Artiodactyla > Cervidae > Muntiacus > Muntiacus reevesi. The sequence continues at coordinate 11,489,052 of NC_089259.1, forward strand.
AACGATCTTGAGGGTCCTCTTTAAGAAAGGGAACATAAAAATGTCTATTTTGGCAAATTTTACAAAAAGATGTGATCATGTGAACACAGAACCCCATTCCAAGCCCCAAGAAGGGCCCTGTAGAGGTAAGTGGCTCCAAATCTAAAGCTTCAGTTCATGAACTGTAGCCCACCAGGCTCCTCTGTCTATGGGCTTCTCCAGGCAGGAATACTGGAGTGGGTTGCCATTTCCTTCTCCAGGGGATCTTTCCAAACCAAGGATTGAACCCAGGTCTCCTGCATTGCAGGCAGATTCTTTACCATTTAAGCCACCAGGGAAACCCACAAAGCTTCATTAATTCCTGATAAATCCACATATGCATCGATGAAAGTTTAGAGTCACATTGCTTCTCTGAGGACAAAGGAAAGTAGCAGGAACCACAGAATGTGGGACTCCAAAGGGGCCTTTTAAGATTAATCCAGATATTTTACAGATGAATAGCTGGGGAAACAAAGGCTCAGAGAGGTTAAGCCTTGATGAGTATTTGCACAGGTAACCAGCATTTGAATCTGCTTCTCTTAACTTCATTTTTCAGACCGGTGTTTCTGTACTATTTCTCAGGATAACTTGTGAACCCAGAGAAAACAACAGGGGTAAACATGACGAAGTCTGTCTTATCCTTGCAGAGGCATGTAGACTGCCAATAAGGGACGGCATGACCCACCAGGGTGTCTGAGACGGTAGGCTGGGGGAGTCTATGTGATGTCATCACACCCCCTCCCTCGGTCCTGTTTGCAGAGATGACAAGGTGTGACTGCATGCCTCTGTTGTTTTTTTCTTTTTTAATTCAAATACAAAAGGACATTCATATCCAAATAAATATTGTCTTCTTGTCACTTTCCAAGTAGGCTCTTATCCCAAATTGGTGACACTGCTGAAGCCAGTTTTAGAAAGTCCTTCTTAAACTAACCTTTTATCAGTTCAGTCACCCAGGAAAGGGGTGACTTTCGTGGTAGCTCAGGTTAGTAGCTCAGGCATTTTTCTGTCTTCTTTCCTTCCCAATCCTTCATTCCCTTCCTTCCTTTCTGTTTTTCTTCTCTCTGTCTTGTCAAACAAACAAAGAATTATCATCCATCTATCAGATTTTGTGCTGAATGGTTTTTGAATGTTCCTCCAAATCAAAACTATGATTAAAGGTTTAAGAAACATGAAAATATTAAAAATAATTTGATACTGATTCTGAAGAGGACTCTAGTTTTCACCTAAACCCTATGGGAAGAAATTAAACAACTAGTCATAATTTAATGGCCAAAGTAGGGAGAATTGCTATCAGCTTATTAAAATGTCCTACTCAGATGAAGGGCTTCCCATGAGGCATTAGTGGTTAAGAAATCCTCCTGACAATGCAGGAGATGTAAGAGACTCGGGTTCGATCCTTGGGTCAGGAAGATTCTCCTGGAGGATATGGCAACCCACTTCAGTATTCTTGTCTGGAGAAGTCCATGGACAGAGAATCCTACCTCCCCCAGAGGAGCCTGGCAAGCTATAGTCCTTGGAGTCACAAAGAGTCTGACATGACTAAGCAATAAGCACACAGATGAAGGAACATAAATGTCTCTTGTGCCAGGCATTGTGTGAGGCAGTTTTGTGTACATGATCACACTTACTCCTCCAACCTTAGGATGTTGGCATGATGGGCTCATGTTACAATTAGGTAAACCGAGGCACCGCAGAGTTCAGCTTTCAATGTTAGAGCTAATACTGGAACCAAATCTGCTGGCCCCGAGATCCATGCTCTTTTACACCCTTCACCCTATGCGACCATCCCCATACATGTCTGTGTTGAATTTACGGAGGCTCCGTCGATACCTCTGTGCTCCCAACCTGGGTTACAAAGTGGGTGGGGGGTCAGGGAAATGAGGTCATGAATTCAACCTCAGGAAGTACAGGCCAAGGCCACCAGTTATCTTCAGGGAAACCCAGGGAGAAAAATAAACCCTTCTTGGTGTTTTCTCCTGTGATGGAATTGTCGGAAGCCTGCTTATGTCTCTGATTGTTTCTCCCTCTCTTCTCCAATCTCCTCTCGTTTGTTCTTTCCTCAATTGTCTGCCTCACTCCTATTTTCACCAACCTCATCCTCAGAATAATTTTGTATCAATGTCCCTAGATGCTGCTTTTCATTCAACACTTGTTCATATCTCATTTCTATCTTCCTCTCTCCTACTGTTCTTAATTCATCAAAATAAACAACTTGAGCAATTACCTGTAGCAACTATAGTCAGAGCCTTCCTTCAACAACTGGGTCCTTCCTCCTCCTACCCTGAAATGTGGTGATAATGAAATTGAGAAAAAGACATTTGGGAATCAGCATACCGTTATTCACATAAATGAGGCCCCAGACATTAAATCAGCATTTTTTTTTAAAGGACAGGCCATTGTGCTTTCTCTACATATTTTTTTGATTTTCACCCACATCATTTATCTTGGAGTTACCCATGTACTTCTGCAAGGTCTTTGGGAGGAAGGCATCTTCAGCTTCTGCCAAGGGTCACCAGGAGGGAGCATGTGGGCTATATGCGCAAGTAGACTTGATTCTGAAGAAGCTGGCTCCATTTCTGACTGGCTCTAAGACACGGAGCAAACAATTTAACTTCTCTGATCTCAGTTTCTCTACCTGAAAAATGGGACCTTATAGTTACCTTGAAGAGCTGTGTTAAGAGCACAAAGTTTGGAATTACATCAAACTTTGATTTCTACTCGGCCTCTGACTAGTTGTGTGGTACTAAGTTGATTACCCAACTCATACTCACCAGCAGGTAAAATGGGAGATAATAATACTCATATAGTATTTTAGGATACTATAGGAGTACTTACATGATTACTAGGAGGATTCAACTGAGCACTATATTTCACTCTTGATCCAGGATATGATATAGAGCAAGCACTTACTTAGCTATTCTTCAGATGAGTGAGATGAAATATGAAGTTCTGGGGACAATGGCTAGCCCATAGTTGAGTTTCAATATGTGTTCATTTCCTTTCTTTCTTCCACGGGAAAAGCAGTAGATGAGACACCTACTGATTATCTTCCCCTTTGGCTTAATGTGCAGACGATTAACTGTCTACAGTTTCCTCCACTTTGCATCTGGTGACACTTCCCACCCTTGTAAGGATGGGCTTGCCCTTAGGAAGAATAAAGAGCTGCCTGCCTCCTATAATTTCAGAGGTGCTGAAAGTTTTATTTGTCTCAAACACCTGTCCTCTAGCAGTCTTCTTGGAGTTATAAAATTGCTCCTTTGGAAGTTTCCCTTTGGGTTACAACATTAACTCCAGAAAGCTTTTGTTAAGATGCAATTTTCTTCACTGGGTAGAATAATTGGTCCCTTTTCATTCACATATTAGCACGGATTGGTCAGGTCAAGTCTGCAGGAGATGATGGGAACAGTAAATTCCAAGAAGGGAGAACTGTAATATCTTGAGGCAGACCCAAAGGAGCAATGATGGGCCTAAGCAGCCTGGAGGTGCCCCAGTGGGCCCAGGATTGACTTTGTCTGTTTCCTCAGTTTGCTCTGGGGCATCCTTCAGTCAACTTCTTCCCGGGGGGGCTGCTAAGTACCCAGTGGGCAGTGAATTCCTGCAGTGTGGACGCCACTCACCTGGCCCAAGGCGGGAGCAGAAGAGATAGCGCCGCCATTTTATCTAATCAGATGTGAAGTGGAGATTTGTGTGACGTCAACCCAAGAAAGAACAAACAGCGTGACAGAAACAAGAGGGAACTCAGGTAGGATCAAGTGCTTAAGTAGCAGATAACCCGTCAAGACTGGAGTCCAAAGGGGGTGACTGAAGAAACTATGATAGCCCGTAAATCCCAAGTGGATGGAGAGTTGGAATGTCTTGAGGACTAGTTGATAGCAAATAAACAAGAAATGGGAATATGAATAGTTTTTGTTTTTATTTTTTAACTTAGACACAGGTTTGAAGAGTAGCAAACTAGGCAAACAGCCTTTTTTGGGGGGTGGGGCTAGGGTGGGTATTTAAACAGTGGCATTTAAATACTGCAGTGGCAAAAGCAGCGCTATGTTTGTGAGTGAGGTGCCCACACTACAGTACTTCTTCTGACGGCTTTTTACTCATTAGAGCTTAATTACTGTTATCTCAATCTTTCCAAAGTTGTTGTGTGAACAGGGATATGGTGAATGGTTTGTAACACCCAGATCACAAATGAGATAATGAAGGCACAGCTAGACTGTAATTTTATACTAAATGGACACATTCCTTGTATGTCTCTAAGTCTGAAACCCAGTTTACTGTTGAGATGTATAAATCCAACATGCATATTACGATTAACCTGGTGAGGCTGTCAAAAAGTTCACTTTTCAACTATAATTACAGCCCCTGGGAAGGCAAATTGTGATACATGAGAAATACATATAGAATAACTGACATCTACAAAACAGAGAAGTTGGGGGTCTTTTAGGAGCTACACAGCATAGAAATAGATCCTTTCTTGCCAAAATCTAGGAGAGGCTTTAAAAACCTTTCTCCTAACACAGTGAGACATTTGAAAGCCACTATTCTATGGCTTCTGTCTTTTTAGCATTTGTATACATATTACTAACCAATAACAGCGTGACTACTGTGTGCCACACTGAGTGCTCTACATAGCTTATCTCACTAAGTAATTGCAACCTATAAAGTAGCAAATGAAAACAGACATGGTTAGAACCAAGGAAAATAGTGTGGTTCAAACCAAGGAAGTAGCAAATAAAAATACACATGGTTAGAACCAAGGAAATAAAGATTCTGTGCTTAAAAAAAAATCAACTTTAAGTAATTGCGGAAAGGCTAGGAATTCTCTGAAATTTGTAGATAAATCCTGATATCATCTAATGATGCTCATTGTGATCTGTAGTCACAGATGGAGTACAATAGCGACCAGCAGATGATTTTCAAAATAGGTCAACAAAAAACCAGAACCAGGACAGAGATCCGACTCTTGGCCACATCTCCTAATGGGGGCGATATTGCCAGTGAACAAGAGAGTTGCATCTTTATTAAATGAGTTCTCCAGTTGTGGGCTGTTTAATGTAAATTCATACTTAAGTTCATCTGATAAAAAGCTGTATTTAATTCATGATATAATTCTATGTTCTTTCATGGATTGTACAAAATCCCAATGTAAAAGAACTTTGAGAACTGCTAGCTAGGAAATGCAGCTATGCATGAGGTTCCAGATTTGGGCTCAAGGTCATAGCTCATGTTCATGGACTCAGAGATATTTACAGTGCATTGTGAGTGACTTAAACAGTATAGAAAGTACCATGTGTGATAGGATTCCATTTTGTAAAACTAAAGGACAAAACCCTAAACCGTTATTTATTAATATTGAAAAGTTGAAAACAAATATCTTACTGTGAGGCACTAGTTATATACATTTAGGCATAAAAACCTGCATGTGTTGCCATTAAAAATAAGGCTATAGGAAAATATTTCTCAACGCTATGTTCATGGTTTGTTAAAAACAATAAAACATAATTGAAAATAGTTTAATACCACTTTTTATGAAAGGAAATTTACGCATAGGCAAAACATTTGTAAACATAAATGTTAATATGCTAACATGCTTACTCTGGGTGGTGAAATTACAATTGATTTCTTTTCTTTCTTTTTTTGTTTTTTTACAAAATTTAATTAGACTTTATTTTTAGAATAGTTTTCAATTTGCAGAAAATTAAGATAGTACAGAGTTCCTTTATACCCCACATCCAGTTTCCTTGATTATTACCATCTTACATGAGTATACATGAGCTATTATTATCTCTTACATTTAGTATAGTTAATGAACAAATATTTAAATATTAACTCTAGTCCATACTTAGTTCGAGTTTCTTATTTTTTTGTTCCAGGAACCTACTCAGGAGACTGCATTATATTTAGTCATGATGTCTTTTTATTTTCCTATTAGCTGTGACAGTCTCTCAAGACATTTATAGTTTACATTGACCTTTGACAGTTTTGAGGAGTCCTGGCAGATATTTTGAAGAATGCTTCCTTGTTGGAATTTCTCTTAATTAGACTGGAATTATGGTTTTTAGGAGGAACTGTTGACTTTTATGTTCTTTTAATTTATTGATATCTGTATCTTTCAAATTTTCTGAAATGAGCATGTATTACTTTTGTACCAAAACAGTTATTATAATAAAAATTATATGCACATGAGTATATGTAGACTTCCCCAGAAGCTCAGAAGTAAAGAATCTGCATGCCAGTGCAGGAGACGCAAGAGATGTGGGTTCGATCCCTGGGTCAGAAATATCCCCTGGAGGAGGAAATGGCCACCTACTCCAGTATTCTTGCCTGGGAAACCCCATGGACAAAGGAGCATGGCAAACTACAGTCCATTGGGTCACAAAGGGTCCGACATGACCTGGTGACTAAACAACAGCAAGAGTGTATGTATCGTATCCACTGTTGCCAGCGTCAGATCCAAAGATGGCTGCCCTAGTCGGCAAGCGGTGAACTTGTGGTTGGCAGTTTCTCTTCAGTGTGTTTCAACTTCTCTTTCCAGCACCCTCTCACTCACTCCATTTCAAAGCCTTAGACACTTGGTAAAGGTTTAAGGTACTCTAATGGTGGAATTGCAGGGACCTGGTAGGGATGTTTGGAGTGGGTAGAGGAGGCGCCATGCTCCCCATTTCCATGCCCAGTTCTGCACTGTGGTTATTCTCTGGATGAGATACTCAAAGACTTATCAGAGGCATGTAACTTATAACTTGTCAAGAGAATAAAATCAGTTGTTTTCCAGAAACTTCCTAAGAATAGTTGTCCTCTAGACCCTGGAATCTGTTGTTTCTGTCTTCAAAATGTCCTCCTCCCTTAGGCAGTAGTAGCCCAATTTTCCTTTCCTTCTCCCACTATTCCGGAAGTGGCTATCTGACCACATTCAGAGCCAGACAACTCCCTCCTCTCCTACAGTGATTGGTGGATCACTTAGACATGTGACTCTAAGTGAGCCAATGGGAGCCTGTCCTGAAATTTTTACCGAAGTGTTCAGAAGAACTTTCCTTCTGTCATGGCTATTAAGGTGATGGGACGTAAGCTCAGAGTAGTGAGGGACCATGTGAATTACTACAGAGAAACAACCTGTCTGAAAAGGAAGTCATCACAAAGGAAAGACACCTAGGAAGTGAGGAGAAATGTTCTTGCGGCTAATGCATGAACATCCTGATTCTGACAAGCCAGATTTATCTCCTCAACTCTTCAGTTACAGGAACTGGTAAAGCCATTTTTTTTTTTTTTCAACTTGTCAGTTCAACTTTTATTTTTGTTACTGCAAATAGAAGACTCTTGATTAAATGCTCTTTCAAGATCTTATTCAACATCTTATTTCCCTAAATAAATCTTTAGACCCAAGTGGGGGCCTCCCAGGTGGCGCTAGTGGTAAAGAACCTGCCTGCCAATGAGGGAGACATAAGAGATGCGGGTTTAATTTGTGGGTTAGAAAGATGCCCTGGAGAAGGGCATGGCTACTTACTCCAGTATTCTTGCCTGGAGAATTCCAATGGACAGAGGAGCCTGGTGGGCTACAGTCCATGGGGTCGCAAAACACTGGACATGACTGAAGTGACTTAGCGTACATGCAGACCCCAGAAGTGAACATCAGCATCCTTTTCCTACATTTTAATGTTATTTAATTTGTCTTTGGACTCTTCTATCTTGTTTCTCATCCAAAAAGTAAAGGCCACCAGTTAAAAATTTAGTCACACTGATTATTTAGTTTCATGTTGCCTATACAGTGTATCTCCAGCAGTGATTAATCAAATTCAAAATACATTAAAACATCAACCATATTAAAAATAGTTTCTGTGACAAGGATGTAGCTTCAGCTTTGTGACTTTAAAATATCTTGCTTCATCTTAAGCAACTCTGCTACCCTTTGAGGACCTCTTTCTCGTTCAAGCAGTTTCTTAACTATCAGGAAATGCTCCTGGTCAGTTGCTATGGCAGCAGCACCAACTCAGCTTTCCCGATTTAAAAGTGTCATCTGTCAAATGAGCAACTGGCCTCTTTTCTACCGCATCCCAATCTCTGGGCCAAAGTGAGACAAATTAAAGAGAGTAACATGGTATTTTTTGTACCAGAAGACATGCGAGGGCAATTAAAGTGCTACCCAGAGGTCACATAGGGTTGGGGTGGAATGTTTGGACATCTCACAGCCACTTAAAAATGAGTCTCAATCCCCAGCTCTGCCATATACTTACTGTTAGGATGTAGAATGCTTATTAAAACCTGTGACTCCATCATCTGTGAACAGAGACTAATAATCAAGTAACACAATATAACATATAATGCAATAATACACAAAATAATTGGACTGGTTTGAGGTTTAAAAATATGGTCTGTAAAGTGCTGAATGTAATGGCTGACATAGAGGAAGCACTCAGTCAGCACCAGGTAGCCATTGATGTGTAGTTGTGATGACCTCTGGAACTCACTGCATCACAGTGAAAATACCTTATAGAAAGCCTATGGATTAGAAGCATCTCAAAGTGGGAAGAATGAAGTGTGAAGCTGATTGGTCTTTATTTATTTATTTTTACTTAAAAAAATCCACATTTTCTTTTACTCAAAACTATATTGTAAAGGTTTTTCCATATCTGTTCTTTTGCATTTTTAAAAAAAAAATTACTCATTTTAATTGAAGGATAATTGCTTTACAATGTTGTGTTGGTTTCTGCCATACATCAACATGAATCAACCATAGGTATACATATGTCCACTCCCTCTTAAAGTTCCCTCCCACCCCATCCCACCCCTCTTAGTGGTCACAGAGCCCCAGTTTGAGGTCCCTGAGTCATATAGCAAATTCCCATTGGTTATCTATTTTACATATGGTAGTGTATATGTTTCCATGTTACTCTCTCCATTCTTTTTAATTGGAGGATAATTGTTTTACTATGTTGGGTTGGCTTCTGCCACACAACAACCTGCATCAGTCATAAATGTACATATATCCTCTTCCTCTTGAACCTCCCTTCCACCACCACACCCATCCCACCCTTCTAGGTCATCACAAAACAGCAGGCTTAGGTCCCTGTGTTATACAGCAAACTGGTAGATCTTTTGAGAATCATAGATGTGTGGATAAAATGCAATAAAGGACTAATCTGGATAAATTATTCACTGTCTTACTATGGCATCATGTCTAGAAGTGTTAATAAAAGAATGAAACTATACATGACCCTTAGCAGTATTGTTATAAACTTTTGACCTCTACCACCATCTCTGTTGAAATGACTCATTGAACACTTATAAGTGTTGCACATTGCATGGTCATTCATTTTCCTGTTGTACTTGAGTTAAAATTTGGGGGCTTCCCTTGTGGCTCAGATGATAAACAATCTGTCTGTGATGCAGGAGAACTGGGTTTGATCCCTTGGTTAGGAAGGTCCCCTGGAGAGGGGAATGGCTACCCATTCTAGTATTCATGCCTTAAGAATTCCATGGACAGAAGAGCCTGGCGGGCTACAGTCCACAGGGCCGCAAAGAGTCAGACACAATTGAGCAACTAACACTTTCACTTTGAATTAAAGTTTGGGACAGATCGTAGCAAAATCATTTTGCTTTTGAATCTGTATCAGAAAATCATTGTTTGAAACAAGTGCTACCACATGTGACTTTTACTTTTATTTTGGCTGCGCTGTTTCCACGTGATAACCAGGTTTCTCTTGTTGTGGAGCATGGCCTGTAGAGCACTTGGGCTCAATAGTTGTGGCAAGTGGGCTTAGTTGCCCGGTGGCCTGTGGGAGCTTAGTTTCCCAACCAGGGATCAAGCTTAAGTCCCCTGCATAGGAAGGCAGACTCTCAACTACGGGGCTAGCACGGAAGTTCCCGTGTGACTTTTCTGAACATAGGTTGTAGAAGTCTAATCAGCATTAGAACTATAGCAGCATTTCTCATACTTTTTCTGAAAAGACACCAAATAATTTCAAGATGGTGCTAACCTCCTATCCGAAATGTTCTCTGTAGCTGCATTATCAGAAAGTGTATAAGACTTCAGATATGAAGTCAAGTGGACACTTTAAGGGTCGCTTCCCTCTGGGTGACGGGGTGTTAACGTGAAGGGATGTGTGTGTATGTGCTCAGTCATGTTCAACTCTGCAACACAATGGACTATAGCCCACTAGGCTCCTCTGTCCATGGAATCCTCCAGGCAGGAATGCTGGAGTGGGTTGCCATGCCCTCCTCCAGGGGATCTTCCAGACCCAGGCAACAAACCCACATCTCTTGCCTTGACAGGCAGATTCTTTGCCACTAGCGCCACCTGGGAAGCCCAACACAAAGGGAACTGGGCCTTTAGACCTTGAAGCTGGTAAACCTTCTGATTTACTTCTTTTAAATAGGAATGTAAGACTAATGATACTTGAGGACAAATGCTGATTATGGTTCATTAGCAGAAAAAAGTCGTAAGGTAAAGCCACTCGCAAGTTGTGACCACAGTTCCTTTACAAACTATTGAACTGGCTAGATTGCTGAGTAACTTTCTCCAAGTTCAAATACTACACCAGGGAAGACTATTTACAAATAGTGTTTCTTGTACAGCTGGGTAGCATTTAGTTTCATTCATTTATGTTCAGCATTTCCAAAGGTTAGCAATGTGAATCATGCAATGGAGCCCGGCATCACATGGCTTCAGAATGTCACCACATCAAACACCCAGCTGGCGTCAGGGAAGGAGGCCTTGATGTCACTGTATGTTTGCCCTATATGTTTTCTTAACCCCAAGAGCTACCTTCCTGTGAAACTCACTAGCTCTTAGAGGAAGTTCTCTGTCAACTGTGGATTTTTCAGGATACTTCTACCATCTTAGTGATGCTAGTGAGACACATACAGCTGGATACTCATTAGGAAAATGAATTCTGAATTATACAGAGTAAAGAACAAGGGGAGGGACTTCTCTGGCAGTCCAGTGACTACAATTTCCAATGCAGGGGGCCAGGGTTTGATCCCTGGTCAGAGAACTAAGAGTTCTCAGGCTGCAACTAAAGATCCCGTGTGCTGCAACTAAGACCCAGTGTAGCCAAATAAATAATCTTTTAAAAGAAAACACAAGGGAAAAAGATGTGCTGAATGGCATAATACAGGGATCATGTCAAGGATACTGCACCAGGCATCAGGGAACAGTTAGAATAAAAGTCGTTGACCAAGTTGAATCCCATCTGAGGTTTCCAGCACAATGACAAAGCCCAGTGTGAGGGCTTTACCTGCAGGGACAACTTGACGAGCTACAGCCTGCCATGGGTTTATGATCAAAATTTGGCTCCCTATGTCAGGGTTCTATTTGCATATGCTATTCTTCCTTTGAGGGGCTTTATAATGTTTAATTACCCAAAGAGTAACACCCTGCTATTGTTATGATGGCTAGCCCCTTTAATCTTCAGGAATTTCTAGCCAGACTTAAGGTGAGTGATCCAAAACAGGAAAATAGCTTAAGAGACGTGTGATTCAGATCAACTTTTCCACTGAGTTCCCTAAGGCAAGTGCTGGGTTTCCTTGAGAGCTCATGTGGTCGAGGGGTCTGCCTTACCACTTTGTAAAAAATTTCGTTATTGGCGTATCATCGGTTTATCGCGTTGTACTGATTTCTACCCTACAACAAAGTGAATCAGCCATGTGTATGCATATATCCCCTTCCTCTTGGGCCTCCCTCCCACCCTCCTCCATCCCACCCCTCTGGCTCATCGCCGGGCTCCGAGCTGAGCTCCCTGTGCTAGACCACTGTCTATTTTACATGGTGAAATAGTGTCTATATGTTGATGCTACAAGCTTCTACACCTTCCCCACATTCAGAGCTCATCGGTTTGATGGCCGAAGATCTGCTAGACTCGCAAGTTTTCTGAGGGAAACTGCTGGCTTTTGTTCATCATAATAGATCTGGTGCCCAGCATGGGGTCTGCTATGCACTAAATGCTTGGGTCTCCCCTAAATTCACATGTTGAAACCTAATCCCCAGCAAGATGGTATTTGGAGGCAGGGCTTCAGAAGGTGCTGAGATCGCGAGGGTGGAGCCCTCGTGGATGGGATTAGGGCTCTTATAGAAAGAGACCACAGAGAGCTCCCGTGCCCCATGTGCCATCTGAGGACACAACCCGAGGACGGACGTCTATGAACCAGGAAGTGGGTTCCCACCAGACAGCAAATGTGCTGGCGCCTTAATCTTGGACTTCCCAACCTCTGGAACTGTGAGAAATGAATTTCTGTAGTTCATAAACCACCCAGTCTGTGGTCTTTAGTTACAGCAGTCCAAACAGACTTAGACAGTACCCCATATATTTTGAAAACAAGTTGGTCACATTGCTTTTATCCTTCAAATGATTCCATTATTTCCCCAGATCAGAATCCAGGCATGGGCATCATGAGAAAGAGGAATAAGTTCTGATTTGAAAAAACTAAAACAGTGCACCAAATGGCAAAGTGGTTTGGGTGGTCATGGGTGGTGAATATAATTCTGATCTTTAGGATCCTGCCAGGAAGGTGAGCTAGTTGGCCTTCGCGGACACATGCTCTGGCTGACTTTGTTCTGATATAATGGAGAGGAGTGACTAACTCAGCAGAAAGACCAAGGCCACTGTGTGTGAGGGTCAGGATCCTGGAGGGGATGACCTTTATGGACACCTGTGTTCCTGAAATGTTCTAAGTCCATAAAAACCACCCAAAGCAAACAAAATAGAAAATTGCTGCTCTCAGAATCAGTATTTTCTATGAAAAAGACCAATTCATCAAGCTGTTTGTTACTGGTATCTTGTTGAAAAGGTAACATTAAAAAAAAATTATGACGGACTTTTTGTTTACTTTTCCACCAGCGGCTTGGCTGTCTTTTAGATGTGATTCCAACCTGGCATTTTACATATTACCGTGAGTCAGGAGGGTCTGTGCTTCTGCCCCCAGCTCTTGCTTGCTGGCAGATGCTGATGGCGAGGCTTTTGCATCTGCTTCCATGTTGGCTGACCTCTGGGCTCAGGTCCTAAAGCTCGCGGTGTCCCTCACGGGGACAGGGCACGTCCTGGAAATGGCCTGGCAGTCGGCTCCCCTGGCTTTCTCTGCGGGTGAGCTCAGGCAACCAGCAACTCGGTGACTCCGACAGATGTTTTTGTCTCTGACCCTCGGGCACCTTGCCCTGCTGTCTCACACACAGAGGGTGATGCCTGGCAACCTGCCTGATGCCACCAGGAACCAGCCTGGCCCGAGGGAGTACTGCCAAGTCATGCTGGCCAGCCGCTCTCTGGGAGCCCGGTGGCTACCAGCTACACGCGCTGGTCTGCGGACTCGGAGTGCTGTTGGGGGGACACACTCGCTTCAGCATCTCAGTGCTGTCCATGGCTGTCACCGCTACAGCTACGTTCTGTGTTTTGAGCCATTTTGTTTACACGTTGCATTTGCTTCATTGTGCAATTGCGGTAACTGGAAGGGTTCACTGGACAGAAGCCATAGGTTTTATGGCTGTGTCTGCAGCGAAATATTGGTGGGCAAACATGTGGCTCCCAGGGTGCTCTGGTGCAACCCTTAAGATTGAAGTCACCTAAACAATAAACAAGAAATAAATCTCTGCCAGTCAGCACGGATGACATACATCCACTTTGGGTAAGGAGCCTGGCTCAGTGGAAAAGCACCGACTTTGCAGTCAGAGAGCCTGGCTGCAGCTCCTGGGTCACCTCTTATAAGCTGAGTCCTTTACATGTTTTCAATTTGGTTTTAATTCTCCTTTATTCCTATTCAGCAGATTTAATTTGTATGAAAGTATTTCTCAAATTAAAAGGAAAATACGAGTCAACATGTGTATAGTTTAACTAAGTTAGCTGATTTCTGAGTCTTGATTTCCTCATCTGTATTTGAGTTCACTAAATAATGCCATTTGTAGCAAGACAGACGGACCTAGAGACTGTCATACTGAGTGAAGTAAGTCAGACAGAGGAGAAATAGCGTACGATATCCCTTATATGTGGAATCTAAAATGAAATTATTCAAATGAACTTATATACAAAACAGAAACAGACTCACAGGCTTAGAAAACGAACTTATGGTTGCCAGAGGAGAGGGTTAGGGTAAGGGATAGTTACAGAGTTTGGGATGGACGTCTGTTAGAGGGTCTGACAAGGACCTGCTGTGGAGCGCAGGAACTCTTCTCAATGTTATGCGGCAACCTGGATGGGAGGGAGTTTGGGGGAGAATGGATGCATGCACATGTATGGCTGAGCCACTTTGCTGTCCCCATGAAACTATCGCAACATTGTTAATCAGCTATATCCCAATACAAAATAAAAAGTGAAAAATAAAGAATTTATCAAACCATTTTTTTAATATTTAAAAATTAATGCATTTAAAGAATTCTAGAAGTTACAACCAGGTTTTCAAAAAAAAAATTAAAAAACTACTTATTAACAGTGAAAAAAAAAGAAATAGTTTAAAAAATAATTCAGTTCCTTTATTCATTCAGTTCAGTCAGTTCAGTTCAGTTGCTCAGTTGTGTCTGACTCTTTGCGACCTCATGGAATTGCAGCACACAAGGCCTCCCTGTCCATCACCAATTCCCGGAGTTTACTCAAACTCATGTCCATCGAGTCAGTGATGCCATCCAGTCATCTCACCCTCTGTCATCCCCTTCTCCTCCTGCCTTCAGTCTTTCCCAGCATCAGGGTCTTTTCAAATAAGTCAGTTCTTCACATCAGGTGGCCAAAGTATTGGAGTTTCAGCTTCAGCATCAGTCCTTCCAATGAACACCCAGGACTGATCTCCTTTAGGATGGACTGGTTGGATCTCCTTGCAGTCCAAGGGACTCTCAAGAGTCTTCTCCAACATCACAGTTCAAAAGCATCAATTCTTTGGCGCTCAGCTTTCCTTATAGTCCAATTCTCACATCCATACATGACCACTGGAAAAAACCATAGCCTTGACCAGACAGAGCTTTGTTGCAAAGTAATGTCTCTGTTTTTTAATATGCTATCTAAGTTGGTCATAACTTTTTTTCCAAGGAACAAGCAGCTTTTAATTTCATGTCTGCAATCACCATCTTCAATGATTGTGGAGCCCCCCAAAATAAAGTCTGTTTCCACTGTTTCCCCATCTGTTTCCCATGAAGTGATGGGACTGGATGCCATGATCTCAGTTTTCTGAATGTTGAGTTGTAAGCCAACTTTTTCACTCTCCTCTTTCACTTTCATAAAGAGGTTCTTTAGTTCTTCACTTTCAGCTGTAAGTGTGGTGTCATCTGCATATCTGAGGTTATTGATATTTCTCCTGGCAATCTTGATTCCAGCTTGTGCTTCTTCCAGCCCAGTGTTCCTCATGATGTACTCTGCATATAAGGTAAATAAGCAGGTGACAATATACAGCCTTGATGTACTCCCTTTCCTATGTGGAACTAGTCTGTTGTTCCATGTCTAGTTCTAACTTGTTGCTTCCTGACCTGCATACAGATTTCTCAGATGCAGATCAGGTGGTCTGGTACTTGCATCTCTAAGAATTTTCCACAGTTTATTGTGATCCACACAGTCAAAGGCTTTGGCATAGTCAATAAAGCAGAAGTAGATATTTTTCTGGAACTCTCTTGCTTTTTTGATGATCCAACAGATGTTGACAATTTGATCTCTGGTTCCTCTCCTTTTTCTAAATCCAGCTTGAACATTTGCAGGTTCACAGTTCACCTACTGTTGAAACCTGGCTTGGAGAATTTTGAGCATTACTTTATTGGCTTGTGAGATGAGTGCAATTGTGCAGTAGTTCTAGCATCCTTTGGCATTGCCTTTCTTTGGGATTGGAATGAAAATTGACCTTTTCTAGTCCTGTGGTCACTGCTGAGGTTTCCAAATTTGCTGGCATATTGAGTGCAGCACTTTCACAGCATCATCTTTTATGATTTGAAATAGCTCAACTGGAATTCCATCACCTCCACTAGCTGTGTTTGTAGTGATGATTCCTAAGGCCCACTTGACTTCACATTCCAGGATGTCTGGCTCTAGTTTGGTGATCACACCATAGTGATTATCTGGGTTGTGAAGATCTCTTTTGTGTAGATCTTCTGTGTATTCTTGCCACTTCTTAATATCTTCTGCTTCTGTTATGTCCATACAATTTCTGTCCTTTATTGTGTCCATCTTTACATGAAATATTCCCTTGGTGTCTCTAATTTTCTTGAAGAGATCTCTAGACTTTCCCATTCTATTGTCTTCCTCTATTTCTTTGCATTGATCACTGAGGAAGGCTTTCTTATCTCTCCTTGCTGTTCTTTGGAACTCTGCATTCAAATGGGTATATCTCTCCTTTTCTCCTTTGCCTTTTGCTTCTCTTCTATTCATAACTATGTGTAAGCGCTCCTCAGACAATCATTTTACCTTTTTGCATTTCTTTTCCTTGAGGATGGTCTTGATCCTTGCCTCCTAGACAATGTCAGGAACCTCCGTCCGCAGTTCTTCAGGCACTGTCTATGAGATCTAATCTCTTGAGTCTATTTATCACTTCCAGTGCATACTCATAAGGGATTTGATTTAGGTCATATCTGAATGGTCTAGTGGTTTTCCATACTTTCTTCAATTTAAGTCTGAATTTGGCAATAATTCATTCAGCAAATGTTAATTGCCTCTTGTCCCTCTGCTGGACACTGGTCTGGGTCCTGGGGGTGCAATGGGAAAGAAGACAGCGTCCTGCTCTAGTGGGAGCTCCTGGGCCTTTGGACAAGAGTCACTGTTCAGGGATAAACGTGGATAAATCCCAAAGCAAAGTGTTAAGTGCACTAATTTAGAAAACAACCCAAAGCCGTGGGAATACAGAGGCCAGAGAATCATTCCGCTCCATCTAGAGGTGATGTTTTGAGCTGAGTCTGGAAAGATGGGTTGGGATTGTATCAGGCAAGGATGAGGCTTTGAGCAGGTGCAGTGGGAATGCATTCTGAACAGAGGGGAGTTGAAAGGTTTGGGGTACAAAAGAGCAATGAAAGAGCATCTGGAAACAGATAACCTGCTTCTGGAGGAAAATAGTGAATTTTTAAAATTTTGTAGTATCTGCCAAATTTATCTCTGCATGGGTTAAAACAGCTTACACTCTTTCTGGCAATGCGAGGAGGAAACTGTCCTCTCTGTTCTCAGCAATGGTGTGTCATCAGACATGGGATTCTTTTTTTTCCTTCACTGCCCTAGTCTTCGTTTCAGCATGTGGGATCTTCGATCTTTGCTATGACATGTGGGATCTTTTTGTTGTGGCATGCGGGATCCAGTTCCCTGGCCAGGGATCAAACCTGCAGCCCCTGCACTGGGAACACAGAGTCTTAGCCACTGGACCACCAGCGAAGTCCCCAGACATGGGGGACTGCAAGTGAAAGCTGATATTTCTGTGGAGTTTTTTTTAAGGCATTCATATTTCCTTACTCTTTTCTGTATATTTTGCCTAGTTTGATACTATGTTGAATATAGTACTAAGTTAAAACTAAACCCTTTCCTTAGTCTATAAGGCCCTACAATCTTGTACTTAGGAATGAGAGAATTTAACATGGACTAGGGGAAAATTTATGAAATAAAGAGATGACAACAGTGGGAACATGATACCAAAGCATTCCAGGGACTGTGGACAGGCACTGCCTTTTCCTCTGAAGGCTTCCACTTGTTGGGAATACCTCCTTGGGAAATTATTTTGATTGGGAAATTGGGAAAAAATATTTACATTATGAAAACTTTTATGCTATCTTCCACTTTGATAGATATCAACATGTTTTCCTCCACAAAGGAATACAAACTGTGTTATGGACTCATACTAGCTCTGGAGCACTGAAGCAATTTTCTGAATTTCTCTGGCTACAAACTAACAACCTCATCTGATATACGCACATGGTCAAGTTAACAATTATTTTTAAAGTTTAAAATAACTATAGCAGTTACAACATCTTAGACTGTATCCTGCCAAGTGCAATGTAATAAGCTTTCCCCAAACCTATGGCTTAAAACAACAATCATTCATTAGCTCAGATTACTGTGGTTTGTCCATTTGGGGCTGGGAAATCCATAATAAGTTTACTTGGATTCACTCACATGACCACAGGTGGGTTCTGCAGGGGACAACTGGCCTTGATGGCCTTGCTCATCTGACTGTTAGTTATCTGGGATAATGAGTGTAGCTGGGCCATGGGACTCTAGCAGTTAGCAGAAAGTCCAGACTTCTTTGCATAATTCCTGGGATTCCAGAAGCAGCAAGAGATAGCAAACTGCAGTGAGCATTCATTTTTCATACTTCTTGGGTCATCATGGATAATATCGAATTGGAAGAAGCAGATCACATGGTCAAACCCGAAATAGATGAGAGAGAAGACTGACCAAGACAGTCTGTTTTCACCAGGATTTGTCAACAATGCTAATGGCACTGGGTTCTGGAGAATTCTCTGTGGCGGGGGCTACACTGTGTATTGTGGGGTGTTCCAGCAGTCTTGGCTCCTACCTACCACATGTCAGCAGCAAGTCATGACAACCTTTCCATTCCCCCCAAGTCATGACAACCAAACAAGTCTAGACATGTGGCCAATGACCTGTGGGTGGCAAAACTGCCTTAGGTCGAGAGTCACTGATTTACAGATCTATATGTGTGTGTGTTAAGTTGCTTTAGTTGTGTTTGACCCTGTGTGACCTTATGGACTGTAACCTGCCAGGCTCCTCTGTCCATGGGATTCTCCAGGAAAAAATGCTGGAGGGGGTGTCATGCCCTCCTCAAGGGGATCTTCCTGACCCACCTCTCTTATTTCTCCTGCATTGGCATGTGTGTTCTTTACCACTGGTGCCACCTGGGAAGCCCCATAGGGATCTATGAACCTGGTGTAAAGCTTTGAGAGTTGTTAATGCAACAATTTCCACATACAACAACTGATACAATACTTCAGTTTGTGTTTCTTTACTACATTGCTAACCTTACATTCTGAGGCTGTGCTGATTATCTACATTGGCATATGTGTTTTTGAAAAGCTGTCTTTCGGTTCAGGGATTCAGCCCTTCTTTTCAGAGTTTGATAGTCATTTGCAATTCTGACTTTTAAACTTTAGACTTTGGTAGCATAAAATGGACCTCATTTGTTAGAAAGTATTATGTTGTGATAGATTGGGTTATTGGACCCAAATCTTCGTTTTCTCCCTGTAATAGTAAATGTTTGCCATTATCGTGTGACTTCCCATGCCTCAAGAAAGTGAAAGTGAAGTGAAAGTCACTCCATACTGTCCAAGTCTTTGTGGCCCCATGGACTATACAGTCCATTGAATTCTCTAGGCCAGAATACTGTAGTGGGTAGCCATTCCCTTCTCCAGGGGATCTTTCCAACCAGGGCTTGAACCCGGTCTCCCACATTGCAGGTGGGTTCTTTACCAGCTGAGTCACAAGGGAAGCCCAAGAATACTAGAGTGAGTAGCCTATCTCTTCTCCAGGGGTCCTTCCTGAGTCGGAAATCGAACCAGGGTCTCCTGCGTTGTGGGTGGATTCTTCACCAACTGAGCTATCAGGGAAGCTCCCATGTCTCATAGGAGGCAGATATACTTGCTTGCTCCATGACTTTGGGCTTGAACACATGACTTGTTTTGGCCACAGAAGGTGGGCATAAGGGGCAGTGTGAATCCTGGGCAGAGGTTTTAAAAGGCGTTGCGTTTCTGCTGGTCCCTCTTGGGCTTCTACCTTCTGCCATGAGAACAGCGCATCCAGGTAGGAACTAATCCTTTTGCTGGGTTCCCTGTAGGAGACAGGACCTGAACTTAACCTGGAGTCTAGAACACAGCTCCCATAGCCAACCTGCTGAGAGTGAGTGAGAAATGAAGACCTTATTGTTGTAATACTTTGGCATTTTGAAATTGATTGAAGCACTGTCAGCCCCAAAGCCAATGAAAACAATTTCCAATTTTAAAATCCCATCAAGTCATCTTTATTTTTAAAAAAAAGTACATAACCAGTGTAGAAAAATTAGAAAATTAAGAAAGGAAAAATCACCCATAATCCCTCTCTCTACAGAAAAATCATTGTTAGCATTTTGATATATAGATTCCAGACTTTTTTCTGTGCATATTAATTGTTGTTGTTTAGTCACTAAGTCGTGTCTGAGTCTTCTGTGACCCCATGGACTGTAGCCCACTCCTGTGTCCATCAATAATTCTTTCGTTCAACAGTTCAGCAGATTTTGAACTGTTTACTAAAACCTAGATGCAGTTAGATACAGCAGTGTATCAGATGGACATGTCCCTTCCCTCCAGCAGATTATATTCAAGTGGAGAGACAAAATCAATATGTAAGCAAGTAAACATTCATTTGCTATGAAAGAAAAATATAGGATGCTACAAGAGTGTTTACAGGAGGCACTGATGTTGTCTGAGGTCCAGAAAGGCACTACCGCAGAAATAATGCTTTGGGACTTCACTGGCGGGCCAGTGGTTAACACACCGTGCTCCCGGAGAGAGGTCTTGAGTTTGAGTCCTTTGTCGAGGAACTAGATCCTCCACGCCGCTATTAACATCTGGTGAAGCCAAATAAATTTTTAAAAAGAGCCCACACCCTTGCATCTTCCCATACAAAGAAAGACACTAAAATCATTAACCTGAGAGGTATGTTCTTGTGATTAGCAAAGCAGTAATATTAGACAGCAAAGAATAATACATTAGACAGTAAATCAGACAATAAAGAATCTGTCTGTAATTCAGGAGACCCAGGTTTGATCCCTGAATCAGGAAGATCCCCTGGAGAAGAAAATGGCTACCCACTCCAGCATTCTTACCTGGAGAATTCCAAGGACAGAGGAATCTGGCAGGCTACAGTTATTGGGTGGCAGAGTCAGACATGACTGAGTGACTAACACATATATGTTATAATGTATTTCATACATTATAAAATCTGATGTCTGCTACATTATAATACATACATAATTCTCTATATGGCAACCATAATGCTATTTCTCTTATACATATTATAGTATAAATTATTGCTTAATATGTTCTCTTCAGTAGACAATATGAAATGAACATCTTTCCACATTAATGAACTTTTTTTGACAGCATCATTTTAATGGCTGCATCATATTCCACTGATAGGTACACACATCATGTTGTATTCAACCAGTCCCCTGGTGTTGGACATTCAGGTTAATTTTCATTTTTAGTTACTCTAAGCAATCCTGTAAGGAACATTCTGGCAAGAACTCTAATTTGTTTTGAAGAGAAATAATTGTGGTGAAAATTAGAAAATTATATGCTGTGAAGCAAAATTGTATAACATATCCTGACTTCATGTATCCCCTAAGGAAGTATAATGGAAATATTTATTTTTGAAATAAAATTTCTCATGTATTGTCAACCACACCCAGTTAGTCATTCCTGAAGGCCCTTGGGGAAAACTTTGAACCATCTTTCTTGAATGAAAATTTATTGGTGGTAGATAGAGGCAGAATGGCAAGGGAAATGATATTGTATATACAAAACAAACAAAAAAAAAAGGCCAGAGTACTACCTCTGCTTTTTCAAATCAAGAGGCAGTCTGTTGTCATAATACTGTATTGCTGGTTTAACTTTATTTTGTCAGTGCGGTTATTGTTACTTCATCTGTGGCCTGTTTCCAAAAACAATGAGTGAGCCTCTACAAGATAATCACTATAGTATCTGATCCTTTTGTGAGTAAGAGGCCAGGAGAATGTAGTAAGAAACAGTTCATTATGGTTTTCTCAGGGTATATGCCCAGTAGTGGGATTGCTGGGTCATATGGTAGTTTTATTCCAAGTTTTTAAAGGAGTCTCCATACTATTCTCCATAGTGGCTGGATCAATTTACATTCCCACCAACAGCTCAGGAGGGTTCTCTTTTCTCCACATCCTCTCCAGCGTTTATTGTTTGTAGATTTTTTTGATGACGGCCATTCTGACTGTTAGTTTTGATTTGCATTTCTCTAATAATGAGTGCCGTTGAACATCTTTTCATGTGTTTATCAGCCATTTGTATGTCTCCTTTGGAGAAATATCTGTTTAGGTCTTCCACTCATTTTTTGATTGATTTGTGTGCTTCTCTGATATCAAGCTGCATGAGCTGCTTGTATATTTTGGAGATTAGTCCTTTGTCAGTTGTTTCATTTGCATTATTTCCCCCCATTCTGAGGGTTGTCTTTTCATCTTATTTATAGTTTTGTTCATTGCAGCACTGTTTACAATAGCCAGAACGTGGAAGCAACCTAGATGTCTTTGAACGGATAAATGGATAAAATTGTGGTACATATACTCAATGGAATATTACTCAGCCATAAAAAGGAACGAACTTGAGTCAGCTGAACTGAGTTGGACAAACCTAGAGCCTGTTATGCAGAGTGAAGTAAGTCAGAAAGAGAAAAACAAATATTGTATATTAATGTGTATATATTGAATCTAGAAAACTGGTGATGATGCACCTATTTGCAGGCAGGAATAGAGACACAGACGTAGAGGACAGACTTGGGGACACAGCAGGGGAAGGAGAGGTGGGGAGAACTGAGAGAGTAGCATTGACATATATACACTACTATGTGTAAAATAGACAGCTAGTGGGAACTTGCTATATAACACAGGGAGCTCAGCCTGTTGCTCTGCGATGACCCCGAGGAGTAAGATGGGGGTGGGCATGAGGCTCAAGGAGGAGGGGACATATATGCACACTTATAGCTGATACATGTTGTTGTATGGCAGAAACCAATACAATATTGTAAAGCAGTTATCCTCCAATTTAAAAAAAAGTTCAGCCTGAATGTGTCACAGGAGAGTGAAACTGAATCAAAACAAAATCTGATAAAATACTAGAATTCACACAATTTTTCTCAGGACAAACAAGTCTGCCGTTCTTATTTTGCGTAAGAAGTAGTCATTTAGGATCGTACATTAAGGAAGGGTATAAAATGTAATTTGGGCAAGTTTAATGGTGTAAAGTTATAACACAACATTTGGGGTTTTTAATATGGACAAATCCATTTACCTTGTGGTTGACTGAGGTAACCTTGCAAGTATGTGTCCACGTTAAACTCATTGACTATGAGCAAATACTTTTGGATTGTGAACCCAAAGGAAGAAAGTGGTGAAAAGGCCTCATAAATATCAGTTTACTTGGATAACATAAACATAGCAGAGTCACATTTGTAATTTGGGCAGCGCTAACCTAAGTGGCTACATTTAATCAAATGACCATCAAAAATGGGATGATTTGGGAAACAGCCCCTCTTCTTTTTGGTTAAACCTGGATTGACTCACATTTTAAAACATTTTTAAAGCATTGGAATCTAACAACTATCTAAGTCAATGACTTTTAATCAGTCAGTAGAATGCATAAGTTTAATAAAGGGCAAGCCATTTATTAACAGGAAATAATTTCTTTCTGTTTCTAAGATATCAGATTCTTGCTTTCAGGTGACACAAGAAGGTACATTTCTCTTTTTTAAAACTATAGTTGATTTACAATGTTGCATTAATTTCTGCTGCCCAGCATATTGATTGTTATATATGTACATATGCTCATTTTTATATATTTTTTATAAACTCTAGTTTATCACAGGACATTAAGTATAGTTCCCTGTGCTATATAGTAGGACCTTGTTTACCCTTTCTACACACACTAGACTGCATTTGCTAGCTCCAGACTCCCACTCATCTCACCCCCAGCCTCCTCCCTCTTGGCTAGTCTGTTCTCTATGTCTGTGAGTCTATTTCTGTTTCATAGATATGTTTGTTTATGTTATTTTTTAGATCCCATATAAAAGTGATATCAAACAGTATTTGTCTTTCTCCTTCTGACCTACTTCACTTCATGTGGTAATCTCTAGGTCCATCCATTTGTTGCAAATGGCATGATTTCATTCTTTTTTATATATACCACATTGTCTTTATCTGCTCATCTGTCAGTGGATATTTTGGTTGATTACATGTCTTGGCTGTAGTGTATAGTGTGGCTATGAATATTGGGGTGCATGTATCTTTTTGAATTATAGTTTTATCTGGATATATGTCCCAAGTGTGGGACTGCTGGATCATATAGTAGCTATATTTTTAGGTTTTTTCTTGAGGAACCTCCATAATGTTTTCCATGGCAGCCACACCAGCTTACACTCCCAATAACAGTATAGGAGTGATCCCTTTTCTCCACACCCTCTCCAGCATTTGTTATCTGAAGATATTTTAATGGTAGTCATTCTGACTTGTGTGAAGTGATATCTCATTGTAGTTTTAATTTACATTTCTTTAATAACTAGCAACACTGAGCATGTTTTCATGTGCCTGTTGACCATGAAAGGTACATTGTCAAGAAGGTACATTTCTTATCTGCCTATTTCTTTTGGGGAGGATTAGATCAAAAGATGAGAAAAAAACAGTTTCAGGGTCCTCAGAAATTCTGTTTGGTTTTAACAGTGAAATTATAGTTACTATACTTTATTCCACATTTGGTGGCTTAGTCACTAAGTCGTGTCTGACTCTTGCGACCCCATGGAGTGTAGCCCACTAGGCTCCTCTGTCCATAGGATCTTCCAGACAAGAATATTGAAATGGATTGCCATTTCCTTCTCCAGGGGATCTTCCTGACCTCAGGATCGAACTCTGGTCTCCTGAGCTGCAAGCAGATTCTTTACTGACTCTTTAGCACAAGTTTATAATAACCTTCTATATGGTAATTCCAGTCTACAGCAATGTTCAGGACTCAGAAAAGTAACTGACCACTTTGTCCTCTAAAAAAGAGCCCTTGTTACTTAACTCTACTGTCCTCTCAGAAAATTATCAACTAAACTCAGTTTATTCTTTCGGAAATGTATACTGAGTACCTCCTCCTAACCAACGTCTTCTGGGTCTCTGACTTTTTGTAGCTTAAAGTCTGGTGCAGGAGGCTCATAATATACAGGTCAACAAAATGATAAAATAAGGTAAATCTATAATATGAATGCAGGAAAGCAGAGTATAGAGGTGGAGACTGGTGGGTAGGGGAAAAACAGGATCAGTTTAGAGTAGGAACAAGGAAAGGCCTCTCAGCTAAAAAGCCAGGAGGGAGTCAGTATGAGTGTTTGTTAATTGCTGTATCTCCATTGCCTATAACAGAGCCCAACACATAATAGAACTTCAATAAACACATACAGGATGAACAAATGGATGGATGTGTGAGTAAAAAGCACTTGGGGAAGAGGGACCAGCCTGGGGAGCAAAAAGAAATCTATATGACTGGAGCATCATGGATGAGGAGAGGATGCTGAGAGGTGAAGTTGTGGCTCCTCTTGGTAAGGAGCTTGGATTTTACACATCATGGGAAATCACGTGAAGATTTCAAGATGGAGGTAATCTGAATTTTGGTTTTAAATGTTGCCTGCTATTACCCCATATAGCTAAAATAATTTTGAAAAAGAAGAACAAAACTGGAGTTCTCATACTTCTTGAGTTCAAAACTTACTACAAAGCTACCATAAAAAAATACCATAATCCCAAATTACTGCAGATGGTGACTGCAGCCATGAAATTAAAAGACACTTGCTCCTCGGAAGAAAAGCTATGGCCAACCTAGACAGCATATTAAAAAGCAGAGATATTACCTTGCTGGCAAAGGTCCGTCTAGTCAAAGCTATGGTTTTTCCAGTAGTCAGGTATGGATGTGAGAGCTGGACTATAAGAAAGTTGAGCACTGAAGAACTGATGCTTTTGAACTGTGGTGTTGGAGAAGACTCTTGAGAGTCTCTTGGACTGCAAGGAGATCCAACAGTCCATCCTAAAGGAAATCAGTCCTGAATATTCATTAGAAGGACTGATACTGAAGCTGAAACTCCAATACTTTGGCCACCTGATGCCAAGAGCTGGGATCATGTGAAAAGACCCTGATACTGGGAAAGATTGAAGGTGGGAGGAGAAGCAGATGACAGAGGATGAGGTGGTTGGATGGCGTCACTGACTCGATGGCCATGAGTTTGAGTAAGCTCTGGGAGTTGGTGATGGACAGGGAGACCTGGTGTGCTGCAGTGCATGGGGTCACAAAGAGTCAGACATGACTGAGTTACTGAACTGACCATAAACAAAACAGTGTGATACTGGCATACTGTATTGTAATCCAATGCTATAGATAGAAAGCCCAGAAATAAGCCCTGGCATATAGCGTCAAGAATTGTTGATATGGATACCAAGAGTGTTCTAAAGGGAAAAGGACAATCTTTTCAACAAATGATGTTGAAAAAGCTGTATATCCCCATGCAAAAGAGTGAAGTTGGACCCCTAACCTTACATGATATGCAAAAATTAACATGATGTGGATGAACAACCTAAATATAAGACCCAAAACTATAAAATTCTTAGAAGAAACCATAAGGGAAAGCTTCATTATATTTGGCAATGATTTCTTGGGGGTGACATCAGAAGTACAGGCAACAAAAGTAAAAATAGGTAAATCTGACTGCATAAAAATTTAAAACTTCTTCCTATATACTAACAATGAAAAAACAGAAAAAGAAATTAAGGAAACAATACCATTCACCATTGCAACAAAAAGAATAAAATACTTAGGAGTATATCTACCTAAAGAAACAAAAGACCTATACATAGAAAACTATAAAACACTGATGAAAGAAATCAAAGAGGACACAAACAGATGGAGAAACATACCATGTTCATGGATTGGAAGAATCAATATTGTCAAAATGGCTATTCTACCCAAAGCAATCTATAGATTCAATGCATTCCCTATCAAGCTACCAATGGTATTTTTCACAGAACTAGAACAAATAATTCCACAATTTGTGTGGAAATACAAAAAACCTTGAATAGCCAAAGTAATCTTGAGAAAGAAGAATGGAACTGGAGGAATCAACCTGCCTGACTTCAGACTATACTACAAAGCCACAGTCATCAAGACAGCATGGTACTGGCACAAAGACAGAAATATAGATCAATGGAACAGAATAGAAAGCCCAGAGATAAATCCACGAACCTATGGACACCTTATCTTTGACAAAGGAGGCAAGGATATACAATGGAAAAAAGACAACCTCTTTAACAAGTGGTGCTGGGAAAACTGGTCAACCACTTGTAAAAGAATGAAACTAGAACACTTTCTAACACCATACACAAAAATAAACTCAAAATGGATTAAAGATCTAAATGTAACACCAGAAACTATAAAACTCCTAGAGGAAAACATAGGCAAAACACTCTCCGACATAAATCACAGCAAGATCTTCTATGACCCACCTCCCAGAATATTGGAAATAAAAGCAAAACTAAACAAATGGGACCTAATGAAACTTAAAAGCTTTTGCACAACAAAGGAAACTGTAAGTAAGGTGAAAAGACAGCCCTCAGATTGGGAGAAAATAATAGCAAAGGAAGCAACAGACAGAGGATTAATCTCAAAAATATACAAGCAACTCCTACAGCTCAATTCCAGAAAAATAAATGACCCAATCAAAAAATGGGCCAAAGAACTAAACAGACATTTCTCCAAAGAAGACATACAGATGGCTAACAAACACATGAAAAGATGCTCAACATCACTCATTATCAGAGAAATGCAAATCAAAACCCCAATGAGGTATCATTACATGCCAGTCAGGATGGCTGCTATCCAAAAGTCTACAAGCAATAAATGCTGGAGATGGTGTGGAGAAAAGGGAACCCTCTTACACTGTTGGTGGGGATGCAAACTCGTACAGCCACTATGGAGAACAGTGTGGAGATTTCTTTAAAAACTGGAAATAGAACTGCCATATGACCCAGCAATCCCACTTCTGGGCATACACACCGAGGAAACCAGATCTGAAAGAGACACGTGCACCCCAATGTTCATCACAGCACTGTTTATAATAGCCAGGACATGGAAGCAACCTAGATGCCCATCAGCAGATGAACAGATAAGGAAACTGTGGTACATATACACCATGGAATATTACTCAGCCATTAAAAAGAATTCATTTGAATCAGTTCTAATGAGATGGATGAAACTGGAGCCCATTATACAGAGTGAAGTAAGCCAGAAAGATAAAGAACATTACAGTATACTAACACATATATATGGAATTTAGAAAGATGGTAACGATAACCCTATATGCAAAACAGAAAAAGAGACACAGAAGTACAGAACAGACTTTTGAACTCTATGGGAGAAGGTGAGGGTGGGATGTTTTGAAAGAACAGCATGTATATTATCTATGGTGAAACAGATCACCAGCCCAGGTGGGATGCATGAGTCAAGTGCTCGGGCCTGGTGGGCTGGGAAGACCCAGAGGAATTGGGTGGAGAGGGAGGTGGGAGGGGGGATCGGGATGGGGAATACGTGTAACTCTATGGCTGATTCATATCAATATATGACAAAAACCACTGAAAAATAAATAAATAAAGAAATAAAATTAAATTAAATTTAAAAAAAATTTAAAACTTCTGTGTTTCAGAGGACCCAATCAACAGAGCAGAAAGACAATTTAACAATAGGCATAAAATGTAAAACATATGTTTGAAAAGGCATTAATATCCAGAATATATAAAGAACTCCCAAAACTCAATAACACAAGAAATCAAACAAAACAACTCAGAAAATGGACAAAGGACTTGAATAGACATTTCTCTGAAGAGAAAATAGAAATGGCCAAAAAGTACATGAAAATGTCTTTATGACATTTTGAGTTATGACATAATGAGCTAGTGACATTAGCTCAAAGTCACTAATTAAGGAAATGCAAATCAAAACCACAATGATATGTCACTTTATATTCATTAGATGGCTACTGTCAAAAATCCAGAAATAATAAATACTGGCAAGGAAGTGGAGAAACGGGAGTCCTTGTGCACTGTTGGTAGGAAAACCTTGTTCCAGGAGAGCAAAATCTGTGTATGCTCAAGTTCCATATATAAAATGGCATATTATTTACATGAAACCTGTCCTCATCCTCCCACGTTCTTTTTAAAATTTATTGATTTTTATCTTTGGCTGCCCTGGGTCTTTGTTGCTGTGCCCGGGCTTTCTCTAGTTGTGGGGAGGAGGGACACCCCTCCTTGTGGTGCACAGGCTTCCCATTGGGTGGCTTCCTTTGTTCCAGAGCACAGGCTCTAGGTGGGTAGGCTTCAGAAATTGGGGCATGTAGATTTAGCAGCTTCAGCTCTTGAGCTCTAAAGCACAGGCTCAGTAGTTGTGGCACATGGGCTTAGTTGCTCAGTGTTATGCAAGCTATTCCCAGACCAGGGATCAAACTTGTGTCCCTAGCATTGGCAGGCGGATTCTTATCCACTGTACCACCAGCGAAGTCCCCTCCCACACACTGTAAATCATCTCCAGATTGCTTACAACTCCTAATGCAATGAAAATGCTATGTAAATAGTTGAAGGCGTGTGCTCAGTTATATCCGACTCTGCAGCTCCAAGGACTGTAGCCCGCCAGGCTCCTCTGTCCACGGGATTCTCCAGGCAAGAATACTGGAGCCGGTTGCCATTGCCTCCTCCAGGGGATCTTCCCGGCCCAGAGATCAAACCTGGGTCTCCTTCATTGTAGGCAGATTCTTTATCGTCTGAGCCACCAGGAAGCCTCATCTTGGCACAGCATTACTAATTCAGTTTGCAAATGGGAATCGGAGGGAAGAACAGGAGAGGTGGAGAAGGAAAACGCGGGGGGTGGGGGTGGGGATATAGAGAAATGGAAAATATATTCTAAGAGCCTCTAAACCAGTGTTTCTCAAACTTGCATGATTGTCAGAATCACAAAGAGTCTTGTTACCACACAGAGACTGGACCCACTGAATTTCTGATTCAGGTCTGTCTGGGGTGGGGCCCAAGAATCTGCGTTCCTGAACTGTTCTCAGGAGATGCTGCTGCTAGTCAAGGACCTCATTTTGAGGACCGCTGCTTTCTACTGCAGCAGGGGGTCTGAATCATGTGTGAACAGTACTTCATCTGAGAAGCTTTAAAAAATCCTGCCTTCCAGACCACACTCTGGAGCAGTAAAATCAGTCTCTGAAGACAAAACCCAGGCTAGAATATTTTTCAGCTTCACAAGTGTTTCCAGCAGAGCAGCCGAGGTTGAGCACCTCAGTTTTGCTGCTCAAATGGAGCTGAAAAGACCAGCAGCACCTGGGAGTCTGTTAGAAATGCATACCCAGCGGCTTCCCTGGTGGTCAGGTGGTTAAGATTCCAAGCTTCCAATGCTGGGGGCACTGGTTCGATCCCTGGTCAGGGAATTAAGATCCCACATGATCCGTGGTGCGAGTTAAACATTAGAAAATTTAAATAAAAAGAAATGTAGACTCTCAGGCCCTATCTCAGACTGCTGAGCTAGCGTCTGCATCTGACAAGCAAACCTCTCAGACTTTGATGTGCATAGGAACATCTGTACAGAAATCAGGCATGGCGGTGTGAGACTGTCAAGACTAGCACCATGACAGGCGCCCTGAACTAAGAGTAGGCCTAAGTTTCAGTTTCTCCCGAGGGTAGGGCAATTATCTGCCCTCAACAGGCCACCAGAGACCAGTTAATCAGTACGCGCCCAGTAAACCTCCGGGAAGGTCCCCTGGTAAGTCCTGCGCCTGCTA
Source organism: Muntiacus reevesi (assembly GCF_963930625.1). NCBI lineage: Eukaryota > Metazoa > Chordata > Mammalia > Artiodactyla > Cervidae > Muntiacus > Muntiacus reevesi. The sequence continues at coordinate 11,519,570 of NC_089259.1, forward strand.
AAATTTGTACCAATAAAATTGCTTTGCAAACATGTAACCAATCCGCTTGCGCCCACTACTCACTGCTTATGTTTGAAATCGAGCACCCTATAAATGTGCATGGAAACTGGGGCTCGGGGCTCTCTGACTTTGCACCACTGCGTTGGTTGCAGCAGGGGCCCTGGCTCGAGTCAGCAATAAATTTCCCTTCCTTTGCGTGTTGCATTTTCATGGAGGTCTTCTCTTTTCCTGCTGGGGGATTCGGACAGCGGGCATAACAGTGGTACTAGTTCAGCCAGGAGAGATGGTATAATGTTGGCGATAGGATGAGACTCAAATATCTGCAGAGATAGGACACTTGCTCCTAGTGCTGTCATGCTAGACGGAGTATAAAGGAAGGACTTTGCTGAGGACTAAATCCTCTGATAGGCACTGCTTTCTAATACATCCAAACATAGTTGCTTGTGAAGAGTCTTTCTCTTAAAAAAATTGAGAAAAGTAGATTAAACATTTTTTCTCTCTTTTTACAGAAAATGTATTGAAGTATAGTTGATTTACAATGTTGTGTTAATTTCTGTTATACAACAAAAGTGACTCAATTATACACATATATATTCTTTTTCATATTCTTTTCCATTATTGTTTATCAAAGGATATTGAATATAGTTCTCTGGGCTCTACTGTAGGACTTTGTTAGTTATCCTAGGATAAACAGTTTTAATCTTTAGATGGACATATTCCATAGTGTATGAAAACAGTCACTTCTAGATTGATTGTGTTTAGAATATCAATAGCTACAATCAGTGGGCTTCCCTGGCAGATCAGCTGGTAAAGAATCTGCCTGCAATGCAGGAGACCCCGGTTCAATTCCCGGGTCAGGAAGATTCCCTGGAGAAGGGATAGGGTACCCAGTTCAGTATTCTTGGGCTTTGCTGATAGCTCAGATGGTAAAGAATCTGCCTGCAATGCGGGAGACCTGGGGTCAATCCCTGGATTGGGAAGATCCCTTGGAGGAGGGTATGGTAACCCACTCCAGTATTCTTGACTAGAGAATTCCATGGACAGAGGAGCCTGGCAGGCTACTGTCCGTGGGGTCGCAGAGTCAGACACAACTGAGTGAGTAAGCACAGCACAATTGAAGAAGGAATTCATAGGGCCTGGACTCCATCTCAGGCCTGTCCGGGTTGATCGTACTAGGCCGCCTCTCCAATGGACTCTGAACTCTGTGCTTAGCGCCTGTGGGAATGACAATGGAAGGATAAGATCCCCTCTGGGCAGGGGAATCTTGAAGATCTCATCCAGGTTACTCATTGCCTAAGAGAAAACAGACACTAATCACCCCTGCCTCCGGACAGTGTCTATTGCAATGTAACCACAGGCTTATCGGTTATTAACTGGTTGGAATATAACCTTGGGCTTATTGATTATTAACTGTTTGAACACATAACACAGTAAATGATGGGGTTTTTGTGATTGTATTTACACTTCCTCTGTAAGCCTCAAGGGATTTGGGCTGGTGGGTTTGGACATGTACACATGGGGTATAAAAGATTTTCACAAATGCTGGTCGGGGTCCTTGGCTAAGAGGAGACTCTGCCTTGGGCCCGCCGGTGTAACAAACTGCACTCCACCATCTGCATTGTCCTTCTGAGTGAGTTTGTTTCCTGGAAAGCATGGCTATAACATTTGGTGCATTGGCCGGGAAACTCCTCACTTTGAGGAGACAGGTCTCATTTGAGGCCACCCTGAGGCTTTGTAGCTTGAATCTCCTAGAGAGGGGAAGGCGCCTCGCCCCTCTGGAAGGATTCTGCTTCTCAACACCCAGACCTTTCACGTCAGCAGGTAGTGGATGGCAGCAGGGGTACTGAGCGCTCATGTGAGGAGGAACCCACCCAGCAGGGTGGAAGAGGGGGCCTGATCACCCCCCTGGCAGGGACTAGAAGGAGCGGGGACCCACAGGAGCCTGGAATAGGCAGGCGGCGATTGCTTGGTACATAGGTCGATGAGCGTGCTAGGGTTTAGGAAGGAAATTTGTGAAGGTCATTTAGGAGGTGTGTCCACGCCGTCTCGGGAAAAATTATTACCAAGCGATCACCAGGGGATTTTTAGGATAGGAAACTGGTCCTTGTATGCTCGTATTCTGCCCTCCCCCAGGAGGTGTCCTATCTGCTGTGAAATTCTTGACCCCCTTGGAATTGTTAGGCTAGAAGGAGGGGGATAAGAAGTGAGTATGAATTGACTTTTCCAGAGATGGCCTGGGACATGGGCTATTTAACCCATCTGTGTTTTCAAGCCCACCAAGGCAGAACAGACTTTAAGGGAGAAACAGTCTTGGACCATGTGATGTTCTGGTTCAGCTGTGCTGACTGGCAGGTGAAGATACGCCGATCCCCCTTCTCCCTCTGGGGTCTGGCAGGTAAGGCTCTTCTCACCCCAATTAGGAAGGAGGCAGAAGTGTCACTGAGTGGAAATATCAGAAGTATATAGGGTACTGAGGACTTCGTAGACAGAACGAAAAGGAAAAGTAGAAGAAGGTTTGAGAAGGTAAGCAAGATGGGGGGAAGTGATTCTAAGGCAACTGTATTGGAGTGCATGATTAAAAATTTAAAGAAGGGATTAGGAGGAGACTATGGGGTGAAGATGAAGCCTAACTGCCTCCACATACTCTGTGAGGTCGAATGGCCCCCTATGGGAGCAGGATGGCCACCAGAGAACACCATGAATTTAAAAATAGTGGAAGCAGTCTATACAGTAGTCACAGGAGAGCCAGGACACCTGGATCAATATCCATCTATTGACTCATGGCTAGGGTTAGCTTGAGACCCTCCTACTTGGCTGTATCCAGAAGGGAAAGGGAAAAATATTAATGGCACAAAAATTGACTGATGATAAAAAAAAAAAAAAAGGAAATTCTACAGGATTTGGACGGGGATGACCTGACCCCTCCCCCATGCTGGATAATGACACGCCTGCCTCCCAGTGCTTCACCAGGACCGGAGGCCACGTTAATGCCCGATCCAGGGCCACGTGAAGTTTCTGCAACAGCCGCTGCTCCTCCGCCAGCTCTCCCGGAGGTCGTAGAGCTGCGTTTGGGCAGGCTCCGATCCTAGTGACAGAAGCCTCTGGCCAACACTTCCAGGATCCAGCTCCAACCGAGCCGCCGAAGCTATACCCTCCTCTCCCGGTGAGTACTGACAAGAAGGGGAGGGAGTCCTTGGAATTAAGCAGAGACCGCGCTCTGCCAGAGAGCCAGAGGGAACGAAAGAGAACAGACAAGAGACTTACAGTGCAAGCTGCTGCTCTGGGAAGGTCTATCTCCGACCCTCCGGAAAACCTCATCTGCCCCAGTTGAAGGGACAGGACAGTCCTTCAACCGGTCCCAAGGGAGGCCCTGGGCCCATTACAGCAAAACCAGTGTTCCCAGTGCCGAAGTTTTGGCCACTGGAAGGATGAATGGCCTAAGGCAAGGAAGGAAGAGGAAGCTCCCGCAGTTGTGGGGCTTGCTAACTTGGAAAAAAGTGGGGGACCAAAACATTGACTTCTTGGTAGGTACAGGAGCAGAACTGTCCGTAGTAACAAAACCTGTGGCACTACTGTCCCAAAAGACTACCGTTGTAACTGGGGTATCGGGAGAAGAGATGATTAAATCGTTTTGCCAGCCCAGAAAATGTCAGATGGGGGGAGGGCACCAAGTGACATTCCTGAGTGCCCAGTACCCCTGTTGGGAGGAGACTTACTCTCCAAACTAGGAGCACAGGTGACTTTCTCCCCTGAGGAGAGGCCCACCTTCTGGACGGACTCTATGACTTATTTGCCCTCTCTCTCAGTGCCAACCCAAGATGAGTGGAGGTTGCATGAGCCTCTGAAGGCAGAGCCGGGTGGGCATGAGAGAGCTAACTCAATTGTTCGGTGAGGTCTGGGTGGAAGACAACCCCCCGTCCCCCCAGGCTGGCTGAACATCACGCCCCAGTGATAATGGAACTCAAACCAGGCACCATTCCGGTTAGAGGGTGCCAGTACCCGCTATGGATGGAGGCCTGAACTGGCATATTGCCCTATATCAATAGATTGAAACAAGCAGGCATTCTAGTAGAGTGCGAGTAGTCTTGGAATACGCCAATCCTGCCAGTCAAAAGGGAAGGAGAACAGGACTAGAGGCCTGTACAAGATCTCAGGCTAGTCAACCAGGCTACTGTGATTTTACACCCTACTGTTCCAAACCCCTATACCTTGCTTAGCCTTCTCCCGCCGAGGACTAAAGTTTACACTTGCCTAGATCTCAAGGATGCCTTCTTCTGCATACACCTCGCCCCAGCGTCACAGCCCATCATTGCCTTTGAATGGGAAGATCCAGTCGGGAGCACCAGATAACAAAGGCTAACTCCACAGCCGTCTTTGGGGAAGCCTTGGCTTCTGATCTGGACTCATTCCATCCGGAAGAGTATGGATGTCAGCTCCTACAATACGGGGATGACCTGCTGCTGGCTGCCGAGACCAAGGAAAAATGCTGGAAAGGGACAAGTGCACTGCTCCAGCTGTTGATGGAAGCAGGTTACTGGGTGCCAAAGAAGAAGTCACAGATCTACAAAGAGGAGGTAAGGTATCTGGGGTTTGTTTTAAAGAAGGGTTCAAGGTCCCAGACCCTAATTGGGTCCTATATACTGATGGCACTAGCCTGATAAAACAAGGACAACAGCTGTTGGATTAGCCAGAGCGGAAGGGGCCATCAAGACTGGAAAGAGAGGGTGGGAATTGCCAAGTGGCAAATTACTGGTACCGGAGGAGCTGGCACACACTCTGGTAAGCCAAACACACCAAGCGGCCCACCTAGGCCATGCTGCCTGCTCACAGGTTAGTGCTGCCTCTCGGGTATTCAGACAAAAACCTCCGGGTATTCAGCTGAAAGGCACACTGCCCCTTGAACACCTGGGAGTGGACTTCACTGAAATGAAACCTACCGTTACCTGCTGGTCATGGTATGTGTGTTCTTGAGATGGGTAAAAGCTTTTCCTACCTGGACTGAAAGAGCATCAGAAGTAGCCCGGTGCCTGCTTAGGGAAATGGTTCCCAGATTTGGATTTCCTACCAGCATTGGATCAGGCAATGGCCCAGCGTTTGTAGCTGATTTAGTACAAGTAAGCAAAACTTTAAACTTCAAATGGAAACTGCACACTGCATATAGGCCCAGAGTTCTGAGATGGTGGAATGAACCAACCGGACACTTAAAGAGACTCTCCAAGTGGATCAGAGAGACTGACTGCTCCTGAGTGGACTTGCTTCCGATGGCTCTGCTCGGACTCAGGATGACCCCACAGTCTCAAGGCTATTCTCCATATGAAATTTTGTATGGGAGGCCTTCTCCCATAATAAAACAGGTGTCAACAAATTTGCCTCAGGTAAGGGGGGATAGGATTTCACAGCAGATGGAACTGGCTAAGGTAATAAATCGGGTAACTAAGTTTGTACAAGAAAGGGTGCCGTTCCCCCTTGGGGAACAGATTCATGAGTTTACACTTGGTGACCAAGTATGGGTCAAAGATTGGAAACCTGATTTGCTAGCCCTTTGGTGAAAGGGCCCTTATGTTATTCTAACTACCCCTACTGCAGTTAAAGTTGCAGGTATTGTCCCTTGATCCATCACACCATAGCAAAGAAGGCATACCACGCTAACTCGGAGGACGCCAAGTGGACCACCCAGAAGGACCCCACCGACCCACGGGAAACCAAGATCATTCTGAGGAGGAAGAAGACAACGAGGTCCCGGACAAGCCCTCTACAGGATGGAGCTGGGTAAACGACTCCTGCTGCTCGGCCTCACCAATGCAATTCCTGCACAGGACAACATCTTCATCTCGTGGGCCACAACTCCTCCAACTGTTGGGTATGTGGAGCTATGCACATGTCAGTAATGGACAGACTCCCTTGGTGGGTATCGTCACTCCATTATGGGGACTTTATACCACCGTGCTCCTTTTTAGAACAACAGAAAGGAACTTTCCTCTCTAAAATTGAAGAGGAAAAGGGCTCCCTTACAAAATGGGGACAGGCCTCCTGGTACCTTGTCCCTGCTACTATTTGCTGGGAACAAAAAGAACAGAAAGTTGGATTTGGAGACCGTCCCCTAGACCCAAAAGAATTGTTATTTGTCCCCTGAACAATGTAAACAAATCTTGGAAGGTACCTATCACCCCAATCAGTCTGCTCAGTGGCCTGGTTCCGACTGGAAATATAATCCTGGAATCCGCTGGGTAGCCCCCAATGGGACCCAGTGGCTCTGTGAGCTTAACTTATGGCCGTGGTTACCAGTTGGCTGGGTGGGGCATTGCACATTAGGATTAAGCCTAGCCTACACCAGCCTCCAGTAAACCTGCCTTATCTGCATGTAAGATGGACACGATCCATGTTCCAATGGTATGACTATCTTGCTGCCTTGTTTGTACCCTCTGTAGGGACAACGGATATCATAGTTAAGGTAGAGGCCTTGACTAATTTCACTAAACAGGCCCTCTTAGACAGTACTAAAGCCATTAAGGCTAAATATCAGCATGAGACCGACAGTCAACAAGTATCCTAAGGGAAAGTTGAAAAGAACTTTGAAGAGAGAGTTCAAGAGGGCGTGAAACCGTTAACGAAGAACAGATTCAGATGAAGAAGGCAGTAATTCAAAATAGGATGGCAATAGACATACTCACAGCAGCCCGAGGAGGGATTGCGCCATAATTAAAGTACATCCCTGACCTATATCTACTGCCTTGGAGGATATGCAATGAAAATATTCCCTTTTGGACTTCAGTCCTCTCTTGGGTGAAGGGAGACTGGTGGAAAACCATTGTAACTGTTGTTATAGTAATCTTGATCATACTGCTTTGTGGGCCCTGCTTCCTACAATGCCTTATGAATTTTGTAACCCAGAGGTTGATAGCATTCTCTCATGTGGGTGGCAGGAGGGCTAAGGTACAATATATCTCAATAAATGATGCTCGTTATGGAAACTAAGTGCATCAAGAGGGAGGAATGAAGAAGGAATTCATAGGGCCTGGACTCCATCTCAGGCCTGTCCCTGCTGATCGTGCTAGGCCGCCTCTCCAATGGACTCTGAACTCTGTGCTTAGCGCCTGTGGGAATGACAATGGAAGGATAAGACCCCCTCTGGGCAGGGGAATCTTGAAGATCACATCCAGGTTACTCATTGCCTAAGAGAAAACAGACACTAATCACACCTGTCTCTGGACAGTATCTATCGGAATGTAACCACAGGCTTATCGGTTATTAACTTGTTGGAATATAACCACGGGCTTATTGATTATTATATAACCGTGGGCTTATTGATTATTAACTGTTTGAACACATAACACAGTGAATGGTGGGGTTATTGTGATTGTATTTACCCTTCCTTTGTAAGCCTCAAGGGATCTGGGCTGGTGGGTTTGGACACGTACACATGGGGTATAAAAGATTTTCAGAAATGCTGGTCGGGGTCCTTGGCTAAGAGGAGTCTCTGCCTTGGGCCCGCCGGTGTAATAAACTGCACTCCACTATCTGCATTGTCCTGAGTGAATTTGTTTCCCAGAAAGCATGGCTATAACGCAATAAGTGTCTAGTAGCATGGAGAATATCTGCCGCCTTCATACGAGGGAAGAGACAAGTGATTCCATCTGTGTGGCCCTCCGCTTGGTTATCTTATGGTCAGTGGTCTCACTGGCTAACCACATCATCATCAGAGTGGGTTTGGTCACCCATTTTTCAGATGCCGTCTTGTGAACCTGAAGGGTGATTCAGGAGTGCCAGATAGGAAATTCTGATCTTCCTAAAGAAAACAGATGCGGTTCACATGGAGGAAAACTACCCAAAGAGGCACAGAGCATGGCAGAGAAAGGTGATTAAACACACAGACCCTGGATCCCAACTGTTTGGGTTTGAATCCTGCATCTCCTACTAACTCACCACGTGTCCTTTGCAAGTAAACCTACTCTCTTATTCATTCCCTCATCTATGTGATGGGGATAATGGTGATGATGACAGTCCCTACCTCACAGGCTGTTGAGGGGATAAATGAGTTAGTATCCGTCCGGCTCTTAGGTCTGGCCAATCACAGCGTAGTTACTATAGTGTGATTGTTGAATACGCAGGAGAGGAAACACAGGAATATATATTCTTTTGTGTAGTTCAACTCCAGGAAACACCTAAAAGATAATATCTTGATTTATAGAAAAATATCCTCTATGTCTGTGGGACTAAGTGATTTAAATTTCTCCCATTAAGGGGATGGCTCACAGAGAGAAATTCTTTGGGTCTTGATACTGGGATTGCATCAGTGTGGTGAATACATTTCTCCTAATGGGGTGGGCCATAATTTCTAACTATGTAGTGAAATAACTGGAAATAAGTAAACATCATTTATAATAAAAATGATAAAAAGATGAAAACGAAGAGATATTTTCAGAAGAAGATAAAGTAATACATAATACACCTTAAGCACCTTAGAAAATTCCCTTCTTTGAAGAGGAGTTGAATACAGTGAATTCAGAAGAAAAATTTCTTGTGAACCATTTATATCTCATAGGCTTCATATTTACAAGTGGTTGGGAAGTTATTCTTTTTTAGATTTATTTGACAAAATACATATTAAAATTTTTTATTAATTTATTAAAAAAACATTTTCTACAATTTTTGTCTCAACTGACAATATGTAAAGCAAAATGCTTTCCCTCTGTTAAATGGAAGGAGATATGCCTGCAGCCTTACCCAGAGGGCTTCCCTGGTCGTGAGGTTCTAACTCTTGGGTCGTGTGAATCCACCCAGCCACATAATCCAAATATGCTAAAACACACACACACAAATATAATCCAGGCTGCTTCCCCCACCCCCACAGCCTCCATGAAACCACCATGAGCCAAACATGAGGATCACATCACATCACCCCAATCGCACATCTAAAACTGTAAAGGCAGCCTAGCCAATAGTCCCCTTCCTGCCAGAGGAGAAGTCTCTCTGTCTTGCTTTGCAGGAAATTGTCTCAGTGGTCAGTCCTTCAGCTCTTTTGTCAGTTCCTTCTCTTGGCTACCTTTTAAAGCTGAAGTGCCCCATCCTCGACTCTCTGCAGCCTCCCTCCTTTAGAAATCGCCGGTGCAGCCTCTCTCCTGAACCCCAGGCTCATTGCTCAAGGTCTATACTTCCTCCAGCATGTCTCACAACTGTCTCAAACCTGTCATATCCCAAACTGAACTTCTGATCTTCACCTAAACCTGCTCCTTCCAAATATTAGCTGATAGCAACTTCAATCTTCTAACTCTCCAGGACAAAAACCTTGTAGCCATTTCCCAGTCTTCTCCAATCCATCAGGAAATCCTAATCCAGAAATTATGCAGAATTTCTCTATAATGACCTGTTGGGGAAAGAATCTGAAAAAGAGTGGGTACATGTATGACTGATTGGCTTTGCTGTACACCTATAACTAACACAACATTGTGAATCAGCTAGACTCCAAAAAGATCTTTTTTAAAAAACGAAATGAAGCAGAATTTGATCTCTTATCATCTCTGCTGCCACCACTCTGGTCTGAGCTACCTTGGCATCTTACCTGGGTTAGTGCAACAGCCTTTTAATCTTTCTAAAAAATTAGTCAGATTATGACTCTGTTGAAAACCCTGCATGGCCCCACATGTCACCCAATGAAAATTAAAGTCCTTACGGCCTTCTGTGGTCTGACAACTGCCCCGTTACCCCTGTGACAGCACCTCCTGCTGCTCGCTCCCTTGCTTTCTGTCCTCCTCTGAACACCCTCTGCCTCGGGGTCTTTGCACTGGCGGTTCTGGCCACTCTCTTGCCCCAAGTGATGGCCAGGCTTACTCCTTCACTTCTTTACTCAAAAGTCATCTTCACAATGAGACTTACCCTGATCACTGTATTTAGAACCTTAGACCTCCCGCTATACTCCCAAGCCCCTTCACCCTGCATCCCCTTTTCATTTCCCTTATCACTTAAAAAATTATTTATTTTAGTTTTGGCTGCACTGGGTCTTTGTTGCTGTTGGGTGGGGGGCCTTCTCTAGTTGCGGAGAGCGGGGGCCATTCTTCGTTGCGGGGCTTCTCTTGTCGGGGAGCCCAAGCTCCAAGCGCACAGGCGTAGGCGCTCTGCAGCATGTGGGATCCTCCCAGACCAGGGATGGATCTTGTGTCCCCTCTTAACCACTGTGCTACCAGGGAAATCCTCCCTGAGTGCTTTAATCTCTAATATACTAAATAATTTACTTATTGTCTATCTCCCCTTGCTAGGACATAAGCACCATGGTCAAGGAAATTTGACATCTTTTGTTCTTATAGTAGGTACTCAATAAATATTTGTTAAAGGAGTGAATTCCTGATTGGCTTGACTATGACTTCAGTATTCAGCAGTCCTGCTGGGGCAAGGAGCCCTAGTAATTTAGGTCATCAGAAGGGTGTGTCGTATTTGAAAGGCTGAAAAGGCGACCTCTTAAGTAAGTACTCAGTAAGGAGCATGGAGTGCTGTCTGTGTCCAGGCCCATGCCTTGTCCCTGCTGTCTTCTTCCTTCTGACCTCCTAGCTACTTGTCCTGGCAAGGACATGCTGTTCTGATGCTAGTTCTCTGCAACCTCAAACTAGTTTTAGTCTGCTTGGACTTCTGGCACTTTCTGCCACGCAAGGCAACACCAATGTATATAATCATCAGTGACACCAACTGACCTTGTAGGCTGTGGCCAGTCCCTGGCCAGTGCCAGGCTATGGTAAACAGAGGTGTGTTTGTAGGTCTGAAGTCCTTAGCTTAATATATTGTGTAATTGCACTTCCCCACTGCTGCCTGGAACTGAAAGGAAGGGCCAGGGGTACCAAAATACCTAGCCTATCTCTTTGGAGGAGCTGCCGTCTTACAGTCCTCCCATCTTCAGACTCATAAGATGTGTATCCCTCAAAGCCTTAAGATTTGGTTGACAAACCATAGACAGATTTTAGAATGAAGAGGATAAGCCCCCAGAGATTACCAGAAAAGCTATCACTCCCAGTCATCTCAGAGGTGTTGGTCATCCTTCTATCTTTCTGTCTCAATTAATGTTTCTTCTTTGATTAAAAAAAAAGCTACAGGGGAAATAAAGGAAACTATCACATCTATCAGGCTGAACAGTGAACACAGACTAAGTAAGCATATGACTGTTGGAAATATAACAAGAATTAATTTTTTTCGTTCACTGTGTTTGTTGTTTATTTGTTGTTAGTCACGGTTATGTCCAGCTCTTTGGGACCCCATGGGCTATAGCCAGGCTCCTCTGTCCGTGGGATTCTCCAGGCAAGAATACTGGAGTGACATTATCAGAGAAATGCAAAGCAAAACCACAGGGAGGTGTCATCTTACATCGGTCAGAATGGCTGCCATCAGAAAGTCTACAAACAATGAAAGCTGGAGTGGGTGTGGAGAAAAGGGAACCCTCTTACACTCCTGGTGGGAATGCAAACTGGTGTGGCCACTATGGAGAACAGTACAGGGATTCCTTAAAAAACTGGAAATAGAATTGCCATATGATCCAGCAACACACACTGAGGAAACCAGAATTGAAAGAGACACCTGTACCCCAGTGTTCATTGCAGCACTGTTTACAATAGCTGGGACATGTAAGCAAACTAGATGCCCATCAGCAGAAGAATGGATAAGGAAGTTGTGGTACATATACACAGTGGAATATTACTCAGCCATTAAAAAGAATACATTTGAGTCAGTCCTAATGAGGTGGATGAAACTGGAGCCTATTAAACAGAGTGAAGTAAGTCAGAAAGAGAAACAGCAATACAGTATATTATTGCATATATATGAAATTTAGAAAGATGGTAACAACAATCCTAAATGCAAGGCAGTGAAAGAGACACAGATGTAAAGACCAGACTTTTGAACCCTGTGGGAGAAGGTGAGAGTGGGATGACGTGAGAGGATAGCATTGGAACATGTATATTACCATGTGTAAAATGGATGACCAGTGCAAGTTCAATATATGAAGCAGGCCCCTCAAAGCCGTTGCTCTGGGACAACCCAGAAGGATGGGGTGGAGAAGGAGGTGGGAGGGGGTTTCAGGACGGGGAGACACATGTGCACCCACGGGTGATTCATGTTGATGTATGGCAATAACCACCACAATATTGTGAAGAAATTATCCTCCAGTTAAAATAAATTAGTTAATTAAAAAAAAAAATTACCAGAGTGGGTAGCCATTCCTTTCTCCAGGGGATCATTTCAACCTAGGGATCGAACCCAGGTTTCCCACATTGCAGGCAGATTCTTTGCCATCTGAGCCACCAGGGAAGTCCAATACGGCAACACTGAATAGCAAATGGAATCGCATACATGGCATGAAAAGACATATCTTCTGAATAAAGTTAAAGGCAATATCATTCATTTCATTAATAATTTTGGGTATTTGGGGGCAGGATATGGAAGAGAGTGTTTTATGGAGCAGGAATTCTACATATAATGACTTAAAATGTTATTTTTTTTCTATGAAAGAATGATAATAAATCATGTTTAAAAAATAAAATGATGATTGTCCTTGAGGTTTCCCAAGGGAAGCTACTAGTTCCCTGGGAGGGAGAAGCTAACAAGTAATTATAGGAGCAACATTACTTTTAAGAATCTGCACTGTGCCAGCCACTTTTATTTTTCATTTATTTTTTATGGAACTATAGTTGACTTACAATATTCTATTAGTTTCAGGTGTATAACGTAGTAATTCAATATTTTTGTAGCTTCAGCTCCATACAAAATTACTATAAAATATTGACAATTATATATCTCCTGTGCTGTACTTTATATCCTTGTAACTTATTTTATACCTACTAGTTGTCTCTCTTAATCCCCTTCACCTGTTTAGCCCTTCACCCCACCTCTCTTGCCTCTGGTAACCACTAGTTTGTTCTCTGTATCTGTGAGTCTGTTTCTGTTCCGTTACATTTGTTTATTTATTTTGGTGTGTGTGCCAGCCACCTTAATATACGTATATAAACTTACTAGATTCTTCTGTGAAAATAAGTGTTTATGTCTCTTTTGCGTTAATGGGTAAGGAAATGATGGCTCAGAGGGCTAATGTAACTTGCCCAAGGTCACACAGTAAGTGGCAGAATCAGGTTCTGAGTGGAGGATGGGTTGTTGCAAGGCTGTGCTAAGTGCCTGGATCAAGCCATACCTTTCCCGAACTTTGATCGTGCACCACTGCTGCGGGAGGGGTATTTCAGACTTTGAGGTGGAGCATCTACAGTCTCTAGAACAGTTGCTGGTATGTAATGGAGGCTCAACACATGGTGTTTCTCCTATGTTCCCTTAAAATGATCTCTGATGGAACCCAAAGTAATGAAATAAATACGACATGTGACCTTAGACAAAAAAAGTGCAGGATGATCATAACGATAGCAGATGTTTACATAGGACCTTCTCTTTGCCAGTGTGCTGTTCTGTCATTTATGTGAGGGCTTTTTGGTTACTTTTAACTGTTAATCTTTTTAATTTTTTTATTGGGGTATAGTTGCTCTACAGCGTTGTGTTAGCTTCTGCCGTACAACAAAAGTGAATCAGCTGTATGTGTGCTTGTATCCCCCCCTCCTGAGCCCCCTCCAGCCTCCCCCCCATCCCTCCTCTTCAGTCATCACAAAGCACCGAGCAGGGCTGTCAGCTATACAACTGCCCACTCGCTGTTTATTTTACACATAGCAGTGTGTACATATGTCAACCCCCATCTTCCCATTCATTCCACCCCCTCGTTCCCCTGCCAGGACCACATGTCTCTTCTCTATGTCTAACCTGCAAGTAGTTTCATCTGTACAATTTTTCTAGATTACACATATATGTGTGAGCACAATGTTTGTTTTCCTCTCTCTGACTTCCTTCACTCTGTTTGACAGTCCCTTGGTCTATCTACATCTCCTACAAATAAACCCAATATCATTTCTTTTTTATGACTGAGTAATATTCCATTGTATTTATGCACCACATTTTTTTTGGGTTTCAATTCATTTAACCATTTCAGCTACCCTATGAAATACACCCTGTTGTCACCCCATTTAATAGACTTGCCAAGGCTTTACGTATACAACTAATAAGTGAGAGAAGTGGGGCTTGAACCTGGGCGGTACAGCTTCAGGGTCCAAGTACTTAACCACTATGATATTCTGTCTGCTAGATCGTGGACCTCCTTTGGTGTAGGTACTGTGTGTATGTATGTGTGTCCTCCACACGTTAAGACTGCTGTGATCTTGTGGCTCCATCTGACATTGCGTTAGTGTGAGTCCATGATTTGAGATTTTTTTTCATCCTATAGCAATGGCTCAATCAGAGACTTGCCATAAACTAGGTGGCTGAGATCCTTCAACCTACCCAGGGGAAGTGGGTTAAAGCTTAAGGGATCAACCCAGGACCCCACCACCCTTAAGCTTTGGGCACCATGCTTGAAAGACGCAGTGAAAAGGGAAATCAACATTGTAATTTGTTAAATTGCAGACTGTACTGATGGCGCGGTTACAGTGAATACTGTGCCTTTTGAAAGCCTCAAATCATTACACAGGGTTAGACATGTGAGGATTCTCTTATAAGCTGGTAGCAGGCAAAAGTCGATTTTCATAGCAGAAATCTGTTCTGGAATTCACTGCTGCCTTTTGAGACTGAAGCTATTTAATTCTGCCTCCTAGGTATAGCCAGACCACCCATGGTCTCCACCTTCTTTGTAAATCTATGAATAAAACTCTTTGTAACAAGGTCTCTTTTTGTGCAACAATAAAATATTTCTGAGAAGGATGTTAGAGCCACAGACTTTCTTTAAATAGTGGTATCTTCTCTTGTTTACTTTTAAAATAATCTCTAGTGCAAGAGGGGACTGTGTCCTTGAAGAACTGCCCCAGAGAGCTCGTGAACAGGAACAATGGGCTGTACCACTGCTTTCTGGAAAGCGGATGGGCTTTTCATGTGAACCCAGCAAGGGGTCAGACCACACTGACATATATTTTCTGGCTTCTAGTCTTACTTCCATTGCCATTGTGGACTCTGTTACACAACCCTCTGACCCAAGGCCAAGCCATGTGAGCTTTTTATCAGCTCATAGAACGGTTTCTGCACAGCATTGTTCCCTCCAGGGCCTAGGGGCCAGTGGGCAACCAGACCTCAGGCTCTGGGCACCAACACCCAGATCCCAAGTTCAACTCTGAAATAGAAGCATGATGTCACCATGGACCAATCAAACTGCTTGTCTGAAGTTCAGTCCTGGATGCCCTGGGATGGTGATTCCAGAAGACTGGTCTGTGATACTGTCCAGTAGCTCAAATAATTGTATGTGTATGTACACTTAGTCATTCAGTCATGTCCTACTCTTTGTGATGCCATGAACTGCAACCCACCAGGCTTCTGTGTCCATGGGATTTTCCAGGCAAAATTACTGGAGTGGGATGCCATGCCCTTCTCTAGCCCAATCCAGGGACTGAACCCTTGTCTCTTGTATCTCCCGCATTGGCAGGTAGATTCTTTACCACTAGCACCACTCAGTAGCTTAAATAATATGAGAATGTTAATTAACTGAAAAATAATTCTTTCATCCTATTTCTTTAGTGTATTTCTTTTTTGTCAGTTCAAGAGTTAGTTGGGGAAAGAGGATTCATTTTTCTTTTTCTAGTTTAGCGGAGCATAAGCTAAGAAGAAAATGTCTCAATAATTGATGCTCATCACCCACTCAATTGTTTAATCCATAATTTTACGTAGGAGTCATTTATATGTCCTGTCTTTCATCACAGCTACTATCCAAACTAGTAAGTCGTATCCTCTCTACTTCCAAGACAGTTCTTGAATTTGACCATTTCCTTCATACCCACTGTTAGGACTGTCATCCAAGCCATGATCATGCCTCACTCAGACCAAGGCAACAACCCCCTCAGTGGTTTCTGCTCCCCTTCTTGCCTCTCTATACTCTACACAGCAGCCAGAGGGGTCTTTTTTATGAAATTATATACCTCTCTTGCTTAAAGCTTTTCAGTGCTTCCCCTTTGCAACCAGGTTAAAATCCAGCCTCCTTACCATGGCCTGTGAGATTCTGTACGGTGCCTCCTCTCGGCCCTTTTCTTCACCATCCATCTCCAGGCACCACCTCAACCACGGTGCTTCAGATACACCGTGTTCTTGGTTCAAGACTCTTGCACTGACTATCACTGCACCTGCAATGCTCTTCTAGATCTTCCACTGCTGCCTCCTCCTTATCGTTCAGTCTAACTCAAACGGTATCCTCTCAAGAAGGAAGAGCAATGCCTTTCATCCCAACTGGCATCCTTGCTGGATTCTTTCCCCGCACCCTGAGTGTGAAATCCATGCGGGTAGGGACTGTGTCAGTACTGCGGGGTACTTCACCTGCAGTGCACAGCAATGGGTGTTGCGCCTAAGAGGTGCTGAGATAATGAATGAATCCCCGCATCCCAGCTCGTTTGGACATTTATTGCTGGTAAAGTTCTTGTACTTACTATGCAATGAGTACATTTAAGCCATCTTGCACTCAGTCACAAGATGATAATAAAAAACACACTGATTTTTAGTTGGTTGTATTACTGTCCAATACTTTGGCCACCTGATGCGATGAGCCGACTCATTGGAAAAGACCCTGATGCTAGGAAAGATTGAGGACAGGAGGAGAGCGGAGCAACAGAAAATGAGATGGTTGGAAGACATCATTAATTCAATGGACATGAGTTTCAGCAAACTCCGGGAGATGACGAAAGACAGGGAAGCCTGGCATGCTGCAGTCCATGGGGTCACAAAAAGTGGGACGTGACTGAGTGACTGAACAGCAACAAATTGTTTTAAAATTTGCTCCATGAGATTCACTCCCTTATTGCTATACCTAGGATAGACTATGCCCAGAACCCTGCTTTTGGCACAGTTCCGAAATAGAAATAGATCTCTTCATACCACTCATGGTAGAAGATAGAGTTAGCAGATTCAGAAAACATGAATTGTTCAGCATAGAAGGAGTCACAAAACAAGATCACTAAAACCCGTGAAGATAAATCACTCCTAGTTTGTAAGTAAAGAGAGGTAGGAATTTTGCAGAGCATTTTGGAAGAAGCAGGTAGGATAAGTAAAGTTATGCTGCAGTAATAAACAGCACAAAAATTTCGGAGGCTGAACACAAACAAAAGTGATTTTTTGCATCCATCATCCATCATCAATGTGAGGTGGTAAGACCTCATTCTACTCATTTTAGCTACTCCAGGATCCAAGTTCTATCTCAAAATGTGAGTCTGTGTTTGTTGAGGCAGGAAAAGAGAACATGGTGAAGTATGCACAAGTTCTTAAAGACTCTGCTTGAAAATGATGCTCATTGCTTTTACCAAAGGAAGTTATTAATATATGGCACATCTAACTTTAAGAAATCATGAAAGTATAATTCCTACCAAACTACTAGAAGGAGAGCTGAACAGTTTGAGGAATCATCCTAGTAATACAATTGATTCGAAATTTGTACTTGGAGAACTTTGAGCAACCATAAATGTATAAATAAATACAGTGGATATGTACACAGTATGGATCATATGGTTATGGCCAACAGCAGATGAAGGCTGAGACAATAGAAGAAGAACAACAGAATTGGGCATTAAAAGAAGAAATATGGATTTAACTCAGATCAGATTTGTCACTGAAAGTCGCTCAGTCGTGTCCAACTCTTTGTAACCCTATAGACTATACAGTCCATGGGATTCTCCAATCCAGGGATTGAACCCAAGTCTCCCACATTGCGGGCAGATTCTTTACCAGCTGAGCCACCAGCGAAGCCCAAGAATACTGGAGTGGGTAGCCTATCCCTTCTCCAGGGGATCTTCCCAACCCAGGAATCGAACTGGGGTCTCCTGCATTGCTGGTGGATTCTTTACCAGCTGAGCTACCAGGGAAGCCCTTCTCAATTGGGGTTTTGTGAGAGATTTAATCCTGAAAGTTCTATGCACCAACAATAGCACTAGGGTATTAGCTGTATTCCCTCAAGACAATTGAAAAACTAGTCTCTCAAATAACATTCTGTGGAGCTCACTTCTGTCATGGAACCCTGATTGAAGCAAGGCTCTTTGTCATACACGTATAAATGTTTTCACCATCCTTTGAGTAGGGGGGCCTGGGAAGCACTGGGAAACCAAAAGCTGCATGTGACCTGTTTTTTTGTAGTATTTGCTTTATTATAGTGGTCTGAAACGGAACCCACAGTATCTCTGCGGTATATCTGTATTGTCCATATGTACACCTGTGACAGATTCATGTGGATGTATAGCAGAAACCAGAACAATATTGTAAAGCAAATATATTGCAAGAGAGAAAAAAAACAAAACGTAATTGGGCCAGAACTCCCTTCCTCCAGGTAAAGGAAACTCAGAGAGTTGAAGCTTCTTTATTAAAATTCAACAGGGACCTCCCTGGCAGTCCAGTGGTTAACACGCCATGCTTCCAATGCAGGAGGTGCAGGTTCCATCACTGGTTGGGGAAATAAGATCCTACTTGCTACTAAGATTTTTTACAAAAGAAAAATTAAACAGGAAAGTTCAACTAAAATTGAATCTGCTGGGTTGGGACCAAAAATACATGATGGGTTATGAAAAAGAACTTTGTAGTAAGCTGATGGCTTGGTCTTGGAGACACCTCCAGAGAGGTGCCTTTTGGGGGGATTAGCTAATGTAGACTCTGCCCAGCTGCGATGACTTAGTTGCAGCTCCATCCCAAATATCCAGTCTCTCTTTTCCTGGTACCAGTGGGCTGGCCTGCATGGTCTTCTCGAGGTAAAGATGGCAGAAGTACACATGGAGCCCTGGGAAAAAGCATAAGGCCTCTTGAGGCTCTGGCTCTGAATGGGTCCAGTATGACGTTGGCCTTATTGGCAAAAACAAGTCACAGGTCCAAACCCAAAACCAAGAATCACAGAAGTACATCCTGCCCAAATTGAATGTATATTGCACAGTTAGGTGGAAAGAAGTGAAGATATAGGAGAGGTAAAACGACAACAACTCCCCAACACCCAAAATTGCAAAGAGCTAATAAGACTTTCGATCACAAATTCGAGTAAATAAACATATTTCTAATAAATAATAATTTGTACATTACATGTTAACTGAAGGAAGGTTATTTGCCTTCTCAGCAAGATTCTGACCCTATTCTTTCAAGCAAAATCTATCTTTAAAAATGTGATGAGGAGTATTGCTTGTTTTTCTCATCTACCCGGAGTTTTGCGGCAGCGTAAGCTCTGGCTACTTTCTTTGCTGTCTGGCAAGAGCATGGCTTCCCTCTAAATGGCTTTGATTCAGTCTACCTCTGAGAAAGGGCAGGGCATGTAACAGCGACATGTGCAGGGTTGAGTGGAAGGGATTGAAAACATCTTTTTGCCACTGGGAGGAAAACAAAACAAAACTGTGTTTAGATTTTAACTTCCTTGTGGGCAGACATGTCTTACCCTTCTTTGGATTCCTGCCCATGATAAAAACTGGGGGCAGAGGGCTGCGGTAGAACAGACACTGACCTAGGAGTCAGAAGCCTAGATTCTCAGCTCAGCAGGTCAGTACTGCTCAGGAACTTAAACCAGTTGCTTTAGCTCTCCGGCCCTCAATTTCCTGTTCTGTGAATGGGAACTGATGGTAAGGCGACCTGCTTATCTCCAACGGTGTGTGAAGAACAAATAACTTAGCAAATAGAGAAGATGTGCTCTCGTATATGGGCAGTCCATCTAAATTCTGTTCTAGTTAGGACGTGAGTTTAAGGAGACCAAGGCTATGGATTTAAGCTCCTTAGGTTTCAGACTCAGGAAAAAGCTGCTCCAACACCCCTACACATTGCTTCTTTCCCTGCTGATGAAATCAGGACTTAGGAGAAGCAGAGCAACCTCGCTCGATGCCTCTGTAAAGAGTGGTTCTGGGAAGCCCTGCCCCTAAGCAATTTGTTTTAAAATGTTTTTTGAAGTCTCAGACTACATTAAATATCTAAAGAAAGCCTTGTCTCCTCTCCCCAGGGCAAAAAAAGTGCACCTAAGTCCTACGAGGTTCCATGGTGACTCAGTGGTAAAGAATCTGCCTGAATCTATAAAGAATGCAGAAGACGCAGGAGAAATGGGTTCGATCCTTGAGTTAGGAAGATCCCCTGGAGAAAGAAATGGCAACGCGCTCCAGTATCCTTGCCTGGAAAATCACATGGACAGAGGAGTTTGGTGGCTACAGCCCATGGGATCACAATACAGTCGGACATGACTGAGCGACTAAAGAACCACCACCACAAGTCTATGAGCACACGCTCCTCTCAGAATCCTTGCTTTAGAGAAATAATTTCCCTGAACATAGTCTCAGTGCTCAGCCTGGCACTCCTGGGAGGCCTGTCTATGTTTCGTCATGTCCCTTCTGCAAGATGACACCACCAGAGCTCCACTGAAAGAACTCAGCCCTCTCAACGGGCTTCTTTCTCTCATTTTCTGCTTCTTCCCTCCACACAGAGAGATTTAGAGCCAAGATGTTAGCCCAGGATGTTCTTTGAAGCCTGTTCTGCAAAAAGTTTTTCCTTCAGCCATCCTCTTCTCTGCCCCTCCTCCCTCTCCCACTCCTCTTTTTCCTCTTCCAATTCTTCTCTTCTTCTTCCTCCTCTTTCTTTTCTTCCTTAGAAACAACTCTTTTCTATTATTTTGCAGAGGCATATCATATTGATGTACCTACAGCAGTCCCCAACATTTTTGGCACCAGGGACTGGTTTTGTGGAAGACAATTTTCCCACAGCCCGAAATGGGTGAGGGGTGGTTTCAGGATAATTCAAACACATTACATTTATCACGTACTTTATTTCTAATCTAATGTCCTTGCTGATCTGACAGGAGGTACCAATCCAGATTCAGAGGTTGGGGACCCCTGCCTCAGCAGACATCTTAAAAAGGCACATCATTAATTAGGATAAGCTCACTGAAATTGTTTACTTTTGTCTGATAACTCAGTTGGTAAAGAATCTGCCTCCAATGCAGGAGACCCTGGTTCGATTCCTGGGCCAGGAAGATCCACTGGCGAAGGAATAGGCTACTCACTCCAGTATTCTTGGGCTTCCCTGATGGCTCAGTTGGTAAAGAATCCACCTGCAATGTGGGAGACCTGGGTTTGATCCCTGGGTGGGGAAGATCCCCTGGAGAAGGGAAAGGCTACCCACTCCAGTATTCTGGTCTAGAGAATTCCATGGACTGTAGAGTCCATAAGGTCACAAAAAGTTGGACACAACTGAACTTCTTTAAAAAAAATGTAGGGAAAGAATCCAAGGCATTCATTTACATCCCTTGTTAATGTTGCTCAGCTGTGTCTGATTTCCCTGTCCTTCACTATCTCGTGGAATTTGCTCAAACATCCCTAGAGGTGAGTAAATCATAGCACCTTAAATAAACAAATAAACAACTACCCCCTTCCCTCCAGCATTTCCTTTTGTGGCAGAATTGCTAGTTAGCTCTCCAGTATAGGTTACCAGTTAAAAGTACACATAAACTCCGTTATCATCCACAGGATCCCACCTTGGAGGGCATTTAGGCTTATAACCACCGAAGGATGAGGATCACTGGAAAAAATGAGCAAGGCATATAAGGACTAAGTGCGGGAAAAGAAATTATGACTCCGAAAATTCACAGACCATGACAATTGGAAAAAAGATGATATCAGCAAATGTGGTGATTTTTCTACAGCACTCAAATTCCTGTCTTGTATGTCAACTGAAGAGAACTTTGTCCCAGGGATATCACACCATAATCCACATACACGCTGAGGTTTTGAAATTTTTTAAAATAATAATTGAAAAAAATTTTAAATAGTCTTCTACTCCAGTTTGTTCATTACTTTTCTTGGTGATATTTTCTGATGTTTGGACAAGTGATAACTTTATTCTATTGACATTGTTTCACATCTGCATCATTTTTATACATACTGTACATCATGTTGCTCAGATTTAATTTATGAGCAATTAAACAGAGGTGCTGCCCTTTTAAAATATCTTTATACGTGTTTAAAAGTGGCCCAGGGAAAGAACAGCACAAGGAGGACACAGCTGATCCATGGATTTAACGATTCTTCTGCGGTTATGGACTTCATAGAATATCTAAAAAAAGTGATGGCTCCTCACCCCACTGCCCACCCTGGGGAGGCGTGCACCTATACAAGTGAGTGTGTGCTAAGTCGATTCAGTCATATCGGGCTCTTTGCAACCTCATGGACTGTAGCCTGCCAGGCTCCTCTGTCCATGGGATTCTACAGGCAAGATAACAGGATTGGGTTGCCATGCCCTCCTCTAGGGGGTCTTCCTGACCCAGGGATTGAACCCACAGAACTTGAATTTCTTAAGTCTTCTGCATTGACAGGTGGTTTATTTACCACTAGCATCACCTGGGAAGCCCCACACCTATGTATATGGACACAAAATTTCAGAATTTATGTGGAGCTTTGCTCCTCCTAGAACTTCTGCTTTAAAGAATTAATTTACTTCCCATGCACTGGTAGGAAGATTGCAGTTTCTCTAGTTCATGCTTACAATGATTGTTTTCTCCTTCTTCAGGCAACAGCCTACTGGAAATAAACCTTAAATAAACAAACCAGGTGAACTCTAATAGAAAACAACCAAACTACTTAAAAGAAAATGAAGGTGAGCACCCATGCCTTTCTATGTGTTTTTATTTGGCTTTTATGAAAATGTTTTGGGTGTGGGATTTCAGTGTTTACAGCTGTGAGATTCTCTCATCCTTTGAACCCCATTATATGTACAGCAGCTGTAGAAAGAGGTGAAGGTCACAGATAAAGACTTAATCATCCATGCAAACTACTTCACTGCATATTTTGCATAGCATTTCAGAGTGTTTAAAATAAGTGCCCACCTATTTGAGTTGGCTGGTAAACATGAAAGAGAACTAGTAAACTGCGTGGACCGTGATTTCCATACCATTTGCAGGACTGTTAAAAGACAATGCTATCAGCAATGATTGCTCAGAAGTGGTCTGAAAGGGGCATGGGTTTGGAAGAGGTATTATTTGCTCTGAAGGAAATATCGTTTTCTTTGTTCTGTGGGTAAGTATCTCATCTAATTGCTCTCATTAAGTTTTTCTCTGGAGAAACTGGCACTGATCAGTATTTCTCTGGAGAAACTACTGAATGATAGATCATCTATGTTTTTTTTTTCTTTTATTTGTAAAGATTAACTCAATAAGCCTGCTGATACTACACTTAAATGATTTACAAATAAAATAAATACTAGTCAGGTGTCCATGATCTAGACTTTTATTCCTTCTTCCTTTCCCCTTTTCCTTCCTGCCCTTAAGGAAATTAACTTTGAATAAAAATCTTCACCAAAGAGTGACCCAGAACCTGGGAAAAAGAGAAAATTTCAGCTACTGAGCTCTACTGGTTAAGAAAATCCAAGGGCAATAACTTGGAAGGAGATATTTCTTGTGGAAGCCACCACCACCATCATCAGTAGCAGCAACATCAAGACCATCACCACCACCTCCACCTCTATTACCCCCATCATCACCACCTCCATCGCCATCATTATCATCACCATCACTGCCACCATCATCAACATTGTTAATATTATTAACCATTACTATGTGCCAGGAACTGCGCTGGGAACTTCCCTTGCACTGTTTTAATAAACCTCCTCCTTCACATGAAGTGGGGCATTTGCACACGCTAGTTCCATTGCTCCAAGGCTCTCCCCTGCCCCTCTCTGATTAGCACTGATGGCTGAGCAGCTAAGCCGAGTACAGCACAGCACCCTTCAGAGAACTCTCCAGACGACACTTCCCTGGTGAAGAGCCCCACCCCCAATTCTATGTCCTTCTGTGCCCTTTGCTCTTCTCCAGCTCCAGGAAAATGGGGACCACACCGCTTCTTACACACGAGGCACGGTATGCATGTCACACGCAGCGCACTACCTGGACTTGAAACAGTAATTGTTCAATACAGGCTGCCACATGTGCAGCCGCAGAGCATGGAATTCAGGATACCATTCCAGTGCTTTTCAACATTATAGACTTATCCGCTGTTGCTGTACCTTCCCCCTTCCTCCTCTGCCCTCTTTCTTCTCTTCCTCCTCAGCACAACAGTATAGTCTGTTAGTAAGAGGGATGGTTTCACATTCAGACATCTGAGTCTACATTCAGATAGTACTGCAAAGCACTAAGTGCTCAATATTTATTACTTTGATTGCTGCCCTTTCCACTTCCGATCTGTGGGAGGGGTGTGTCAAATCAGACGTATGATCATGTCATTTGAATTAGCCAGGGCACCCGCCGATGAAACTGATAATTTAAGACTGACAATATTGGGGCTTCCCTGGCCACCCAGTGGTTATGACCTTGAGCCTCCACTGCAGGGGCATGGGCTTGATCCCTGGTCAGGGAACTAAGATCCAGCATGTCATTCAGTGTGGCCAGAAAAAAAAGATAATATTGGTCCAGAGAGGCATATAACACACAGAATTAGATGAAAAATTTTTAATTAATAGTTTACTATGACTATAGAAAAGGAAAAAGATTACAGACTAGTTATGTAGATAATGGTGATGGAAGGAGGATTCTAGTTAGAGGGGGCTTTAACCAATTAGGAAAATTTGGGAACTGTTTGAGTGGTAAGTAGGGATAGTGAAACCTTGAAGACCTTGGCCTAAGAACCAAGAAGGGCAGAGAGTGGAGGATGAGAGAAATAAAGGGTACCTACAAAAATCTCTGGAAATAGATGGAGGATATTAGCAAAGATATAAAATGTGATGGGAATTTACTGCAAACACAGAGATTGATCCAAATACTAGGTAGCAAAGATAATTATTAGCTAAAATGGTGGTGAATTAAGATAAATTTTAAGAGAAAGCATGAATTTGCTTCATTCTCTTTCTTTCATCCTTTTTTCTTCTTTCTTCCATTAGCGTTTTCAAGGATTTGTTGTTGTTCAGTTGTTGTCATGTCCGATTCTTTGCAGCCCCATGGACTGCAGCATGCCAGGCTTTCCTGTCTTTCACTATCTCCCAGAGTTTGCTCAAACTCATGTCCGTTGAGTTGGTGGTGCCAGTTTGTATTAATACACTGGGTATATTATCACCTTCACATTAAAAATCAACTAACAAGGAAGGCTATAAAGCAGTATCAAAACCTCTCTTAAATTTAGTAAAATCATTATGGCATGACAAACTGGATTTACAGGATCAATGTGTGAGAAATAAATGAGAAAATTTTATATATCTGTGTACATGTTGCAAAATAGAGAAAAATCAACATATCCTAGAAATTGGTGCTATAATTGCAGGTTTAATTTTACCAGCGGTTCTATTTCTCATAGTTTCCTGTGTTGGAGTTGATGGCATGGGAATGAAGGACCACAGAATTAGTAATTATCCTATAATTTAAAAAGTGTGGTCAAATTTGTTTCTGTTAGCACTAAGTTTTCCACTTGCATAAAAACTTACTAAACAAAAGATTTGGGGGAAATGGATCAAGCTCAGATTCCTTACACTAGAAGCTAGTAAAGATAACGATATCATTAAGCTCACCATCTTTTTGAGAAAATGAAAAATAATGGTTGATATTTATCTCTATATAGCTATATTCATTAAATCCCACTGTCTTGAGATGTGGACAGAATACAATAAAAAGTATTTTTGAATTTTAATTTTGCACAATAAAATTGATTAAGATTACTCTGGCCATTCTACTTTTTTATAGGACGACAGTGACTTAAACCAAAAGCTAGAAATTCTCTGTGTAAGATTTCACCTACAGTAAGCTCACACTCTCATATTGTTACATTAATTTCCCTTGATTCTAATTTCTCAAGACAGGAAAATTGCAATAATTTCTTTATACCTACACCTTTACCAGATGCAGAGAGGATATCCAATGAGAACTGATTGATGAAGAGAGATACATCTATGGTGTTGAGATCAAAGTTCTGTAACACTAACTTAGTGGCTAAAGACCTGGGAAAGAATGTAGGTAGGGAGACCTGGATTCACCAACAAATGACAGAGAACAGTCACAGAAATAGTCCTTTCCTTAAACGAAAGTGGAAGTGTAGAGTGTTAGAGAAGTAGGAGAACTGGATGCTTTTCTAGAATTCATCTGTTTGGTCTTGAGGTTATTGTCTTGAACACATACTTAGTCCACATCACCTTTCAATGATGGTGATGGTGGTGGTGCCCTCATCCTTTATTTTTATTTTATTATCACTTAATTAATTTTATTTTTCATTGGGCTGGGTCTTCATGCTGTGCTGGGACTTCCTCTCATTGCGGCGAGTGGGGGTTACTCTCTAGATGCAGAGCTCAGGCTTCTCACTGCGGTAGCTTCTCTTATTGTGGAGCATGGACTCTAGGGACTCGGGTTCAGTAGGTGTGGTTCGTGGGGTTTAGAGGATGGGCTCAGTAGTCTTGGCCCATAGGCTTCATTCCAACTTGGCATGTGGAATCTTCCTGGATCAGGGATCAAACCTGTGTCCCCTGCATTGACAGGCAAATTTTTATCCACTATACCACCAGGGAAATCCTGTCCTCATCTTTTAAGAGAAGCTCTGTGGAGGATGTTCAGAAACTCTGCCAGATGGAGCAGCTGGATGCAGATTATGTGCCTTCTTCCTGTCTTCTCAGCCCAAGAAGAATATGGAGAGGTTCTGGGAGGAGCAAGTTGTCCCCCAGCCAGAGATGGCTGAGAAGTCAAACACTTCAAGACAAAGAACCTGGTGAGACATTTGCTGACTCCAGCTACAAGGGAGGCAGAGCAACCCACTTCTTTCATTTACAACTGGAAGACCCAGCCCCTCAAAGGACTGACTTAACCGTCATGAACACAACTAGTTCTTTAGGTATTGGAGTAACTGGCATGTTTGAACTTGAAAGTAACAATGATTCCTTTTTCCTGATTCTAAATGAATGCACAGTGATTCCAAACATTTTGTAGAATACAGAAAAATATAAAGAAGATAAAAATTGGACTTCCCTGTGGGGCAGTGGATAAGAGTCTGCCTGCAGGGGACACAGCTTTGATCCCTGGTCTGGGAAGATTTCCCAAGCCACAGAGCAACTATAGGTCCATGCTCCACAACTACTGAAGCCCTCGAGTTCTAGGGCCTGCGAGTCACAACTACCAAGCCTGTGTGTTGCAATCCAAAAATAAATCATTGTTTAAAAGAGTTTGAACTCCTTTTTTTTTTAAAGGTAAAAGTCACTTGGGATCATCCAGAAATTATAACATTTAATCTTTTGGAATTTGTCCTTCTTTTTTCCATAAAATAAATGAATAAATATGTAAAAGCAAATAAGATCATAATGTACATAGTGTTTATAACCTTATTTTTTCCTTAATATACTGTGATCACTATCCTATATCCTTACATGATTTAAAAAAAAATTTTATTGACATATAGTTGATTTACAACGTTGTATTAGTTTCGGATATAGCCTTAAATGTTTTTAATGACTGCAGAGCATAACTATATTTATCTAAACTCTTTTGACCATGTAGGTTGTTTACAGTTTTAGAATTAAAAAGAATGCATCCCTGAAATAGTTGGAATAATCCTCCCACTCATTAGCCTGTGAAATCATCCAGCCCATAAAAACTAACCATGCTATATTTGGGGCCACTCTTGCCTTCTGAGATGGTCCACACTCTCTCTGTGAAGTGTGTTTCTCTCTAAATAAATCCACTTCTTACCTATCAAAAAAAAAAAAAAAAATGTGATGATGAATCCCCTTGTCAATAAATCTGTACACTTTTCTAAGATATCCTTATGGTCTGTTTCTCTATAGTAATCATGGTTTTTCTTAATTTAGAATCAGATAAAAACACCTTTAAAAGATATTTTTTTTAAATGCCATTGACCACAAACCCATATACAGATGCACACTAGAAAAGGCTTAATCAATTTAAGAACACCTCAGGCTTGTCTCAAAAGTATTAGTGGCAGAATCTTCCACTCTTAACCTTTCCACACAGTCACCAATAAATTGTGACTAGGTAAGTCTGAGAAAGCACACTTCATTTAAAAAGCATCATCTGGGGTGAGGTTACCTTGGAGAGTGATGGATTCATGATATACTGAGAATAATGAAGTGAAGTCCAATTTGATAAAACCTCTCATCCCTTACTTCACTTTTTTTTTTTTTGGCCTTAGGGGATGAAGGAGAAGGACAATTTTCAGAGCTGAATTACTGAAATTTTCCACAGGCTGGCATTATGCTCCATGCCCTTCAACCTGCCACGATGGGAGCCCTTCATTTTTAATTTCCTGGTCCCTGTCTTTCACTCCAGATGGAAAAAAGAATCTCAAAATCTGTCCTTGTATTGCCTCTAAAAAGGTTTTTGCAGGTTTGAAGTGATATGTTCAGCAAATCACCAGGTATTAAATATCACCTGTGTCATTACTCACATGCATCATTGAAACAGCCTTTAAAACTAGAAGTGAGGAAGTGGATTTTATTTCCATAACCTGCAAATCTACCACAAGCCTTGACCAAACTCCATGGGGAGAGCCTGTGACATGTGACTTCCTCCCAAGCCACCTTGATGTGACCTTGTTGGGTCAGCAACCTGAGGGCCTAGAGTAATGTCAAGAAGGGACTGACTGCAGAAGCTGGAAAGTGTGAACACTTGGGAAGAATCTCAGTGCTGGGAGGCATTAGTGAGTTCCTTGTCTTACTGTGTTCCACTAAATATCAGGCCTGTCCCTAAGGCCAACATGGGGTGAAACCAAGATGGTGCTGATGTTGGTAAAATGTCAAATCTGGCTCTTCAGCTGTTTTCTACCTTGATCCTACTTGGGTTGCCTTATTTTACTCACATGCTCAATTTTTTTTTTTTTTTAGTATCTCAGCATTGACAAGATTCAGGCTTCCAGTATGGTGCTAGTGGTAAAGAGCCTGCCTGCCAACGTAGAAGATGTAAAAGACGTGGGTTTGATCCCTGGGTTGAGAAAATCATGTGGAGGAGGGAATGTCAACCCACTCTAGTATTCTTGCCTGGAAAATCCCACAGACAGAGGAGCCTGGCTGGCTACAGTCCATGGGGTCACACAGAGTTGGACACGACTGAAGCGACTTAGCATGGCCATTAACAAGATTCTCTCTCCAGAAAGAATCTGATAGGAGGTTTATTACCCCTTCCCCCCAACTTTAGTAGAAGGCAGGGTTTGGTAAGCTGGTGGGGAAGGTGAAGGTATCTTGTTGCCCCAAATTTTATCAGTCATAGAGGGCTCCCCGAGAATAATTTGCCTCTTTTTATTTTTACCATCTGTGGAGAATGTTTATTAGTGAAAGTGGATTAGAGTTGGCATAGGTGAATATTCAAGACACAAAGCATGATACTTTTAAAAAATAAGACTCTTGCTCCAGATAGGTGTATTATTTGTTTGAAGTCAAGAATAAGAGTCATATAGTAAGAAGGATCCCAATTGGTCAGCAGATACAATTATTCTCTCTTTGCTCTCTTTTTCTGGGTGTCCTTGAACTCTTGATTCTTTGGACAGTGTTGCTGACTCATTTGGAATGGTGCAGACACCCACCTTGGAACTGACATTCAACTGCTGCTGTCTGCTTCTTTGATTTTCAATCCAGTTACTGCTTGAGTTATTCAAAGGCACCACCAGAGTCTTTCTATAATGCTAATGGCAGGCACCCTCTATTAGCTAAAAAGCAATGTCCTTGAAGCATACATTAATTCATGGGGAATAGAGCTGTATATTAAAGTTATTTTCTAATCAGTTTCTCTGGCGTTACAGTGAACTGCAACTCAATAAGCAAGGAGGTTAGTAAATCATAACTGGTGGGGAGAACTCATTTACTAAACATCTTAAACTCTCACATTCCAGTTTGGCTGCAAGGATACTGGGAAGAAAAGCTCCGGAAGGGAGAAAGCCAGACGCTGAGCATGAAGCATTGCTTGCGAAGCTACTGGGCCCCTGTGTGTCTGTGCAGGCATGTTTTGTGCCCATGTGCAGGGGCTCAGTGGGGTGTGTGACATGAAGACAGGATGGCCAGACTGGAACGTGGAAGTAATAATTCCAACAGGCTGGCCTTTCCGATGGGTTTTAGTGCCATGTCCCAAGAAAGTTGGACTTTCACGAACACACTTTCTCATATTCAAGTTTTCAGAAAGTTTTTCTCCATGACTATGAGGAAATGATAAGAATTAACCAAAATCACTGTGGACAGTGACTGCAGCCATGAAATTAAAAGACTGTTTCTCATCGGGAGAAAAGCTATGACAAACCTAGACAGCATATTAAAAAGCAGTGACATATCACTTTGCTGACATAGGTCTGTAGAGTCAAAGCTATGGTTTTTCCAGTTGTCATGTGCAGATGTAAGAGTTGGACCATAAAGAAGGCTAAGTGCCAAAGAATTGATGCTTTCGAACTGTGGTGTTGGATAAAACTCTTGAGAGTCCCTTGGACTGCAAGAAGATCAAACCAGTCAATCCTAAAGGAAATCAAGGTTAGTAAATCATAACTAGTGTTATGGAAGGATTGATGTTGAAGCTGAAGCTCCAATACTTTGGCCACCTGATGTGATGAGCTGACTCATTGGAAAAGACCTTGATGCTGGGAAAGATTGAGGGCAGGAAGAGAAGTGTGTGACAGAGAATGAAATGGTTGAGTGGCATTGTCGATTCAATGGCCATGAGTTTGAGCAAACTCTGGGAGATAGCAAAGGACAGGGAAGCCTGGTGTGCTCCATGGGGTAGCAAAGAGTTGGACACTAGCTATTGAGCAACAACAGCAATAGCAGTGAGGAAAGGAAAAGAATTAACCATGAGATAAGGACTAGCCTTTGAGTTACTGCTTTGAATTTTCTGGCCGTGTGGGAGCAATTTGTTTCTTTGGTCTCTTATGACCTGGTGTTAGCTGGATAGGAGCTAGTGCTGATACAACTGGCCAGGTATGCCTCATCTGTCTGGATATCAAGTCAAAGTCTCACAGTTCATCTCTATTGACCACCCCATAGTGAAATGAATTATTTGTGTAACTCTGAAGTCAGCATTTGTTGTGAATTCAACTGAGATCCCCCTTGACTTGTCAAGAAATGGGAGGATTACTTTTTCTATAGACCGGAGAGTGATCTTCAAAAACACGGGTCAGGAGTAGACTCTTTTGGCCGAACACAATTTTATGCAGCATGTCAGCATGGAAAATAAATAAAAGCGTGTCTTTTCTGGTACCCCTGGCATTCAACCATGAAACTCTACAGCACGAAGTTGTCTCTGGATGAGCTATACTAACCAAAGTGGAAAATTCCTCTCCAAATTTGTATGGAAGCAGAACCTGCTTGCGCTAAGTGGTAACGCGTGGAAAGAACCTGGCAACGTTGACAGATGTGCTAGAAGCAACTCCATGCAACTCATTTTTGTGTTTACAGTAGGGATGTTGTTAAGGATGTGGTTGATGACATCCCACAGTGTTTCCTTTATGAAGATCTGCTGAAGACATTTTTCTCTTCCCTCAGGGCCATGATTAACCACATTTCTTCTGAGCAGCTGGGTATAGCTTACATATTGTAGCTACTGTATATTGAGGCCCATGCCTACCAACAGTATGGGGTTCTATCGCAAACTTGTAACATGGGGTTCTCCAACCTTGCTACACACTAGGACCACCTGGGGAGCTTTTTAAGTATGAATGCCAAGACTGACCCCAGACCAATTGCATCAGAATCTCAAGAGGGACATTGGCATTTCTCAAACTTTTCTGGTTGATTCTGACATGCAGCCAAGGTTTAGAACCACTGCCCTGGGACCTTATCACACATACTACGAGCCCCACTTTTTTTCTATCCAGTTGTCCAATTTGTTCATTCTGTACATGTCTTCATTAGCCTTGTAAATCTTTCTTTGAAAGTGAGTGGATGTACATTGTTGTTGTTCTGTTGCCAAGTCGTGTCCAACTCTACGACCCCATGGGCTTCTCTGTCCCTCACCATCTCCCAGAGTCTGCCAAGTTCAAGTACAGTGGGTGTGCCCACATACATATATACACACACCTTGTTGATGATGATTAATGAATGAGTTAAGAATAGTCACTTTTGGGTGGGGGGGGGTGTGTGTGGAAATCTAAGTTTTCCAACCATGGTTTGAACCTGTGCCTTCTGCATTAGGAGCACAGAGTCCTAACCACTGGACCACCAGCAAATTCCCAGTCACTGTTTTTAGATTAAATTAAATAATTCTTACCACCTTGTCCAATAGTACATATGTTAGTCTCCAAGAAGCAGACGCCAAATCTCAATTAGACTATCAGCTGCTGGAGGGCAAGGAAGCAATACAGAGCAAGCGTGAAGAATGTGGGCTTCAGGATCCCACCCACCTGGGCTGAATGCCAGTTCTGCCTCTCACTGTGTGACCTTGATCTGTTCATTCATACAAGGAGGTCTTTTTATCTGTAAAGTGAGTACTACTGCACCCACAGAGTTTAAGGATTCAATGCACTGCATGTAAAACATTTAGTAGCTTGCTTACCTCAAGCACTCAAAAGTGGTCATTTTAGCCATTTAAAAATGTTTTTCTGTCACTTGCCCATAGAAGGTCTAGTATGTTAAACTTGCCCAAATTGACTCGCTAAATTAGGGCTTCATCAAATGTTTATTTAATAAACTCAGATGTTCTTCTTAAAAAAAGAAGAAGATGATGATGAAGCAGATGCCAAGATGGGATGTACGGACAAAAAAACTTGCCTGCAGAAACAACTAGGAGGGAAACGAAGGAGGAGCTGGGAAGGGCTTGGAGAACCAGCAATGCTTGTGTGAGTCTGACCTCAGGGAAGGAAGGAAGAAAAAGCATAAAGCGTAGGTGATCCAGGTGGTACAGTCATAAAGTACCTGCCTGCAGCTCGATCCCTGGGTGGGGAAGATCCCCTGGAAGAGGAAATAGCAATCCACTCCAGTATTCTTGCCTGGGAAATCACATGGACAAAGAAGCTGGGCAGGCTACCATCCATGGGGTCACAAAGAGTCAGACACCACTGTGTGACTAAACACACACACACACACACACACACACACACACACACACACGGTGGGTGTCGCGGCTCTAGGTAAGCTTGGCAAGGCCGATGAGGAGCCCTAGAGCCCAAGTCACCAGTAAGAGGAGCTTGAGGCCCCCAGGGGCAGGCCAGATTTAGCCCCCCATGCTCAAGCCTTGGCCAGGAGCCCCCAGTGGAAGGGTGGCCTCCTGCTAACAGGTTGGTAGATTTCAGACCATTTCACAGGACCCGTCAGTCAATCATTTTCCCTGCAGCTGGAGAGCTGAGAGGCACATTTCTATGGCAGCCCCTGTGCATCACCTGAATTTCTTTTCCATGCTGACTCTTGCTATTATTTGTGTTTAGAAATAGCCAAGGATTATGAGGGATGAGGATGTATGACAGGAGGATGAAAGAAAACAGCAGAGCCACGGAAATGACAAATGTGGGTGCCTGGACGTGGCTGCAGGGGGCAGACAGGGCAGCTCCTGGAGCATTAATTCTGGTTCAGCCACAGGATGAAGACAGAGAAGTGGGGCGGGGGCAGGAATGACAAGTGAGAGAAGAGTGATGCTTCTAGAATAAAACATTTGAATGGGAGTGAGTGAGTGAAAAGGACTGTGCTGGTTAGACCTTGACAGGAACCACTGGATCAAAGTGTGGATGTCATTTGCACCTAAGAAATGGAGGCATATTTCAGCCGCCTCACCTCCATTGCTTCAGCAAAACACATTTTGGGCTTTAATAGTAACAAACACACTTTGGTTCTTTAGTGTCATGGTTTTTCATCCTGGTTCCATGTGGTGATCATTTGGGGAGCTTCAATGTACTGATGCCTGAGACTCTACCTGGATAATTAAATCAGAATTTTTAAGGGCAAGCATGGATATCAGTATTAAAAAAAAATTTTTAATTGGAGGCTAATTACTTTACTAATATTGTGGTGGTTTTTGCCATACATTAACATGAATCCACCATGGGTGTACATGTGTTCCCCGTCCTGAGCCCCCTCCCACCTCCCTCCCCATCCCATCCCTCAGGGTCATCCCAGTGCATCGGCCCTGAGCGCCCTGTCTCATGCATCAAACCTGGACTGGCGATCTGTTTCCTGTATGGTAATATACAAGTTTCAATGCATTCTCTCAGATCATCCCAACCTCACCTTCTCCCACAGAGTCCAACAGTCTGTTCTTTACATCTGTGTCTCGTTTGCTGTCTTGCATAGTGTCATCATTATCATCTTTCTAAATTCCATATGTATGCATTAATAGGATATCAGTATTTTAAAAAAGCACCTCAGGTGGTGGTAATGAGCCTTCTAGGTTTAGCTGCTTCAGCAAATGGTTCCAAAAAACTATTAGCAGAGCATGTGAAAGGCCCATGAATAAAATATACATTTATTCACATAAATATCCGAGAACAATCTGAGGGTATGAGCATTGTATAAGGAAGGTGCTTCAAAGTGCTGAGATTTAACATTTAAATAACCCATGAAAATTGTATTTTCAGCCTGGCTCTTTCTGTTTGCATCAAAGACCAACACACACATATCTGCTCTGTCACACCAAAATTAGAGGGGAAAAAAATCCTTTCTCTCTGCCTTCTCATATTCTCCTGGAAGCAGGGTGAAAATGGGTTTCCATTTCTTAATAGGCCAAAGCAGAGAGAAAGCAAGGGTGTATGGGTTCACTGCATGGAAGGCAGAAGCAAATACACTACTGAGGGTTCATTTCAATAATTACTGACTCCTATTTACCCTGTGCCAGATGTTGGGCAGGGCACTGGGACAGCGGCCACAGACAAGGTGAGTGGTACTTCTAGGATGTCCAGAGCCAGCCCTGCTTGAGAATGGAGGGCCCGCAGGGACAGCTGTAAAAATGGCAGAGACCTACGTAGTGGAAAGGAGAAGGCCGTTTGAATAAAGACGAACCACCCGAGAGGCAGTCCAACATTGCCTATAGTAGTATTTTATGGTAATTTTATTTTCAGTATGAATCATCAATCATTAATTAATTAGGAACATCTTATGGGGACTTCCCTGGCAGTACCAGCGGTTGCTACTTTGCCTTGCAAAGCAGGGGATGACGGCTTGATCCCAGGTTGCAGAACTAAGATCCCATGTGCCTTGCAGCCAAAAAACTAAAACACAAACAGAAGCAGTATTGTAACAAATTCAATAGAGACTTTAAAAATATGGTCCAATTCTGTAAAGCAAATATCCTTCAATTAAGAAAATAAAGTGGCAAAAAAAATAAAATGGTCCACATCAAAAAATTAAAAAAAAAAAAAAAAGAAAACCAACACTGTGTAGGATACTTCACTGATGTCATAAAGGAAGCCCTGGGAATTTGTCTCATCTGTTTTTTGGGGGTTCCCATGGAGAGTTTTAAGTCTCCTTTCCACCAAAAAGTCCTTGTCATAGATTGAGCAATGATCCCCACCCCCCCCAAAGATGTCCTAATCCCCACACCTGTGACTATGTTGTATCCCATGGCAAAAGGAACTCTGCAAATGGGAATAAGTTAAGGACTCTGAAATGAGAGAGGATTAAGCAGGTAGGTACACTTTAATCAATTTGATCACATGTGTCATTAAAAGAGGAAAATCTTTCCCAGCTCTAGTCAGAGAGGGAGCTCAGACAATGGAAGGAGGGTCACGGGACGGCAACGTGACCGGAGAGTGGGGGCTCTGAATGGAGGAAGCAACTGTGAGCCGAGGAGTGCAGGCAGTCCCCGGAAGCTGAAAAAGGCAAAGAAAAGGATTCATCTCGAGGGCTTTTTGGAACGAAAGCAGTCCTATCAACGTCTATTTTAGTCCAGTGAGTCTCACGTTGAATTCTGACCTACGGAACTATAAGGTAACAAGTTGGTGTTGTTATATAAACCACTAAATTTCTGGTATTTCTGCAGCAGCAATGGGGAACTGACAGCTTCTCCAGTGGGGAAGACTCTGCCTGCGATGCAGGAGACGAGGGCTCAGTCCCTGGGCTGGGAGACCCCCTGGAGGAGGAAATGGCAATGCCCTCCAATAAGCTTGCCTGGAGAATGCCATGGACAGAGGAGCCTGGCGGCTACAGTCTACAGGGTCACAAAAGAGTTGGACAGGACTCAGCAACTAAACAAAACTAAAGTCGCAGAAGGATACCAAATCCACTTATATAAAGAAGATGCATGAGACTTAAATGTTTCTGGATTTTATTTTTTAAACTTTTTGGAATAATTTTAGACTTGTGGAAGAGTTTCCAAATACTCTCTACTCAGCCTTCCATAATGTTAACATCACACAGAATAACAGTGACATGACTGGTGTTAAGAAGTTAATACTGGTACAATACTATAAACTGCAGATTTGATTCAGATATTACCAATTTCTCCACCAAAGTCCTTGTTTTCCCCCTTCTGTTCCAAGGTTTCACTTTGCATTTAGTCATCATGTCTTATTGGTCTCCTCCAGTCCGTCCCAGTTTCTCAGACTTTCCTTGTCTTTCACGATCTTCAGTGTCTTCAGTTTGGGTTTGTGTAATGTTTTCTCATGAGGACAGTGAGACTGTGTTATTGAGAAGAACACCGCAGGGGTGAGCTTTTCTCAGGGCATCATATCAAGAATTCATGATGTGGAGTTTTACTAGTGATGTTAACCTTGATCACTTAGCTACAGGTTTTTCCACTGTAAATTACTATCTTTCACTTTATAACTAGTACATATAGTTTTGGGAAGAGATACTTTGAAGCTACACAAATATCCTGTTTCTCCTTAAACATTGGTCCCACTAATGCCTTCCTCTACCCATGAATCTTACCTGCAACAGTTACCACTGGAGTGTAGTCATGGAAACTCTTCCTTCTACATTTGTTAGTGGGAGATCTATAGATAGAGTTGTTCATTCCCCGAATTGTACTTATTTATTCAGTTACTTATTTACATGGGTCTAAGGGTATTTGCTTTTTCCATTGGGTTATGACCCAGATCCATTATTCTGTTGCTCAAACTGCTTCAGTTGGCCACTGGGGGCTCTTTCAAGTAGACTTCTGTGCCTTTCAATATGCCTTGGTTCATTTTTTTTTTTTTCTTTCTTTCTCTCTCTTAAGAAACTTTCTTTTTTGTTTGTTTGTTTTTTTGCATTGCTCATCTTGTATTTACCCTGCCCCACCCCTGGGATCATATACCACTCCAAAGAGGACCCTGATTTCTTTCATTAAAGAAGAGTATTTGGAAGCCAAAGTCTGGACTCTAGGAGGGCTCATCACTACTCAGGGGTCATGCTTCTAGTCTCTCACAGCAGACAAAGCTAGAGATATGTGTATATGTACCAACTGATGCATACACACAGTTATATATATATATTTCCATATCTCTCTGTTTATACTTTAAAAATCAGTTCACACTGATTTCTCCAACTCCAATCTAAGACCCCAACCCTTTCTTTTTAGAATCTGTTTCTCCAACTGTGAGAAACTTGGATCTCATTATCTACAATGTATTTATCTTTTTTGTTTTTTGAAGACAAGTATATTTTATTTGCAACTCTCCCAGCTCCAGCAATCATACCACTGACCTGTCCAGGCTGCCAGGTGCTGGTTGGGTTCTAGGTGGAATGTTGGGGGATTCTCCTGGTTCTGTTGTGGCTGGTGGATCCATGGTTACCAGGCAGAACCCTGTGGTAGGTCTAGTGTAATGCAGTGGCTGTGATCCTCTGTGGAGCTTGGCTTTGGGCTGACCCTTTGGAAGGTGAGTGAGATGGTAGTGAAGACGTTGCTCAATGACCTGACTCTACGACTGACTTTCTGCAGCATCCAAAGGGAGACAGGGATGTGTCTGCTTGCCATCACCTTATTGGTGGGTCTCCTATTTACATTAAGACTTGTTCAGTCGATTAGAAGCCGACTTTACCTAAGACGTGAAAGACAGCTCTCAGAAACACTGGCTGCATGGATTAATGAGAAATGCCAACTCTCTGACCAGTTTAGGGTGGCTGAAAAGGAGTGTGCAGAGACTGAATTGGTTCTAGAGAATGCCAGGCTAGAAAAAGAGTCTTTAAACAT
The DNA here is from genome assembly GCF_963930625.1 of Muntiacus reevesi. Classification (NCBI taxonomy): domain Eukaryota; kingdom Metazoa; phylum Chordata; class Mammalia; order Artiodactyla; family Cervidae; genus Muntiacus; species Muntiacus reevesi. The sequence goes on from NC_089259.1 coordinate 11,557,584, forward strand.
AAGCCAACTTACAAATACTTACAAGAAGGTGAAGAGGACCAACTTGATGTTGATGGAAAAATTAACTTCCTTGGTTAAAGAACTGAGAGAGAAACCTAAACACTGGACACAGAAAGAAGAGATAGAGGAGATGCTAATGATGCTTGAAGTCGTAGAGGAGATCACGAGACTTAGCATCTCACAAAGAATTCCTCCAAACCTGCCAGGAGGCCAAGAGTCAAGCCCAGGTGGTGCCTTCTGCAGGAGGGGTCCTAGGATTTAAAACAACGTTGTGTTCCTCCCCCCGCCCACCCCACTCCACCCAGGCCTCCTAACCTGCCACACTGTGTTCATCTACCTTGGCCACCATCTAGGGGATCATCGAGGTCAGTGGATCCAGAGGAACACCCCATCAGATGTAGTTCCTCCACCCTCATGTACTGGATACAGCAATGACCACCTTTATGGTTCATTCCTTCCTCCAAATCTAAAGAATCTTGGACTTCTAAGAACAAACCAAGAAATGTGGGACTTCCTCTTGACATAAAATCTGTGGATTCTCTCTCATTAACAGTGAAAAAAAAATGTTGTACTTAAGAGGCTAAACTTTTACTCAAGCTGAATCCTCATCAAACTGCAATTCTCAAGACAATGTTAATATCACTTATGTATGATATCTTATAAGTGAACTCTTTATATTTTATTCTCTATATAAATATAATTTGAAAGTACATTTGATTTAACAATAAAAGCTTAGATGTTGACAGAAATACTTTTTGAGTTGCATTATAAAATATGTTTACTTATTAGCTCAACCCTATAATGCATATCAAATAGTTTCAGAATTGTGAACCCACATCCTTGTGTGGAACAATTTACCAACAACAGTATTTGTGTGTTCAGTTCAGTTCAGTTCAGTCGCTCAGTCATGTCTGACTCTTTGCAACCCATGGACTGCATCACACCAGGCCTCCCTGTCCATCTCCAACTCCCAGAGTTTGCTCAAACTCATATCCATCAAGTCGGTGATGCTATCCAATCATCTTATCCTCTGTCATCCCCTTCTCCTCCAGCCTTCAATCTTTCCCAGCATCAGGGTCTTTCCTGATGAGTCAGTTCTTCGCATCAGGTGGCCAAGGTATTTGAGTTTCAGCTTCAACATCAGTCCTTTCAATGAATATTCAGGACTGATTTCTTTTAGGATGGACTGGTTGAATCTCCTTGCAGTCCAAGGGACTCTGAAGAGTCTTCTCCAACACCACAGCTCAAAAGCATCAGTTCTTCAGCACTCAGCTTTCTTCATAGTCCAACTCTCATATCCATATATGACTACTGGAAAAACCATAGCTTTGACTAGACCAACCTTTGTTGGCAAAGTAATGTCTTTGCTTTTTAATATGCTGTCTAGGTTGGTCATAGCTTTTCTTCCAAGGAGCAAGCATATTTTAATTTCATGGCTGCAGTCCCCATCTGCAGTGATTTTGGAGTCCCCAAAAATAAAGTCTATCACTGCTTCCACTGTTTCCTCATTTTTTACCATGAAGTAATGGGACCAGATACTATGATCTTAGTTTTCTGAATGCTGAGTTTTAAGCCAACTTTTTCACTCTCCTCTTTCACTTTCATCAAGATCTTTAGGTCTTCTTCACTTTCTGCCATAAGGGTGGTGTCATTTGCATATCTGAGGTTATTGATATTTCTCCCGGCAATCTTGATTCCAGCTTGTGTTTTATCCAGCCCAGCATTTCTCATGATGTACTCTGCATATAGGTTAAATAAGCAGGGTGACAATATACAGACTTGACGTACTCCTTTCCCGATTTGGAACCAGTCTGTTGTTTCATGTCCAGTTCTAACTGTTGCTTCTTGACCTGAATACAGATTTCTCAAGAGGCAGGTCAGGTGGTCTGGTATGCCCATCTTGTGGAGAATTTTCCACAGTTTGCTGTGATTCACACAGTCAAAGGCTTTGGCGTAGTCTATAAAGCAGAAATAGGTGTTTTTCTGGAACTCTCTTGCTTTTTTGATGATCCAACGGATGTTGACAATTTGATCTCTGGTTCCTCTGCCTTTTCTAAATCCAGCTTGAACATCTGGTAGTTCATGGTTCACGTACTGTTGAAGCCTGGCTTGAAGAATTTTGAGTATTACTTTACTAGTATGTGAAAAGAGTGCAATTGTGCGGTAGTTTACGTATTCTTTGGCATTGCCTTTCTTTGGAATTGGAATGAAAACAGACCTTTTCCAGTCCTGTGGCCACTGCTGAGTTTTCCAAATTTGCTGGCATAATGAGTACAGCACTTTCACAGCAGCATCTTTTAGGATCTGAAATAGCTCAACTGGAATTCCATCACCTCCACTAGCTTTGTTCGTAGTGATGCTTCCTAAGGCGCACTTGACTTTGCATTCCAGGATGTCTGACTCTAGGTGAGTGATCACACCATTGTGATTATCTGGGTCATGAAGATCCAGATATTTGTGTGTAGTCTTCTTATATTTAGCCTTACAGGATCCAGTCAAACACTGTCTTCCAAAGATCCTTAGGTCCGCTGCTTTCTTCCCCACTGCCTAAGTGCTTAACCATTTTTACAACTTGCCTATTATTAGATCAAAATATAAGGTGATGCACAATTCACTCACTTCCATGCTCTCAATTTGAAAACATCCCTTTGGGCACATGAATAGTGCTTTCGCACCTAGTCCAACTTTGTCTCTGAGACTGGACTTGGAAATCTTAGGCTCTAATACTTTGGAACTCAACTCCTTTAGTCCTCAGTAGTCATCAGTTCTGTAAAACAAATTCAACAGTTACTATAAAGCACTCGTCAAGCCTGGGTAACTTGGACAGTTCCAGCAGTAATTGTCAATTTCTAGCCTTACATGGTTATTTGCCATCTATGCACCTCATTTTTTTTTTATTTCAAGCTCCCTGAAGGTATTCATTCCATCTTTATGTCCTATTAACAGTTCACCTTGGCCACAAGAGATGCTCACATATTAATAGCTTTTCCGTCTTTATCTATGATGAAGTATGAGGTTACAGACACTAAGTGTGATGGATCTTGTGCTACCAAAAGAGAGGCAATATCTTCTTTTACCTTGAACCCTCTTATCTGCATCCTTTTCTGTCCTCCTCTTCTTTGGCTAAAACTTCTGCTGGGTGTACATTCAGTTAAAGCATTCTTGGACCTCCTTTTCCCCTCTGTTGCCACTGGGGAGCCCAAATTCTCTTCTTTCAAACATTGTGTGCAGACCTCCTGGGTAAAACTTATGACACTGAGATATAATTGTTGATTTTCTTACCCACTTTCCTCACAAGGTATTGTGGCTTTTTGAGTGCTGGCCTTGGGTCTTCTTCATCTTAGTATCCCCATCACATGGCTTCAGCGTATAGACGCTCAGCAGGGGTTCACTGAACAGAAGAATAACACTAGTGGTTAAGGAGAGATATTACAGATGCATTAACATGTGTTGTCATCTGGTCTTGGGAGCAGGACAGTCTAACCTTTAGTGACAAGTGGGCACTTGCGAACAAAACCCAAGTGTGAAGCTGTCTAATGTGTGGACAAATGAATGACTGGGACCAGAAAATAATTAGGAAGATAAATAATTATTAAGCACCTACTAAGTGCCAAGAATTACCAGATTCTTTGCATGTTTTATGTCATTTTAACCTTCAACAACCTAAGTCAAATGATTTTCTGTCTGTGCAGAAGAGAAGCATTTGCACTGAAAGGTAGGTGGTTAATAACTTGTCTAGTTCTCACAGCTCTTTGGTGATTGCAGTCCCCTTCCATCTTCCTGCGAAATCAATACACTTCCTACTCTACCATGATGTCTGAAGGGAGAGAAATGCATTACATTCATTTGTGAAATTACTTGAAATGTAAGTCAAAGAGCTTTATTTTGTAAAAATGTTGTTTTTTTAGCCACTAAGTCATGTTTGGCTCTTTGCGACCCCATAGATTGTAGCCCGCCAAACTCCTCTGTCCATGGAATTTCCCAGGCAAGACTACTGGAGTGGATTGATTGCTATTTCCTTCTCCAGGGGGATCTTTCCAACCCAGGCACTGAACCTGTGTTTCCTGCACTGCAGGGGGATTGTTTTTTACCGCTGAGCCACCAGGGAAGCCATTTTGTAAAAATAAGTGAAAACAAATAAAAAGTCCTTAAATTGATGTCAAGTTTTGTTAGCAAAGTAGTCAGATGCAAAATCTCCTAACATTTTCGATGGTACCCCTGAACAACCTACTACACAGTAACTGAGAGACTTGAATGATTTTGTTCATGTCTAATACAGGCTTACAGGGTAAAATTTGGCAGGCACTTGGGTAACCAGTATGCCCATAAGAAGTGGTAGCTGTTATTGTTGTCTAGAATACATGACTGTCACTTTCTTTCCCCCAGAAGATTCAAAGAGCCAAAGGGTCATGGTATCATTGATTTTGGTATAAGAATCCAGCTGAGTAAAGGCTTTCCTTTGATTTCTGTGGTCTCACTCATTGGGTTGTAGCAGCTGGATATCATTAGAATGTCATACAACTTTTATTGGGTCTAAACTTGGCTCCATGAGACTAGACGGGGAGTGATTAGGAGCTATTTTTAATACCCAACTCTTTTCAAACGGATTCCTCCTAGACCACAGTTTTTGTTTGGCAAATTATTATGATTTTAGAAAGGGGGAAATTTGTTCCACTTCAAAAATCTCTCCAAACACTGTGTGTTGCAACTGATTTTGCTTTTGAGCCAATTTTGTGTGCTTGGCAAGCAAGGTATCAGCAAGAGTGTCTTCCAATGAAACACCAGCTTTCACTTCCTCATGGATGACCACTCTTCCACTTCAGAAGACATTCATTGCCCCCCAAGTTAGACATGCAAGAGGTCAGGCCAATTCTTTCCAAGCACAGTGTCCCACTGCTCAAGGCATAATTCGCCTGTTTCATCAAGTTGATTAAAATGTTTTATTACATCCTGTGACAACCAGCTTTCTCAACTCAGAGCAAAGAATGGTGAATGAGGAAGTAGACAATGATTTCAATCATTTATTGGAGGAGGACTATAAACAAAAAAATTAGACAAAAAAAAAGTGTTGAGCATGTATTTGCAAGCCTTCTCTATTTCAGCCAAGTTAGTTGGAGAATCATGTCTGAGGTGATCAATTCAACACTTTTCCTTAAAGGCTTGGGGAAAAAAAAACACAAACCTCAGCTTCCTTCTCCTTTACTCATGATTGTATGGAAGCATTTTAGATGATTGACTAAATGAAAGACAGATGAACAATCTACAAAATAATCTAAATTTAGAAGAAAATTATAGGGCTACCCTTTTGTGCAAGACCTGCTCAAGAAAAATCAAAATTTACCTTTTGAGCTAAGTCATTTTAATAGCCTGCTGAAACAAAAGCCTTACAGCTGTGCTTGCTAAGCTTTTTTTCTATTCTTTTTTTCTTTTTCTCTCATGCAAATGAAACCAAGAAAAACATACAGCCATGCAAACCCCACCTCGGGCAAGTCTGAGAATATATTATTTCTCAGAACTCAGTTGGATTTATGGTCTATCTAATGTGGACTCTGCTCTTAGAAGATAAATATAGGAAATCATTTCAAAAGGATAACACTTTTGCTTAAAACAAACACAGTTTTCTGGCTCCTCCTGAGCATGCCTCTAGCCCTAGGCTTTATTATCTTCAACTCTAATTTTTTTTTTCCCCCTGTACTTCAGCTCTGGGCCTTAAGAGGGTGCTGGGTACATGATATGTACTCAGGAAATTTTATGAGGTGAATTCATGAGTTTTTTGGGGGGGATAAAAACCTTCTTGTTGAATATAGGCAAAAAGTTGCTTGGTCATTATTCAGATTTTCTCTCGGCATTAGCCAGACCACCACTAGAAACCACTAGCTCTATTCAAGCCTCCAGTGTATCACTGCGATAATGCTGGGGGCCATAATGGACACAGTCAAGTCAAGTCAAATCAGGTCCCACCACAACAAACTCAAGAGTTCCCTCTGTTTCCTCATTAAAGGGATCAGGAGACGCCACTGACAGGTTTAAAAATAATTACAGGGAGCACTTTTTCTCCAAGCCCTCTTCCCATATGCCAATACACATCACTCACACACACCCGTACCCATACCCCAGATCACATGTGAATGTCAATCATTTACATATATGCTATGCCGTCATACAGGAATCCCCTTGCACTCCCAGAAATCATATCTCTGTCACTCTCAGAAAATGCTTTTTGTGTGGCTCACCACACTCCCCCCATCCAGGGAAGGATGAACCATCATCGTCCTCATTGTTGTTACGGCAATAAGCAAAGAATCTAATTTATTTGATGTGTAGGATGTACCAAATTTGTTCTAAGCACTTTACATCTTTTAGCACTTTGCACCTATTAGCTTTTTTTATTTCCTACAAGGTTGAACTATTCTATCCATTTTACAAATGAAGAAAATGATGATTTAAACAGCATATAACTGACATTAAGAGGAAGTGAGATTTGACTCCAGGCCATTTAGTTTTGGGGGCTTCCTCAATGGCTCAGTGGGTAAAGAACTCACGTGCAATGCAGGAGATAGAGGAAACCCAGGTTAGATCCCTGGGTCAAGAAGATCCCCTGGAGAGGGAAGTGGCAACCCACTCCAGTGTTCTTGCCTGAAAAATCCATGGGCAGAGAAGCCTGGTTATAGTCCATGGGGTCACAAAGAGTTGAACACAGTTGAGTGACCAACACTTTCATATTTTTTTGCCATTTAGTTTTGGAGCCCCATACTTAAAAAAATATATATATATTTATTTATTTTGGCTGTGCTGGGTCTTCACTGCTGCACATAGGCTTTCTCTGGTCTCGTGAGTCGGGGCTACTCTTTGTCGCAGTGCACAGACTTCTCATTGCACTGGCTTCTCTTGCTGTGGGGCATAGGTTCAAGGGCACGTGGGCTCAGTGGTTGCAGCTCCCGGGCCCTAGAGCACAAGTTCAGTAGTTGTGGTACATGGGCTTTGTTGCCAGTGTGATATGTGGGATCTTCCTGGACCAGGAATCAAACCTGTGTCTTCTGCATTGGGAGGTGGATTCTTTACCACTGAACTACCAGGGAAGCCCAGAGTGCCTTGCTTTTAATCATATGTTAAAATGTCTTAGGCCAGGCCAGTTACAATAGTTCTTATTCTTGACCAGTGGCGATTGGTGGACATGTGGGCATGTGACCCAGTCTTGGCCAATGAGAGCCTTGTCTGGGACTTAGGCTGGAGATACCAGGAAAGAGATATATGTTTTTTTTCTTTTTTTTTAACTGGAGTGCTAAGCTGGTTTGATGTGGGTCTGGAGCTACTTGTGAACTCCTTTCCCCTACTGGGGAAGAATGTGTCTGACAATGATGTCAACACAGTTGATAGCAGAGCTTACATTTAGAGAGAAAGAGATTCAGAAAGACCTCATTTAAGCTTTTTAAATGAATTAGTTTGAGATGGTTTTCTTCTTTTCAGCTAGAATTTTAACTGATACACACCAGAATCTTACCTTACACGTATACACTTTTGCTCTACATAACAGGTCCAAGAATAGCACTTGACCTAAATTAGGTCAATCAGAACAAAGGTAATGAATTCTGAAATGACTAAGTGGTTGAGAAAGTGGACTCAATATTTCTGGTTGGACCTAAACCCCCAGAAGAAGTAAGTGCTGAATTTGCTGTCAGTATTTTAATACCATTTGTACCCTGTGTCTAAAGTCAACATAGAGGAAGACAAAATTGTGAAATTGCAGGAAAAAGAAATGACATTGTTTGGGCCTTGAATCCTGCTGAACCTGGAGCCGTCAAGCTCTACCATCGGACACCTCTGTTATGCAGGCCAGTGAATCCCATTTTTGTTTAAGCTAGTTAGTGTTGGGTCTTCAATCATTTGCAATGGGATGGATCATTTGTTGATACAGAATTCCACAGTCTGTCTCACTTGGCAAACTCTCTCTCCATGTACAGTTTTTAGCCAGGGTGACTCAGACTCCATATAAATGCCATTGATGATGGTGAAAGTCTCTTAGTTATGTCTCACTCTTTGCAACCCTGTATTAAAGGGCTACAAAGGACTGTGGCAAGCCAGGCTCCCCTGTCCATGGACCTCTCCAGGCATGAATACTGGAGCAGGTAGCCATTCCCTTCTCTAGGGGATCTCCCTGACCCAGGGATCAAATCCAGGTCTCCCACATTACAGGCAGACTCTTTCTGTCTAAGACACCAGGAAAGCTGATATAAATGTAGTTACTGTGCATTTTCTTCCTCAAGTACATAAAGGTCATACTCTCTGGATGAGAGCACAAGGAGACGGCATGGGTTAACCTAGGACTAGGTTGATAGCATGATAATGAGGGTGATGGACAGAATCCTCAAAAGTTAAACACTTCTTAGAGATGGTCTGAAAGATGCTTTCACATGGATAGCTCTGGTGTAGGTGGGCCCAGCAGTCCTGAAGGATGGCTCAGCATTGAAACTTGGAGTTGAGACCATAGGATGTCCGAGCACATGGTGAGACTCCTGGACACTGGATCCCAAGGACTAAGAAGGAAAAGGGGGTTGATTGAAGCCTGGAAGAGATTGTCAACCAGCTATGAGACCACTGGTTACCAGTGGTCACTGGAAGCTTTTGAGACTACTGTGCCCCAAGTATCCTTCAGGCTATTGCAATTATCACCACGTGATTGGATTTTTCTTGCTGAGGATGTGTGTGTGGTTTGTGAGGTATACCTCAATGAAGTCTTCTGGATTTTCCAGATTGTCTCATAACCTTGGCCTTAGTGTTTCTGACCTGGTTTTTCCTGTAGTTTCTGGTTCAGAGCATATGAGGATGTAACCCCCTGGCAACCCTGCCCAGTTAGCTGACTCATAGGAAGGCTTACTCTGCATGGAGGAAAAAGATGCCTTGTTTGCAGCTGGAAAAAGATGCCTTGTTTGCAGCTCCATGAACACCTGCCTGTGCTAAGAAGTGAGCTGAGCATTGCTGTGTCCTATTGCATCTGACTCAGGCACTTGTAGGAGGGAAGCTGAGGCTTTTCTGGACCTGGGACTATGCCACTCTGGTCTGATAGTCCTGAAAGCGCTGACCATGCAGTAAGAGGTGGTGTACCTAGCTTGTGTCCCTGGCCTTCTGTCCTGTATCACAGACAGTGTAGGCACTGCCATTCCACCATGAAGGGCGGGATAAAGGCAGTGTTTTAGCTGTGGTGTCAGTCAGTTGAGTCACTGTGGGCTGGAGCAGAGATAAGGCAGCATGTTGGCCACCACTGGGAAGCGGGAGTTAGAAGTAGAAGTGGAGTGAAGGCTTGGTGTGAGATGGAGGCCCCTGACAGGATGTGGAGGCTGGGCTCTATAGACACTGGAGGCTGGGTTCTATTCAAATCAAGGCCAGGGCGTGGACAGTATAGATCAGCCTTGGTCAGGGAGAGAAATCTGAGCTGGAGAGGTAGCAGAAACAGAAGCATGATCCAAAGCAAAACCAGGGACCAACTCCAACAAGTAGATTTGTTGCTTTGCTGGGACCCTATAGACAGCTGCAGATTTTTATCTTCCCTTATCCCCCTTCTGGAATTGTTCTGGGCCTTAGAAGTGTAAGGTTCTACCTTTTCTGCATCATTTTTTCTCCAAAAGTCTTGTGTGCTATTTAGTGTTCTCTTAATTGGACTCTTAGAGGTTGGATATGGGAAGCTTGGCTCCTCTGCATATCATAGGTGAGAATGGTCTGGTTCTTCTGAAGCGTGAAATTTCCAGCAGACTATTCCTATCTACACCCACTGAATCTTGGAGCGTGATTTCTTGAAATATTGGTGTTTGTTTGAGCCTCAGCTGTTTCTGTCAGAGAAATCACTTTGAAAGCTTCATTTTCTGGGATAATAGGACTTCAGAAATATGAAATTTCTCACTGTCCATAGTTACTGGATTATTTTAAGCAACAAAATCATGTATAACATGTTACAAATTGTTTAGGGTTTATATCTTTCTTACTGAAAAGAAGGGCTTGGCATAATCTGAAAAATAAGCATTCATAAATGGAGTCTACTGAAATGGAAAAAGAGAACTACATACTACGCAGAAGGAGAAAGCCAAATGGGTTAGTTTATCTGATACATCTAAGTAAACCAGTTCCTTGGGAGATACAATCATTTCCTGGTACTGAAAGGAACATGCTGTGTATGTATATGTTCTAACACACGGAACACAAAGCCACTTACTGAACATCATCTTCAAGAGCAGTTTTGGAGACAATAGAATGAGCCCAACTCTGATGATGGATTGTACATGTTCAGTTGCCGAGTCGTGTCCTACGCCAATAGATTGCACAGGTTCAAATCCCAGCTCTGCTGACTGCCACCTGTGTGACTCTGGGCAAGTGGCTTAGCCACTCTAGGTCTATTTTCTTATTTGTAAAATGAGGACAACAATAGGGCCATTTTCATTGCATTGTCGAGAAGATTAAATGAATGAACAAATAAAGAAACTAGGATAGACTCTGGCTCATGGTGAACACCAATCAAAAGTCTTCCTCTTCTTGCTATTTCTCATGCTAATACTAAATAGAGATTCAGTTCAGTTCAGTTCAGTCGCTCAGTCGTGTCCAACTCTTTGCAACCCCATGGACTGCAGCACGCCAGGCTTCCCTGTCCATCACCAACTCCTGGAGTTTACCCACACCCATGTCCATCGAGTCGGTGATGCCATCCAACCATCTCATCCTCTGTCGTCCCCTTCTCCTCCTGCCCTCAATCTTTCCCAGCATCAGGGTCTTTTCAAATGAATCAGCTCTTCACATCAGGTGGCCAAAATAATGGAGTTTCAGCTTCAGCATCAGTCCTTCCAATGAACATTCAGGACTGATTTCCTTTAGGATGGACTGACTGAATATCCTTGCAGTCCAAGGGACTCTCAAGAGTCTTCTTCAACACCACAGTTCAAAAGCATCAATTCTTTGTTGCTTAGCTTTCTTTATAGTCCAACTCTCACATCCATACATGACTACTGGAAAAACCATAGCCTCGACTAGATGGACCTTTGTTGGCAAAGTAATGTCTCTGCTTTTTAATATGCTGTCTAGGTTGGTCATAAGTTTCCTTCCAAGGAGTAAGCGTCTTTTAATTTTATGGCTGCAGTCACCATCTGCAGTGATTTTGGAGCCCAAAAAATAAAGTCTGCCACTGTTTCCAAGTGCCACAAAGCGCTACCCCAAGAGTGGTCCAAGAGCCTCTACAGATGAGCTTTCTAAAGCTCTAGGCTAATTCTGTCTGAGATTATTTCCATAGTCATCCTCCGTCTTCTGGGAAAACTTTCCTTCCAATGCCTGCCTTCCCCTTTCCCTCAGCCAAATTCCCATGCCCTGTGTCCCCACTGTCCTCACCCTGGCCTTGGGCTCCCCTCTGCAGTGTTTGACTTATGCCCCCTATTGTCAGGTATTTCATCCTGTTGTTCTTTTTTCCTCTTCTCTTTTACTAGCCTTCTCCAAGTTCTGGCCCCTCAGGAAACTGACGTATAAATGTGATGGACTAATCCTAGCTAGTAACGGTTAATTTTACGTCAATTTGGCTAAGATACGGCGCCCAGCTGTCCCATCAAACACTAGTCTAGATGTTGCTGTGAAGGTATTTTTAAAGATATGTGTGTGCATGCTCAGTTTCTGATTTGTGTCTGATTCTTTCTGACCCCATAGACTGTAATCCGCCAGGCTCCTCTGTCCATGGGATTCTCTAGGCAAGAATACTGGAATGGGTTGCCATTTCCTTCTCCAGGAGACCTTGCGAACTCAGGGATGGAACTCATGTCTCTTGCATTGCAGGTAGGTTTACCATTGAGCCGCCTGGGAAGTCTTTTTAAAATATGATTAACATTAAATAAGTAGACTTTGAGTAAAAGCAGATTACTGTCTGTAATGGGGGTGGGCTTCATCCAATCAGTTAAAGGCCTTAAGAGAAAAGACTGAGATCTTCTTAAGAAGGAAGGAATTCTGCCTCCAGATTGCTTCTGGACTCAAGATGACAACATTGACTACGGCCGGAGTTCCCAGACTGCTGGCCTCTTCTGTAAATTTCAGACCTGTCAGCCTTCACAATTACATGAGTCAATTCCCTAAAATAAATCTCTTTCTCTCTCTATATATATATATATATTTACACACACACCTCCTATTGGTTCCATTTCTCTAAAGAACCCAAACCAATACAATTATTGATGCATGTAATGGCTAAATGTCTTTGCTTCCTCACTAACATTTGCATTTTAACAAGAGCTCAAATTTAAAAAGTGAGGAATTGTGAACATTGCGAAGTACTGATGGAGAGCAAGTAGAGAGTATGGAGATCCCTCCCAGTGACTTTGAGATCACTTCGTACAAGTGGCAGCCTGTTCATGAGATGGGCCTGGGCTAGTCCATAAATGGATTTATTTCCTTCTCCTCCGAAGCTATGCATGGACTGTGTAGAAATGACTTTAGCTATAGACACATACTACACTCTTTTATTTTAGTCTGGGTTAATATTTGGAAATCATCTATAAATAAAAACTCTTCCTATTGCTTTGTGCATCTGCTGTGAATGTTGGTGTAATTCACCTATTTATCATAATCATAAGAGCAAGGTAAACATGAATCACTGTCTCCTTAAGAGTGGAAAGGAAACAAATATTTCTCTGAAATTTCTTAGAGGAAAGTCAATCTTCTACCCGTTACATTAAGGCAGAAAAATCAATCAGTGCCAAATCCAAGTCCTTTTCTTTTTTAGTTTTTCATGTGGAAGACTCATCAATAAATCTTCCAGAGGCGTCATTGTTCTTACAAAGGTAATATCACACACTTTCAGAAATGGCAGAACAATGATAATGTAAGGGCAAGGTGGACTTTGGAAAAGAAATGAACCTGTGATGTTATAAAACATCAAATGCTTCTGGTTTCTACAATGCAGACCATTATTATGGCGATGATGCTTCCTCAGCATGAAAATGTAGAGAATTGGTATTCACTGATGGAACATAGTTACTGTAGCTCTTTTTTATGATTGGTGTTCTGACAATCACTTATCCTCACCCGTTCTTGCCCACTTGCCTGCTCTCTCCTCCAGTTTCTGGTCTGCTTTGTGAGATCATGGATCTCCCATTCTCTAAGAAGCCGACGTGGTGAATTTTATCTCAAAACAAGTAAAGCAGTCAACCTTCTCCATGAAAATGAGAAAGAAAGTCTGCAAAAGAGGAACAAGGGGTAGAGAAATATTAAGGAAGGTTTACTGCCTGGGGAGCATGACTCAAGTCACCCTTAACCTAGAGGTGCTTAAGAGTTAACTTTGTGGAGAAGCTAACTTTTTTTGAGAAGGCTTGACTAACCCTAGAGCTGACTGGGAGGTAACTTGTCTGGGAGCCACTGGGAGAAGGTGAATGTTGGTAAGGGAGAGGTGAAGTAGGAGCAAAAGGGAAAAGTGAAAAGGACTGGGGGTCTGGTCCTCAACCTGATTCTAAGAGGTCAGGTAAGGTATCACCAAGTGCCACGGGGCCCACAAAGATAGTAACTGTTGTTTGATTAGAAGTAATACGAAAGGTGAACCGTTGATTTGAAATAATACTTTGGGATAATTATGCAAAGGACTGATTAGTAAGTTTCTCCCATATTTCTGCACTTCAAAAATCCCTTAGCTTATCTCCTGAATGCTCCCCAAGCCTGAAGATAGAGTCATTCACGGGCCACCCACGGGGTCAGCAGAAACGAGCCTATACACACTGGGCAGAAGCGAAGGAGAGACGAGTATTTGGAAGCCAAGGGCAGGATGCGTCTCGAAGCCCTCACAGACTTCAGGACAGACGCCTGCAGTCAGGAAGGGGAGGAGGAGGGAAGAGAGGGAGGGAGGGGAAGACGGGAGGATGGTGCAGATCGCCCTCACCCACAACAAGGAGCTTCCTTTGAACCAAATGGGAGTTTGCTGGATGCTGAATGGCCCCCGAGTGGTCCTTCCCGCTGCTTGCCGATGGACAATGCTCTTCCCATGACTCACTTATCTTCAGGGTGATGTGAGTGGGACTGAAAAGGGACAAGGCGAATCTAGACGAGGCTTTCTAAATTGGGGTTTTATTCCAGTTTGGGGTTGAACAAATTTTTGCTGTTCTGTGCATTGTAGGATATTTAGCAATACTTCAGAACTCTACCCGCTAGATGCCATTTGCACCCCCAATTTCAGGTGAAATAACCCTACATATCATTAGATATTGCCCCGTGTTCATTGGGGGGCATCAGTGACTGCCAGCTGAGAACCCTGGTGGCCACTGAACCAGTCTGATATCTCCCTCTGAGCCACCATGATATATATATATATATATATATTTTTTTTTTTTTTTTCAAGTATAAGGTTCTTTTTTAGTAAATTGGAGTTTAATGGCTTTGCAATGTTGTGTTCATTTCTGCTGTACAACGACTCGGATCAGCTGTGTGTAAACATGCATCCCTTCCTCCTGGAGCTCCCGTCACCCTCCCCATCCCACGCGTCTAGGTCATCCCAGCGCAGAGCCGAGCTCCCTGTCCCCACCGTGCAGCACCTCCCCACTAGCGATCTGTTTACACACGGTGGTGTGTTTATGTCGAGGCTCATCTCCCAGTGCTTTCCGTCCTGCCCTTCTCCCCTGTGTCCATGCGTCTATTCTCTAAGTCTGCATCTCTCTTCCTGCCCTAGAACTAAATGCATCTGTGCTGTTTTCTAGATTCTACCTACATGCGTTAATATACGATATCAAATTCTTTCTCTTCATTCTCCCTCTCTCTTTTTCTCTCTCTTGCTCTCCATCTCTTTCTCTCCCCTGTCCTCCCCTGCCACTCCCTCTCCATCTCTGCTACCTTAGTCTAAGATGCAGTCTCGTTCAGCCTGCACAGCTGCTATAGCTTCCATCCTAACTGGTCTTCCATATCCCCTTCACTCTCCAAAAATCAGTCTCCCCTCTGAAACCATGGTGATTGACAAAAAAAAAATCCCGTCCTGTGCTTAAAACCCCGTGGGCCTTCCCATCTCCTTTCTTCCTTAGGATGAAGACCAAAGCCTCTGCCATTTGACCTGAGTCTATGCGATCAGGATTCTCTGCAGACTCCTCACTCCCTTGTCCTCTGGGCTTCAACAACCCTGCTCTTTCACTTTTTAGGTGGATCATGATTCATTTAACCACAGGGCCTTTGCACACACTGTTCTGTCTGAGATCCTCTCTCTCAATGTAGCCTCCTGATTAACAGGCAGTGTTTCTCTATCAGCTCAAGCATCGCTTCTTTGGGGAAGCCTCTGCGAATGCTCAGAAGGAATCAGGCTCCTCCTGCCAAATGTCCTCGTATCGGTATGGAAAGCGCTCTGTAGCAGTTATCACAGTTGTGGTTTTACACTAGAGGGCTGTAACCTCGTTAATCCTATCTCCTCCTCTGAGCTGTAAGATGTAGGAGACTAGTGCTGACTGACTTCCTTCCTATCTCCCTCTCATCTTCATTCCTTCTTGGCATCTTCCTTCACGTTTTGTGGACACAAGTCCACATGGGTCTACTGAGTCCCAGTCGATAGCCTCCACACTGAACTCTCTAGAACTCTACATCTGTTCTTTCTGTTATTTATGCTTCGACCAATTTCTAGTGACCTACCATCAACTCTCTGCTTTTTTGTGGGCTAAGTTTTGTGAAGGAATATTAAGTGCTGAAAAGATGCCACTCAAGCTGTCTTTGTGGGTCCCCTCCAAGGTGCCCCCGAGTTTTTTGTTCAAAGCAAAAGGAATCCTGAGCCTTCCAGTCACGTCTCAGCCATAGTACTGCCCAAGCCTCTAGCCTATGCAGCTGATAATAAAAATGTTTTCTTAAAAATCAGAGAAAGGCAGAAAAAGGACTCATTATATTTGTCAGGCAAGCTCTGCTTTAGCCGGGCTTTTGACAGTAGGCAAGAGAAAGCATAGTTAATGGAAATGACTGATGGCAGTAATGCAATGGGTCGTGAACTTGTCTGGCTCCTTTGTTTCTGGTTTGTGGTTCTATCCCAAGTCTGTAATGACATATAAAATAATAGACTGCTTATCCTTGTCCTTCTCCTTCATCGCAAATCACGTGTCTGAAGATAGTTCGTGGGATTTCCAGGATGTGAACTTGTCACTAAGCATGTGCATCATTCAATAGGTTGCTACTGAATCAGGACATCACACCTCATGTTTAACTTAAACCTATTTCTTCCACGTGGTTCCACTCGAAACAAGCTTTCCTTGTTTCCCTTTCATCTTTCCTCTGTCTCTTTAGGCTGTTGAAATTCACTATTTCCGGGAGAAAAGGGCATTACTCCTTAGAGTAATGAGGCTGTGAACTCTTCCAGTCTTAACAAGACAGTGCTGGATATCTAGTAATCATAAGGCAGGGATATCAATGGGGATTGTTACAGGTCTTGACAGGGAGGAGGCACTTTTCACGTCCATTATTGCATTGCAATGGTACTGGCAGGATCCTAAGAGAAAACTCAAGGCCCCAGGCAGAGACGGGAGAGAAGTTCACTTCAGTCGGAAATTCCATCTTACTAGGATTTCTGCTGTAAACATCTGGGGGGCCACAGTCACGTTTGCTTTACAAACTCCAGGAGAAAGGCTCACTGAGAAAATTCACAGAAGAGCTAGAGGGGAGCATTGGGCTGCTGTGCTGGTAATTGGTCTAAGCTCCATAATTGCAGTGACTGCCTGTTTTCTTCAACATCACATCCCTAGAGCCTAGCAGAGTTAATGTTTCCAGCAAATACCTGTCGATCTTCTGTGTGTGTAATACAACACGGAGATGGGTGGGAAGCTTCCAGTGTTAACAGGAAGTAGGGAAGGAGAAAATGCGGAGAAAGAGGGAAAAGGACAACAAATAAGCTTACATTTGTGTAAGCTTTATTTTCTTTAAAAATATTTCTTCTACTGTTATATTTTCCTGAGAATGTCTTTAGGATGCCTTCTTATATGACGGTTAGTATTTCCATTTTTTTTTTTTTTATAGCTTGAGAAGGAAAAACACAAAGTGTAGATTCCCTTGGGTCAAGTGGTGAATCTATTTAATCCTTTTTCTGTTTTAAAATATGCTTGTTTCCTGTTTGATCTGAAGTAGGTTCATGTGTGTCTAAAATTATTTGTGTTGTGAGGCAGGGACAACACCGTGCTACTGAAAAGTTTAGTGTAGTCTCATGTACCACAAGGTTACTTAGATTGAAGAAGAGTCAAGAGTTATTTGCATAAAAGAGGCAGCTATGATTACAGGAGTGGTCATTTCTCAACTCGTGTGAACAAGTTAAAATTCTCTTTTTGACTTTCCATGACACAGAGGCCCTTGTTCTGCTGGAAGAATTTTTCAGCAGATGTTTGGGGATAAAGGTTTATCCACCTTTTGTTTACCTTTTCCCTAGCATATGGCAGACATCATAGCAGGAATATGTTGTAAGGTTTTTCTTAAGAAAGGAGGTGAGGGGCTTTCCTGGTCACTTAGTGAAGAATCCACCCTGCCATTGCAGGAGACACGGGTTTGATCCCTGTTCCAAGAAGATCTCACATGCCGCGAAGCAACAACGGCAATGTGCCACAACTATTGAGCCTGTCCTCTGGCGCCCACGTGCCGCCACTGCTGAAGCCCACGTGCCTTAGAGCCTGTGCTCCACAACCAGGCAAGCCGCCCCGAGGAGGAGCCCCCGGACTGCAAGGAAGAGGAGCCGCCACTCACGGGAACGTGAGAAAGCCCGTGTGCAGCACCAAAGACCCGGCACGGCCAGAAAGAAATAAAATTATTAAAAAAAGAAAAGAGGCAAGACAAAGACAGATATGATAGGATATCACTTATATGTGGAATCTAACGATACAAAGGAAATTATTTACAAAATAGAAATAGACTCAGACATAGAAAACGAACTGTCGGTCACCAAAGGGGAAGGTGGGAAGCTAAATTAGAAGTTTGCAAATATACTTACTACTATATATAAAATAAACAAGGACTTACTATATAACACACAGAACTACACTCGGTATTTTACACTAACCTATAAGGAAAAAGAATCTGAAAGAGATATATGTGTGTGTGCATGTGTGTGTGTGGCCGAATCATATTCCTGTGCACCTAAAATGAACACAACATTGTAAATCAACTATAGTTTAATGGGAAAAAAAAGAAGGAAGGTGTTTGTTAAGCAACTAACTGGATGCCCAGGATATAAAAAATTGTAAATGCATGGTTCCATTTTGGAGCTGAAATGTGGATATGAAGCTAAGTATCTAGTTGGGGACAAGATATTTGCATAATAACAATGTTGAGGACTGACTCTACTTTCTGTCTACTCAGCGTCTCGCTGATAGTCTCAGCCACTCAAGCTGTTTATTTCTGTCACTTATATTGCTTCAGCTTCCTTCTCTTTTCCAATTCCCAGGCTACGTCATGGCACTAAAGATACAAACTCCCACTCACAAGTAGACACACAAGCAGTTCCATGGCTATTCTTTTAAGATCTCGCATTTTTTATTGCATGACCTAGCAGTAGTTATTACACTATTTTTGAGTCTGAATTACTCATGGTGACTTTGCAGGGTGATATCATTTAGATCATTAATCTCTCTGTGTCCATTTTTTTACATATGCACCTTGAGAATGTTCTTATTTACCCCCACAATATGGGGCTAGAAGGATTCCCTGGTGGCTCAGATGGTAAAGAATCTGCCTGCAGTGCAGGAGACCAAGGTTTGATTCCTGAGTTTGGAAGATCCCCTGAAGAAGGTAATGGCTACCCACTCCAGTGTTCTTGCCCGGAGAATCCCATGCACAGAGGAGCCTGGTGGGCTACAGTCCATGGGGTCACAAAGAGTCAGACCCGACTGAGCGACTAAGCATACAGATGTCAGTTTAGAGGAAGAAATACAAGGAGATATAAAGAGGATGAAGCAAGTCTGAAGCAAGTCATGTTTCTATTCCCAAAGGAAATCCAAATAAGTTTTCAATCTCTGCCATATTTCTTTGAATCTTCCAGACTTAATTTTTAGCTGAGCAGTATTTCTGTATCACTAAGGAAAAAAAAAAAACAACACAGGGCTTCCCTGGTAGCTCAGCTGGTAAAGAATCCATCTGCAATGCAGGAGACCCTGATTTGACTCCTGCAGGAAGATCCCCTGGAGAAGTGATAGGGTACCACTTCAGTTCAGTTTTGGGGGGCATTCCTGGGGGCTCAGACAGTAAAGAATCTGCCTGCAATATGGGAGACCTGGGTTCGATCACTGGATTGGGAAGATCCCCTGGAGAAGGGCATGGGAACTCACTCAGTATTCTTGCCTGCAGAATCCCCGTGGACTGAGGAGCCTGGTGGGCTACAGTCCATGGGGTCACAAAGAGTCGGACACGACCAAGTAATTAAGCATGGCACAGCAGGAAAGAGTGAGAAATGTTGTCGATTGAACTATGACACATGTTTTCTTAAAACATCAATTTTAAGATATGTATCAATGTTGGAGATGTTAAAGCGTGAAAAAAATCAACAAAACATGCATGTTCGGCTTATATCATTAGAGCCAGTGGTATGCCATGACCAACCCAAGCTACATTTCAAAAATTATAAGGTAGGCATTATCAACTATGTGTGTTTTTATTTTAGGAGCCTTTTTTCTTTTTTTAATTACAATTATTGTCATGTGAATCCTGAAAGAACTGAAAGCACAGAACTGGTGAGAGCTGTTTTCATGGGCAGTGGATGAACACTGTCTAATGCTCAGTATTTGACTTACATTACAGTTTTATTCAGCTTCTATGACCCATTTATTTATTTTAAATCCAACATTCTTTCTCTGAGAATTTCTTTTAAAATAATAGCCACTCTTCGGTGCCTCCCACAAATAACCATCCTTGCACGCTTGCTGCTGACTCTGCACTGGCAGTTAAACACAGTCTGTTTCCCAGGGCTGTGTCGGCTCTCCCATCCAGCAGGGGGATGCTGAGACAGCCTGGGCCATGGCACTGTGACTCCAATTGGCCTCGGTTGTACAAGCTCATCAATCAGACTGTTGTCAGTCTGCACTGAAAAGTATTGGGAGGTTTATACTTTCCAAGAGAAAAATCTAAACGTGTTGCCTCGTCCTTTTTTCATTTTATAACAGGAATCTTTGCTCAGTGAAGAATACACACATTCAAAACTGTGAAAGGTGACTTAGGAGCCACTGTGACCATCTTCATAGTGAACTATAATACAATTTTGATGCTTTGCTTACACATCAATCAGTCCAACATTGCTTGAAAGCAAGGCAAGAGTGATTAAGACAGATGGGAAGGGTTAGAGAACATTCTATACTCCTTTGTTAATATGTGCAACACTAGCTATGATTTTCTACGTACTTACTATGTGCCAAGCACTGCTGAAAGGAAATTAATAAGCTCTGGTGACTTATTTCTTGTAACACGTATAAGAGGTAGGTGATACTGTCAGGGACATCTCACAAAGAAACTGAATGTTGTGTATCGATTTGCATCCCTTCAAAATTCATATGTTGAAGTCCAAACCCATGGTGTGACCATATTTAGAGACAGTCTTTAAAGAGGTACAGTACAGTGTATGCATTCCAATCCAAAATTCCAACCCCCAAAAAAGGCAATGCAAAAGAATGTTCAAACTATGGCACAATTGCACTCATCTCACACGCTAGCAAAGTAATGCTCAAAATTCTCCAAGCCAAACTTCAACAGTATGTGAACCCTGAGCTTCCAGATGTTCAAGCTGGTTTTAGAAAAGGCAGAGGAACCAGAGATCAAATTGCCAACATCCATTGGATCATCAAAAAAGCAAGAGAGTTCCAGAAAAACATCTACTTTTGCTTTATAGACTACACCAAAGCCTTTGACTGTGTGAATCACAGCAAACTGTGGAAAATTCTCCAAGAGATGGGCATACCAGACCACCTGACCTGCCTCTTAAGAAATCTGTATTTAGGTCAAGAAGCAACAGTTAGAACTGGACATGGAACAACAGACTGGTTCCAAATCGGGAAAAGAGTATGTCAAGGCTGTATATTGTCACCCTGCTTACTTAACTTATATGCAGAGTACATCATGAGAAATGCTGGGCTTGAGGAAGCACAAGCTGGAATTAAGATTGCCGGGAGAAATATCAATAACCTCAGATATGCAGATGACACGACCCTTATGGCAGAAAGTGAAGAGGAACTAAAGAGCTTCTTGATGAAAGTGACAGAGGAGAGTGAAAAAGTTGGCTTAAATCTCAGAATTCAGAAAACTAAGATCATGGCATCTGGTCCCATCACTTCATTGCAAATAGATGGGGAAACAATGGAAACAGTGAGAGACTTTATGTTTTGGGCTCCAAAATCACTGCAGATGGTGACTGCAGCCATGAATTTAAGAGATGCTTACTCCTTGGAAGAAACTTAGACCAACTTAGAAAATTAAAAAGCAAAGATATTACTTTGCCAACAAAGGTCCGTCTAGTCAAGGCTATGGTTTTTCCAGTAGTCATGTATGGATGTGAGAGTTGGACTGTGAAGAAAGCTGAGTGCCAAAAAATTGATGCTTTTGAACTGTGGTGTTGGAGAAGACTCCTGAGAGTCCCTTGGACTGCAAGGAGATCCAACCAGTCCATCCTAGAGGAGATCAGTCCTGGGTGTTCATTGCAAGGACTGATGCTGAAGCTGAAACCTTGGCCAATATCTTGGCCATCTGATGCAAAGAACTGACTCATTGGAAAAGACCCTGATGATGGGAAAGATTGAAGGCGGGAGGAAAAGGGGATGACAGAAGGTGAGATAGTTGGATGGCATCACCGACTTGATGGACATGAGTTTGAGAAAGCTCTGGGAGTTGGTGATAGACAGAGAAACCTGGTGTGCTGCAGTCTATGGGATTGCAAAGAGTCGGATACGACTGAGCGACTGAACTGAACTGAACATAACAGTGCATGCATGCTCAGTCAAGTCCAACTTTTCAACCCCATGGGCTATAGTCTGCTAGACTCTTCTGTCCATTGGATTTCCCAAGCAAGAATAATGGAGTGGGTTGCCATTTCCTTCTCCAGGGGATTTTCCCAACCCAGGGATGAAACCCATGTCTCCTGCATTGCAGGCAGATTCTTTACCAACTGTGCCATCTGGGAAGAGGTAATCAAGTTAAAATGGGACCTCTAAGCATGGTGCCTAGTCTAACAAACTGGTGTCCTCATGAGAAGGAAATTTTGACTCAGAGACAGGCATGAAGGGAGAGCCCCATGTGAACATGAAGACAGCCATCTACAAACTAAGGAGAGAGGCTTGAAATTGACACTTCCCTCACAACCCTCAGAAGAACCAACCCTGCAGACACCTTGATTCTGGAGTTTCAGCCTCCCAAACCATGAAACAATAAATTTCTGTTGTTTAAGCCACATTCATGGTACTTTATTATGGCAGCCTTAGCAAACTAGTCAAACCAAACTAATGGAGATTATGCAGTTTACCAAAGATGGCCCAGAGAACAGGGTCTGTAGCTCACACTTGCATTTCCGTACCTGAGTCTACAGCCTTGGCTCCCCTTCACACCACTCCCTACAGCCTCTACTGAGGCAGAGTGGACTCTCTTCCCTGGGCTACATGCTCTGCAAAAATGGATGAGCCCGTCAGTGAGAGGCTGGTGATTCCTGTAAAAATTTAAATATCACACAGCCATTATTGACCGGCCATGCCATACTACTGGTGAAATACTCCCCAGGGAAAAGTGAGAGCCAAAGTGACCCCATCCATCTGTCCTACAGTCTGACAGTGGGGCCAGAAACGGTCTTCAGGGACACTCTTGCCCAAGTCATCTCCTGAGTCTGATCGTTAGGGTCTGCAACCCAGGGACACTGCCTGAAGATATATCAAATCTCAAAGTCCTGATCAGGTCAATCAACTGCTCAGAAACCTGGATGACCATCTACTGCCAAGCCATGTGGAATAAAGTCGCTAATCCTCCAGCTCATATAGGCATTACCCTGGCCTATGTTTGCAGACCCCATCAGAGCTCTGACCCCATTCCTCCCCACATGTGGCATGTGCAGGTGTGTGCACACACAGAGACACACCTGGGCCCACTCGCTCCCTCCAGGGTTCTCCATGCAGTCTCTCACACCTGGGCTCTCAATCCAGGAACTTTCTTGATCTGAAGTTTCCTTCCTTTCCTTTGTTCATCTATTGACACTCTGCTCACGACTTGCAAAGTCCAGTGCAAACCTCACATTCGCCAAAGACATTTCTTCTGGCCCTTCAAATAGAATTATTTCCCCTCTAATTCAAAGTCCCAGGCCTATTTCCCAGTCTGTCTTCAAATGGGGATAATTATGAGTCTGTAATCCATGAAATCTTAGGGGAGAGAGACTTTGTTGTTTTGATTTTTCTGTGTCCTCCACAATACCTAGAAAGGACGTCTTTACACAGTAGGTACTCAATTAGTTTTTGCTGGATTTTCTGTAGTCTCCCAGGTTATCTCCATAAGACTTCTAAACTAGCTCCAAAAACTTCACCAACCTTCAGGAACAAAAAGCAAAACCCTGGAGTCTTGCCCTTGGCTTTCATTTTAAGTAGAGCCAGCTCATAAGGGCAGAGAAACTCTTTCTCATGTTTTTCCTGGAAGACACAGTAAGGGCCTGTGATCACTAAGTACGCTTTGTGGTCTCAAGTTCATTGTCTACCAACTCACATCATTTTATTTTGTTCCTAGACTTAACTACTTCGAACTCCAGGAGTTGGTAGTACAATATACCCAACAATTCCTTCCATTTAGGTCAGGTGACAAAATGACAACTCAAGTAACATGGTGGCCCCAAACAGAAATGACATGCAGTGTCAGAGTGGACGCTGCATATGGTCCAAGTCTATGTCATTTCTCTAGGTTGCTTTCTTCTTAAGAAATGTGAAGAGAGCACAAGATAAATCTGTTTCCCAGCTCACAGGCCTCATTGAGGTTGACTGTCCAGTTTAAAACCACACTAATTACAATTGCAACAACTTCATGAGCAGCATGATCAAAAACGTAAGTCTCTTTTTCCTGCAATATGTTGCTTTTGAACTTGACAGCAAGTATTCAGTTCTCAATGGCGCTCCTGCGTGTTCAGTTCCTCAGTCGTGTTTGACTCTTGGTGACCCCATTGACTGTAGCCCACCAGGCTCCTCTGTCCATGGGATTCTCCAGGCAAGAATACCGAAGTGGGTTGCCATACCCTCCTCCAGGGGATCTTCTCGACTCAGGGATCGAACCTACGTCTCCTGTGTCTTCTGCTGTGGCAGGCAGATTCTTCACCACTGCACCACCTGGGAAGCTCTCAGCGGTAGCTGGGTATAATTGTTAATTGCATGGAACATGTAACCATCTGCCTCCAAACAAATCCTGATGGTAGCACTAACTAAATCTTAGGGATCTTTGACTTTCTGGGCCTCAGTTTCATTATCTGTAAAATGGAGGCAGAGGACTGTTTTAAAGGAAAGAACGATGGCCTATTAACTGAGTCAATAAAGAGTGAGTCAATAAAGAGAAAGTACACTGACTAGTAGCCAGAACACAGTCAGTGTCGGGTTTAATGTTCACTGTTATGATTTCAAAATGTTCCCTTCACCAGAGACAGGAAGCAGCAGAGAATGTTATTGGCTTCTGTTATGGATGCCATCTCAAACTTCTTTCCTTCTGCTTTCTTTTTTTTTCTTTCCAGAATATGTTGGAAATTATAAGCAAACATGCAAGTGATGCATGTATATTTAGTTTCACATACAACCTCATTGTTACTTCCTGGCGTGCTTCCAAGGTATCTTACAAGTTATCAATCTCACCAGCACAGAGTGTGTTTTCTGACCACTTCCCCTTTGCAATTAAGGACTCTGACCACTCGCTTACGCAGACTGAGACCAGCATCCGTAACCCCAAAGGAGGTCAGAAACCCCCAGCTCTTGCCGCCGAGGGGGCTAGCTGAGAACCCGACACCGTGTGTTTCAGGGCTGTGGCTACAACTGTGACCGTAGGAACTGGGAACACCCACCAACACCCCGTTTCCCCCAGCCCCACTTCCTTCGCTTCAGTGCCATTAAGTATGGTTGCAGTGCCTTTGTGAATGTTTTGAGTGGAGTTGGGTTTCTGGTGTTTATTATTGAATTGCTAAAGATCTGGAGAGAAGACAAACAGACAAATGGACCAGCAAAGCGGGAGACAGAAGACACTCTTGGCAGATGAGCACCAAGTGCGTATCTGGGGTCCACGAAGGTCTGGGGCTCTCACCAGAGCCCCAGGCTTTTGTCAGTTGCTCTGCAAATAAAGCCTGCCCTAGACACACAGATAGGCGGCTCTGTTTGACTAGGAAACCTGCCACTCTGGCCCTGCAGATACCAGGTCATAGTCAGGGGGGTGGTGAGTTTTCCTGTTTACCTTCCACCTTCACGCAAGTATTGAAGGCAGGGCCTGAGGAGGGTCTGGGAGGGCCCGCTCTTCTCCTCGTTTCCAGACTGGGGTTTCGATTGAATCTCAGCCATTGCCTGTTTGCTTTCTGTATCGCCTCTCCTCAGCAACATGCTGAACACAGAGAAGATAAGCTCACAGAGACTTCTCTTCTGAGTTTGTGGGAGGGCTTGAGAGCCGGGCTGGTCAGGCTAGCAGCTGAAAGGCCAGGCTGCACTGTGTCGTCCACAGGCTCTCCCAGCTGGGCAGGAAGGCTTCCCCATCTGACTTCTTGGCGCCTCTTACATAAACTCACTCAGCCACAGGAACTAAATCCACGTAGGTGGAGGCTGTGTCTATGCTCTTTGCCATTTGCAATCCCAACATCTACCACATATGTGCCTGATGCATATCAGATTCTTTGTGCATGCTCGTTGAATAATGAATGAATGTCTATTTTTTAACTCTTTATTTCATATTGGAATATAGCTGATTGACAATGTGGTGATAGTTTCAGGTGTCCAGCAAAGGTATACACGTACACGTATCTATTCTTTTTTCAAAGTCTTTTCCTATTTAGGTTGTCACATAATATTGAGCCGAGTTCCCTGAGCTATACACTAGGTCCTTGTTGGTTATCCACTTTAAATATAGCAGTATGTACATGTCAATCCCAAACTCCCTAACTATCCCTTCCCCTCTGGTAAGCATCAGTTCTTCTCTAAGTTTGTGAGTCTCTTTCTGTAAGTTCATTTGTATCATTTATTTTTAGATTCTACTTAAAAGTGATATTGATAGCAATATTATGCAATATTTCTCTTTCTCTGTCTGACTGACTTCACTCAGTATGACAATCCCTAGGTCCATTCATGTTGAATAAATGTCTACTAATAGACACATTTTGGCCATCTGCTGCAAAGAACTGACTCATTTGAAAAGATTCTGATGCTGGGAAAGATTGAAGGCAGAAGGAGAAGGGGACGACAGAGGATGAGATGGTTGGATGGCATCACCAACTCAATGGACATGACTTTGAGTAAACTATGGGAGTTGGTGATGGACAGGGAGGCCTGGTGTGCTGCAGTCCATGGGGTTGCAAAGAGTCAAACACAACTGAGGGACTGAACTGAACTGAACTGAATAGACACATACACAAAAATCGATATAGTCTAGACTTAAAATATCCAGTCCCACTGTCTTCATACGTACATTTATATACAATCATGCTAGAGTTTTTGGTTTAGTCAGTATAGTCACTGTGCCTGTTTTCTCTTGTTTATTGTTGAAATGGGGATGGCAACCTTCCAAGGGCTGGGGAGAGAATACTTTTGAGAGCATCTCATGATTTCCTGGGAGAATGGACTCCAAAGGCTTTCCATCATAGTTGAAAAATCTTGAAGTGTGCAGGCTTCTGCGTCTAAGACAGACTATATATTCCTTGGGAGTCGAGAATTTTATCACTCCTTTGAGAGGGTATTAATGTTTAAAGAAACTGAAGTCACTGGATCTGGTGGGGGGAAACTGAGTGGCACACTTTAAGATTATGAAAGATCATGCTCTTTGAGGATGATGTTGGCTGCAAGAGTATAAATTATAGCTTAAAGAGCCTTAAAATTTTATCTTTTCATCTTAGAATTCTTCTAGGAATATAGCCTAAAGATATAATATGGAAATCAGCAAAAGATCCATACCCAGTAAAGTTCATCACATCATGACATATGAGAGCCAAAAGCTGGAAACAATTTTAAAGTCCAGCAAGGGGCAATAGCTATGTAAATTATGGGGTATAATCATTAAAGTGGATGATAGAGCACTTCTTTGTGGCCATGGATATTTTCTGTCCCTAAAGAACAAACTACTCAATTCATATATATGTATTTTTTAAAGTGATGTACTTAACACATATTCCATCTCTGGAACACTACTTCTTCCTACTCTGACCCTAACCCCAGGACTTTAGGGATTAGGTGGATTTTAGAGATAGGATGAGTCTATTTGATGCACAAATAATCTGTAGTTTAAAATAAAAACTTAAGGATTTATTTTTAGTGTCACCAAATAGCTGTGGATGTTAAACAT
Source organism: Muntiacus reevesi (assembly GCF_963930625.1). Classification (NCBI taxonomy): domain Eukaryota; kingdom Metazoa; phylum Chordata; class Mammalia; order Artiodactyla; family Cervidae; genus Muntiacus; species Muntiacus reevesi. Next base: position 11,585,040 of record NC_089259.1, read on the forward strand.
TGACAGCCAAAAAAAAAAAAAAAAATAGGGCCCAACTTTTACTTATCAGGGTAATATATATTTATGAAGAGTATTTGTTCATTTGAGCTTCCCAAGTATCTCAAGGGCTTCCCTGGTAGCTCAGATGGTAAAGAGTTGGCCTGCAATGCCGGAGACCTAGATTTGATCCCTGGGTTGGGAAGATCCCCTGGGGAAGGAAATGACAGCCCACTCCAGTATTCTAGCCTAGGAAATCCCATGGACAGAGGAGCCTGGTGAGTTACAATCAGTCCATGGGGTTGCAGAGTTGGATAAGACTGAACAATCAAGCATGCATGTATTTATTTGTGGAAAGGAATACTTAAAACAATTTCAAGAAAAAAGCAAGACACACATATTCTCATACAATGCAATCTAAACAATGCAGATATTTATATGAATAGATAGTCACATGCTAAATTATCTACGTGAATTTCATCAGTGAGATATGATGAGTGATTCAGTTCAGTTCAGTTCAGTCGCTCAGTTGTGTCCAACTCTTTGAGACCCTATGAATCGCAGCACACCAGGCCTCCCTGTCCATCATAAACTCCCGGAATTTACTCAAACTCATGCCCATTGAGTCGGTGATGCCATCCAGCCATCTCATCCTCTATCATCCCCTTCTCCTCCTGCCCCCAATTCCTCCCAGCATCAGGGTCTTTTCCAATGAGTCAACTCTTCGCATGAGGTGGCCAAAGTACTGGAGTTTCAGCTTCAGCATCAGTCCTTCCAATGAACACCCAGGACTTATCTCCTTCAGGATGGACTGGTTGGATCTCCTTGCAGTCCAAGGGACTCTCAAGAGTCTTCTCCAACACCACAGTTCAAAAGCATCAATTCTTTGGCACTCAACTTTCTTCACAGTCCAACTCTCACATCCATACATGACCACTGGAAAAGCAATAACCTTGACCAGATGGACCTTTGTTGGCAAAGTAATGTTTTTGCTTTTTAATATGCTATCTAGGTTGGTCATAACTTTCCTTCCAAGGAGTAACCGTCTTTTAATTTCATGGCTGCAGTCACCATCTGCAGTGATTTTGGAACCCAAAAAAATAAAGTCTGACACTGTTTCCCTTGTCTCCCCATCTATTTGCCATGAAGTGATGGGACCAGATGCCATGATCTTAGTTTTCTGAATGTTAAGCTTTAAGCCAACTTTTTCACTCTCCTCTTTCACTTTTATCAAGAGGCTTTTTAGTTCCTCTTCACGTTCGGCCATAAGGGTGGTGTCATCTGCATATCTGAGGTTATTGATATTTCTCCCAGCAATCCTGATTCCAGCTTGTGCTTCTTCCAGCCCAGAGTTTCTCATGATGTACTCTGCATAGAAGTTAAATAAGCAGGGTGACAATATACAGCCTTGACCTACTCCTTTTCCTATTTGGAACCAGTCTGTTGTTCCATGTCCATTTCTAACTGTTGCTTCCTGACCTGCATATAGGTTTCTCAAGAGGCAGGTCAGGTGGTCTGGTATTCCCATCTCTTTCAGAATTTTCCACAGGTTATTGTGATCCACACAGTCGAAGGCTTTGGCGTAGTCAATAAAGCAGAAATAGATGTTTTTCTGGAACTCTCTTGCTTTTTCGATGATCCAGTGGATATTGGCAATTTGATCTCTGGTTCTTCTGCCTTTTCTAAAACCAGCTTGAACATCTGGAAGTTCTCTGTTCACATATTGCTGAAGCCTGGCTTGGAGAATTTTAAGCATTACTTTACTAGTGTGTGAGCTGAGTGCAATTGTGCAGTAGTCTGAGCATTTCTTCTTAATATTTTAATATATTTTTTCACATAGGGGCATATAGCTTTTTAAGTTAAAAATTTATAGTAAAAGTATTAAAATGACATTGTGCTGGATTGGGTTAACTACCAAGGAGAACATATTGATGGAAAATGCTTTTAAATACTTGAAATGAGATCCTTGGGTAAAATGTGTGGCTACTTGCTCCCGAGAGTTATGGAAAAAGGATACCCACTTTTTTCCCTGAAAGTTTAGTGAATCTGAGGGGTGGGCAATCTAGATCACTGATACCTCTTGTGTTCTAAATATCTGTTAAATTATGGAGACAGAGCAAGGATTATTTAGTGTTGCAGCATGCAATGATCATGTTTTTTCTCTTGACCATGGTTTTTCTGGCAAGTGCTTTACTAATGACATGGCTTGAAAATTTATCCCAAGGACAGAGCTCTGTTGGTAAGTGCTCTATTGTTTACCACTTTTCTACATTCAAGTCCCCTTTCAGTATAAGCCCCTGTCAGAGAAGGTGGAACCCTTGAGGGCTGAGTTCATCTACTTCTCCCAAGGCTTCCTATGCATTGTGCAGTGTGAGGTGCTAATGGATTAGATGACAGCTTTAGATAACAAAGCCAGAAGCAGCTTAAGCTGAATGTTTTCTTACCTTGCAATTGGCTGTGACCTCTACTCTCAAACCCTGAGGTCCAGCTTTCTCAGGAATATAGACCCAGACGAGGATAGGCATCAGAAGAGGACAGGAGAGTCTCCTAAGGTTTTCAGTTGCCTTTGAGGTTCTCAAAATATGGCCAGTTCTCTTTGTGACCCTGTGGACTGTAACTCTCCAAGCTCCTCTGTCCATGGGATTCTCCAGGCAAGAATACTGGAGTGGGTTGCCATTCCCTCCTCCAGGGGATCTACCCGGCCTAGGGATGGAACCCGCGTCTCCGACACTGCAGGTAGATTCTTTACCATCTGAACCACCAGGGAAGCCCAATATGGCAACACTAAATAACAAATGGAATCACATACTTGGGCAAGAAAATACATATCTCCTGAATAAAGTTAAAGCCAATATCATTCATTTCATTAATAATTTCAATTTTGGGGGGCAGGAAATGGAAGAGAGTGTGTTATGGAGCAGGAATTTTATTCCCTGGGATCCTGACAAACTAACACTTGGACCAGAAGCAGCCCATGGCAGTCTTCGTTTTCCTAAAGCCAACTTTGGGAGATTTGGCCTGGATGCTGGGGACCCCTCAGAGCCTTCCTGGCCTCTCCTGGGACAGTCTGGATCCTGAAGATGCTTCCTAATTTATTATGGGCAATGGGAAAAGAGGGAGCCAAGAGAGAGAAGTAGCAAATGAATTGTTGTAACTTACTTGCAACATTTTGGGTAAAGGTGTCCAGGGGAGGAAAAACAGTGCCTTAGCGTTTCTTCTGGCTGTGTGTACAGGATAGTAAAAGGAAGATGGGCGGTAAAGAGGTCAGATCCCTACCAAGAAGTTTATGGTCCTATACAGAGATGGAGCTGGAAAAGGTCTGTGATCATTTACTGGGGCTGCCGTAGCAAGGTCATGGACTAGGGGCTTAAACAACAGAAATCCATTTTCTCACAGTTACAGAGGCCAGAAGTCTGAGATCAAGGTGTCAGGAGGGTCGGTTCTTCCTGAGGGCAGTGAGGGAAGGATCTGTTTCAGGCCTCTGGCTTTGGCTTCACGCCATATGCCCCTTGTATGTATTTATATCCAAATTGCCTCTTCTTATAAGGACCCCAGTTACATCAGATTAGGGCCTACCCTAATAATTTCATTTTAACTTAATTACCTCTCTTCAGACCTTATCTCTAAATATGATCACATTTTGAAGTACTGGGTATTAAAGCTTCAAAAAATACAAATTTTGATTTGGTTTCTATGGCATTCTCTTCCATTGTAAGTAAGGTGCTTTTATGTATAAGAGACTCATTGGAAAATACCCTGATGCTGGGAAAGATTGAGGGCAGGAGGAGAAGGGGGTGACAGAGGATGAGATGGTTGGATGGCATCACCGACTCAATGGACAGGAGTTTGAACAAACTCCAAGAGGTAGTGAAGGACAGGGAAGCCTGGTATGCTACAGTCTATGGGGTCGCAAGGAGTGGGACATGACTCAGTGACTCAACAACAACTTGTAAATATGCTAGAGTAGATAGCCTTAGAAATATTCCACACTGCCTTAGAAATACTGGTGTTTTTTAATAAAAACATCTTTATTTTTCCCAAGACATAAGAGTTTGCCAAATTGAATAAAATTAGTTCTAATCTCAAAAAAATATAAATTTGGGAGGATATACAATTCGAGCCATAACAAAGCCCATTCATTTCTGGCTGTGGTAGACTCTGGCAGAGGAGTATTTCTCAGTCTTTAGAGTCTATAGGTCTGGGGTTCTCCACTCTTTATACTAGTGGGAGAGGGGTGGAGAAAACCAACCAGCAAACACATTGCATGCAAAAGTTCAGTCTTAGAACAGGCACTGCGTGAACCACCCACTCAACCCCAGCCTAGACTGGGGACCTGCTCTCCTTCTAAATGGAGCAGTTGCAGAAAAAGCAAAGTTCTATGGTAAATCCAAAATAGTCCGAAACTATGAAGCTGGGCAGTTTGGCTGTGTGGTGGAGCCCATTAATTATAGTGTGTCCTGATCCTGTTTATTTGTCTAAACTCTTCTTGGTGTGGCAGAACCGCCCCGCTCAGGCATTAAGCAACAAGAAAGCGAGAGCCCGAGCAGCGATAGTCGTCCGCCTGAGGCTGCAGGTCCTGGTGGGGAGGAGCGGGAAGGCACGCCGCCTCTCACCGGGCTGGGGCCCTGGGTGACAGAAGTTCAAGGGTCCCCTGGAGAGAGACGTTCCTGAGGGCCGAGGTGGGTTGCCCGGAGTGGTCGCCAAGACCAGCTGCCATCTTGTTTATCATCAGTCAAATGCTTTTCGAGCAAAAGCAATGAGTTGTGAGCTAGGGGGTTGGGTGACAAAGTGAAAGGAGCACAAATCCTTTCCTAAAATGCCTTTTGTCCCTGTCCCAGACTGCGGTAAAAGAGAGCAAGGACCAGCTGGGCAGACTTGTTTGTTTAAGCTGTTGACTAATCTCTGAGTTCATGGGCTGAGTTGGTTCATGAAGTTCTTGAACTTTTATTATCCTTGGACCTTCGGTGCAGTAAAAATGAAATAAGAAACTGGTGCTTTTCTTTAAAAGAAATGTATGGGATGGAGTGAATGAGATGTTTGAATTCAGAGACTCAAGGGATTCAAAGAAAATTTGTGTGATGTTTTTTGACAGATACCCTGTGTCAGGCACCGTGCTAGGATATGGAACTGGAGTCAAGTTGAATTTTCTTCTCAACTCTGTTGAGAACTCTACTCACGTGGGCTGACTCTAGAGTTACCAGGTCATAGTGATGCTGAGTTTCTGTGAAATGATGTTTTAAATGCAAAATACTAAGAAGCATTTCTAAATCAGCATTAAAGAAAAATGCATATAGATCTGTACTTTCCAATATGGTAGCCACCTATCTCAGTGGCTGACGAGAGGCTGAGAAAGCTAATTTCCTCAGTTTCGCTAGCCACACTTCAAATGCTTCCTAGCTATACTTGCCTAATGGCCACCATATTGGATGACACAAATCAAGAACATTCTCATCACAGTAGAATGCTCTGTTGGGCAGCACTGGTGTAGACAATGAACAAAGAAATATAGATTCATGTGGAATATTTATCACTTCAAAACATTTTGCCAACTGCTGCTTATGACATCTGGAAAGGCCAGGTAAGATTTTACGTTTATATCTCAAGACTGGAAATAACTTTAAAGATTACCTAGACTATCTATCTAGCTGATGATTAATCCCCTCTGCAACAATCCTCTGTCTATTTTGGGGTTGAAAATTCTGAGAATAGACAACTGCTTTACAAGGCATTGGATTTTGTTCTGTGAATTCCCCCTAGTCCAAAATGGCTGGTATAATTCAGTACAAGGCCCTTCGAAATGTTACTATTTAACTTTGAAAATATTAAAGAAGTCCATATTCTTATTATACCTTTTATAGATGCCTCATACAATATTATTATAATAGTGTATAGGAAGAATAAATGTCAAATACAAATATCAGTAATAAAATGAGGTTATGCGTCAACAAGGACCCACTGTAGAGCACATGGAAATCTGCTCCATGTCAGGTGGCAGCCTGGATGGGAGGTAGGTTTGGGAGAGAATGGCTATGTGTGTATGTATGGCTGATCCTTTCACTGTTCACCTGACATTATGACAACACTATTTGGTAATTGGCTATTCCCCTATGCAAAATTAAAAAAAAATTTTAAATGAGGTTATGCAATTGTCTGCTCTGTGTCCTATGGTATGCTTACAACAATTTAAAATTAGGTTTGGACATACTTACACAAAACGCCAAACAGATGACTTAACCACTAATACTGATCTTACACATTTTTCAATGATTTTCTTTCTCAAAAATATTTCACTATTGAAAAATGAAGGGATTTTCCAAATAAAAGTTAAGTTTACTTTTTACAACTCCCATGTCATCAGAATGAAGAATTCAAGCATGATGGAAATATGTCCATAGAAGTCTAGGTTTAATGAAGCAGGGCATACCGACACAGCCAACCGTCTGTGAGGGTCTTGTCCTCAGCCCTGGAGTACTGACCCTGGTCATCGCGCCCCGAGGCTTACCGGCTGTGCAGCTCTGCAATCACGGTGCTGTGCAACCCTTACCTGCTCAGTCATTCTTCCAACTTGTCCACTGCTCTCGCCGACCATTTCTCACTGCGGCTGGCTATCCTGTCCTATAAGGGCGATTTTCTTGATTCAATGCTTCTGTTTCTTAGGTACAGAATTTATGTTTAAATTAAGAACCTGAAACAACTATTCTTCTCAGATTCCTAATTACTGCCACTAAATACAGTGCAGAGACTTTGGGACAGATCTCTTTCTTAGTGCCTTTCCTCTTACTTCCGGTCCTGACTGATGATGACAGAAAATCTCCCTGGCTGATAAATGATGCTGCATGGTATTCAGAATAATAATATCAAACAGAAGAAGAGGAGGAGGTAGGAGAAGAAGAAAGAGAAGGGGGAGCAGGGGAGGGATGAGGAGGAGCAGGAGGAAAGAAGAAAAATGAGAAAAACCGCCGCATGCATGGCACCACTCACTGGCAGAACACTGAAACCTGTGGGAATCTTTGACTTGGTCCCTATTCCACACTGTCCACAGCCAGCCAGTCACCAAATCCAATGCTTCCCATTTCCTTAATGGCTCTGGAACCCATCACTTCTCTCTACTCCTCTTGCCATCACCTGTGTACCCAAGTGGGCGATCAGAGAGGAGACCATCTGAAGACAGTATTAAATGGACTCCATCCATGCAGATACAGAGAACACACTTATGGACAAGGGCGGGGGAGAGGAGAGAAAGGGTGAGATAAATGGAAAGAGCAGAATGGATGCGTCTACATCAAAATACGTAAACAGACAGCCAACGGGAATTTGCAGTATGACTCGGGGAACTCATGCTGCGGCTCTGTAACAACATGGAGGGGTGGGAGAGAACGGGAGATGGGAGGGAGGCTCAAGAGGGAGGGGGTGTATGTTCACCTGTGGCTAATTCATGTTGATGCATGACAGAAATCAAACTGATATTATAAACCTATCATCAATCAATTAAAAATAAATAACTATTTTTTAAAAGTAAATTCAGAAAAAATTAGCATTAAAAAATTAAATAAATAAAAGGACTCCATCTGAAAAAGGGCTTTCAGCCAGAGACAGACTGTGGTCAGAAGACAATGGGATGTGGTTATTAGTTGTAGAAACTGAGAGGGAGATTATAAATAATTAGCCAGAGGAGGGGGAACAACGGAGACAGTGAAAGGGGGATAATGCACTTTTTTTCTTTTTGCATTTATTAGGTTTCTGTTCTTTCAATGTAACTGTGACATCTGTCTTAGTGACATCTGTAACTGTGACATCTGTAAGCTCTATGGGGACAACATCATGTCTCCTATGCCCACCACAGTGCCAGACTCATCGCTGGTGTTCAGTAAACGCTTGTTGCATGAGTAATTATCAGCATGAACAAAAATGCAGGGGTTTGAAATAAATGGCACAGTGTATAGGGAAATTATAACTTATTCTTCATGTTCTAAAACTAGAACTTTAAGTACAAGGCAGAGAGTGAAGGGAGATGAGGCTAAAGGTACAAGTGGGAAAAAATTAAGAAGGCGTTTGTAAAGAGCTCGGATTTTATCTGAAGTGATCATAGGCCACTGACCAGTTTCAGATGGGAGAACGACACAGCCAGCTGCACATGATAATTAAATTCTTCTGGAAGCAGGCTTAAGTAGCAGAGGGTTGGCGGCCAAAAGGACAGTAGGGAAGCCATTTTAGTACGATAGGCAAGAAATGACAAAAGGCTGATTTAGAGTCAAATAGCAGGGAACAATAACTTTCGGACGATGACAGCGTCAGCAAATACCTTTGTCACCGTCTGACTCAATAAAACAGATAATATGCAGGAGGTTTACCTGAAATTTCACATCCTGAGGACTCAGTAGAGAAACAGAAAAGCACAGGTTAATTTCTGGACAAAATTACTCATGGCAATGTGTAGATCTAAGAATTAACGGATTCTATAAAATCTTAAAAAATAATCCCATAGCTTACTGAGAGGCTCTGGCCAGGTGATACCCATGCATCCTGAAACGCACTGGGAGTTACTTGAATCCCACCAGCCCTTCCTAAGTCAGCCTCCTGGTGAGGAAACATCTTTTTTAAACAACAACAACAACAACATTGGAGTATAATTGCTTGACAATGCTGTGTTGGATTCTGCTGTAGAAGGAAGTGAATCAGTCGCTTGTATACAGACAGCCCCGCCCAGTCACGTGTATACAGACAGCCCCGGCCCCTTGAGCCTCCCTTCCGACCTGGCCTGTTCCACCCCCCAGGTCAGCAAAGAGACCCGAGCTGAGCTCCCTGCGCGATACAGCTCCCCTTTCATCCCCACTTCCTGTGTGTCCACCACTGCCCAAGATGCCTCCAGTAACCGATACACACAGGTCAAAACGCCACTGAAAGGACCTCAGAAACTTGAAAGAGGAACCAGCCCAAGTAAACAAAAGAACTGCCTTGCAGAGAAGAGATGAATGTAAAAATGGTTGTAAGGAGAATTCTTAAAGAGACATAAGAAAGTCTTGCAAAAGATCAATCAGAGAGGGAAAAAAGACTTCTTAAAATAAAGTTTAATTCTGAGTTTAAAAATTCAACAGATGACCTGAAGAATAGAATTGAAACTGCTGAAAAATGAAAACAAAGTCCTAGAAGATCAAATGAAAGTGCATATTCATGATGAAAAGTAAAAATAAAACAAAAGAATATTACGAGTTAAATGATCATGAGATCATTACAAGCGATCATGAGAGAGACATCTGAGAGACCCAATGTAGTGAAAATAGGATTTCCAAAGGGGAGGAAAGGAGAAATAATAGTTACTTTCTGAGCAAAACTGAGGAGGGGAAAGATTCAGAAAACGTTTAGGAGATAAATACAGTGAAGTTCTTCACTATCATTAATCCCATTTGATGATGTTTTCAGAAACAGCTACAATCCCTTTGATTAATTCCTGTATTTCCCAAAACTTTAGTTAAGAAGTCTAATACTCTAGATGATTTCATCTTAAGAATAAGTTTGAGATGATGTTAATTAGTTAAAAACCTATCAAACACAAACAACAGGTCCCACTGCACAGCACAGGGAAATATATTCAATATCCTGTGATAAATCTTAATGGAAAAGAATATGAAAAAGAACACACAGATAGATAGATAGATCCCAGTTACTTTGTTATAGAGAAGAAATGAACACGTTATAAATCAACTATACTTCAATAAAAAATTGTTTTAAAAAGCCCTATCAAACACTGCTGCTTCCTAAAAAGCTGGAGGTAAATTACTTCAGATAGTTCCAGCATTGTGCATCAGGAAAACACACCGCTGCAGGCAGGTATAATTCCTTTGTACATGATCAAGAATTTTTTTCACCTCTACTTTCCCATTCAGGATTCCCTAGAGTCTCATAATTTACCATTAGCAGTGCACTCCTGGACTTTCCTGGTGGATCAGTGGATGGGAATCAACCTGTTGATGCAGGGGACACGGGTTTGATCCCTGGTCTGGGAAGATTCCACATGCCGAGGGAAAACTAAGCCAGCGTGCCACAACTACTGAACGCTGCACACTCAAGAGCCCATGCTCCACAACCAGAGAAGCCACCACAATGAGAAGCCCGTGCACCGCAACTAGAGAGTAGGGCCTCTCTGCAACTAGAGAAAGCCCACAGACAGCAACAAAGACCCAGGGCAGCCAAAAATAAATAAATAAACAAAGTTTTTTTAAAAAGAGATGCACTCCTTTAGGGATATGGCAGTAAATTTCAGGACTGAATGCAAACACAAAAGCTTAATTCAACCGCCTTTCGGCACAAATCAATGTTAACTTGTTAGTTTATTAGTTCATTTGTTATCACAAGGGAACTTGATGAGAACAGATTGCTTATAAAGGGTAATGGAAATGACGGGTTAGATTTTTTAGGGAGGTCAGACCCAGATGGGGGATTTCAATGGCTCCTCAGAGAATCATTGAACAGTTTGGACCTGAGATCAGAAGAGGCAGAGAGGCTCAGGGGAGAAAGAAGAGCGCGTCCAAAATAAAACTCGCCATTTCTTTTTGCCCCAATCTACCTAACACCTAATTTTTCTCTTGTGTTCTCTTTCTTTAAGATTTACAATGACTTGGGAGTTCCCTGGTGGCCCAGCGGCTAGGATTCTGGACTTTTACTGCCTTGGCCCAGGTCCAATCCCTGGTCTGCACAATACAACAAAAAAAGAAGATTCACAATGTCTGACTTCATCACTAAAATTTTTATATTCTTTATCTGGGTTTAGGGCACATCCACCCTGCTACCCCAGCCAATACTCCTGCAAACCACCTTTCATGTTCAGCCATTGAGTTCTGTTTTCTCTCTTACATATTTAAAAATGTCTCCAAGACATTTTGATCAAGTTTTTGCCATATCTAACAGAACTAGGCTGTACTGTGTGCAAAGTGCCAAGGTGTGCCTCCATCCAACGGATTAGTGGTTCTCTAAATGTGGTCCTCAGACCTCTGAGGTCTCCAAGACCTTTACAAGGGCTCCTCAAGACCTAAGCTACCTTCACAGTCATACTAAGATCATAATTTGCTTTTCTAGTCTGTAGGCATTTGCGCTGATGGGTAAGATGATGGAGCCATGGCATAAAGATGGGTAAGATGATGGAGCTGTAGCATAAAGATGGGTAAGATGATGGAGCCATGGCATAAAGATGGGTAAGATGATGGAGCTGTAGCATAAAAATGGGTAAGATGATGGAGCCATGGCATAAAGATGGGTAAGATGATGGAGCCATGGCATAAAGCAGTACAGTTGATGTGGAAACTGTTATCGGTCATGTGTTCTTTGCTGCTACACACTTCAGAGTTGTTTTTTCGACAGTTTCACTTAAGAATATCCTTGATGGAGTAAAAACTATTATTTTTACTGTCTTAATACTTGAATACACATCTTTTTATATTACATGGAACAAAATGGGAGGTATGCTGTTAAGTACTTCTGCTGCATAACCATGACTGTCATGAGAAAGAGCACTCAAGTGATTGGTTCAGGTTGCAAGATGAATTAATGACAAACATTATGCTTTTCAGACTGGGGTATTTGGCAGATGATGTCTGAAAAATGAACAAAGTGAGTCTGCCAATCTAAGAAAAGCAACTGGCAGTATTTTTTCCCAAGACCATGCAAGCTTTCAAGGACAAATTAGAATTTCAAAAGACTCCTATTTGCCTCTCTGAACTTAACAGCTTCCCAATACTAAAGACTTTTCTGATAAACTCAGTGGTGATATTAGTGAATGCAGGTTTTGATATTGTATAATGAAATAGGTCAATACTTAGAAAATCTGTGGAACTCAGTGAATGAATATTTTCCAAATGATCAATGCCTGATGTTACAAAATCATTCCTGGGTAAAAGATTTATTCAAATAAAAATAGAGATAAAGATAGTCTGGAAATAGAGGTGGAAAATTTCACTGAAGGTTTTAGATTCCATAGTACAGATAATGGCTAAGAAGTGACCAGTTGTTGAGTTTGGCAGTAGTAGAAAAGGAAAACACCTTGTATAATTGTATCAGGAAAAGCAACTAAAATATTCCTCTTTTTTCTAACTATATGTTTGTGTGAGGCTGTATTTTCTTCATACACATTGAGGAAAAAAAAGTGCCACATCAGAGTACAGAAGCACTTAAGAAAATACCGGTGTCTTCTATTAAAGAGACTTGCAAGCATAAACAATCCTATTTACCTTTATTTTTATTTTGAAAGTGATACACATTTCATAAATGATGTTATATATTGTTATCACAAATGAGTAGACACTTCTCTGAATTTTTAATATGGTAAATATTGATAGCTACAGCCCACATTTTTTAAAAAATGCTTTTGGAAGTTTGCATTGTAAGAAAGTAAATTCTGAGACCAAAAAGTTTGAAAGCTGCTACAGTATAGATAATTACATAAAACGGAAAGTCACCCAAGTTCAAATTTTCTTAAGTTCTATAAGCTTGATATTAAAATTTTACAGAATTAGCATTAAAATTTCTATATTTATGCCTCCTTATTGTCCAGGTATGACAGACCCTTACATTTGCTGTGTGTTTCCCCAGTTAAATTAGGTTATCAGTATAATTAGAGAGTGATGTTATTTGAGGCAGTTTCCTATTGAATACTTCGTGTTCAGCCCTCTGTTATTGGAATATCAGAAACATATTATATTCTTTTACTTATTCATTCATCCCACAAACCTTCATGAAGCACTGTGAGAAGGCAGAAGGAATACAAAGGACATGACTTCCGTCACGCAGCCTGCACTCTAGCGGGTGAGGCAGAGACAGAGAAGAAAACGAAAGATCATGAAAAGAAGTTTCACAACTATGATTAACATATGCACATCGTGTCATAAAGAATCAGAAGTAGTGCTCATCCTGGGGGTGGTGGGCTAGCAGGAAAAGCTTCATAAGGACAAGGGACCTTAACTGAACATTTGAAAATAAGGCAATAAGCAGGTGAAAAAGTCAGGGCAGATCAATTCTGGCAGATGACATTGAATGAGCCAAAGATATAAAGGCATGAGGGACTTTCCATGTGGCTCAGTGGTACAGAATTTGCCTGCCAATGCAGGAGACGTAGGTTCGATCCCTGGGTCGGGAAGATCCCCTGGAGGAGGAAATGGCAACTCACTCCAGTATTCTTGCCTGGAGAATCCCAAGGACAGAGGAGCCTGGCGGGCTACAGTCCCAGGAGTTTGCAAAGAGTCAGGCTTGACTGAGTGACTGAGCACACACAAAGGCAAGAAAATGCGAGGGTGCAAGCAGTCCTGTGTCGCTGGGGCATAAAATGTGAGGCTGGAGGGGAAAACATGAAGCAGGAAGGCAGTAGGAACCAGAAGATGATCTAAGACACGGTAAGCAGCTTGAGAGTTCACCTGATGGGCCAGTGGGATTTCAGGGCGCTCCAGGAGGCCCTGGCGAGAACAGAAAACTGCAGGCCTGTGGCGATAACTTGGACAGCCAGCGTGATGCTTTAAGAAGGATTAGTATTGTATAGCACAGAGAACTCAGCTTGATACTCTGCAATAACCTAAATGGGAAAAGAATTTGAAAAAGAACAGAGACATGTGGATGTATAACTGAATCACTTTGCTATATACCTGAAACTAACACAACATTGTCAATCAACTATACTCCAATACAAAATTAATAAAAATAAATTGATCTGAATGGTTTTCTCCAGTTTGACACAATCTTTAGCATCCTCCGTGGCCTTGTTCAGGTCCCTCCTCTTCCTGTTCCTTTAGTCCCTCTCAGTTCCCCTGGCTACTGACTGTCTGACCGACATTCAGGCCATTTGTGTTGCACTGTCCATTCGTGTCCTATAGATGTTTCTCACCCTTCTTTTTTTTTTTTTTTTTTTTGACCCAACTTTGTTTCTTAAACCCTTGGTATGTGAAGCCTCCCTCCCCCCAGAAAAAAAGATGAGAACTCTTTGGAAAACAGAGAATTCCAAATCCCCTTATTGGAGATTTACAAAATACATGTGTACATTAATGCCGCTGATAAGATCTGTGTTAAACAAGAGCAACTACTGTAATTTTGTTTAATGCAGGATTTTCCAAACGAAGCCAACCATGGGGCCACCCCATTTATTAGGCGAATGTCAAGTAATGAGGGAGTGAAATGTTGCCAAATGAATACATAAATTAATAGGTTGGAAAGTTGCATTACCATTGAAGAAGCAACATGTGGATTGACAGTGGACTTTCCAATCCAGCCTGTGGATGTCGGAACATCGTGGGATGGCATCTTTGGGATAAGAAAGGAAAATAACTGCCATGCAGTTAAGAGTGTCACATGAAGAATTCTGTAGGAATGTAATTTATGGGCCTATACATGAAGCTACTGGGTCAAACATTTGTTGTTGTTGCTGTTTAGTTGCTCAATTGTGTCCAACTCTTTTGTGAACCCATGTTCACAGGGTTCATAGGACTGTAGCCTGCCAGACTCCTCTCTCCATGGGATTTCCCAGGCAAGGATACTGGAGTGGGTTGCCATTTCCTCCTCCAGGGGATCTTGCCAACCCAGGGACTGAACCTGAGTCTCCTGCATTGGTAGGCAAATTCCTTACCGCTGAGGCACTAGGGAAGTTTGGGCCAAACACGATTCAGACAGTTGAGGGAACTCCTTGTAATCTGAAGAGCAAGATGCCAAGGAATAAAAGACTTGTATAAAGCATTGAAAAATGGGACTTCCCTGGTGCTCCAGTGGTTAGGAATCTGTCTTCCACTGCAATGGACACAGGTTCCATCCCCGGCCCGGAACCTAAGATCCACACGCCCAGGGCATCTAAGCCTGCACATGGTAGCTACTCAGCCAGCCAGCAGGGCAACGAAAGATCTCACACGCCCCAGCTGAGAGACCCGAGGCAGCCAAAAAGAAAGAAAGAAAGATTTTAAAAAACACGGAAATAGAACGGATAGGGCTATACATTAAAATCACTGTGGGTTTAGTAGTTATCTTTGAACTCAATAAAGATTTGCAAAAAGGATGAAATAAAGACTTGTTTCCCAAAAGAAGAAAAATAATGAAGAGGAAGAGAGGAGAAACAACCCTGATCTCCCAAAGTGAACAAATGAGTAGGAAGAAACCCAGGACCTCGTGAAACAGACCCATGTTTGCTGTTTCTCCACCGGAGTTTGAAAGCTGTTTTCCCGTTTACCCCATCAAACTTGAGATGCATACACATATAAATGCGAAATGCAATTTTTAAAATTTACTTACTTTTAATTGAGGACAATT
Organism: Muntiacus reevesi; assembly: GCF_963930625.1. NCBI lineage: Eukaryota > Metazoa > Chordata > Mammalia > Artiodactyla > Cervidae > Muntiacus > Muntiacus reevesi. The sequence goes on from NC_089259.1 coordinate 11,600,286, forward strand.
GTTTTACAATATTGTGTTGGTCTCTGCCATACATCAACATGAATCAGTCACAGGGATGCATATGTCCCCTCCCTCTTCATCAAACCTCCCTCCCACTTCCCACCCCATCCCACCCCTCTAGGTTGCCACGGAGCACTGGGTTTGATCTGAATTTGAACAAATCATTTCATTTGTTTGGGTCCTTTTTCACCCATCCTGGTTGCTCTTCTTCAAAGCGTGCTGAGTTCTAAGTGACCAATTGAGAACACAAACTTTGGTGACTCAGAGACGTGCCAGTGTGAAAACTCTCCCCTCTTGAAAGTGCCCTTTAGAAAACTATGCAAAAAGAGGACACAAACTTAAAACACACGGACACAAAGTGAAAACATCCGAACTTTTTAACCGTGTTTATGTTGGCCAGCACTTCCATTCTCTCCTACTGAAAAAGTATCAAAATCTGTGAGCAATGTTCATATATTCATTTTCTCACCAAGGGGCACAATTCTGAAGAGAGACTTTTAAAAAGCCCCAGAAAGTTTTCCTTAGAAAGGAAACCCAACATTTAAGGCCACCTCAGCTTTGTGTAACATTCTCCTTTCGTGATTGGTAGCAGGGTGGGCCCTCCTGGGTGGCCCACCTCCGGAGTGTATACTCTTATTTTTAGGACATTGAAGAAAAATAACTGCTAAGCGGTAGGAATGGCATATGACCCAACTCTCTTAACATCTACGGTCCTATATGTGACATTACTGGATCCTCTCTCTGTACCGTTTCTTTCTTCTTCTTTTTTTAAAAGTCTGATTTGGTTTCTATAAGCTTCCTGCTGCCAGATTCAAAATCTGGCTCATTTAAAGCCACTTTGAGGGTGCAGAAACCGGGGTTTGGGAGAGAGGGTTCTGGTTTCCTAAGCTTGACAAAATACATAATCAGAATCTATATTTGGAACCTGTATGCTAGAGGCTGCACCCTCAGTATTCCTGAGGATGCTTCCTGCAGAAAAAAAAATTGGGGAGGTGGGGGTCGTGGGAGGGAAGAGGAGGTGAGACAGACAGGAAGGGCCTTCAGACATCACCAAGTCCGACTTTTTAAATCCTGTAGGGGAAACTGAGGTTCAGGGATGCGGACGGACTCAGGAACGTCTGTTACGTCACCTTCATCCTTGACCAACTCCCCCTACCCAGTTCTTGGACTTTCAGAAAGCCCATCTCCTCGATGTTCAGACGACGGGCAAGTGGTGTCTGGGAACCGCTGGACCAACCCACAGCCTCCACCCACGAGGGCCCCGACGGGGAGGGAGGAGGCCTTTCAGTGAGAGAGGCAGGGAGGGAGGGCGAAAGGAAGGAAGGCGAGCCCGGGGTGGGAGTGGAAGAGGCAGCTTCGCCCGGGGCGGGTTGGCTCGCGGGGCCAGCCCTCCCTAGGCGGTTTATAAGAGTTGGGGCGGCCGGGAGCCCTCCCCGCCGGTCCGCGCGCCCCCGGAGCAGCGCCCGGTTCTGAGCGCCCCGCGTCGAGGCCCGCCTGGCCGCGCGCCGGCTCCGCGCCGCCTTCGGACTTGAGCGCGCGGCAGCCCAGCCCGGGAGGGAGGCGAGCGCCCGAGCCAGGGGGCCGAGCGCCATGCGCCGCGCCAGCCGAGACTACACCAAGTACCTGCGCGGCTCGGAGGAGATGGGCGGCGCGGGCGCCCCGCACGAGGGGCCGCTGCACGCCCCGCCGCCGCCCGCGACCCCCGCGGCGGCCGCCGCCTCCCGCTCCACCTTCGTGGCCCTCCTGGGGCTGGGGCTGGGCCAGGTCGTCTGCAGCGTCGCCCTGTTCCTCTACTTCCGAGCGCAGGTGAGTGCTCGCCCCCCAGGGGCGCGCGGGCGGGGCGCGCCCACCTCGACCCTCCAGCACTTGGCAGGCGGTGGAGTTTGGTTCCCCCCGGCCGGGCTTCCCCGGATCTTGCATATTCCGGAGGGGAAAGGGACTCTTCAAAAAAAGAGAACGTGGGACTGGGGGGCAGCCGGGCGCGGGGCCCGAGCGCTGGCCTCAGTCCCCGCGCGCGCAGCCTGGCCAGGCTGGTGCGCCCAGGCTGGACTCGCCCGGCGTGGTGCGTTTGAATTTCCCCCGGCGAGACCGCATTGGTCGCTCACCTCTTTTGGAAGCGATTACGCACTTTTCTCCCCTTCTGTATCCTCCTTGGAGCAAAGATTGAACTTATTGATGTTCACTTAGGAACAAAATGGAACGTCTCCAGTTAGGCGTCACCGACCGTTTCCCTTCCCACCCACCCCCGGGAGGTTGTGGGGTCCTGGGGCTGGTTGCTTTACACCGTGCCCGGCTGCGCGCGGAGCCGAAGGCTGCAGTGCGTGCGCTGGAGCAGCCTCTGGAGCAGCCTCTGGAGCATCGGGTGGCGATGCCCAAGGCAGCAGATGGACCGAAAGCCACAGCGCGGCCAGGGACGCCTTGTCTTAGGAGACGGGCTCCTCTCGCTCGGGGTGAACAGAGAGAAGGGCCCACGTGTCTTCCCACGAAGGTGGGCGGAGGAAGGAAGCGAGACGTGTGTGGAGGTGGTGAAGTTCTCTGCCCTGGCACAGCCTGGCGACGATCTAGCGAGTAACCAAGCTTTTCAAAGATGGGGAAGCCGGCTAGGGACTGCAGAGAGATGGTAGAAAGGAAGGGGTAAATTTGTAACTTTATGCTTTCTGGCGGTTTCTGCTCTTGTGTTTTCTTGGAAATTGCTGTGCAGTTGCTTGGATTCATTCAAATATTCTTGTCTGGTGCTGTGAACTCTTTCTGAAAGGAAGTGGGGGGCTGACTGTGCATTTTTTTTTTTTATGGGAAAAGAGAGTTGAGTTTGGACTTCATTGGTTTTCAGATTCAAAGGTAATTACTAAACCAAATTGGATGCATCGAAACATGGCATTGCCTGGGTTGTACAGGTTTTTGACATGTGCCAGAGTCCTGAACTTGTAATCATAGACTTTTTGCGAAGTATTCAGTATCCACTAATTTGCATTTTGTAGAACTAGTTTATGAACTGAGACAGAAGTAGACATACTATGCACAGTATTTTAGAAAATTTGTATTTGTATATTAATAAAAATATTTTCTGGTTGAGAAAGTTTTTCTAAAACTACAACTTTCAAGTAGTTTACTTGCAACTCAGTCCTGTCCCACTCTTTGAGACCCCACGGACTGCAGCATGCCAGGCTTCCCTGTCCTTCACTATCTTCCTCCTGGAGTTTGCTCAGATTCATGTCCATAGAGTCTGTCATGCCATCCAGCCATCTCATCCTCTGTCACCCCTCTTCTCCTCGTGCCCTCAATCTTTCCCAGCATCAGGGTCTTTTAGATTACACAAATCTATGTGAAAGTGATGAAACATTTTTCTTTCATTGGACTGTGCTGCAGCCAAGAATGACTGATTTATCCATTTTCTCATCCGGTGTGTGGTCCTGCCCCCTCCCCCATTTAATACTTATATACTGAGTGCCTGCACTGCACACGACACTTCAATGGTACAGAATATGAGTTAAGAATCGTTTAGTCAACATACAGTGTCCTCCTACTGTGTTGCGCGCATGATGTCAGGTAATGATGGGGACTCTAACAAAAGACTTTAAATTCCTAGTCAAATAAGAGAGAAGCATTGAGAAAAGAGAAGATGCAGTCGTTCTCTCTTTTTTAATTAAATTAATTAATTAACTTTTACTTCTTGGTCCTGGGGCATGTGAATTCTTAGTTTCCTCACCAGGAATCAAACCCAACTCCCCTGCATTGGAAGGGCGGTGTCTTAACCACTAGACCACCAGGGAAGCCCCAATACTTCTCCATCTTTTATCTCTTCTAACACTTTATTTAGCATTGTGGCATTTTCATAGCAGGAATTGTGAAGTGAGTATTCAGCACTGAAAGACCTAGGGGATGAATGGATTGTAGGGACCAGGAATAGCTTCGATTGACAGAAACCATGGAAATGTGACCATTTCAAAAACAATGGCTTGTTGGGCTGTTGAAGAAATTGACTTCTTTGTAGGGAGTCCCAGTATTAATGGTCTGGTGGGCTGAGAAGTCTAGCCTTCTCATGATCATTTAGCAGTCTTGACGTCACATGGATAACAGTGAAAACTTTCAACAATTTTTTCCAAAGTCCACATGTAAGTTAGTAAGCCTGGCTAGAAAAATTTCATTTGGAGAATTTCTGGGTACAGTTTTCGTAGATGTAATGAAGATGGGGATTCTTCAAAATTTATGCACAATGTATTAGCCATTATGCTGAACCCACCTTTGGGCTTCATTTTTAAAAAGTTGCCTTCTTCAGTAACGAAGTAATATTTGGAGCAATGTTTTCATAGGAATATCGCACTAGATGTGGTTAGGTGTTGCTGAGGATGATATCTAAAGGAGTCCTAGACATTTAGAGATACATTCAAAAGAAGTTACAAGTGAAATAGAATGTTTGGAATTTGTTTCAAAATAATAACATGGTTGCTTATAGATGAAACAGGATGTACTGCTAACTGTTGAAGCTCCATGGTCAGTACCTGTAGGTTCAGTCTACAATTCTTTACACTTTTATATTTGCTGGAAGCCTTCTTTGTAAGTTCTAGCTGGGAGAATAGACCCAGTTTGACCTGACACTGGTTGAATGTTTTCACTTACATCACTTCCTTTGGATGAGAACTTGGTACCAAATAAGAGATAGACTTTTGATTTCCACTCAGTTTGTGGGTCACTTACTTGGGATTCCTGAATGCTTTTGAGTTAGAGTGAAATCATCTAATATCAGGTGGCATGTTTGCAGTTTACAGTAAAAAAAGAAAAGAAAAGAAAATGGAGCCAGTTTTATTGTTTTTGTTTATAGGTGAGAGAGGGAAATCCTGAAAATCCTCAAGAATCACAACATTGTTAATTAGCTATACCCCATTAAAAAAGTTCAAAGAGAAAAAAAACAGTTCAATTTAGTTTTAAATGCATTTAGAAAAATACCCCCAAATAATGTAAAAAAGAAAAAAATTATAGTGACTTAAAAACAAGTTTCCCTTTCTCAAGTCATGTTTGAATAGTTAAAAGTGAATCTGCCTCCTGAATGTTTGCAGATTGCTTGTGCCTAGATTAAGAAAAAAAAAAAAAAATGAAAGTACTAGATTCAGTGTAGATTGGCTTTTCCCCCACCAACCTTGCCAAAAAAAAAATAGCATGTGGTTTGTGCTATATATTTACCACATAGTATTCATACTTTGGTTTACAAAGAAAAAAAGTCCTTCCAAAAGTTGCTTTTAAATATTGATGTGTATTTAAAAACACACATATACACACACAACATCCATATAACCATATTCAAAGTTTAGAACTTAGCTATAAGATAAGTTTGTCAGAAAACTCAATCTCTCTTCCCTTTTAACTCTTTCCCCAAACCCCCAGCATGCACACCAACCTCCCTGGGCTGTTCTTTACCCAAGAAGGAGAGCCATCACCACCAAAAGTCTGATGTGGAGGTGTGTGGGCTGTCGGCTTGAAAAAACAGAAAACAAAGTAACACAGATGGCAAGCATCCTGCCTCATTTAACCCTACAAGCGATGAAGTTTCAAGGAAGCTCTCAGACTGAGTTATTTTCCTGTGAACCACACCATCTGATAAATGTATTTTTGAAGTCCAGTTTAAATCAGATATTCAAGGTTCACTTAATATTTTCAGTCATTTCTAGGTACAGTGAACTCATTTGTAAGTCAGTTTACTGTGATTTGGGGGTTTCCTGGAGGCTCAGACAGTCAAGAGTCTGCCAGCAGTGCAGGAGACCTCGGTTCGATCCCTGGGTGGGGAAGACCCCCTGGAGAAGGGCATGGCAGCTCACTCCAGTAATATTTGCATGGAGAACGCTCTGGACAGGGGAGCCTGGTGGACCACAGTCCGTTGGGTGCAGAGAGTCAGACATGACTGGAGCAACTTAGCACGCACGCACATGGCTGGCCCTGCACCGCTGCACCTCCGCCCTGCCCCTTCTCCTGGTCTCCATTTGCAGGCAAGGAGAGTTGCAAGGCCACCGGAATAACAAAGACATTTGGTTGTAGGTTAAAAATAAGTTTCTAAGACACTTGTACCCCTATGTTCACAGCGGCACTGTTTACATTAGCCAAGACATGGAAACAAATGTCCACTGACAAATGAATAGATGAAGATGTGGTACATATAGATAATGGAATATTACTCAGCCATAAAAAGAATGAAACAATGGCATTTACAGCAACATGGATGGATCATTCTAACTGAAGTAAATCAGATAAAGACAAATACCATAAGATATCACCTATATGTGGAATCTAAAGCATGACAAAGGAACTTATCTACGAAACAGACATAGACTGAGACACAGAGACCAGACTTGTGGTTGCCAAGACAGAAGGTGTAGAAGGGATAGATTGGGAGTTTGGGGTTAGCAGATGCAAACCGCTATATCTGTCTGTCTATTTATATAAAACTGAATCACTTTGGTGCACATTAGAAAATAATACAGCATTGCAAATTAACTGTAATTCAATAAAATAAAGTTTAAAAATAAATTTCTAATGTATGACCCTTAAGTAAACAAAATACGTGAGTATAATATCAAACTTAATGACATCACACTTTCATTTGGGAAAATAACTGGTGATATTTATATGTGTTTAGCTCTAATTGTGCTTCCCAGATGACTCAGCGGTAAAGAATCCACCTGCCAATGTAGGAGATTCGGGTTTGAGCCCTGGGTCGGGAAGATCCCCTGGAGAAGGAAATGGCAACCCATTCCAGCATTCTTTCCTGGAGAATCCCATGGACAGAGGAGCATGTAGGCTGTGGGCTACAGTCCATGGCGTTGCAAGGAGTAAGACACGACTTAGCGACTAAACAACAAACAAGCCCTAACGAGACTGGCTGCAACAGTGGTTCTCACTTGCACGTTAGATGCACTCGGGGAGAGAGATTCAGCTGACCTCAACTCTTAGGGATATTAATTAAATTGGCCCAGGGTGGGATCTGGGCCGGGCTGTTTTTAAGAGAAAAGAGACTAAAATTTTTGCATCATATTTCTCTTCATTAAACCTTTAGGCATCATTGACCATATCAGTATTTTTGTGCTAGCTGGTATTACTTGTGAAAAAACTTTAAAGTGGGTGTCCAAGGAACTTTGGAGACATTTTAATAGTAGACAATTGATATTTGTACCTTTGGTATTTGAAAGCATCACTTCTCAAACCTTAATGTGCATGAGAATCACCTGGGATCTGAGTTAGAATGCAGATTCACAGGCATTGCCCAGGGTGGGGCCTGGGCGTCTGCATTTCTAACAAAATCTGGCTGAGCTTGTAACGCTGAAGGTGACAGGACTTACTGCCCATAGCAAGAGTCGTGGGGACTGTTTCTGTTGATGGCGCTCCGCTTGTCAGCAGGGCTGAAGCTTAACCAATGTTGGGGTCCCCAGGCGTTTCCTCACTAATACCACACTGTCCCTTTAGCTCAGCGGCTTTCTGGTGGTGAGCCAACTGAGGCCTTCGCAGGAATCTTCTTTCTTGAGGTTTAAACCCAGTGACCCTTCATATCAGTTGCCCAAGCCTTTCTGGTTTTGTGGGAAACTTACTGGTGTAAGTGAGCTTTTTAACAGAACTATGGAATTGAAAGCTTGCCATATATGAAGTCTCAGATATTATGATTTGTACTCATTATCTTAAAGACATAAAAGATAAGTATGGATTGCAAGTAGTTTTGCGTCCTGAGTGACACCTCTCCCGTGATTATAGACGTTACCAATCCTTTAATTTACAAGAGTGGAATGATAAAATTTGCATTGGTGGGTGCACATTTGTTGAAAGGTTATCATTTTGTTTTGAGAGTTTTGGATATGGATAGGGTACTTAGTTTACTTCTGACAGCTGGTTAATAAACCTGCACATCTTCCACTGACGTTTAGAAAGATAATTAAACCAGGAATTGAGAGACCTGGTATTAACTGACTGTGCTTTGGTTATTGCAGACTTATGTAATTTCCCCCCCTCCTTTTTTTTAATCTAGCCTGTACCTAAAAAGCAAATGCTCATGAAGTACCTTGAAGTTTTTGAAAGAAGAGAATGATAAATTAAGTGACTATTATTAAAACAATTAGGTAGCTAATTACCTCTCCTCTTTACTTGCCAGTTGAAACCTCTACAAAGACTCATCAGAGCCCCAGGAGGAGCTGGCAGACAATTTTAAGAGCAATACTTAAAGAAATGCTTGTGCTGGTACCTGTTGTAACTAGGCAACCAGCTGATAACTCTGTGGGGATATATTGGGTGGGACTATCCCACGCACTTCAAGAATTTTAGCATTCCCTCAGCATGAATATGTATAGGTTACTCATGAGCCCTCTTCACCCCAGCTGATACCAAGTATCACCAAACACGTTTTCAGTCACCTTCTGACAGATGTAGCTCTCCTGTCTAAGAAAACTGGTGAGAGGTTCAACAAAAAGGGAAACTACTTCTGGCTTCAGGTTTTCTCTGGGGCTAGGAAATGGATTTCTTCGGCTGATTAAAACACACATTGATTAAGGGAAAAGGCTAGGCAAACACGGCACCTGAACATGATGTTAATTTCACCTGATTTATGTAAGTTTCATGCTTTGAATATCCAAGTGGGCTTCATAATCCCACATAGCATGCTCCTTAGGACTTAAAAGGCTTGCTCTTCCTGTATTTAACACCGGTAATTTCATCGATGCCTTTCCCCTCAGTGAGGACTTGAATAACATCAGACAATTTTGATAATTTCCCCATGAATTGCATGTGTATGCGTATGTTGTGAATGATAGTCAGAGACTCATAAAAACAAATTAGAAGTCAGTGTTTGCACCAGCTCAAGGGTAATTGTATTAGTTGTTAGTTGTTGGGGACCTGCATTCATTCTTGCAAGAATTAATTCTGTTGTAATAGTCACACTTGACTCAACAGCAGAATGATCAATGATAACCACTCTTATGTCCTCACACTTTTTCCCCCTCTCAGATGGATCCTAACAGAATATCAGAAGATGACACTCACTGCATTAATAGAATTTTCAAGCTCCATGAAAACACGGATTTGCAAGACACAACTCTGGAGAATCAAGACTCAAAATTAATACCTGATTCGTGTAAGAGAATTAAACAGGCTTTTCAAGCAGCTGTACAGAAGGTGAGTCCACATGGAGATGATAAGTCAAGGGCCCTCACTGACTCTACTAATACTGAAAATTAAAATTGGCTAAGTGCTGTTGACTTTGTTCTTTTTTATTTTAATAATTTGTAAGAGAGCTAAAGAGAATTTTTTTTGAGGGATTAGCAGAATTCTTTTGAGGTTGGTAGTGGTTAATTGGGCTTCCCTGGTGGCTCAGATGGTAAAGAATCCGCCTGTAATGCAGAAGACCTGGGTTCCATCTCTAGGTCAGGCAGATCCTCTGAAGAAGGGAATAGCAACCCACTCCAGTATTCTTGCCTGGAGAATCCCATGGACAGAGGAACCTGGAGGGCTACAGTCCATGGGGTTGCAAAGAGTTGGACATGACTGAGTGGTTAATTATAGTGACCAGCGATGTTCATGCAAATATTCTTTCCTTTCTCTTCCCTTCCTCTCTCTCTTTCTCTTATTTTGGAGGAGGCATTTAAATTCACTCTTGGAAGGAGGACAGGGATGGTTTGTGGTTCAGTGAGTCAGTGTGCTAGTTTGAATTCCCTGCCTTAGAAACCATTATCTCTGCTCACAGGATTCTCTGCTGGCTGCTTCCTTTATGTTGGGTTTTGGAATGGGAAGATCCCCTAATCCCCATCTGTGGATCCAGGGCTCTGTGGAGAACAAGTATTAGCTGGTCCTCTGTTGTCATCTGACTTTCGTGGGGAAGAGAAGTAGAGCAGGAGTTGATGTTGGGGGAGAGCGAAATTCTCTGGTCCTTTTCTGATTTTCCAGGAGGGCTGAGTGAAAAGGGAGGAGAATGGGGACACAGAAAACAAATGACTTCTCTACTCAGACAGCCTCAATGGGGAAACGCTGGAATAACTGCCTGTTTTGTTTTCCTGGATACAGTCCCTTGGTGTTATTTTACTTACTGACTCCACCAAGGACTGGTCCACATTGCTTCCTCACATAACACACATCTGCATGGGTTCCTGCGTCTGCTCGGACATCCCAACCTCTAGTTTGCAACTCCCTGGGCTATCTCTGATCATCTCACAGTAAATTCTTAATTTCTCAAATGCCTTAAACTTAAGTTGAAATTTGATTAGTTTCTTTTTAAAAAATTCACAAGTAGTAATCGCATTTTTAAAAAAGAGGATATGTATTGGATATAGAGGCAGGGAGAGATAAAATTGTTTTGTATAACCCTTCAGGCTGGTATTCCCTATATTTCAACAAATTTAAGATACCATGAATTTTCAACTTACTTTATGATTTCATGCATCACAAAGAGAGAAAAAAAATTTGACTAAAGAATTAAAACATAATCATTATAGATTCTAGTTGCATCCAGTTCAGAGATTCTGAAATATAAAAAAATATGTATCATAGAATCAAGGAACTATATATTGTTCTAATATCTATAAGAATGCTGTTTAAAAATATTGCATTTTCATTATAATTAGTGTGTATGTGCTTAGCTTTATGCAGCAGATGCCTATTTTAAAATGTAGGTTTAAATTTGTTCTTTTGATCTTCTATTGTAATTTTTGAGCTATATAGCAACAGTAATTCCATTAGTCTAATTCATTTTTAAATGTTCTATGGCATTTTCTTTCTCTGCTTTTGCAAAAAATTAAACGACTAAAAATAAGAGAAAAATGAGTAACATCTGATTTTTCACTATTGGAAGCAATTGAATTGAAATGAATTGAAATTGAATGACAGCTATACTGTATTTACCTCATCTTAGGTTAGGTGGCACAGCGGTAAAGAATACGCCTGCCAATGCAGGAGACATGGTTCAATCCCTGGGTCGGGAAGATCCCCTGGAGAACGAAATGGCAACCCACTCCGGTACTCTTGCCTGGAGAATCCCATGGACGGAGGAGCCTGGAGGGCTACAGTCCACGGGGTCACAAGAGTCGGACACGACTGAGCAGCCAGCACTTTCGCTGTCACTTTCAGGTCTTTCCAAGTAGTGCTAGTGATAAGGAACCCGCCTGCCAGTGCAGGAAATGTGAGAGATAGGGGTTCGATCCCTGGGCCAGAAAGATTCCCCTGGAGGAGGGCACAGCAACCCACTCCAGCATTCTTGCCTGGAGAATCCCATGGACAGAGGAGCCTGGCGGGCTACAGTCTATAAAGTTGCCAAGTGTCAAACACAACTGAAGCGACAACACGCTCTCATATCATCTTAAGTCATGTATATTTTGTGGGAGAAATTGTAGCATGTGAAGTCAGACAGATTTATATTTGAATAAATGTGATCTTGGGAAAGGACTTAATATTTCTTCACTCTGGCTTCCTCACCTTTAAAAACTGGAGTTCCCAATCCCTCAGTAATAGGAGTGTGGTTGATTTGAATAAAAGATGTAAAGGACCTAAGCACAGTCCTGGAAATAGAGTATGCACTCATTAAATGTTTATATATTACTTTACCACCATTATTACTAATTCATTGTTATTGTTGATGATTTAATCAAAGACATATTTTTAAAGTTTAGATAGAGCACGTTTGATCATTTTTCTAAAATTACATTAGTGAAGTCGCTCAGTCTTGTCCGACTCTTTGCGACCCCATGGACTGTAGCCTGCCAGGTTCCTCTGCCCACAGGATTCTCCAGGCAAAAATACTGGAGTGGGTTTCCATTTCCTAAGACAATGCAAACCCTGAAGCAGGTTGCAGAAAATCGTGATGTTTTTATTACTAGCAGCAGTTAACGTGTTAAGTACATTATTATCCTTAGGAAACTTCCAGGTCTATTTAAGACTTTGGCTTGATTTAAATAATAGAGTAATTTAGAATGTAGAGAGCCTGTTCTTAAGGCATTTATAAGCTGTGGTGTGAAGGACAGTATATTAGGGGAGGAAAGACATAACATTTGCAAGACCCTTAATTTAAAATTCTCTTAAAAAATTCTCATCCATGCTTACTGAGGGGATTTCTGAGCTGTACACTGTGAAATCTTAACACTCAATTTGCTGTTGAAGTACAGTTGATTTAGAATATGATGTTAGTTTTGGATATACAGTGATGTAGTTCAGTTACTTTTCCCACATTGTAGTCCATTATAGATTATTACAAGATATTCAGTATACTCCCCTGTGCTACTTTATGTATAGTAGTTTGTATCTGTTAATCCAGTGCTCCTGATTTGCCCTCCTTTCTTTTATCCGTTTGGTAACTATAAGTTTATTTTCTGTCTGTGAGTTTATTTCTGTTTGTTTATAGATTTATTTGTATTATTTTCTAGATTCCATGTATAAGTGATATAATATTAAGAGAGAAATGAAATACTGCCATTTGTAGCAACATGGATGGGCCTAGAGAATATATATAGTGAAGTAAGTCAGACAGACAAATTCTAATTCATTTTTATTATTTTGTTCTGTTTCATTTTTATTAGTCTGCTTTTAATCCCGCCTCTGAGATATTGAGTAACCTATCTATAAACAACAATTACATGTATTAGAGGTAATGTATTAGTTCAAAACTGAACCCCTAATTAAGGTAATTCTGGTTATGTAAATGATTGCTTCCTAATTTTCTATTTAGATCAATATATATTGAATCTCCTTACAATGGAAAGAAGACAAACTTTTAATTTCATTGGTACCCTGGTTCTTAAAAATTATACTTTGGGTTTCTTCAGGAAAAATGAGTATTCAAAATCAACCACGATAATTTAGAAAATAAGTAATATTAAGAACAGATACCATTGATGTTTACTTATGGGAATGCAAGGATGATTCATTTTAATAGGTAAAAGAATAAAAACATTATCATTTGTTAGATACTGAGAAGTGAGTGACAAAATTTTGCACATATTTCTGATGTTTAAAATCCATTAGAAAGTAGAACTAGTTGGATTCTTGATGTTATCCTAAATAGCTCAAACTAAAAGTTAGCTAATGATGAAAAATAGGAGCATTTCTCTCACCATCAGGAACACAGCGAAGATACCCACTGTCCCCATGTTATTTAACTTTGTTCAGAATGTGCTAGCAAATGCAATTACATATAGGAATGAAATAAAATACAGAGAAGGCAAAATTTGAATGTGATGTGATTGTATACTTGGGAAAATTCAAAGGAACTGAGAGGCTACAAGAAAAATAAATCAGTTTACAAAAGTAGTAGGTAATAATCACTAGCTGTTTCCATGTCAAACAATAATTAGAAAACATGAATGAAAGATTTCATTCATAATTTTTAAAAAGGTCAAAAAATGCATTAACAAGGAGTATACAAAGCTTATGAAAATAAAACTAGAAAACTCTACAGAGACATTTAAAATAGAATTGGATAATGTAAAGATGGATAATGGATAATTGGATAATGTATGACTGTGCGAGGTCATAATCCATAAAAGAGAACAAACACCTTAAAGTAGACCTCATTGCATGTGTGTGTGAATATGATTGTGTGTATATATAAGTATATATATAATTTAATAAAATATAAAATTATTTTGTATAAGTGGGTATAGTTTAGGTTATTAAAGAATGGAATTAGGACAGTTTGTTTGCTATTTTAAAAAAGTGATAGTGTTACCTTATGTCCTGAGTGCGTGCTCAGTCACTTCAGTCGTGTTCAACTCTTTGCAACCCCGTGGACTGTAGCCCACCAGGCTCCTCTGTCCATGGGATTCTCTAGGCAAGAATACTGGAGTGGGTAGCTGTTCCCTTCTTCAGGGGATCTTCCCGACCCAGGGCTCGAACCTGGGTCTTCTGCACTGCAGGTGGATTCTTTACCATCTGAGCCACTGGGGAAGCCCATGGGATGAGTAGAACTTTTTATTAATTTCACATTTATTTTTGATGTGCTATAGAATTTTACCTGTTATTCATTGGTAACAATGTTACACACAGGTAATCCTTTTTAAAGAATAAGAAGCTCTCATAATATACCCTTGGGTGTTTGAAAGCAGAAGATGCCATTTTTTCCCCCAGACAAGAGACTCTTCAGGCAGAAGATGTGTGCTATTCATATCTTATCATTAGAGTCAAGCAGTGTTTATTAAGGGTGCTACTGTGCTAGGCACTTTGCTGTCACTTCTCCAATAACCAAAGATTTACCTTTCCCTTGAAGTGAAGTAAAGTGGAAGTTGCTCAGTCATGTCTGACTCTTTGCAACCCCGTGGACTGTACAGTCCATGGAATTCTCCAGGCCAGAATACTGGAGTGGGTAGCCATTCCCTTCTCTAGGGTATCTTCCCAACCCAAGGATCGAACCCAGGTCCCCCGCATTGCAGGCAGATTCTTTACCAGCTGAACCACATTACCTTGGCCAAATAGTGATTTGCCAAATGTGTTATCCTATGATAAAGATTATTGGTTAATGTGACAGCCTACACATCTTGCCAGAATAATCAGATTTCTCATTTCTCTTGCTGATGCTAAAAATAGAATAGTTGTAGCAGGCATGCAAAGGTAGGTGTGTCTCTTAGTTTTAGTTCTAATACAGATATTGGGTGAACCCATGAAACAAAACCACGTTGGCGGCTGCAGTCATTACTGAGAGCTCGCCCCGTCCAGTGGTAACAAATGCTAGACATAAGCACAGTATCACATTCTATGTGTGCAAAAGCTGGTGTTTACCCAGCCCTTCTTTGGTCAGACTAGTAATGCTGTTTTTCTCCCTTTTTTGTTTGTGGCTGGGTTTTCTTGGCTTTTTTTCCCCTTTAGCACAGAACTCTGAAAGCCTCTTAGTGATCCAGCCCTACCAACCACAATTTACGAAGTCTGTCATAACAGTCTATGACAATAAAGAAAACACTAGCACAAATACAGTGTCCAATTTATAAAGCAGTTCTTGTTCCGGCTTTGGTGGCCTCTCTGGCCTCTGCCAGGCTGAAGAGCGATGTGGGCGCTCAGGCCTGAGCAGAGTGCGTGGCCCTCAGACCTCCCGGCCAGGCTCAGTTTATACACTATTTATATATCCTGAGACCGGGGCGGTAACTCTACTTGATGTTACTGTTAAGTAAGTGTTAGTCGCTCAGTCGTGTCTCTTTGCGACCCAATGGACCGTACATAGCCCCCCAGGCTCCTCTGTCCATGGGATTCTCCAGGCAAGGATGGAGTGGGTTGCCATGCCCTCCTCCAGGGGATCTTCCTGACCTGGGGTGGAACCCATGCCTGTTATATCTACACTGACAGGCTGGTTCTTTACCGCTTGTGCCACCTGGGAAGCTCTGATTGTTTCTGTGCTCGCTTGCTAATTTCACATGAAAAAGTTCCCTAAACTTATTTTGAAATGTATCTGAAAGGGTGATATGGGGCAGAGAATCCATATACAAATCATATCAATCACCTTGTTCTCCAGTGTGAGGGGTTCAGTGCATTCAAGGTGACCCCCTAGGTTGTGGGAAGGAAGCATGGTGACTTACATGTATGAATGCGTGCATGCTAAGTGGCTTTGGTGGTGTCCCACTCTTTGTGACCCTATGGGCTATAACCTGCCAGGCTCCTCTGTCCATGGGATTCTGTAGGCAAGAATACTGGAGTGGGTTGCCATGCCCTTCTCCAGGGGATCTTCCCAGCCCAGGAATCGAACTGGCATCTCTTACATCTACCTGCCTTGATAGGCGGGTTCTTTACCACTACCGCCACCTGGGAAGCCCTTATATGTATATGTATTTTTTAATGTTAGCGTTAGAATATTTTTGTGAATATTTTATAATGTATCTAATATTCAACAATGTTTTAATACTTAAGTAAAAAATATGTAAGTTTGGGAGCATTGAATTTTTTCCTTCTCTCAAGAACCTGCCCAGTCAGAAATGTTTAGTAGAGGTCTTGGAACAAAACTGCAGCTCCTTCAAGACAATAGCTGTAGCCTTTTTGCTCACATTGAATATATCACATCTGACTTAGGCTCAAGATGGAAGGAGAAAAAACAAATAAAGAACTGATGACTTCTTAAATTCCGTCAACTAATTTTTTAATTAAACATGGGTCATCAATCAATTCATAAAGCCATTCATAAAGTTATACACCTGATTTTCATTTGTTGGTTGCTTACCAATGGTATAGTTGGTAATTATTACTAGTATAGCCTAAAGCCATAATGCCTCCATTGTTGCTGTTGTTCAGTTGCTAAATTGTCCAGCTCTTTGCGACCCCATGAACTGCAGCACACCAGGCTTCCCTGTCCTCCACCATCTCCCGGACTGTGCTCAGATACATGTCCATTGAGTTGATGATGCTGTCTAACCATCTCATCTTCTGCCGCCCTCTTCTCCTTTTGCTTCTATGCAATCATATTTTGTTGAAAGTTATCTTCAGCTGAACTTCTTGCTTTAATCATGTTTTTTGCCCCTTCATGGTTTGTAACCTATATAGAGGCAGGGCTATAATGGGAACTGAAAACATGGCTCTTGCTTCTTATATGCTCTTACAAAACTCTCTATTTCACCCCAGAATATAAAAGCCAGTGGTGATGACTACCAATAAACTATGTCGTTAGCACATTCCTAACTAACCATTTCATGGAGTCAGTAGGTCACTGAGCCTCAAAAGATTTACCGAAAACGGGGAGTCAGACCAGAGTCAGAATCATTGAATTATTGATTCTTATTACCTGGAATTCTTATTTTCTTCCCCAGGAATCAGCACATTAGTTGGCCTCATCTCCTTCAGGGTGAAAACTATCTCCTGTGTGAAACTATCTCCTGATACTGAGAATGATGTAGCCAGAGATTTGCAGTCTTTTGATCCTTGGTCATACGTTCACTTGTTTAGTGCAGTCTGTGCTGCTGTAACAAAGAGACCCATCACTCAGTGGAAGAAACAAGATAGAAGTTTTTTCTCTTATGTGCAGAAATCTGAAGGTGGAAGTTCAGGGCTGGCAGGAAGGCACCTCCATCCTCAACAGGTACTTTCATCTCTGATCCAAGTTGTCTTCTCCATATGTTGTCATTCCGATAGTGAAAAGGGAGGAAGGAAGGGTCAAGGCGGTACTTGGAAGCTGAGACATCATCGTTTCTAGTAGTGTCTTCTTGTCTGGAACTTACTCATAAGAAGACACTTTGATGCAAGGCGGACTACACATTGTAGTTTCTGGCTTAGCTGCTGTTTTCACCAAAGCTTGAGAAAAGATGGTTGCCTGTAACTAGTTGCAAAGAGTAAAGGATGAATTCTAAGAGGACAATGACTGGTCTCTGATATTCACTAAATCCTATTTAGGCAGGAAAGTGGGCTCACCATGTGAACAAGAGTTAACTCTATGTATATACAAGTATACAAAAAATTGGAACAGTCAAGAATTTATTTTCTAAAAGTTAAAGTATACTTTAGGATTATTTAGATTCCAAAAGAGAGAGAAATTTGAAAGTAGATTTAATAGCATGCATCTTTCTGAGGAACTTCCAAAGCTTTGTTTAATCCTATGCATCTGAGATCTTTGAATAAATTTTGATTCTCACTTTCCCAGTTTTTGGTAGGTTTTGTGGGTTCAAGAACATAAATTTAAAACCAGAAAGTCCATCAGACTGAGTGGTTGTTTTTTCCATCTGTAAAGCCGGGTCCGTAGAATTCCGATGTCAATTATTACAGGAAGTATATTTCCACTTTTAAAACTAAAGTCCACGAAAAAGCAAGTAAAACTGAGTAGATCTTAACTACTTATGAAATTATAATCGTTGCAGTTGTTAATATAGACATTATTTTTCATTTGCTTTTTAGTTAAATTCACATGACAAAAACAAGGGGAAAAATTAAACCCCATTCATTATCTCTTTGCCTTTGTATATGAGTATGTGTCCCAAGGAAGTTTCTTGTAAACCCACAAGGCAACTGGGGTTTGGGGGCAGTGACGTTCCCAAGTCAAGATGTTAGTCATGTAGTGGTTTTCCAATGGGATTTCATCTCTGCCATAACAGTTTTGGGAACTGCAATTCCATCAACCCCAATCATATCTAGCATTTATAAAAGCTGCCTTTATGGGAAAGCCAAAGCATGACCCACAGAATTTTCCTACAAAACCAAGCCATCTACTGGTTTTCGTCCAACAACGACCCATTAGCTGTGATGGGCTCAGTCACAGGGGAGACACAGGGCAAAAGGTAGGATTTGCAAAAGGGAAATAACCAGTGAGTGGTGCTGTAGGAGGTGGGCTTATCTTCCTGCCAGAAGTAGTCCAGGGGTGGAAGAAGAGATATTCTGGCTTGACATTGCAAAAGAAAACAGAAGACCAAGGGCATGCCTAAAAGAGGAGCATCTCATTATGTGACATAGGCTCTTGGGCTGCAGTTGCAGAAGTCGGTAAGACTGAGGGTCCTCAATTGGAGGGGACCTGGTGAAGGATGCTTGGATTGCTCCACCAGGAGTGTCTCATCCTAGGAGAGGCCAGCCTGTGGAGCCAGAGAGAGTGCTGTGACCTTGAGCAGCATTTCCCAAACCTGGCTTGATCTTAAAAATCACTTGGGGAGCTTGTTTAAAACAGAAACAAAAGACTCCCAGATCTGTTACAAAGATTCTGATTTGGTAGTTCAGGAGGAGACTCTATGATTTGGGAAATCTTTCTTAGAAGGGCTGGTCTGTCTCTAAAGGAAGGCTTCAGGGTAAATACTGACCAAAGAGGTGTTCTAAGTGTCTTATGGAGAAGGACATGGCACCTCACTCCAGTATTCTTGCCTGGAGAATCCCATGCACAGAGGAGCCTGGTGGGCTGCAGTCCAAGGGGTCTCAAGAGTGGGGCACGACTGAGTGACTAAACCACCACCAAGCATCTTATGAAGAGGTGAGCGCCACCGGGGGCCAGGGAAGCCACTGGTGAGTGACATGCCTGTATTTGAGAAGCAGGATTCAGCCCATGTGGTATGGAAGACGGGCCTTGGAAGTTGCACAGAACAGTCAGGATCTGAGACGTGTGCTGTTCTCAGTCGCTCAGTCCTGTCCGACTCTTTGCGACCTCGTGGACTGTAGCCCGCTGGGCTCCTCTGTCTGTGGGGATTCTCCAGGCTTCTCATAACCTCCTTCAGTGGTCTTCCCGACCCGGATCAAACCCGGGCCTTCTGCAGCTCCTGCATTGGCAGGCAGCTTCTTGACCACCGCACTACCTGGGAAGCCCATATCTGAGGTGACCAGGCAGCAAATATTTGCTTGAACTTTTCAAGGTTCAAGGTCTGAGAGGTCCATCCTCATGTAGCTTCCTTATCACTAGGGTGCTCCCTCAGTTCTCAGGTTTTGCTCTTTGAGTGCACTAGGTGGTGATGGTGGTGGTATTGGTGATGGTATGGGTGATGGTGGTGATGATGGTGGTGGTATTGGTGATGGCAGGGGTGATGGTGGTGATGATGGTGGTGGTAGGGGTGATGGTGGTGATGATGGTGGTGGTATTGGTGATGGCAGGGGTGATGGTGGTGATGATGGTGGTGGTAGGGGTGATGGTGGTGATGATGGTGGTGGTATTGGTGATGGCAGGGGTGATGGTGGTGATGGTGGTGGTATTGATGATGGTGGGGTGATGGTGGTGATGGTGGTGGTATTGGTGATGGCAGGGGTGATGGTGGTGATGCTGGCAATGGTGGTGGTGATGGTGGTGGTATTGGTGATGATAGGGGTGATGGTGGTGATGGTGGTGGTATTGGTGATGGCAGGGGTGATGGTGGTGGTGATGGTGGTGGTATTGGTGATGGTGGGGTGATGGTGGTGATGGTGGTGGTATTGGTGATGGCAGGGGTGATGGTGGTGATGGTGGTGGTGGTACTGGTGATGGTGGTGATGGTGGTGGTATTGGTGATGGTAGGGGTGATGGTGGTGATGATGGTGGTGGTATTGGTGATGGCAGGGGTGATGGTGGTGATGCTGGCGATGGTGGTGGTGATGGTGGTGGTATTGGTGGTGGTATTGGTGATGATAGGGGTGATGGTGGTGATGGTGGTGGTATTGGTGATGGTAGGGGTGATGGTGGTGGTGATGGTGGTGGTATTGGTGATGGTGGGGTGATGGTGGTGATGGTGGTGGTATTGGTAATGGTCAGAATGATGGTGGTGGTATTATAGCAGAAACAGCAGTAAAAATAATCATGATAATTAGAAACTGTAAAGCTCATATTCATCAGAAACTTGATGCACTCAGAACCTTTTCTCCTCCATGGGTATCTCATCTGATCTCCCCTTTCGTGGTGAAGGACAGAGCCATCATCCCTATCACCTCAAACCAGAAGCCAGAAGATGGTCTTGCAGGCTTCCTCTAACTTTTTTACCTCATCCTCACCTTGGGGGTTCTCCCACCCTCCTAAACTTTCAAGCGCTTCTCTCTGCTCTGTATCACGACCGTTGGCCCATCCGTACAGGTGTCACCATCCCCATCATCACTGTTCATCTGGACCACTGCTAGGCAGCCACCCTGTCCTACTCACACTGCCTCTAGCCCACCCTCTACAACTCAGCGATTTCTCAGATGCCAACTGGAACGTGTCACTTACTTTCCTGCTTACAAAAATCCTTCAGTGGACCCTGTAGTCATCAGGATAAAGTCTGAGCTGCTGAAAATGGAACACCAAGTCTTTTGTGTTCTGGGACTCTCCTTCCAAACTCTGCCTTTCCAGCCTCATTATCCTCTGGCTCCATCTCCTCACCCTCCCTTGGCTGTGCTCAGCGGCCCCATCTCACTAAAGGGTTAGAAGTTCCTAGCCTGGCTGCGCCCTTCCCCTCCGCCACTTCCTGCCTCCTTGCTGTGACTTAAGTGCAGTGAGGGTGGAGAGGATGTTTGTCCTGGATGCAGAGTGTCTTGACCTCCTGCAGGACACCCGGCCCTTGCAGCCACCAGCGAGCTCTGTGGAATGGACGGATGGATGGATGGATGAAGTATAGGTCTCCGTGCATGTTCTGTATGTGCCATTCCAGGCTTCTCTTTGTGTGCAGTTTTTATTTGTCTTTCAAAATTTAGCTCAGCCGTTACTTTACACACAAAAAAGTGAAAGTGTTCATCACTCAGTCACAACTGACTCTTTGTGACCCCATGGACTGTAACCCCCCAGGCTCCTCTGTCCATGGGATTCTCCAGACAAGAATACTGGAGTGGGGTGCCATTTCCTTCTCCGGGGGATCTTCCCCATGCAGGAATCAAACCTGGGTCTCCTGCATTGACAGGCAGATTCTTTACCACCTGAGCCACCAGGGAAGCCCCCGTGATGCCTGCCTGCCCACCTTTGGGGTCAGGAAACCCTGTGGTGCACACCTGGGGCTTCTTGCATTCATTCCAGCATGGCATCGACGCCAGGGGCCTGGTGCTGGCCTGACACACCCAAATGCAAGCTTTCCAAGGGAAGAGACTCTGTGATGTTGTGTTTCTTTACCCAGGGGCAGGCATGCAGTTGATGCTCAAGGAATATTTAAAGAACCAGCTTAATGAATTTATGAGTGATCTGTGCTCAGCCCTGCTCTTGATGTCATCAAGCAGCTGACGGTTTAATATTGCCAGAAGCTGGTCACATTATCAGTGCCCAGAAGATTCTCCTTAAGGGCTGGAGGGTGTTCCCAAGCATGGTTCTTTAAGGCATGAACGTGACAGGGACCGTGAGGCTGGAAAACCCTCATGGCCAAGCTCTCCCCTCCCTCCCTGGTCCACAGTGGCTGGCCTGCACCTCTGTCCGGCTTCGAGCTCCATTCCTAGCTGTCAGAGATACTGTGGGGAGAGACTATGTGAATAATCTTCCTCGGTGGAGGGAGTGGGGTGGGGATGAGGCTTTGTGGATGTCAGAAACCCTGCCAGTGTGCGGTGACATGATTATGTTGAAAAGTAGCGAAAGAGAACTTCTCTGGCAGTCCGGTGCTTAATCCACCTGCTGATGCAAGGGACACAGGTTCGATCCCTGGTCCTGGAAGATTCTGCATGCGTGGGGCGCCATGCGCCACAACTGTTGAACCTGTGGGCTAGAGGCGGGAGCCGGTGTGCGGTAGAGCCTGTGTCTGCAACAAGAGACGCCACCGAATGAGAAGCCCACGCACCACAGTGAAGAGTGGCCCCTGCTCGCTGCTGCAGCTGGAGAAAAGTCTGTGCACAGCAACAAAGGCCCAGCGTGGCCAGAAGTAAATAATGAATTAATTAATCAAAAAAATAAAAGTGGCAAAAGAGAGCAGAGATGCAGTAAATAGCAGAGTTAGCCCAAGACGCTCCACTGCAGTTAGTCAGCTAAGCCCTTAGATGAAACTTTTGCAACAAGTACCCGAGCGCAAGACATTTTAAAACTGAGCTCTTTATGAAGACTAATATTGCTGTCATAAGGCTACTTTATGAAAACTCGAGGGGACCTTTAACTGTAGCAGAAACTTCCTCATTTAAACCATGAAGGTTAAACAATAAAAACTAATTTTCTATTCCCAGGATAGCCATTGCCCAGCCAGGAAGGCATCACTCTGCTTTAGGAAAACAAGGGCACTGTATTCTTCAGCCCTTCGGTGGGTAGAGTCCATTATCTGTGTGCAAAGACATGTCTTTTCCAATCAGCAGCCTCTTCTGGGAGAAATGAGCCCCCGCTCGCCAGCTGTACTTAGCGGGGGAGGAGGAGACTGGGCCACATCTTGGTAAAGCTCTTCCCTGAGAATTTCCAGGGATGGTTGTGGCTGGGGTGGGTGATTCAGTGAGGAAACAGAGATGAGGAGATTCAGAATGGGGTGTGTGAGGGCGGGGAGGTAGAACCCCTGTTTGGCTTTGAGGGATTTTTTTTTTAATTGGAGGATAGTTGCTTTATTGTTGGAAGGACTGATGCTGAGGCTGAAACTCCAGTATTTTGGTCATCTAATGTCAACAAACAGCTCATTGGAAAAGCCCCTGATGCTAGGAAAGACTGAGGGCAGAAGAAGGGGGTGTCAGAGGACAAGATGGCTGGGTGGCATCACTGATGCAATGGACGTGAACTTGGGCAAGCCTCAGGAGATGGTGAGGGACAGGGAGGCCTAGTGTGCTGCAGTCCGTGGGGTCTCAGAACTGGACACGACTGGGCAATTGAACAACAGCAGCAGTTGCTTTATGATGTCATGTTAGTTTCTGCTCTACTGCAAAGTGAATCAGTTATTTGTGTATATACCTTCCCTTCCCTGTTGAGCCTCCCTCCCACCCCTTCACCCCAACCATCTGGGAGAGAGAATTTTTTAAAGCAATAGTGTTTGGTTAAAAATAAAGAATTTTAGGGAACAAAGGGTAAAATTACAAATTCAGGTCTGAGATGGCTCTTACCTTCAGGGTTAGTGGGGCGTCTGTTGTATCTCCTGCCCCCGTCCCCCACCCAGACACTGGCTGGGCCCTGGAGCCCTCCCCTCTCCCCCCTCCCCCCACCCCCGGTCCTGGTACCCCCATACCCTGGGGGCTCTGGGCCTGGAAGCACAGGCTCCACTCTGCCTGAATAACAAATGTTTAGGTGGTGGTGCGCAATTACCCAAGTCATGTCTGACTCTTTGTGACCCCGTGGACGGCAGCACGCCAGCCCTTGCGGTCCTTCACCATCTCCCAGGGTTTGCTCAGATTCATGTCCGTTGAGTCAGTGATGCCGTCCAACCATCGCATCCTCTGCCGCCCTCTTCTTTTGCCTGCAATGTTTCCCAGCATCAGGGAACCCCTTAATGGCTCCTGCCCTTAAAGCTCTTTGCTTGAGGTGTTTTCAGAGTGTTACCTGTTGACTCTTCACAACAAGCCAGGAGGTCTTCACCTGTCTCTTGGACTTCCCTGGCAGTCCAGTGGTTAAGACTGCACTCTCAGTGTAGGGGACGTGGGTTCAATCCCTCATCAGGGAACCAGAGCCCACATGCCAGGTAGCTCGGCCTAAAAAAGATCCTGTCTCTTTGTTGTTGTATAGCATCTGGTACTTAGTCTTTCTGTGCTTTGTGAGCCAAGAATGCCATGGAAATAAAATCTTTACGACTAAAGATGAGCTATCCATAGGACAGTAAGATCCCTCCCCACGTCTGTGTGGATGGAAGCGCAGGAGACCTGCAGAAGGAATGACTCTGAAGTGGTGCCATGAGGCTTGAATGCCCAGAGTGTTCTCGGGGGTGATGGGCTTTGGGGCTGCAGGGAAGGAATGGCAGGAGAGCCTGGGGTGGTAACCAGCCCGGTCATGCACAGCCTCACAAGTCCAGGTTAGGAATTAGACTTGTTCCTGAAGTCTGCAGGCAGCCCCTGCAGGGTTTTCAGAAGAGAAGGGACTTCATCAATAGAGGGATGGATGAAGAAGATGTGGTACATATACAAGGTGGAATATTACTTTAGCCATAAATATTAATATTTATACTAATTATCCATATATATATTTGTATATAATTGACCATTATCTGTAATTTGGCCATAATATTAATTGGCCATAAAAAGAATGAAATAATGCCATTTGCAGCAACATGGAGAGATAGACCCAGAGATTGTCATACTAAATGAAATGTCAGACAGAGGAAGACAAATACAATATGATATTGCTTATATGTGAAATCTAAATAAAAAGACACAAATGAATTTATTTGCAAAGCAGAAATAGACTCACAGACATAGAAAACTAACTTATGGTTACTGTCGTGGTCCGGTTGGAAAAGCATTTCCAGACATGAGGCAGAATGAGAGGGAAATAAAGTTTATTAGAGTGGGAGACACTGTTAGAACGGTGGGCTGGCTCAAGGGGGAACCGACGTTGAACAGGGGTCCTTAGTCCACTTTTATACCTGGGATACAAGGAGTGGGGTAGGGGTCCTGCGGGTCATTTGGATGAGGCACCTATACTGGGTCGGGAAAGAGTAAGGCAAATGTCTTCTCCCTATGGACTAGGAGGGGAGACAGGTTATACCGCTCAGGAGGACCTGAAATCCGTTAATAGTTACAACACGGGGGAGGGAAGGATGATAAGGGTCTGGCTTTTCTGTTCCTGCAGTCCAAGGCCTTCCTGGGTTTTATCTGCTCTTCTGTCCTGGGGTCACCACAGTTACCAACCGGGAAAGATGGGGGAGGGATAAGTTAGGAGTTTGGGATTAACGTATACACACTACTATGTATAAGCTAGATAACCAACAAGGACCTACTGTATATATAGCATAGGGAACTTTACTCAGTAACTTATAATAACCTATAATGGAAAAGAATCTGAAAAAGTTTATCTACACCTGATGCAAAGAGCCAACTCATTGGAAAAGGCGCTGATGCTGGGAAAGGTTGAAGGCAAGAAGAGAAGAGGGTGATGGAGGATGAAATGGTTGGATGGCATCACCAACTCGATGGACATGAGTTTGAGCAAACTCCGGGAGATGGTGAAGGACAGGGAAACCTGGGGTGCTGCAGTCCATGGGGTTGCAAAGCATAGGACACAACTTAACGACTAGACACACACATATATATCTATATATAGATACATAGTATCTGAATTATTTTGATGTACACCTGAAACTAACACAATATTGTAAATAAACTATATTTCAATAAAATTAAAAAAAAAAAACCCACCATTTTTTAGAAAATAGAAGATAAGGGCCTTGCTCCCTTTCGGATTTTCTGACGTTTGCTCTAGCAGCAATGGGCTGGTTTGAGGAAAGCAGGAGCCCAGGAGAGCAGGTAGGAGGCTATTATTGTAACCCTAATGAGAAATGATGATAGGTTGAAGGAAGGCAGTGGCTGGAGAGATGAGGCTGGATTCTGAGCTCTTTACAAGGTGGAAGTCTGCAGGATTTCTCTGCAGGAATGGGAAACTGGCTATTCATTTTCAGAAACAACCTGCGTGTGGCATTCATGTGCTAACTCGGCTGATGAATACACTATTCTCGTAACTAGGTTGGAGAAGAATTACAGGAAGGGTATCATTAAGATGTTAAAATGAATGCATTACATATGTTAACAAGTGTATGAACCCTGCATTATATCTGGCAAACGGGGTGTTAAATCCTTGCTCAACCAGCCAGATGTCCCTGCAGCTGCCTCTGGGATTGCAGAGGGAGGCAGCCACCTGAGACCCCAGCTAGGAGCTGGTGCCAGGGGCATCTGGCGAGACAAATCGCTCCTCTTGCGCTCTGACTGATAGTTACCGCATGGATGGCGCCAGTCACGTCACAATGCCCAGGTGGGCTCTTCTATCTGATGAGACCAGACTCCAGCGAATTGACTTTTCTCAGGGTCATCTTTACAGTTGGGAGTATCTTCAGTGAAGATTTGTATCTGTTTATCCATGTGATTTTATAAGACCAAATTAATAACGTTCACTCTTGAATTGGAAGGCTCTCAAAGTCTTGTTGGGGGCGGTTATCCAGCTGAGTTTGCAGAGGCTGGTTTAAGCGTTTGCTGTCAAAGTTTAAATAACCTGGAGCAAAATTCCCATGACTGTTCAAAAGGAGCTGAAAGTACTGACAGGTGTTTATTTTTATTGAGTACGATCTCTCCTAAGTGGCTCTGATATATCAAGATTGAGCCAGTTCTGGGATGTCTCTCCCCTGCTTCTCTTTGGCAAAATGATCCGAAAATATTGTAAGATGCTCACGGGCGCCTGGCAGAACAGTCTCCCCATCACACTCCCAGGAATTGTACTTAGATGTTGAGTTAAGGAGGAAGTTGAAGAGAAGTCATCCGAGAGACCACATTTACACAATCCTATTGATCTCTTGTGTCCTCTCTCTCTTGAAGGAGAAATTGTGAAATCCCAACATTTTTCAATGAGTGAAAGAAAAAGTGGAAATTAAAGAAAAAGAAAAAATCATACCGGTTGTTTTCTTGTCTGTTCAAATGTACTGTGACGGCGAAGATGAAAAAGTCAGTGCAGTCTAAATAGGAAAATACCACAAGGAGAAGATTTTCAAACTGTTTTGTAATTTCCTCATCTCTATTGTTTTTAGAACTTTGTGGAGTCGGGTCAGGCGGCGGTTTCAAACCTGGAAGTCTGGCTCGTCGATGTTAAACAGTGTCCGCTAGGTGGCAGCATGTCAGAGGATTTCTTTTATCCTTGAATTGGCAGTGATTTCTTTGGCGGTCTACTAGTAGTTTGGTTTTTCTCTTTTGTCCCACTTTGAAAAAGGGTTAAATGAAGCTCTCGCAATTTAGACGCAAATTATGCTTATTTTAAAATGCATAAATTAGCTGAAAAGCCTAGTTGTTATAGTGTGACCACAAATAGGTTCATTCGTTCGTGGGATTTTCCTAGGGACTTACAGGTAACGATCCTAATGGTCCTGAGTAGGTTCTGGAAGCCAGGGGGTAGTTCTCTTTGTCCTTGAATGTGACAGATGCTAAACATGCTCTCTTCTGAGAAGGCAGATCGCCGATGTTCCTGGGGAACAGTACGCTGGGTCCTCTTTAGGAGTTCTCAGCCAACAGAAGATAGCGGAGAGGGCAGTCTGCCCAGCTTTCTCACCCGGGAGACTTTTTGGCTTCTGCTGGAGGCTGTTTGCTGGGAGGTGTGTCAGAACTCTCTATACTTCTTTATACATAGCTGTGGGCATTCTGGAGGGAGGGAGACAGGAGGGAGACAACATATGATTGTATTGTGTGTGTCAGCTTAAAAACTGTTCACAACCTAGAAGTTGAGAGTTATGTTTTATTCAATGGGAATTTTTAGGACCTCAAGCCAGGAGACAGCATCTCAAGTGACCGTGAGAGAACGTCCCTGAGGAGGCGAAGGCAGGAGCCAGGTTAGACAGAAGTTTCGTGACAACGGCCAGGGAGTCTGAACGTCAAAAAGTTACTGTTAATTAAAAGAGACGGATAACCCAAGTTAAGGCATTTAGTGATTTTCTATGTATGGGGAGATGCAAGAGTCTGGGCTCACTCAAATCATTCCCTTGATATGCCCCTCAGCCATCTGGGGCTTCCCTGTTGGCTCAGATGCTAAAGAATCCGCCTGCAGTGCAGGAGACTCAGTTTCAACCCCTAGGTCTGGAAGACCCCCTGGAGAAGAGAATGGTACCCACTCCAGGATTCTTGCCTGGAGAATTCCATGGACAGAGGAGCCTGGTGGGCTACCATCCATGGGGTCGCAAGGAGTCAGACACAATTGAGAGGCTGACGCTTTCACTTTTCACGCTTTCAGCTATCTGGGGCCACACTCCTGTTTTCCCGTCCTGAGTGTCTCACCACAGGGAGTGGCTGCAGCCTGGTGGCTGCTAGATGGCAGGCGTTCTCCCCTTCCTGGGCTCCCTCACCATCCCATCACCATCGGTGGTGGCTACGATCGCCGGTGAACAAGGTGGCATCCTTGTTTACTGATCCAGCAGGAAATATTCCATTTCTCAGTGTGTATCCAGGGAGTTAACTTTTTAAAAAAAGAAATTTACAGCTGGGTTTAAAATAAGATAAAACCCATATAACATTCTTTAAAAGATCTCTTTCATGTGAATAATTTGTTCAGAGGAAAGGAGTTGGGATGTTCTTTGTAGTGTCTTCCCCAAATTAGACAGATCAGATCTTTCTGAATTCAAAAAAACCAGAAGCAGTGTCGGAATGATAAGATTTAGGACTAAAGAACTCTGCGAATTTTAAAACACTCTAATTAATGTGACAAAAAGAGAGGACGACTGTGGATGAAAATAAATGTAAATGCAAAGCTTGGGAGATAAATAGAATTGTACTCCTTCAGAAGAGTCTCCTATAATCTTGAAAATTAAGAATACTAGGGGGCCATTCAAGAGAGAACTGCATGGTATGCGCACAGTCAAGCATCTCATCTTTGAGAAGAGTGACGGTGCTGGCCCTGCTCCGTGGCGGGGCCTTGAGGAGTCACTAGTGGAGGTGTGAGGCCCCCATGCCCGGGGTCCTCATGGCCGAATCTGGGGGCTCTGCCACCCGGCAGGCAAGCTCTGAACTCGCCTGGGCAGGTTCTGAGCCTGCTGTTCTCTGAAGACTCCCTTCCCCCCGCCCCAGGAATTCTGAGACCATGTTTCCTGATATTGAGGTTCCTTTTTGTCAGATTCTTGGTCAAGGTGGGCCTCCTTTCAGAATTACTATTTCAGGGAGGGAACCACCCTCTAAGGATTTCTTGACAGGTGGAGAGAGGGGAAAAAACAGACTTTTTCCCTCCCCCCACGTAGGTTCACCAGTGGGGGTCCTATAAAATAGACTGACAAAAGACAAGTTAATAAGAGAAGCCATCCCAATTTATTTAATGTAAGTTTTATGCTACACAGGAGCCTTCATAAGGAAATGAAGACCCACAGGAATAGTTAAGCTGAGTGGTTTTTATACTCAAGTTTGATGAAGAGTGGAGAGGTGTAGGAAAAAATGGGACAGGACAGGACAGGGTCTGAGTGAAGGCGGGTACACTGGGGGAAACTTGGCAAGGCCTGTTCCTTCATTTTTTTTTTCCTTCATATTTAAGCTAGATCTTGCAGCAATCACTTTTTTCCCCAAATAGAAAAAAACAGGATACTGTTTATATTAATCAACCTCTGACACAGCTCTGTAATATGATTTTTCCAATATTTGTTGCCCACATAGTCTTTGTTCCTTTATACGAAAATTGTGTAACCTTTTTTTTTAAACTTCTTATTTTATATTGGCATATAGTTGCCGATTAATGAGGAGGGCATGGCAACCCACTCCAGTGTCCTTGCCCGGAGAATCCCCTGGACAAAGGAGCCTGGTGGGCTACAGTCCATGGGGTTGCAAAAAGTCAGACCTGACTGAAGCAACTTAGCAGGTATGCATGCATAGCCGATTAACAATGTTGTGATAATTTCAGATGGACATCAGAGTGACTCAACCATACATACATATATATCCATTCTCCTTCAGATTCCTCTGGGTGTCCTCCCTGTCTTAATAGATAAAGAGGCTCCTTTCTTCCAGATGGGGAAGGTACCTCTCACCTGAGGGTCTATGACCTACTTCAGGGGAGGAGAAGGAAGCCAGGTAGTTCCTCCAGCATCTGCCATTTCTCAAAATCATATGGTTTAAAATATTCCATTTGCTAAATCACTATTTTGGGGGCAGTGTGTCCAGAACTCCATTACAGGCCACTGATACTTTCCTGCCAGCCTCCTAGAGGCTTCTAAAGAGGAGCATGTGCATGCTCAGTCATGTCTGACTCTTTGTGACTCCACGGACTGTAGCCCACCAGGCTCCTTATCTGTGGGATTTCCCAGATAACTCGTGAGAAAATAATAAATGACTAAATAGAGCTCTCACCAAACCACCATTCATGGAAATGCTCGAATAGTAGTATTTCTCTATGCCTGCTACATATTAGAATCACCTGGGGAGATTATTGTAAAAAAAAAACTAGCAAGTCAATATCTAATTGAGTTAGACTGGCTGGAGTTGGGCCGGGGCACCCCGAAACTATAGTCTTTTTGTTATGTTCATGGTTAATATGTGTACACATAAATAAGAGTGATCTTAGAGTTCAGAAGATTGGAGGTGGGGTAAGAACATAAGAACAGACATTGAGTCTACATTTTTTGTACTTTGCTTTTCATGTGGATGCTTCCCTATATGGTTTTTGAGAAGAAACTGCAATTCTTGGGTACCCAAAATTGTATAACATGGAAGTAGCATTACCTCATGGGTTTTTAGCTTGAGTTTTAATTCATCCTGGGTCATGACACATTTTTTTTTTTTAAGCAGACATTGAACGTGCTTCTGAATGGCTCTGGTTATTGAATGTTCTTATAATAAAGAGATTCTATGACAGCACTGACCTAGCAGCTGCTGATTAAATGGACAGAAGTTCATTCCCAGGTGGGAGAGAACACAGTTTCTCTGCCCACTTAATCGGTGGCTTTTGTCTGCTGCTTCTTTGGCCGGTCTCAAGCTTTGAGAAAATCTCAGAGGTGCGCACCTCTGAGATCTTTGGGGAGGAGAGTGGGATTGCTCTTCTCAAATGGAGGCCCCAGGTCATCCACGCCAGCTCATCTGTGAGAAATGTGAATTCTCAGACTCCACCCCGGGAAGTCAGGCTTCACGTGCAAGGTTGAGAATCGCGGAGCTAGCACGACGGCTCTTTCCTTGTCTTTCTCAGGAACAAGTGTGCTATTCTCAGTAGGAAAGCCCCGAGCAGGCCTTCCCAGGCCTCTGTCACACTGGGCCCTGCTTCCTTCTTCCCTCCCCACTTCCTTCTCAGCAGCTGGTTGTGAGTTTGGGGCTCCAGCAGGAGATGAGTGCATCCTTCTACTCCGCCCTCTTGAACCCCGTTGCCCCCTCTTCCTTCTGATGATGAGGTCCATCAGGGCTAGAGGGAAAATGAGAGGCAGCTTGAAGTCTCAGAACTCCTGTCATCCAGGTTCCAACTCCTGTTCCAGTCTTCTCAGAGGTAGTGATCAGATGAAGTTTCGTTATAGACACCTATATAAATAGATAAAGAGATACACAATGTATAAAGATATATTTAACCATAAATATATAAAGCTATATACACTGTATATACATTTCATGTGTTGGGTAGGTCAAAAGTTTCATCCATAAGATGGTACAGAAAAAATCTGAACAAACCTTTTGACCAACCCAATATATATCTCCATTTTATATGTATAAATATATATAATGAATACAGATATATTATGTATGCAATATATTACACATTTGCAAGAGATGTATATAATGTATCATTGTGTATATATAAGTACATAAATACACACACACTGTAAAATAGGTAGGTAGTGCATATATAAATCTTTGTTGAGATTGCAGGGAAGACTAGGAAATTCCAGAAATCAGGGTCCCATTGGGAACCCAGAGATCATGAGAAGAGAGTCGAGGGATGGGCAGTCAACAGGGGAGAGAAATAAATCTTGGATGGAGTGGGGAGAGGGAAAGGGCCTGGTGAGGACCACTGCACCGCACAGCCCCAGAGCACCAGCCACCATTTGCCTAGAAATGCCCTGCAGTGACGCCCGTGAGCAATAAGGGCAGGAGGCAGTCCTGGATGAGGCTGAAAAGTTTCCATTAAAGTCAGAGAACAAATCTATGGATAGCAAAGGGGAAAGGGGAAGATGGGGGGAATTGGGAGCTTGGGACTGACATATATACACTATCAATACTGTGTGTGAAATAACTAATGAGAACCTGCGTACAGCGCAGGGGACTCTGCTTGACGCTCTGTGGTGTCCTGAAGGGGGAGGACGTCCAAAAGGGAAGGGGTATGTGGATATGTGTTCACTTTGCGGAACAGGAGAAATTCACGCAACAGCGTAAAGCAGCTATATGCCAATAAAATCTTTTTTTTTTTAATGATCCCAATGAGCAAAAAAAGAAAGTTAGTCACACTGTGACTTCTTTAGGCTGTTAGAACAGGTAATTGAAGACAGCTCTGCTGTGTCCTCCAGGGGCCTTTAAAAATAAGATTCTCCATGCCTGCGTCTCCATTGCTGCCCTGCAAATAGGTGTATCGGTACCGTCTTTCTAGATTCCACACGCATACGTTAACATGTGATGTTTGTCTTTCTCTTAGGGGAAGAAGGGAGTGGGGCGGGTTGAGAGAATAGCATGGAAACAGATACACAACCACATGTGAAACAGATCGCAAGTGGGGATGTGCCGAGTGACACAGGGGGCTCTACCCGGTGCTCCGTGACAACCTAGAGGGGTGGGGGGGAAGGAGGAGGGAGGGGTTCAGGAGGGAGGAGGGAGGGGTTCGGGAGGGAGGGGACCTGTGTATGCCTGTGGCTGATGCATGTTAATGTGTGGCAAGGCCAACACACTCTTGTAAAGCAATTATCCTCCAGTTAAAAAAAAATAGAAAAAAAAAAAACAGAAAAAAAAATAGCATAGGTTCTCTTCTCTCTTGGGGGTCCTGAGGGCAGACAGAAAAATCAGTGTAATTTTATCACTTCTAACTCTTAGCAGTTGAAACTGTGTTTCTGCCTCTATCTACCCATCCATCATCTGTCTCAAAGTCCTTGTCTCCAGACACTCAAAGAACTTGAGCTATCTGGCCCATCTTAAACATCGTGGAGGGTGGGGTAGTTAGCACGGATCATCACCCCAATAACACAGAAGTTCGGATTCTCTCCAGAGTGTTTCTAGTGTTAATATGACTATTTGTTTGTAAAGTGTCCATTTATCTATTTATTTGGCTGCATCGGGTCTTGGTCATCGTGTCATGCGGGATCTTTCCTTGTGGCAACAGGCTGCACACTTGTGGCCAAGGGCTTAGCTGCCCCTCAGCACGTGGGATCTTAGTTCCCCGACTAGGGATCGAACCCGTGTCCCCTGCATTGCAAGGCGACCAGGCAAGTCCCTCTAGTAGTATTTACATGTATGGATTTACCAGACCCTTTGCTAAGTGCCTACGTGTGTGAGCTCACTGAATCTTCACAACCGCCTGTGATAGCGGCCACCTGTGATCAAGGTGCTGTTAGTATGTGTGTGAGTACACCCAGGGGACTGGGAAGGGATTTGACCTGAAGTCAAAGCCTGAAGCTTCATCCACATCGCTTTACTGTGTAATAGGAGCTAAGGTCTTGATTTTGGTGGGCCTGCAGTTACCTATTGGCCCCCTCACTGTCAGGGCTCAAATGGAGACATGCACTTAGCTGAGCTCTTTGTGTGGGGTTTCCCCAGGAGCCAGCAGCAAAGAATCTGCCTGTCAGTGCCGGAGGCATGAGTTCGATCCCTAGGTCGGGAAGACCCCCTGGAGAAGGGAATGGCAACCCACTCCATATTCTTGCCTGAGAAATCCCATGGACAGAGGAGCCTGGCGGGCTGCAGTCCATGACATTGCCAAGAGTCAGACACGACTTAGCGACTAAACAACAACAATGCTTTTTATGTACTTGAGCTCTTTCTGTTTCTGCCTTGAGCTTCTACACCTCTATTTGTGGCAATATTTTAAGTTAATTATTGGTAATCTAAAAGCTCCTGGACGTCCATGTAGTACTTTAAATACACTGTGACTTTTTAAAATAAAAAATTAACCACTGGGAGCCAGGCATCTTTCTCTTTCTTATGGGCTGAGTTTCAATGTTATAACGGGAATTCACTAATGAAATAGACATAAAAAGAGCCTCCCTAAAGATTTAAGACGGTCATATATTCTGTGATAATTGGTATTTTCCTAGTTAACTTCATCTTCATTTGTGTACCTGCTACAAATGTTTAATTATGTTTGGTGATTCCATGTTTTATAATTTACACTGTCTTTTATTTCCTCATACTGTCCGAACTATTTTGTTAGATAGTATGTGTTTAATCTACTTTTTAAGCACATCAAGATAATTCTTTGGGGATGAACGTCCCCTGATGGCTACTTAGAACATCAAGAAATTTTACTACCTATGTATTTTTGGCATCTTTTGAGGGAAAGAGGATTAATTTATGGTATGTCTAACAGTCCTGAATTCTTAACTGCCTTGTCTAAAGAGTGAGTGTATAAATAAGATTTTTTTTCTTTTTATTGCAGGAAATGCAACATATTGTTAAATCGCAGCACATTAGAGCAGAAAAAGGTAAGCGTGGACCTGTTCAAATATTTGAAAACCCCTGAGGTGACTCCTCCTTGGGCTAACATGACTTCTTTTATCTCCAGCCATGGTGGAAGGTTCGTGGTTAGATCTGGACAGAAGGAACAAGCCTGAGATTCAGCCCTTTGCCCATCTCACGATTAATGCCACTGACATCCCATCAGGTAAGTTTCGATTGCATCCAGCCTGAACAATATTTCAAGAGTCATTTGTCAGCCCAACTGAATACTCAGTCTATTTTAGCCTGTTACCAAAATTTTGAGAGCCTGTAACTTCTAGGCCAGAAGAAAAGTCCTCTGGTCTTCAGTTCATCATCCGCACCATGAAAACAGTGCTTCTCAATCACGCAGGAATGCACAGCATCGCTATATTCATCTGGTCTTCAGTTCGTCATCCACACCATGGAAACAGTGATTCTCAATCATGCAGGAACACACATCATCACTATATTCATTTTCAGGCCATCAGAGTGACTTTATGTTAAACAGCTGCCAGCTGAGGTGGCATAGCCGAGAAGAAGGGTCTCTTGGTATACTCATCTCTGTTTACCCAAGCCAAAGTTGACATGTCCCCATGGTTGGCCTATGAGGTGCATGAATTCCTCCAGGCGGTCATATACTCGGGGCCTTCCGGGTAGTTCAGTGGGTAAAGAATCCACCTGCAATGCAGGAGGAGTAGGAGATGTGAGCTTGATCCCTGGGTTGGGACGATCCCCTGGAGGAGGGCATGTTAACCCACTCCAGTATTCTCACCTGGAGAATCCCATGATAGAGGAGCCTGGTGGGCTGCAGTCCACGGGGTCGCAAAGAGTCAGACACGCCTGAAGTGCTTGAGTACACACGCACAGTCATACACTCAGCTGTCTCCGGCAGAGTGCCAGGTGGAAGCTTAGCAGAGTGATATTTCAGAGGCAGGGGCCCTCTAGAAAATGAGGCTCTCTTCTTCTCCAGGGGTTTATCACTCTTTTTCTGGCTAGAAATTTAGCTCAGTGGAGTGGAGACCTGATTTTCTTTTGGAAATGAGGAGACTCACAGCTCTGCGTCTACATCTACCCAACGTACTCCATCGTATAATCCCCCGTGGTTACTTCACATCAGGTTAGGTGAGCATAAAAAAGATTGCAAAGAACCTCATGATAGTGTCGACTCCACATTGGCACTTGCCATCTGCCTCTACAAGGGTTGGATCGTGGGCCGCTGTAGCTGTCGGCCTTCAACACCCCCTGGGGGAGTTCAGGGTGGAGATCAGGAGTGAGGCACTCTGTGCTCTGTGAAAACTGGCAGAACATGTCTTTAGACAGATAGACATTTGCAGGATCTGATTTTATGAGCTCGATCCATGTATCTTCTCATATCCAGGAAAGCACCAAATCCCTTCACGGTGACCTCAGCTCCTCGTGACTAACAGAAAACTTTTGCAAAGATATTGCTTGATTGCACTGAACTCCCCCTTCGCCAAAACCATATATATTGACCTTCCCCCTACCTCTGTGGAGCAATTTTTCAGAGCTGTCTGAGGTGCTGTCTCCCAGGCTGCAGTCCTCATTTTGCCCCAAATAAAGCTTACCTCGCATACAACTTAACTTGCAACTCTCACAATTGTTGTGAAAATTTTTTAAGTCAACAATAGAGTTAACATGGAACATTACTATTGTTATACGATTTGTTGAATACACACTATCTGTCAAGCATTTTGCTTTGTATTCATTATCTCTACATCTAATTATCTCTAATTCTACAACACTGCAAAATAGTGATTACCAGATTTTGCAAATAGGGAAACCAAGATGTACCTAGTGTAAGTTACCTGATCCAGGCTACAACATGGCAGGCTTAGGAACTGGATTCCACTCTAGTTGATTCCCAAGTCCGTGCTTTTTGCTCTGTAGATTATCACATAAGCACCTTGTGGCCAGTTGGCTTTGTCAGAGGGAAATACATGCAGCGTTCTTATGTTCCTCTTTTCCTGTAAGAAGTAGATGAATGCCGTTTTAGTAGCAGATGTCTCAGGTCTGACTGCCTGGGTTTGAGGCCCCACTGAACTACTTCCTGATTGGGTGACCTTGTGTATATTATCGAAATCCTTTGTATGTCAGCTTCTTCATGGGGATGGTAATAGTATCTACTTCCTGCAGCAGCTATGAAGATTTAACCAGCTCATGTACTAACATGCTTACATGGAAATGAGCATAGAGTAAGCACTCAGTGAATGTAATTTGTTATTGAAAGTTTAATTAAATAAATATTCTTTTTTTCCCCAAAAAATGATTCAAGGCAAATTTTTCCTGTGCTGTGCTGCGCTCAGTCACTTCAGTCGTGTCCGACTCTTTGTGACCCCGTGGACTGTAGCCCGCCAGGCTCCTCTGTCCATGGGATTCTCCAGGCAAGAACACTGGAGTGGGTTGCCATTCCCTTCTCCAGGGGATCTTTCCAACCCAGGGATTAAACCTGAGTCTCCTGCATTGCAGGCAGATTCTTTACCCACGGAGCCACCTGGGAAACCCAAAAGGTTACCACTCCCATACCAGGAGTCGAACCTGGGCCGCCTGTATGGAACCAGGAATCAAGGCCATATGGGAAGTGCTAATTTTTTTAAAAATCCAAGTTTTAGTAAACAGTTTGAAGCCACTATTATATTTAATAGTATGGACCACAAAGGAATTTTGCCTGACTGCAGACATAGAAAATGAGCAACCAACTCTTTGATTTTCAGAAGATTTTCCTCAACTATCTCTCCTGTCCCAGATATTTGCTTCATAAACAAATTTACTCTTTCTCTGTCTCTCTCTATCTCTGTGTATGTGCCTTATGGAACTGTTTTAATTTTCTGAGTGGAAAACGATTTTGCATGTTAGCAGAGGCAATCAAATTAATACTGATCTATCATCTGTGTGTGCTGTGAATGTACTCTGCATTTATCTTTTCAGTTCATTTTAAATGGCATATGATAAATATTGCATTAGACTGTGTGCCAAAGTCTATTTGGCAATAACAAGCATGTTTTAGTTATAAAGCTCTCCCTCCAGGCACATAGCATCAAATCATTGCCAAAAACAAGGCAAAACTCCTGGACATTTTCTGATGGTTATTGAGCTTGAGACAGAGTGAAATGAGCTAGTGTGTGCTTCTGTTTAAGAAAATAGAGTTTGATCTTCTGGCTTGGTCAGTGCCTCCTTGAGTTCATCTATCTCCTAGTTTGTACCAAGATTGGACACTTGGGAGAAAGATGGCTTCACGTTTGCATGTTCACTTGGCGTCTCTGTTTCATGCTTGTGCTTAGCTGCTCAGTTGTGTCCGACTCTTTGCAACCCCAACCCCTTGGACTGTAGCCCGCCAGGGTCCTCTGTCCATGGGGATTCTGCAGCAAGAATTCTGTAGTAGGTTGCCATTTCCTCTTCCAGTAGATCTTCCCAACCCAGAGATCAAATCCTGGTCTCCCACACTGCAGGTAGATTCTTTACCATCTGAGCCATGGGCTTCCCTGGGGGCTCAGATGGTAAAGAATCTGCCTGTATTGCAGGAGACCTAGGTTTGATCCCTGGGTTGGGAAGATCCCCTGGAGAAGGGAATGGCTACCCACGCCAGTATTTTTGCCCGGGAAATTCTGTGGACAGAGGAGCCATTTCATACTTATTTTTACTTGTTTACACTTATGAAAGAAATCAGAATCTGCCTTATACTGATATATTTCAAAGCTTCTTGAATTTTTATTGGGGAGTATTTTTGTGAGTATTTTGTGAATATTCATGGCTTTCTTAAGGGGATTTCAGGCTAAATAGCTGGAGAGAGACTTCTCTAATAGCTAATAGCAGTGACTCTAGGGGTTGGGGAGGCTGGGAAGGCTGAAAGTCCTCTAGTGATAGATGCTCAGGCTTGCGTCGTGAGGTCCTCCAACCTGATGGGGGTGCTCTTCTCTTCTTTTCTCCCACTGGCATCTATTCATGAACCCTTCAGTTCACACTGATGGTTTTTCTCCTTCCTCCTCTGCATACTGTGTGCATTCCATTCTTTGCTTGAACAGCTTCTCTCGCTCACAATGCTCACAATACTCTGCCTTTTCTCAGCCCATCCACATTTGACCCAAGTCCTTCCTGTTCTCTGTCACTGGGCTGAGCTCGCCTGATCGCCATTAATTTCTGCAGCTTCCACTTGCAAGTTGCTTTAACTGAAGTTCAACCATGTGTTCTGTGACATGCAGAGATGAAAATGTTACATTTTTCATTTTGCATGCCCATTTCTTATTTTCTTCACTTCTAAGTCGTAAGTGCCTTGTGGGTACTCTGCTTGATATAATTCTTAATTATGGGTAGAATGAATGCCCATAGGAAGCACCAATCAAATATTTACTGAATGATTGAATCAATCAGGAAATGGATAAAAGTAAGTCTGTAAAGCAGGAAATTAGGGCACTCCTTCCACTTGAGGTAACAATGAGAGTGGCATGCAGCCAAGGTTTCTATATTCTTCCCTGCCTTCCCAGACCAATCTCCCAGCCCTTGGTCTAAGGTGAGCTGATCCATCACATTGGGAGGACAGACCTCACCCTAGACATTCCTCTGCTCTCTGTTAAGGGCCATCATGAAAGGAAGATGAAGTGTAAGGCCAGTAATTGGTTTGATAAAGGATTGAATACACAAGTAGGGGAAGAAGGAGGTAACCATGTGATGATCTGAGATAGGAAACACCTTGAGTTTCATTAGCTTTGTCAATGGACTGGGTGGCTGTTTACCAGCCCAGAGAAGTAACTTTGCTAGTGTTCATGAGGATGTGATGAATAGAGCCTGAGAGTCTCATTTCTGAGTCAGTTGGGACCATGGAATGATACTTATATTTGGGGAGCTTTAGTTTGGGATGATCTGAAGTAGGACCTTGGATGAAGAAGGGTGTGTGTTCTGCTGGTTCTGGAGGCCGCAGTGCCTGTGATGGCGTCTCAGACTCACTCTAGCGCCCTCCTGTGGATAAGATGTGCAGTTCAGGAAGTCTGTCCTATTTTTGAACAGAGGGTTTGGAAGCATTGACTTCTTTGCCTTTGAGGCCTAAGGATGGATGGCCCTACTGTAGCTTGGATCATCCTGCATTTTTTTTCTTCCTGGTGGAGGAACAGCCTGGTGTTGGGGTCCCCAGACCATATTCCAGCTGCTCAGTGGCCCTCTGCAGGTGTTCTAGAAAAAGATGATGTAGGTGTTCAGGTTTCCCCAGGATTCAGGCCAGTCTTGAAATGTTCTGATTCTACAGGGTTCGCCCAAGGACCCACTCTAACCAAAGGGCTGTTGGCTCTGTGGATCCATGGAATCTACTGTAAGTGTAAGTTTCATAGACTGATTTCTCTTGGCTGACAGGCAGCCAAGAACTTCTCCCTGGCTGCAGAAACTACTCCTAACCCCATTCTGAGACTCCTCGGCTCTGTTTTTGCCTTGTTGGAATTCTAGGAGAAGACAACCTTGATTTAGCATAAGTAGTTACAAAATCCTCTGGTGGAAAACTTTGGATTTTCTGCAGTATAACAGCTTTTTTCTCCACGAGATGAGACCTTTCCCAGTTGGATAATGGATATCCACATAAATACAAATATTTGATTAATGGGGTTTATCATGGATTTATCATGTCACAATTTTTAAAGAAGGGCTTCCCTGGTGGCTCAGTGGCAAAAAAAAAAAAAAAAAAAAAAAAACATCAGCCTGCCATTGCAGGAGACATGGGTTTGATCCCTGAGTTGAGAAGTTCCCGTGGAGAAGAAAATGGCAACCCACTCCAGTATTCTTGCGTGGGAAATCCTATGGACAGAGGAACTGGGTGGGCTACAGTCCATGGGGCCATAAAACAGCCGAACATGACTTAGCAACTAAACAGCAACAACAACAATTTCTAAAGACCTAGTAAAATACATTGAAAGACCTGAAACATTCAAAGCATTGTACACATTTAGATGACTTCTAGAAACTTCCACTACTCCAAAAACAGTGACATGAACATTGGTTGTCACATTTCAAGTGTGAGAAGGGGCTAAAGGAGAATTCTGGTTTCTCAGAAGACATTTTTACCATCCTTTGGTCTTCACAAAAGACTGCATGAAGTTGTGAACCTGGGGAGGGCAATGCCAAGGATGTTTTCTCTGTGAACTTCCCTAGGGGAAGCTTTTCATTCCTGTGAACTTGGGAGGCATTTGGGCTGTTGGAGGAGGAGAGAATCAATGGTGATGAGAATATAGTTTAAGAGTTTGACTTTTTAGTCAAAGTTGCTGTGACCCAGATTTTCAGCTCCTTCTATGTACCTTTCTCCATGAATTAAAAGAGAAGGTGGGACCATGTGAAATCTGGATATTCTCTTCCTATACTTGTTTTTTGCTTTCTTGATTCAGCTGCCTTTGGCTGATTCTCTTCCTTCAACCTTTATGCTCTGTAGACTGACTCCTATTACTTCCTTAGGTTATTAGGCTCAGTAGGGCTTCCCTGGTGGCTCAGCAGTAAAGAATCTGTCTGCACTGCAGGAGGTTCAGGTTGGATCCCTGGGTTGGGAAGATCCCCCAGAGAAGGAAATGGCAACCCACTCCTGTATTCTTGCCAGGAAAATCCCATGGACAGAGGAGCCTGACAGGCTGCAGTCCCGGGGGTTGCAAAGAGTTGGACTCAACTGAAGCGACTGAACACACAAGCCCAACAAAATCATTCTTGATCCTTCTGGAAGGAAGTAATCTCTTTCCTTTGAATTCCCTTTGCAACATCCGCACCTTTCTTATCCAGGCCCGTGCCTTGCTTCCTGTCTGAACATATATCATGCTTATCCTTTGGTGCTGCAGGCTCCTTGAGGGAAAAGTGAGACTGTGTCTTTATCCCCTCTCAGGTGCCCAGCAGACAACACAGGGACATCTTATTGTACTTGTACTTTCCTTTTAGAAAATAAATTTTGAGAAGTCATTCTCCCAGTGGAACAATGACATCTCAGTACATCTTTCTGCAACTTCATAGAATTGTGAGGCTATGCTTCTCGTTGCAGGAGTAAGTTTCAAATCGCATGCCTCTCCTTTCCTCAGGTTCCCACAAAGTGACTCTGTCCTGCTGGTACCATGACCGAGGTTGGGCCAAGATCTCCAACATGACCTTCAGCAATGGGAAACTAATAGTTAACCAAGACGGCTTCTACTACCTGTACGCCAACATCTGCTTCCGACATCATGAGACTTCGGGAAACCTCAGTGCGAATTATCTTCAGCTGATGGTATATGTCACCAAAACCAGCATCAAAATCCCCAGCTCTCACACTCTGATGAAAGGAGGGAGCACCAAGTATTGGTCGGGGAATTCTGAATTCCATTTTTACTCCATAAACGTGGGAGGATTTTTTAAGCTACGGTCTGGCGAGAAAATAAGCATTGAGGTCTCCAACCCTTCACTACTGGATCCAGATCAAGATGCAACGTACTTTGGGGCTTTTAAAGTTCGAGATATAGATTGAGCCCCATGTCGGGGAGAGTTTTCCCTGTTTCCTAGGATGTATAGAAAACTTCCAAAACAAGCCAAGAAAGATGTATATAGGTGTGTGAAAGTACTCAGAGCCATGACCCACAGGGTACAAGAAGACCCTATCCATGCCTTTGACTCTGTAGGGAGCAAATATATTCACAGCCAATGGGAGATGTTGGACTCAAGGTGTATAAAAATCTAAGGGTTTTCTTACATAATGGTTCATAAATTTTGTAATGAATTCCTAGAATTAAAGCAGATTGGAGCAGTTATGGCTGCCTTTATGAAAAACTGCCTTTGGGCAATGGGAGGGGTTAATTCTCTGGCTCTATAATCTGTTGGTTGTATACCATCTTGCAGTTGAAGTGGAGAGGGCGTCTTCTAATTGCAAACTGATAACCCTCTGAAAAAGGGTTAAATTGTTTTGAATTGTTACATCTTGCTGGAACCTGCAAATAAATACTTTTTCTAGTGAGGAGAGAAGAATATATGTATTTTTATATGATATCTAAAGTTATATTTCAGATGTAATGTTTCCTGTGCAAAATATTGTAAATTATATTTGTGCTATAGTATTTGATTCAAAATATTTAAAACTGTCTTGCTGTTGACATATTTAATGTTTTAAATGTACAGACATATTTAACTGGTGCACTTTGTAAATCCCCTGGGGGAAAACTTGCGGCTAAGGGGAAAAAATGTTGTTTGCTAATATCAACTGTATTATATTTCCCCATTCTTTTTAACTTAATAGATTTTTCAGACTTGTCAAGTCTGTGCAAAAAAATTAAAATGGATGCCTTGAATAATAAGCAGAATGTTGGCCACCAGGTGCCTTTCAAATTTAGAAGCTAATTGACTTTAGAAAGCTGACATTGCCAAGAAGATACATAATGGGCTACTGGGCTCTGTCAAGAGTATTTATATAATTATTAAACAGGTGTTTTTTTTCTACAAGTGCTGCAAATTGTAAATTTTTTTAATGAAAAAGTTATCAGTGGCTTACAGCAACGAAATTCCATTTTTAATTTAGTGGAAGTCATTTTATACTATACAATAAAAACATTGCCTTTGAATGTTATTTTTTCGGTATGAAAATAAATTTATAGGAAAACCTGCCTTGTGATTTTGTGCATCTCTTTTATGTCTGTCTTGCTCTGTGATCCTTTCTCTCCAATATGGTAATGTGGCTTCTATCTTTCCAAAAGTTATTTCTCCCAGTAGGGAGAAATGCAGATTTAATTAAAATTAGGAACAGATTCAGTTAAATTAATGAACCTCAGAATTTGAAAAATAATTTACAAGGGATTTTTACGCAATACTATAGCCGGATAAAACATAGAGACTTTGCCACTCAAAAAAGAAAAAATTGGTACGCTTACATCGTGAGAAAAGATTAGTGCTTTGCGCACGTTCATAAGGCCCCACAGAACAATCATTTGACCTGGAGGAACCCCTGAACACTGCATCCTTCACTACGGTGAAGGGTCACTAACAGTGCGGTTAACACTGTGAACAGGACGGGATGTTAACTCACAGGACAGATGCTTGTCCTCGTGGAAATTTATGTGAGGGAGCCGTCAATCCCATGTTGATTACTCCACATGAGACAGAAGAAAATGAACACTTGGGAAGACAAGGGAAGCTATAATTCAAGGCACTTGCCATTTGTGGATAAATGTGTCTTGATGGTTGTAACAGGATAGAAGGAGAAAAGAAATATTAATAGCAGAGGTTACAAAGAAAAAAATTGCAATTTTTTTTGATGGTGGGACTTAACCATTGACCAAAATACACCTATTGTTTTCCAACTGTCAGTAAGTCTGAGGTAGATTGGTACAGTCCCTTGGACTGCAAGAAGATCAAACAGTCAATCTTAAAGGAAATCAATTTCGTAATACTCATTGGAAGGACTGATTTTGAAGCTGAAACTCCCAATACTTTGGCCACCTGATGTAAAGATTGACTCATTAGAAAAACCCTGATGCTGGGAAAGATTGAAGGCAGGAGGAGAAGGGGATGACAGAGGATGAGATGGTTGGATGGCATCACCAACTCAATGGACATGAGTTTGAGCAAGCTCCAGGAGATGGTGAAGGACAGGGAAGCCTGGTGTGCTGCAGTCCATGGGATCGCAAAGAGTTGGACACAACAGAACAACAAGATTGGTAAAAAATGCCACTTCAGTGTTACATATCCAAATAGCTGATACTAATTATTCTTCATTTAATAAAATATTAACTTTGAGGGGTAGTTGGAGAATTTCTTTTTTCTCCACCGACACAAAATCTTGTCACATAGAGAGTCTTATTAGCTCCCCAGCTTCTAGAATATGATTCTGTCTTTTCCGAAAATGAATATTCAA
Source organism: Muntiacus reevesi (assembly GCF_963930625.1). NCBI lineage: Eukaryota > Metazoa > Chordata > Mammalia > Artiodactyla > Cervidae > Muntiacus > Muntiacus reevesi. Next base: position 11,644,585 of record NC_089259.1, read on the forward strand.
CATTCATTCAATCACTTGCAACACCAACTATGTGATAGGAATTTTACCAAGCATTGTGGATACCATGGGCTTCCCAGGTGGCGCTACTGGTAAAGAACATGCCTGCCAATGCAGGATACGTAAGAGACACAGGTTTGACCCCTGGATTGGGAAGATCCCCTGGAGAAGGGCATGGCAATCCACTCCAGTATTCTTCCCTGGAGAATCCCATGGACAGAGAAGTCTGCTGGGCTACAGTCCATAGGGTTGCACAGAGTTGGACACGACTGAAGTGACTTAGCATGCATGCATGGTCTTGGATATTCTTCTTGCCCTGAAGGAATCTTCATTTCACTGGAGAGCCAGCCTAGTAAGAGTGTGGTGAGTTCCAGGGCTCGGGCACCTACAGAATGCTGTAGGAATAGCAAGGAGGCCATTGGACCCAATCTTAGGGATCACAGAAGGTCTAGAAAGGAAATCAAAGTGGATGGGAGGGGGGCTGCATGACTCCAAAGTGGATATGGAATATTCATCCCCACTTTTATCTTAGAGGCAACTAACTTGCAGTCTCTCAAAGGTGAATCTAGTAAGATGATAGGTGATGGCACCTGCCAGACTGGAGAACTAATGTGGCGGATGATGGGTAATGCTAAAAGAAATCGAGAAATCCTCTAGAGGAGACCTTGGAAATTGAGCCGAACCATAATGTGAATTTTGTGTATGTTGACAACCCGATAGGTCAAAGATTTTTAGAGCTTCACTGGAATATATCTGTGACAATGAAATGTCGGCTTATGCCTTGAAGGAGGCAACTGATATGCAACTGATATGCTGGAACAAGTGGATATGCTAGGAGGTCAGGGAAAGGCTGTTCTCTTCTCCAGTGATGCTCAAGGGTTTCCAGGATCTGAATGTGAAGTGAAAAGTGGAGGTTAGTCTCAGTTGTGTCTGACTCTTTCTGACCCCAAGGACTCTAGCCCACCAGGCTCCTCTGTCCATGGAATACTCCAGGCAAGAATACTGGAGTGGGTTGCCATTCCCTTCTTCGGGGGAATCTTCCCAACCCAGGGATCAAATCTGGGTCTCCCACATTGCAGGTGGATTCTTTACTGTCTGAGCCACGAGGGAAGCCCCAGTTTTCCCACTCACATGCTACTTTTTACTCTCCTGCCTTTTCATTCACCCCCTTTCCCTCTTACCCTCTTAGCATGCTAATCCTTTCCTTTCTTCTTTCCCCCCCTGATCCCTGGCTCTGGCCTCAGAGGACCATTTAATTCTCCCAGGGCCCTTGGGGAACCGAAGGTCTCTGCACTTGATTGTGATGGACCACGTGGGCACTCGGCACAGTGCAGTGAATGTTGAGGGTGACACTGTATGTCAGGAAAGCAACACGTACTGGATGCTGTGGAACCATTTGCTCATTTTAACTACTCCATTTCAATTTTCTTCCCAACACCTGCCAAATGTGAAGCAAGGGAAGCATGTCGAATTTGAAGTCATCTGTCCTCTTGAGTCAGTTTTCACAACTATCCCAGGTCCGTGCATCCATGTGTCTTCCCCAAAACACTCTATGTGCAGCCATTCTTGTCTAGCAAATTTTCTTTCCTCCTGCTTCCTTTTGTCTCATTCGTCTCCATCAGGCCATGCTAGAGAACTTTCCAGAGAAGATCCATTTCCCCAATGACTTGGGGGGAACCTAAGCACCTCATGCTTCATCTTCTCTCTGTGCTTAATTATTGATGTGACTAGAGATGGTGCATGCATGCTCAGTCGTGTCTGACTCTTTGGCATTCTATGGGCTGTAGCCCACCAGGCTTCTCTGGCCGTGGGATTCTCCAGGCAAGAATACTAGAGTGGGTTGCCATTTCCTCCTCCAGGGGATCTTTCCCGACCCAGGGATTGAACCTGAGTATCCTGCATTGGCAGGCAGATTCTTTACCACTGAGCCACCTGGGAAGCCCGGCTGGAGATAGTTGCCTGGGGTTATACATACACATTTTAGGGACTCAGCTTTGACCCAACCTGCAGTTCCATGTTTGCCTGTGGAGTCACTGGGGGCTCTCCAAGAATGTGCTGATTTCCTATTTAGCTTTGTTGATAGATTCTCTAGCTTCCTTGCAATGAAATTGAAATATGTTCCCTAGCAGTTGCATTTATAAATGCTAATTAGTTATTGATTCACATTATTATGATTTAACCATGTGTCACTTTGTACAATAAAAAAATTTGTACACAGTGAGTGTTAGATGTTAACTATAAAACAGAAATCTATCCTTTTGATTAATAATACTTTTATGATACTGCTACTCTCCAAGTCTTATAATTTAAAAATTCTATTTCCTAATCATCTTCCCTCACCTTTGTTGACTGATTTTTCTCCTGTTCTTACTGCACATTGACCAGCACTCTGGTATTTGCAGTAAGAAGCTCTTTGATATGATCAGATGTGGACCACTTACATCATTATTCATATGCTACTGGCTTTCCATATCTATAGAAAAATCCTGTAGAATCTTCTGTTTTGAAACTTCAAAGAGGTCTCCCTTGCTGCTGGCAAAGGAACGAGTTAGAAGTTACTTACTCCATTGGTAGCACCCAGAGCTAAGATATTGGGGGTCATGACTGATTTCAGAGACAGTAAGTTCTCCTGATACAAAATAGTAGAAATTTCAGTCTCCCTTCTCAGGATCTTAAAATCATGAGATGTCATTCTGTTGGGCAAAGTCCATTTTCTTCCTTTTCTTATGGATTCTGAAGAAGCTTCATTTCCTCAAAAGACTGATCTCAACAATCCCAGGTTGGAATGAAAGCACCTCGTGAGACATGAAGGTATTTTGGAAGAAGAATCGCAGATGTGGGCATCCGCCAGACTCGTTTGGGATCTGAGCTCTGTCACCTAGAAGCTAGCTCTGGGCAGGTTGGCCACAGTTTGAATTTCAGTTTTCTCCCTTGTAAAGCAGGAGTCTCCCTGTGCTGAAGAGTTGTCAGGATCAGCAACGTACGCTGTGTGCTCTGTCGTGTCCGGCTTTGCGACTGCCCTGTCACCCACCAAGTTCCTCTGTCCATGGAATTTTCCAGATAAGAACACTGCAGTGGGTTGCCATTTCCTACTCTCAGAGCATTGGAGGAGCTCAAGTAGGAGCCACGGCTTTTATCCTTTCATCCCATTTACTGTGTCTTGAGTCCCAGGTCAGGACACAGTGGCCTTTCTCTCTAGCTGCCCAGGCACGACCTGTCCCGAGCAGAGCACTGTGCTCCGCACCGTGGGGACAGCAGGGGAGAGACGGTGACCATCTCCAGGGCAGCAGGGTGGTCACGTGGCTGATGGCAGGAAGGGCGGGGGCGGGGGGTGAGAGCTCAGAACCATACCCTGTGGTCACCCTTTGGTGAGTTACCCCCGAATCTTTGGTAAGTTACCAGCATCCTCATGAGTTCGGTTTTACTGCATTTCTGGTAGGAACCAGTGGGAAGGACAGTGTTTCCCCGAACACCGTGAGATACAGAACAAAGCCTGCAGAAGCAGGAGTGGAGGGAAAAGCTGGCTGCAGCCGTAACCTCAGGGTGGAAGTGCTGGTACTGTGAGGCGGGGTCCTTGAGCCTTCTCCGGGTGGGAAACCTGTCCTGAGGACATCTGATCAGGTTGAAGAAAGAGTATTCAGATTTAGAAGGAAAGCATCCTGACCCTAATAAGTAAAAGGAGAAAAGTTCACACACAACTCAAGAGGAAGCACAAATACCAAATAAATAAGTCTTACCAAAAATGTCCAAATGAGGATTTACATCATGAAATAGGCTACGGACATCTAAAGGGGTTTATTCAAATCCCAGGGCTTCCCAGGGGGCACAGTGGTAAAGAATCCGCCTGCCAATGCAGGAGAAGCAGGAGATGTGAGCTTGATCCCTGGGTCAGGAAGACCCCCTGGAGGAGGAAATGGCAACCCATTCCAGGATTCTCATCTGGGAAATCCCATGGACAAAAGAGCCTGGTGGATTACAGTCCAGGGGTCACAAAGAGTCCGACAAGCACTGAGCATGCACATATTCAACCTATGAAATATTCCAAATCCCAACCATTAACTGGACAGATGCCCTGGTATCCTCCTTTCAAGGGCAATTGTGTCCGGGGCGGGATTGGGAAGAGCTGGGAGTGGGGAAACTGTCACTATAGGAGTGATCCAAATTTCCCGGATCTGTGACATGCATGGAGGCAGATCCCCGAGGGGACAGCCAAATATGAGACTGTTGCTGTGTTATGAAGATGGGATTATGGATATTTTGTTCTTTTCAAAACTTCCCTGACTGTTGTTACACTACCATTGAATTAAATAATAAAGAGCATTAAAGCTGGTCTTTTCAATAGAGAAACAACACTGAAGCTTTTGACACTAAATGAGTCTAGAGCCCCATGATGTAGCCCTGTGTGTTTTTTTTAAATTGAAGAATAGTTAATTTGCAATGTTGCATTAGTTTCAAGTATACAGCAAAGTACATTCATTCCTTTTCAGCTTCCTTTCTGTTACAGGTTATTACAAGATATTGAGTATATACAGTAGGTATATGGTACTATATAGTAGGTCCTTGTGGTTTACCTATTTTATATATAATAGTGTGTATATGTTAATCCCAAACTCTTAATTTATACCACCTCACCCTGCTATCTCCTTTGGAAGCTGTAAGTTTGTTTGCTATGCCTGTGAGTATTTCTTTTTGTAAATAAGTTCATTTGTATCACTTCTTAAGATGCTATGTATAAGTGATATTATATGATACTTATCTTTTTCTGTCTGATTTAGTTCACTTAATATGATCATCTCTAGGTCAATGGTCTGTGATTTTGAAGTGGAATGCCCTAGAAACCTGGGGAAACCGTGTGTTAGAATGAGAGGAAGTGACTTCTTCGTAGTGTTTTGTCTCTGTTTACAGCCTTCCACTCAGATTATGTTTGAAATTAGGGGCCAACATGCCCTGCAGGAACCTGGCTTAGCATCCAACATTCATTCCCTCCTGACACTCATCTTTTTACCATCGTCCTGACTTTAGAGGACAAGATGAGGGAGCAGGACAGTTTAAGGAAGAATCTTTTCCTAAATGTGTTAAACCCAAGAGGATTGAGTTAATTTTTTAAAGATGGCTTGACAACTTGCTCATCCTGTTTTCTGCCCTCAACACGGGACTAAACTTGACAGACAGGGACACGTTAATTGAAATGTTCCCTTAGCAGGCAAGCTCCTTGGGGAAAGATGAAAAGATGACATCCTGGTGGCATGGCTGGTTAATAAAGTGTGTGGAGTTTTTGTTTGTTTGTTTGTTTTTTTAAACTAGATTGTTAAAAGGAACTCAACAAGTCAGCTGAACACTTTTGTTTGTGATATAATAAGGATTGGTGATAAAGGCTTTGTTATAACAGAAACTTCAGGGACTTCCCCCGCAGTCCAGTGGCTAAGACTCTGTGTTCCCAATGCAGGGGAGCACAAATCTGATTCCTGGCCAGAGAAGTGTGATCCCACGTGCTGCATGGCGCGCACGGCCAAACAAACACACACCAGAAACTTCAATGTTTTAAAATCTGGGAATTTTTATTTAAATCTGAAAAACTGGCCATAGAAGTCCAACCCTGTGAGCTTTAGTGTCTATAGAACATCTACTGGCCTGAGAAGAGGGTTAAGCTTCTGACCCAAGCACAGTGAATGAGTGAGTGAAAGTCTCTAGCTGTGTCTGACTCTTGACCTCATGGACTGCAGCATTTTGTCTCCCTTGTCCATGGAATTCTCCAGGCAAGAACACTGGGGTGGGTTGCCATTCCCTTCTCCAGGGGATCTTCCCAACCCCTGGATCAAACCCAGATCTCCTGTATTACAGGCAGATTCTTTACCATCTGAGCCACCAGGGAAACCCTCTGACCCAAAACCATTGCAAAATTTCTGCTTTTTCTATCATTAAAAGCTGGCTAAAGGGAGGAAACAGGCATACATGGTAGAAAATCTTTCTTATCTGTGCTTTATCAGGCTTCCCTGGCGGCTCAGATGGTAAAGAATCCACCTGCAGTACAGGAGACCTGGATTCAATCCCTGGGTCGGAAAGTTCCCCTGGAAAAAGGAATGGCTACCCTCTCTAGTATTTTTCCTGGAGAATTCCATGGACAAAGGAGTCTAGCAGGCTATAGTCCATGGGGTCACAAAGAGACATGATTGAGCAACTCTCTTTTTAGTTTTTGAGAGCCTCCTCTATATTGAACATGATGCTAGGGCTATATTTACATAATCTATTTTAATCCTCACTGCAATTCTATGTAGTGACTCTTATGATCGCATGTTAGAGACCCATAAATAATGAATGATGTACGTGTGTGTGTGCCTGCCTGTCTGTGTGTGTGTGACTGGGATTCGAGTATAACAGTGTACCAGGCTTTCTTCAGCACTCCTCAGTCACAGACACTGTGACTGATGCCATTCCTTCTACCTGAAATGTCCCCTCCCTTCTCCCTGGCCACATTTCCACCACCCTTCAGATCGCTGTGTGAGCCCCACCGCCCCCATGAACCCACCGGCCATCTTTTCCTTGTGAATTGAATTTCCATCGTTTGTTGTGGTTGTGTGCATGTGTGCATGTGTGTCTATCCTAGTGATTCCTCTTCTCTCCTTAAACTTTGACTGACATATACTGTCCAAGTCAACTAATGTGAGTATTCAGTCTAATAATTCATTCATTTAACCAAGAATTATTTAGCACTGCTCTTTTTGTGTTTTAACCAAACCTATCAGGTATCTCGTCTCCTATCACCTTTAAAATGCGTATGTATTGCCTATGTTCTCCTCTAGGAGTTTTATAGTTTCTGGTCTTACATTTAGATCTTTAATCCATTTTGAGTTTATTTTTGTGTATGGTGTTAGAAAGTGTTCTAGTTTCATTCTTTTACAAGTGGTTGACCAGTTTTCCCAGCACTGCTTGTTGAAGAGGTTGTCTTTTTTTCATTGTATATCCTTGCCTCCTTTGTCAAAGATAAGGTGTCCATAGGTTCGTGGATTTATCTCTGGGCTTTCTATTCTGTTCCATTGGTCTATATTTCTGTCTTTGTGCCAGTACCATACTGTCTTGATGACTGTGGCTTTGTAGTAGAGTCTGAAGTCAGGCAGGTTGATTCCTCCAGTTCCATTCTTCTTTCTCAAGATTACTTTGGCTATTCGAGGTTTTTTGTATTTCCATACAAATTGTGAAATTATTTGTTCTAGTTCTGTGAAAAATACCATTGGTAGTGTGATAGGGATTGCATTGAATCTATATATTGCTTTGGGTAGAATAGCCATTTTGACAATATTGATTCTTCCAATTCAAAACATGGTATGTTTCTCCATCTGTTTGTGTCCTCTTTGATTTCTTTCATCAGTGTTTTATAGTTTTCTATGTATAGGTCTTTCGTTTCTTTAGGTAGATATACTCCTAAGTATTTTATTCTTCTTGTTGCAATGGTGAATGGTATTGTTTCCTTAATTTCTCTTTCTGTTTTTTCGTTGTTAGTATATAGGAATGCAAGGGATTTCTGTGTGTTAATTTTATATCCTTCAACTTTGCTTTATTCATTGATTAACTCTAGTAATTTTCTGGAAGAGTCTTTAGGGTTTTTTATGTAGAGGATCACGTCATCTGCAAACAGCGAGAGTTTCACTTCTTCTTTTCCTATCTGGATTCATTTTACTTCTTTTTCTGCTCTGATTGCTGTGGCCAAAACTTCCAACAGTATGTTGAATAGCAGTGGTGAGAGTGGGCATCCTTGTCTTGTTCCTGATTTCAGAGGAAATGCTTTCAATTTTTCACCATTGAGGGTGATGCTTGCTGTGGGTTTGTCATATATAGCTTTTATTATGTAGAGGTATGTTCCTTCTATTCCTGCTTTCTGGAGAGTTTTAATCATAAATGAGTGTTGAATTTTGTCAAAGGCTTTCTCTGCATCTATTGAGATAATCATATGGTTTTTATCACAGCAAGATCTTCTATGACCCACCTCCCAGAATATTGGAAATAAAAGCAAAAATAAACAAATGGGACCTAATGAAACTGAAAAGCTTCTGCACAACAAAGGAAACTATAAATAAGGTGAAAAGACAGCCCTCAGATTGGGAGAAAGTAATAGCAAATGAGGAAACAGACAAAGGATTAATCTCAAAAATATACAAGCAACTCCTACAGCTCAATTCCAGAAAAATAAATGACCCGATCAAAAAATGGGCCAAAGAACTAAACAGACATTTCTCCAAAGAATACATACAGATGGCTAACAAACACATGAAAAGATGCTCAACATCACTCATTATCAGAGAAATGCAAATCAAAACCACAATGAGGTACCATTACACGCCAGTCAGGATGGCTGCTATCCAAAAGTCTACAAGCAATAAATGCTGGAGAGGGTGTGGAGAAAAGGGAACCCTCTTACACTGTTGGTGGGAATGCAAACTAGTACAGCCACTATGGAGAACAGTGTGGAGATTTCTTTAAAAACTGGAAATAGAACTGCCATATGACCTAGCAATACCACTTCTGGGCATACACACCGAGGAAACCAGATCTGAAAGAGACACGTGCACCCTAATGTTCATCGCAGCACTGTTTATAATAGCCAGGACATGGAAGCAACCTAGATGCCCATCAGCAGACGAATGGATAAGGAAGCTGTGGTACATATACACCATGGAATATTACTCAGTCGTTAAAAAGAATTCATTTGAATCAGTTCTAATGAGATGAATGAAACTGGAGCCCATTATACAGAGTGAAGTAAGCCAGAAAGATAAAGAACATTACAGCATACTAACACATATATATGGAATTTAAAAAGATGGTAATGATAACCCTATATGCAAAACAGAAAAAGAGACACAGAAGTACAGAACAGACTTTTGAACTCTGTGGGAGAAGGTGAGGGTGGGATGTTTTGAAAGAACAGCATGTATATTATCTATGGTGAAACAGATCACCAGCCCAGGTGGGATGCATGAGACAAGTGCTCGGGCCTGGTGCACTGGGAAGACCCAGAGGAATCGGGTGGAGAGGGAGGCGGGAGGGGGGATCAGGATGGGAAATATGTGTAACTCTATGGCTGATTCATATCAACGTATGACAAAACCCACTGAAAAAATAAAAAATAAAAAAAAATTTTTTAAAAAAGAAAAAAATAAAATAAAATGCGTATGTATTGGCTGCCCTGGGCCTTTGTTGTTTTGGGCAGGCTTTCTCTGGTCGCAGAGAGTGGAGGCTACTCTCCAGTTGTACACTATGGCTCTAGGCTATGTGGGCTCAGTAGCTGATCCAGGCATGTGGGATCTTCCCAGAGGAAGGACTGAACCCGTGTCCTCTGCTTTGGGAGGCAGATTCTTAACCACTGGACCACCAGGGAATTCCTCTTATCAACTCTTGATTGTCTCCTAAGTTTTGGTCTTGCCTTCCAAGAGGGCTGTGAGCTGCTTCACTATAGGAGAGTCATTCTCTGTGCCTCCCCTGTATTCCCAAACATGTGGAGCAGAGAACGGGGGAAGGGTGAAAAGAATTTGATATAGGATTTTTGAGTAAATGATTTATGACGTCACTTGGGCCCTCGGTCAGTCGTGAGCAGCTACACCCAACTTGTGCATTTAGTTCTTAAAAACTCTCTGAATTTTGGCGCCAACTTCTTGCTGAGGCCCCCCAGGACAGGGTGAGTGGTGGGAAGGGGAATGAAACCAATGGGGCCAGGTCCACATTAGGAGCTTGTCTAGGTATAGTGCCTTCACTTCAAATCCCATGGCAGGGGGCAGATAGGACCGAACGGAAAAGAGAACAAATTTGATGTTTCAAGATCAGAGAGACAGTCTACCTCTGCAACAACTGTCTCAAACTTTGGATCAGACACTTAACCTTTCTGTAGCTCCACTACTGTATTCACAAAGTTAAAATAGTAATCACCACTTTACCTACCTTATGTGTTTCAGAGTTCAAGTCAAGTGAATGCACAAACATGTCAGAAGGAATAAATTGTACTGTGGTGTCAAATATGTCATAATTCTTGAAGGCAGTTAGACCAGTTACACAACTGGACCTGATGGGCATCTAGCAGCTGAAGTCCTGAAGTCCAGCTCATTCTCACCCTCTTTAGCACCATCTCCTGACTAGGAATCATTTCCGGGGAAGATTTTAGGGGTTCATGTGATTGGTTCCTGTGTTGGTCTCTATGTTGACTCAGATCTTCAAAGGAGTTCTACCTCAGTTTGACACTTGAAATGGTTTTTCTCTTGTTGAGCTCTGGCTTCATATCTCAGAGGCTGAGCTCATCTCTTCCCACCTTTCCCTTTTTAAAGTGGAAGAGAAAGGAGGCAAGGCAGAGAGTGTATTTTCACCATAGTAGCAATGGATCACTTTCTTTATCCTGCAGGCAAAGTAAAAATGTCCTCGATGTAGCAATGAATTAGAGTCTCAGGACCAAATCCATCTTCTTCTCCCCTTCCACCAAGTCCTTCTTTACTTCCTTCCCTCAGCCTGGGGGAGCTGATCAGCCTTTCAGTAAAAATGAGGGGAGTCCATGGAGACGGCAGCTGAGATAATTCTTCTTCATTAAAAAAAAAATGTGTCTTTAAAAACCATCCCCATCTAAAATCTTCGTAAGCTTACAGTGTCTAGCATTTCATAAGGACTCAATAAAATATTGAACAAAATTTAAAACAATTTTTAGGAAAATAAAAAGTCTTAGGATCTCCTGGAGATATATGTATTACATTAGAAAGAAAATTCCCCAATAAAAAGAATAGCTCATAAAGAGAAGCATTTCAGAAAGCAAAAGTTGGTTAGAAAAGAAATATTTTGTGATGCGTTGCTGTGTATTTGGGAGGTATAACTCAGGATGCTTAAATCTGCAAGTAACAAAAGACCCCCAATTCGAAGACCCCCTCAATGTGACTTAAACATATAGGGGACTAGGAAATTTGCTTTTTTTGCATCATAAGAAATCCAACAGATGATCAGACTACAGGTACAGTACGTCAAGGCTCTGGATTTGCTTCTTACTGTTCTCTCTGATCCGTTCTCTGTGTGTTGGCATCACCCTCTAGGTGTCAGAAGATGGTCACAGCAGTTCTGGGCATCCAATCCAGATACAACAATGTTCAGAGGAAAAAATAATAAGCACGACTGGCCCAGGTTCAGCCAATGCCCGTGAGGGACTCCCAGTGTGAAGGGAGTAAGTTTTGCAGTTCCCACAAACCGGCATCTAGTCAGAAGCCAGATGAGAGCAGAGGGAACTCCATGCCTAGTTTCTGGAAAACCATATTTATAAGGGTTTTTATGCCACTGTTGTGTGCAGAAGGCAAACTGGAAGATTTCTCTGCAGCAAAGCCCTGTAGAGCACTCATCCACTCCCAGCTGTGTGACCTTCACGTGAACCTTTCCCTCCCTGCTTACTTGGCTTAAAAGTAATGCTTTGGGGCTGGATTTCCAGCCTGCACACATTTTTCTGAAATCTGAAATTCTCCTTCAATTTTCCACTCTAGCCAATACACTTGAGGCTCTGGTACAAAAACTTCCTGTTCTTTGAATAGGCACCCTTCCTGGCTTGCCAGAGGCTTGTTCTTCCAAACCTGTTTGGCTGCTCAGAATGTGAACCCAGTAGTCATGTCAATTCTGAGATGACTTAGCAATTGTTTTGGATCAACTGCGCAACTGGCCCAAAGAACTGCAAAAATTGGTCGTTTAGATGATGGAGGAGAAACACGCTTCAACTGACTCACAGTCAGATTTGTGTCGGCAAGTTGATGTGGCCAAACCCCCATCTGTTCTTCCCTTCCCAACCCCCAGCTCTGCCGGCTTCCAAACCTCCTTCACATTCTCACACGACAGGACAGTTTTCTAAAACGTGGTCACAGTCGTGTCACTCACTGGAGCCATACATCATTCTCAGTGACAGCAGATGAAGTGCAAAACAGCTACTGGCGTCAGCCTCTTTTTCTGCAAGCTTTTCTCCTGAGCGCTGCATCCCCTGACCTCGACAGGCTATGCTCCCATCGCACCAAAATGCCACCCGTGGGGAATTCCCTAAGGTTCAGTGGTTAGGACTCCGTCCTGATCGAGGAACTAAAATCCCATAAGCCATGCTGTGTGACCAAAAAAAAAAAAAATAAAACACACCTTCACGCTTCTATGATTGTGCCTGCTACTCTGGGTGAACTTCCCCTTCACCATCTCGTATCTGCCCCTCATCCTCAGACTTGCAGCTCCAACATCACCTTCTGCAAGGAGCTATCTTTATTCTCGTGACCATCGGCCAGCTGGTCCCTCCTATGGGCCCCTGTGGCACTTTAGTTTAGTGCCCAGAAGTTGAACTGTATTCCTGTTTGTTCTTCTTGCTAGAGCAGGGATGGTTTTTTATCCACCTTTGTGGCCACGGTACCCAGCCTGGTGACCAGCGACTAGGAGCTGTCCAAGGAATATTTAATGAGAGAAGGAAGGAAGGAGGGAGGGAGGGAAGGAAGAAGGAAGGAGGCGGGAATGAAGGAAGCTGGTCAACCTGCTGTCATAAATGCTGCTGCTGCTAAGTCGCTTCAGTCGTGTCCGACTCTGTGTGACCCCATAGACAGCAGCCCACCAGGCTCCTCCGTCCCTGGGATTCTCCAGGCAAGAATGCTGGAGTGGGTTGCCATTTCCTTCTCCAGTCCTAAATGCCGGTACTTCTCATCTCCCTCTTGAGTCTTATCTCTAGCCAAGAGTATAATGAAGACTGCGGGTACTACAAAGATCTGAACCGTAGCATCTGGAGGGGGTCTACCTGCCCCAGGCAGCTCTTTAATAGCCGGCCTAAACAGCCCAAGCCACAGCCTTCCCTCTGTAGAACAGATGCTTCTCACTTGCAAATGTTATACCGAGAATCTTTTCTGTGCTAGGCATGTGCCAAGTGCCATTAAAAAAAAAAAAAAAAGAATTAGACATGGCCTTTGGTGGCCTGTTTCAATTTAGTTAGCTCAGTCTACTCTACTTCAGATTCCATCTGCTTTTCTCAAGTCATAAACTTCCCCTTCTCTTTAGTTCTGTGTCATTTCTGAACCCTGGATGTCACAACACAAAGTCCAGAGAAACGCCCCTGTTTTCACATCTCCCTGAGCCTGAATGCAGAAGTCAGATGATCAGGCCTTTTTTTGTTTCTCTCGGCTCTCCTTCCCAAGTCGGCTTTTCACAGTATCCTCTCTCTCCTCTATCCGTAGGACTCCAATCACACGCACATTAGGTCGTTTGCTATTTCCATGTGCATCCCACACTCCCTTCTGCATTTTCCGTCATTTTTTATCTCCATGCTCCAGTCTGGGTATTTTCTACTGTTTTCCAGCTCTCTCATCCTGGCTGGCACTGTGTCTTACTGCTACTAACCTCTTTTCAGGAGTAAATTTCAGTTATGGTGCTTTTTAGTTCTAGAATTTCAGTTTGATTTTTTTCATAAATAGTTTTCTGCTGAACTACTCTCCCTTATCATCTATTTTTGAACTGATTAATCTGTGTTTCATATGTTCAGTAACTTCAATATTTGTGTCACAGCTCTGATTATTATTACTACGCACACACACACACACACAACCAAAACTTCACTGTGTAAAGCAACCATTTAGCTGGAATCATTTAGAGATGTCTTCACTCATGGCTGGCCATTGATGCTGTTGGCCTGAGAGGCTTTCTGATAGCATGACTACCTCAAGGTGGCTGAATTTCCTATATGATGTCACTTTAGAAGCTAAATAGAGATTATGGGGACCAGAGGGTGGGAAAGTAAGAGTGTGGGGAGAACAGTCAGATGGTTCTGGCTGCAGGGTCAGATTTCAGCATCCAAAATACTGATGTTCAAACAGTAAGTAGTAAGGACACATGAACACATATCTCATCCCACCCCACCCATGCCAAGTTGCAAGAAAGTGAGAGTACATTGTAGCAATAATTTATATACTATTACATAAAGATAATTAACATTTACCAAGTGATTACCAGGTACCCATCAAGCCTAACATCCTTGCAAAATAGTTACTATTATTATCCTCACTTTAAAGATTTGGAAACTGAGGCAAGAGAGGTCAGAAACTTGGCTAAGGGCACATAGTAAGCGGCAGAGTCTGATTTCAAATCCAGGCAGTTATAGTCCACAGGTCACTAGGCAACACAGTATTAGACACAATACGATGGGCCAGGTATACACTGTCTTGCATTTTCTATCCACATTCTGTCTAACAGCAGGCAGCAGGAGTTACTGGGAGTTAAATGCAGTCATTACCTTTAGGCAGGAGAGGTCAGACTTCATCATCCTTTACGGTTACCTAATCAAGGCCCCCAGTGACTCCCAGTGGGAGAAGGCTGGATTTGGAATCTGGATTTAGTCACAAGATCTGACTCAAGTCTGTGCTCTGGCATTTGCTAGTTCTGTGACCCCGAAGAAGCCATGTAAAATGAAGATACTAATCCTGTAAATGATAACTGGGGCTTCCCAGGTGGTGCTAGTGGTAAAGAACCTGCCTGCCAATGCAGGAGACACAGGAGGCACGGGTTTGATCCCTGGGTTGGGAAGATCCCCTGGAGGAGGGCATGGCAACCCACTCCAGTATTCTTGCCTGGAGAATCCCACGGACAGAGGAGCCTGGCAGGTTATAGTCCATAGGGTCACAAACGGTTGGACACACTAGCGACTTGGCATGCATGCATCTTCATTACTATGGAATTGTAGGAGAGAGAAAAAGAGTGAACAGGCTTGCCCCCCATGGCTGGGACAGGCAGGGAGAGCGGCAGCCACCAGCCAGAGGAGGACAGCATTCAGACAGAGATCCCTCTGACCACACAGCCGTGAAGTAGTAAATGATGTGGTGAAGTGTGTAAGAAGAAGGTGCATAAGCGGACAGGAACTTCTTGCACAAAATGAAAATGAGCAAGTTGGTCTTCTCTCTCCCCTGCCTATGCCTGCTAGGGGCAGAGATCAAGGGCTGAGAGTGGGCTTCTCCTCCCTCCCCATCCCCTCACAACCCCGTCACCATCAGGGTGTCCTGGAAGGATGGGGCAGGGATGGGGGAAGCAGCGGGAGGTGGGACCACAGGTGAGCTGACACTCCAAGCTCCCAGCTCACGTTCCACTGTCCTATCAAATATTAGTTGTAAAGCAAAGCAATCCAAAGATAAAGTTACTAAGAAGGGTAAGCCAGTGCCCGCAGAGCCTTAAAACCCTCAGTGGCAGGACTGCATAGACCTGACCTGGCTCAGACTCTGGGCAGCTGCGGTTGGGTGGGAGACTCTGCAGCAAAGCCTGGCGGGCTTGGTGGAGGACATGGGGCTGGATATCTGTCTGGAAGTCTCCCAAAGGTAGCATTATAGACTGAGAACACAAAGGATTGTTTTATTAGGTTCCCTGCTTTGGATCTACAGGTTCAGCCCCCTCTGTCCTCTCCAGACCAAGAATGGTCTTTGTATTGGCTTTTGCTGCCCACCCTCTGTTGGGAAGGGGGCTTCCCTGGTGCCTCAGTAGTAAGGAATTTGCCTGCAAATGCAGGAGACGCAAGTTCAATCCCTGATCCAGGAAGATCCCCTAGAGAAGGAAATGGCAACCCACTCTAGTATGCTTGCCGGGAGAATCCCATAGACAGAAGAGCCTGGCGGGCTATAGTCATGGGGTCACAAAGAGTCAGACACGACTGAGCAACTAAATAACAACCACCTATTTTGAGGAGGGTTTTTACACTGATGTTCTAGCACTGAAGTGATTATGCTAAGTGAAAATAAACGTAAGTAAAGGCTGCCTTCCACACTGGGGTCACATGCTGGCTTTAGGGAGCCATTTACATCCATCTATATTTTTCACCGAAGCTTCTGGTGGAGAAGAAATACTATTCACATGTCACTGTTCGACATGCATGTTATTAGATGAAGGACCGCTGAGAAAACATCACCCTCTGGTCAGTTTTAACTCTTCTGTTGCCATACAATTGCTGTTAATGTCACCTTCAGGGAGTGCCTTGTTTAGACAGGGCCACTTTTTTTTTTTTTTGGATCTGATTCGTTTTTCTGAAAATGGCTCCTCAAAATAAATTGCTGTGGGTTCCAGATATATTCCAGATATAAGGATCAACTTTAATCTGACTATAAGATGCGGCCAAAGATATATAATATAAAAACACAAATATATTGCATGGCTGTCTGTAATAGAAGTATTCCTCAGACAGTTTAAATTTATAAACATTGCCTAAGAATGCCTTCCTTATGAATTGTATATTTTACCTAAAATTGTAATATTGGCTCTGGAACATGTTAAATTCTTAATTAATTATTAGAATTTGAGAGGGCTGAATTTCATTTTTTCCAGCCCTATTGAGATATTGACATAACATATGTAAGTTCAAAGTATACAAGATGATGATTTCATACCTGTATATATTGCAAAATTATTACTAGAATTTTAAAAATTAATATTATTCTTTGGATAATTCACATTTCTTTAAAAAAATGTGCAGTCAAAATGTATCATTTCCTAAAAAGTCAGCATCTTTAGACAGAGAAATTCTATCATAGAAGAGCCAGTATGAGAGAGAAACATATATGTAAAAAGATGTTTATCAAAGAATCATTAGTTACAACTGCAAAATACAGAAAAGTACTTAGTTATCCAACAAAGAGTTGGGTTGCAAACTCAGACAAGTTCAGTCAACTTTGGCTGCCTCCAAAGTTCATTCTTAATCTTGAGACTATACTGTGTTTCTAATACCATCACTTATGTAATTATTCTTTTGTTGGATAACTAAGTACTTTTCTGGCGGAAGATATATAAGGATCTTCCTACTCTGCTATCTTGATCATGCCCCTCTGGGGGAAGTTTTTTAAATATAAAAATATTAAGCATTGGAGACTGATTATATGGGAAGGCAGATTTACTACTTAAACTGAAATTACAACCCACTACACTCTTTTCATAAGGCAAGTAGTCAATTCTTTTAAGTGTTTGTATGTGGCATTCTCTTTCCAAGTATACCTCTCTTAAGTAAGTCAGCCAGAGATGTATATAAAAACTGTTAAATAAAGAAGATCAGTAAAGTATTACATATTACAGCCTGCATTGGGAATTAGTGATTCATTGGTGTGGAAGAGCTCTATTTGCAAGCTTGTATCCATCTTGCATTGAGTATCAGACCCCCACCCCCTAAGTTTTAACAAGACACAGTGGTCTCCCACTAGCCTCACAATGGAGTAGTGAATAGAAATGATGTGAGTGACTTGAGCTGCTGCTGCTAAGTTGCTTCAGTCGTGTCTGACTCTGTGCGACCCCATAGACGGCAGCCCATCAGGCTCCCCCATCCCTGGGATTCTCCAGGCAAGAACACTGGAGTGGGTTGCCATTTCCTTCTCCAATGCAGGAAAGTGAAAAGTGAAAGTGAAGTCGCTCAGTTGTGTCCGACTCTTAGTGACCCCATGGACTGCAGCCTACCAGGCTCCTCCATCCATGGGATTGTCCAGGCAAGAGTACTGGAGTGGGTTGCCATTTCCTTCTCCAGAGCGACTTGAGAGTCACACCCATTAAAGGAAAGGAATCACCTCCCTCCATTAGCCCCCAACTAGGGGGCAGGTATGGTGCTCACAAGCGAACAGACCACTTGTCTACAGCAGGAGTCTAGCAGGTGAAGGAAAAAAAACCAGAAGAGACCTGGGTCCCTGGATGATGTCATGAACAGAGACACTTTCATGTCCCAGACTCCGTATTTCATGAGAGAAAAATTCAATCTATTTTGCAATATTGTATTTTGGGGTCTTCTGTAACAGTAGCTTAGTTTTGAATCATTAAAAAAAAATACATTGGGATCAGAAATACTATCCTGCAGGCGTTAAAAAAAAAAAAACAACACTATATCACTTTAACAATTGTGTGATCCCTTAACAATTTTGTTAAGATGGGTCCTTTAACAATTGTGGGACAGGCAGTGAGGAGATGATATTGCGGGCAGAAAGGCTGATGACCTTTGGCAAACCATAGCGAAACACTGGTCGGACTGGTTCCTGTGATGACCTGGAAGACAGGTTACATGCTTACCAGTTCTGCTTCTCTGGGGTAAAGTGAGACAAAACTAGAATGCTGGTTTCTGGCGGCTGATTCTTGCTGCTTTTAGCAGAGGGCGACACAGTTTGGCAAGGATTTGTGTTTCCAGCTGAGACAGGAGGAAATACAACCCCGGTAGGGATGTCCCCTGTGCTTGGGGCTGCCATCTGAATTGACTAGAAGTCTTGTAATTTAGGCCTCATGGAGCTGGAAAATTGAACTGCTTCAGAACCATAAACAGAAAGAGATAAACTGTGTCTCGGAGCCTTTCTCCAGGGCCTGTTGTTAATGGAACCAGAGGAGCCAATACGATGGCAAATATAGAATTAAGCGTGTTGTTGTCTCACCCTAGCCTGTTATTTTCAATGACCTCAAAGTTGCTACTGAATTAGAGAGAGAATGGTCCAAGTTTAGAGATGAGTAAACAAATGCATTCATAAACTTAAGACCGATGCAGACGAGATCGTGGGCTATCCTTACATGCTCATGGCAGTGACTGGGAGCAGACAGTCTAGGAAACTGCTAAGAACTTTGAAAGAATTATGGGATCAAAGAAACCACAAACCTGGCCTGCCGAAGCTGTAATTTTCTGGTCCCTAAAGCAACCCCCAGGAGAGTTGTGTGTCCCCAAGTAAGGCATGCTCCCCCACACTCACTGTGGCCACAGAAGTTAATGGACAGGCAGAGTCTCTGAGAGGTCAGTGGACAAAGGGCTGTCTCCCAGAGGAGAGAAGCAGTGTCTGCAGACCAAGGAATTTTCTTCCTTGGCCGTCGTAGCTCCTTCCCAGTAAGATTTCATCACTCTTAAGAACCATAATGATTTTTTTTCCCCCCTCCCATTTACCCTTTTTCCATTTGGTTTTGTTTTTAAATTGCAGCTGTCTTGCTTGACTCCCCTGTTGAACACTGAAGTATGGGGAAGATGCCAGAAAACATGTCCATGAGTTTAAAATTTCCCAGATCTGGGCACCTCCAGCCCTGATGGAGAGGACTTAATGCCACCCAGAAATCTTGAACTGTGGGTTGGACCCAGTAGTTGAATGGTGTTTGAGGCTGTCCCCTTGGTGAAGGAGTGAGTCTGTTCTATGTATGGTCAGCAGGACACACAGTGATCAGGAGACTTGAGAGCTGGGATGGCAATTGCTCCCAGTATCAATTTTCTCCTTACATTTAGTAACAAGCTATGCCATGCTGGGGTTTTACAAGATACATGGTGGGGCAATGGGGCACTAGCCTTTCCCAGCCTCCCTTAGAACTAAATGTAGCCGTGTGGTTGAATGTTGGCAAATGGCAAGTGGGCAGAATTAAGAAAAGAACAAAATCACTACTAAAGCACATCCTTAAAAGAGGGAAGCTGCTTGCTTTCCTCTTCTGTATCTCCTTCACTTTGGTTGCCCTGCGATGTGATGCTGTTAGATCTGCTTCAGCCTTGTGGACCAGAGCAATGCCTCAGGGATGTGGGTGCAGACCTGGGTCCCTGGGCAACCACAGGCACAGAGCTGCCTTAGGCCCCTGGAAACCCTGTCCACCACGCATCGATCACAGAAAACAAAAAGGCAGGTATCATTATGGAACCACTGCATTGGGGGGTCTCGTGGTAATAGTGGCCAAGCTACCCTAAAAACTCAGGACACAAAAGAAATCCCAAGCCAAAATGTGCCTTTAAATATATACACTATACGTTAAATATATACACTATCATGTGTAAAATAGACGGCTGGTGAGAAGTTGCTACATAACACAGGGAGCCAAGTCTGGGGCTCTGCGAGGACGTAGAAGGGAGGGATGGGGGAAGGGGAGGGAGGCTCAAGAGAGACGGGATATATGTATCAGTTCAGTTCGTTCGCTCAGTCGTGTCCGACTCTTTGTGACGCCAGGCCTCCCTGTCCATGACCAACTCCCAGAGTTTACTCAAACTCATGTCCATCGAGGCGGTGATGCCATCCAGCCATCTCATCCTCTGTCATCCCCTTCTCCTCTCACCCTCAATCTTTCTGAGCATCAGGGTCTTTTCTAATGGCTTAAGTCTTCGCATGAGGTGGCCAAAGTATTGGAGTTTCAGCTTCAGCATCAGTCCTTCCAATGATCACCCAGGACTAATCTCTTTTAGGATGGACTGGTTGGATCTCCTTGCAGTCCCAGGGACTCTCAAGAGTCTTCCCCAACACCACAGTTCAAAAGCATCAATGGTTGTTTCATGTTAATGTATGACAAAACCCACTACAATATTGTAAAGTAATTAGCCTCCAACTAATAAAAATAAATGAAAAAAAAAAAAGCATCAATTCTTCAGCACTCAGCTTTCTTTAGATTCCAACGCTCACATCCATACATGACTACTGGAAAAACCATAGCCTTGACTAGACGAACCTTTGTTGGCAAAGTAATGTCTGCTTTTTAATATGCTATCTAGGTTGGCCATAACTTTCTTTCCAAGGAGTAAGCATCTTTTAATTTCATGGCTGCAGTCACCATCTGCAGTGATTTTGGAGCCCCCCCCAAAATAAAGTCAGCCACTGTTTCCCCATCTATTTCCCATGAAGTAATGGGACCAGATGCCATGATCTTAGTTTTCTGAAAGTTGGGCTTTAAGCCAACTTTTTCACTCTCCTCTTTCACTTTCATCAAAGACTTTTTAGTTCCTCTTCACTTTCTGCCCTAAGGGTGGTGTTGTCTGCATATCTGAGGTTATTGATATTTCTCCCAGCAATCTTGATTCCAGCTTGTGCTTCTTCCAGTCCAGAGTTTCTCATGATGTACTCTGCATAGAAGTTAAATAAGCAGGGTGACAATATACAGCCTTGATGTACTCCTTTTTCTATTTGGAACCAGTCTATTGTTCCATGTCCAGTTCTAACTGTTGCTTCCTGACCTGCATATAGGTTTCTCAAGAGGCAGGTCAGGTGGTCTGGTATTCCCATCTCTTTCAGAATTTTCCACAGTTTATTGTGATCCACACAGTCAAAGGCTTTGGCATAGTCAATAAAGCAGAAATAGATTTTTTTTTGGAACTCTCTTGCTTTTTTGATGATCCAGCAGATGTTGGCAATTTGATCTCTGGTTCCTCTGCCTTTTCTAAAACCAGCTTGAATGTCTCAAAGTTCATGGTTCACGTAATGCTGAAGCCTGGCTTGGAGAATTTTGAGCATTACTTTACTAGCATGTTAGATTAGTGCAATTGTGTGGTAGTTTGAGCATTCTTTGGGATTGCCTTTCTTTGGGATTGAAAACTGGCTTTTTCCAGTCCTGTGGCCACTGCTGAGTTTTCCAAATTTGCTGGCATATTGAGTGCAGCACTTTCACAGCATCATCTTTTAGGATTTGAAATAGCTCAACTGGAGTTCCATCACATCCACTAGCTTTGTTTGTAGTGATGCTTTCTAAGGCCCACTTGACTTCACATTCCAGGATGTCTGGCTCTAGGTGAGTGATCACACCATTGTGATCATCTGGGTCGTGAAGATCTTTTTTGTACAGTTCTTCTGTGTATTCTTGCCACCTCTTCTTAATATCTTCTATTTCTTAATATCTTCTTAATATCTTCTGTCCATACCATTTCTGTCCTTTATCGAACCCATCTTTTCATGAAATATTCCCTTGGTATCTCTAATTTTCTTGAGGAGATCTCTAGTCTTTCCCATTCTGTTGTTTTCCTCTATTTCTTTGCCTTGATCACTGAGGAAGGCTTTCTTATCTCTCCTTGCTATTCCTTGGAACTCTGCATTCAAATGGGAAGATCTTTCCTTTTCGCTTCTCTTCTTTTCACATGAATCAAGGCAAATTGGAAGTGGTCAAACAGGAGATGGCAAGAGTGAATGTCAACATTCTAGGAATCAACGAACTAAAATGGACTGGAATGGGTGTATTTAACTCAGATGACCATTATATCTACTACTGTGGGCAGGAATACCTTAGAAGAAATGGAGTAGCCGTCATGGTCAACAAAAGAGTCTGAAATGCAGTACGTGGATGCAATCTCAGAAATGACAGAATGATCTCTGTTCGTTTCCAAGGCAAACCATTCAATTGCACGGTAATCCAAGCCTATGCCCCAACCAGTAACGCTGAAGAACCTGAAGTTGAACAGTTCTATGAAGACCTACAAGACCTTTTAGAACTAACACCCAGAAATGATGTCCTTTTCATTATAGGGGACTGGAATGCAAATGTAGGAAGTCAAGAAACACCTGGAGTAACAGGCAAATTTGGCCTTGGAGTACGGAATGAAGCAGGGCAAAGGCTAATAGAGTTTTGCCAAGAGAATGCACTGGTCATAGCAAACAACCTCTTCCAACAACACAAGAGAAGACTCTACACATGGACATCAGCAGATGGTCAACACTGAAATCAGATTGATTATATTCTTTGCAGCCAAAGATGGAGTAGCAATATACAGTCAGCAAAAATAAGACTGGGAGCTGACTGTGGCTCAGATCATGAACTCCTTATTGCCAAATTCAGACTTAAATTGAAGAAAGTAGGGAAAACCACTGGACCATTCAGGTATGACCTAAATAAAATCCCTTATGATTACACAGTGGAAGTGAGAAATAGATTTAAGTGACTAGATCTGATAGAGTGCCTGACGATATATGTATAGTTATGGCTAATTCGCATTGTTGTTGTATGCCAGAAGCTGCCATAACATTGTAAAACAATTTTCCTCCAATTAAAAAATAATGTAAAAAAATGTATGCAGGCATAAAAAGAAGCTGAAAAATTAAATATCACAACATTTATTTCTGGATAGTGATAGTATGAATAATTATAGTTTCTTCTTTGTATTTTCCCATATTTTCCTGATTTTACTTTGCATAAATAGTATTTTTATAATCAAACAGGCACCTATTGGCTATTTTTTTCAAGATATATAACCACAATCACACGTTTCTCTCCCTCCCTCTTCAGTACTCATATTTTCTCCAATGACCAATGCTTTTTCAAAGCTGGAAGCATTAGACCAAAAAAATGCCCTGAGGAAACTCTAAGTGCTTTTCCTTATCTTTTAATGCCATAAGACCTGCTCAATGCTTGGCTGACATCTATCAGAAGACTTCAAATTTCACAGGAAAACTAGAAGAATAACCACCAGCCGATTGCCAGAGCTTAAAAACAACCCTCAGACATCTGCTAAGGCACCCCCAGACTAACAAAGTGGGCAGTTACAGGAAGACAAATGGCCTATTGAAAATTTGCCCACATTTGCTTTCTCTCCAGAAGCCATTTGGCAAACATGTTTCTCATGCTTTATACATGGCTGTCATGATTGTTTTCAGAAAGTATTTTCATGATCTGCTTAAAATCGTTTTTCTCTTCATACATTCAATCATTCATTGGAAAGAGTGCAGGTTAAATCACCTCTTTACCCCACCCACTTCCTGTGTCCTTACATAGGTATTTTGCATCAATGACACCAGCAATGACTAGCCTCCCTGCTTCCTGTCTCGACTCTTTTTAGTACAGTCTCTACTCAGCAATCAGAGCTGTCCTTTAAAAAGACATGTCTGATTCCATCACTGCTCTTCTTAATGGTTTCTATTGCTTTTAAGATCAAGTCTAATGACTCACAGATCCTTCATGATCCAAGCTGTGCCTGCATCTACAAGCTCCTCTGCAAACACAATTCCTTAATCCCTCTGCCCCAGCAAACACACCCTAATATTCAATGATTGTGATAATAATTCTATATCATTTATAATACATTGTGCATGCTCATTTGCTAAATTGTGTCTGACTCTTTGTGACCCCATGGACTGTAGCCCACCAGGCTCCTCTGTGCCTGGGATTCCCCAGGCAAGAATACTGGAGTGGGTTGCCATGCCCTCCTCCAGGAGATCTTCCAGAGCCAGGGATTGAACCCATGCCTCTTGCGTTGGCAGGTGGGTTCTTCACCACTCAGCCACCGGGGAAGCCCCATCCTGCTCCTTAGTCACTTAGTAATCTCCTTGGTTTTCAGATTGATTGTCTTGGAATCATGGTGCCTGTGTAGAAGCAATCCTTATTTTATTTAATGACGTTCTGAAGGAAAATAAAAGCCAAAATAATGGTGACAGTTTGGATATGCCAAAGAGAAGCCATAAAGTGCTTCCTTTAAGTAAAAAGATGAAAGGTTTTGACTTAATAAGGAAAGAAAGAAAACTATGCTGAGATAACTAAGATCTATGGTAAGAATGGATCTTCTATCCACGAAATTTTAAAGAAGGAAAAAGATATTTGTACTAGTTTTCCTGTTGCGCCTCAAACTGCAAAAGATAAGGCCACAGAGCACAATAAGGGCTTAGTTAAGATGAAAAAGACATTCAATTTGTACGATGTTTGAAGAAAGACCACATTCACATAACTTTACCAGAGTCTATTGTTACAATTAGTCTATTGTTTTTATTGTTAATCCCTTATTGTGCCTAATTTATAAATTGAACTTTATCACAGGTATGTACGTGTAGGATGAAGAAGTATTCTTGTATTCTTGCCTGGGAAATCCCATGGATAGAGGAGCCTGGTGGGCTACAGTCCATGGGATCGCAAAGAGTCAGACACGACTCAGTGACTAAACAACAATGTGTAGGAAACAACAATGTGTAGGAAATAAAAACAACACAGTATATACAGGGTATAGAACTATCTGTGGCTTCAGGCATCCACTGGGGGACTTAGATCGATTGTATCACTCATGGAAAAGGCTGGGCAGCTATAACCCACTCTGCCCAGATATATCCCTGGGGAACTAGGGAAACAGCACTGAAGTTTGTTTCTAAAAGAAGAAAAGAAAAATCCTGAGGTTTTCAGCGATGTGCTTGAACTCACCTAGTTGGAAGAGATGGTAACAGAGAACAACCTAACGCACAAGAGTTTTGCCTGGTATAAGCCACCACCCTGCACACCCTCCAACACTTGCTTAGTAATCAGTAGCTTTGGAGAACTATCCCACTGACATTCATCACTCTAGACTCCAGTTCTCGAACCATCCTACCAGACATTATTTCCTTTTTTTTTAAAACAATAATTGCAAACCTAGAGGCATTAAATAACTTTAACGTCACAAAATCACCAGGTTGCAAGTATTCCAAGGTCCTGTAGTTTAAAGGGCTGTACAGGCATAGCCAGTTGATGTTGCCGACTCAGTTCCAAACCACTGCAATACAGTGCACATTGCAATAAGGCGAGTCACATGAATTTGTTGCTTCCCCGTACAGATACACATACATAACATATGCGCAGTTAGGTCTACACTGTGCTATAGTCTATTAAGTGTGTGATAGCATTATGTTTATAAAAAGAATGCCCACAGCTTAATTTTAAAAATGTTTTATTGCTCAAAAATGCGAACCATCATCTCTGCCTTCAGTGAGTTGTCATCTTTTTGCCATAGTAACATTAACGACTGTTGATCACAGATCACCATAACAACTATAATAATAATGAAAAAGGCTGAAACATTGTGAGAATTACCAAAATGTAACTTTGACACAGAGACTTGAAGTGAGCAAACGGGGTCGGAAAAATGGCACTCGTAGACTTGCTCAATGCAGGGTTGCCACAGATCTTCAATCTGTAAAAAATGCAGTGTCTGTGAGGCGCAATAAGGCAATAATGTGCAATACAACGGAGTACGCCTGCATTTTCTTTAAACCCTCCCTGACCCGCTGTGCTGTGCTGCCTGAAAAGACCACATGCAGTCTTCAGCAACACAGGGAAGCCCGTAGGGATCCCCGAATTCTGAACCATAGCCCGGATGAGAGGTGGAAGAAAAATGCCACATATATGACCTCTCTTACCTCTCCATGAGTTGACAAGATGATTTATAGATGGAAGTCACATGTGAAAAAACACTGGAATACATGTCAGCATGGTGTGTGAATCACATGGCCATAGCCACAGATGCCTATGTGTAACCTTATCTATACATGGAGAGGGGGGTAAATCAGACGTAAATAGGCCTCTGCTCTCCCCTAAGCAAATTCAGATACTGACCTTGGGTTTTGCACTTCTTTCGGTCAGAGCATTGCCTTGCTGAGCGCCATTCCTTTTTTTTCTTTTTTTTTGTGACTTTTTTTTTTTCCATTTATTTTTATTAGTTGGAGGCTAATTACTTTACAATATTGTAGTGGTTTTTGTCATACATTGACATGAATCAGCCATGGATTTACATGTGTTCCCCATCCCGATCCCCCCTCCCACCTCCCTCTCCGCCCGATCCCTCTGGGTCTTCCCAGTGCACCAGCCCTGAGCACTTGTCTCATGCATCCAGCCTGGGCTGGTGATCTGTTTCACCATAGATAATATACATGTTTCGATGCTGTTCTCTGGAAACATCCCACCCTCGCCTTCTCCTACATTCTTATATGAAAGAAGTTGGGCATTTCACTGATTTGTTTGAACTATGAACCAAGGGCTACCAGGAAATAGGATGGACACTGTGGAGAGTCTTATTGGAATCTGTGACACAGTGAGACAATCTAGTATTGATAATACCTAAACGAGTGCTGACTTCATGAGGGCCATTTTGTTCTGTTCTTAATGAGTTTTTATTGGAGTATAGCTGATTTACAAGGTTGTGTTGTTTTCTGCTGTACAGAAAAGGGAATCAGCTATACACACTCATACACCCACTCCTTTTAAGATCCTTTCCCCATATAGGCCCTTATAGAGCACTGAGTTCCCAGCGCTGAACGGCAGGTCTTCATTAGTTATCTATTTTATGTATGGTGGTGTATATATGTCAACCCCAATCTCCCAGTTTATCTTTCCCTCCCCTTACCCCTTGGGAAACATACGTTTGTTTTCTACATCTGTGACTCTATTTCTGTTTTGTAAATAAGTTCATTTGTACCATTGTTTTAGATTCCACATATAAGAGATCTCATATGATATTTGTCTTTCTCTGCCTGACTGACTTTACTCAGTATGACGAACTCTAGCTCCAACCACGTCACTGCAAATGGCATTATAATGAGTGCCATTTTGAATCTTAAAATCCTTGAAGTCATCTCAAAACATCTTGTTATTTGAGAAAATATCTCACAAATACAGAAGAAGTTGAAAATTACCATTTCAGTCTGACTAAAAGGCAATCTTTATGCTGGTTTGGAGTGAGTATTTTGAAGTCAAGCTACTCATTTTACACTGAGAGATGATTTTTATCAACTCACCCTTCATGAGTCACCTCATCCCTTTATGTTGTGAGCATTAAATGATACAATGTGTAGAAAGCATTTTGTACCACATCTGGGCACATAGTGAATGGTAGATCTCAAAAAGTGTTGATTACTGAGCAAGCGGGTGAGGGAATAAAATGGATGGGGTTATGCCAAAGCTCAGACTTATTGGGAAGTTCTCTTTAGGCCTTGAAAACTCTGTGGTCTGGTTTGTTACCATCTCTTCCTAACTAGACAAGTTTAAATGAATCGCTGAAAACTTCAGGATTTTTCTTTTCTACATTTTGACAAGGACCATGCCATTTCTGTGGCTCTCCAGGAATCTTCACAAGTGGGGTAACTTACTAGCGCCATATACAGGGTTCACGTGAAGGTACCTTACAGCAACGGGAATGTCTGCAAGATTTCCTGGTAGGATCAAGAAAGAAAAACTGAGAATTCTTCACACGGCACTCCCCATGGCTTCCCAGAGTAGACTGTGTTTTAGAATAGAGAAAACCGCAGGGTGTAAATGTTCTCTGGGAACCACTTGAACGCACGTCTAGAAAGCACACCAGAAGAATAAACTTCTCACATGCGGTCCTCAGTCCTTTCATCAATAATTTTAGCTTCAGCCCTGTCAGACTCAATTGGTCTGGCTGTAAGTATAGCTTTGCAGGCAAGCTAGTTCTGGTTCAGGCAGCAATAAATCACTGATAAGCACAAGTGAACTGGGTTTTCTTCCCAGAACCTAGTCTCAAATCATCTCTTAGCACATGCCCCGAAACTGGCATATTTTAGCTGACTGCCAAAAAAAAAAGAAAGAATATATCAGCAAGCCAACTGGCCTCTGACCTGCACCTAGTGATGGAATCTCTGCCTCTAGTGACTTTCATTTGAAGCTTGGAGAAAAACATAAATGTGAACAGAAAATGCAGTAACATAAAGATTGGCCATGCGAGAGAAGTCCTTCTCAAATGTCTTCAATAGTTCAGTGATCCTTGGACGCAAGCCCGCTGTTCAGAGCAGGAAGACCATAGATTGCAACTTCTTCAGGGTCAGTGCTTTGGCTTCTTACCTCCTGTTTACTGGGGCAGAAGAGAACTTAGGAGACTGAGCAGCTGTGTCTGTTAGACAAAGGTTTATACAGACTCTATCAGGGTCCTGCATGTCTATACAGACTAGATCAGGATCCTGCATGTGGTGGGTTATCACTGGCAGGTTCCAAACCCCAGAAAGTCCCCCTCCTGCTCTTCATCTGCCTCCTTTCTTTCCATTAACAGTAACGACCTTAAAGAAAAGAGAGACTGCTTCTAATATAATTAAATTACATTAGAAAAATATGCCTCGGAGACGAATGTGCTAAAATCATAAGACAGTTCAAATTGTAGACGAGATCCAGGTGGCAATTACCTCTCCTAACAACCTCCTTCCCATGATCAATTGTCACTGTGATTGACAGCTGGCTGCAAAACGCCTGTGTAAGTCAGAAAGCTGGGGAAAGGCTGAGGCCAGACGTCTGTGAGCCTGCTCGGGACAGTAGGAGCTGAAGAACACCCCTTGGATGACAGTCTCTCACATCCCAAGAACTGTCACTTTCAGGACATGGTATCTCTGTGTGTATCACAGAGGCTGCTTGTCTGACATGCCTGCTAACCATTCCTGCTTATACTAGCCCCCTGCCAGTCAGATCATGACCCTGTCTTAAATACAAGCCCCACATCTGTCCATTGAATCTTCTGACCTAGAGGTTGGCTAAAGTATAAACAACTCTTAATGTGGTGTTAAACTGGGATTTGGGTCTGGCTTCTGTTACTCACTATCTGGGTGACTAAAGTAATCTAGTCTGTGAGATGGGGACAAAATGGGGATAGCCTTTGCTCTGCTCAGTTTATGAGGTTGTGAGAGGCAAGTGAACACATGTCTTTTATGTGTTTTATGGATGAGAAGAGATGTTGGATGGAAGAGGTGATGGGGATGCTGAGTTACAGAGAGTGTTTGCGTCAACAGTTTTCAGTACAAGTGAGACCGTGGGCGTGGGACACTTTTGTGCCCCTGTCTATTCATTTCAACAATACAGAATGACTAGTCTTTCATCTGTATTGGCTTCCCTGGTGGATCAGGTGGTAAAGAATCTTCCTGTAATGCAGGAGACCTGGGTTTGATCCCTGGGTCAGGAAGATTCCTTGGAGAAGGAAATGATAACCCACTCCAGTATTCTTGCCTGGAGAATTCTATGGACAGAGGAGCCTGGCAGGCTACAGTCCTTCCTTGGGGTCGCAAAGAGTCGGACACAACTGAGCAACTAACAGTCTTTCATCAGATTGTTTTCCTTTTGCTCCTAGGTGCACAGCTAGACTGAATTTCCCATTCTCCTTTACTCTTCGATATGGCTACCTAGTAAATTCCCGCCAGTGGAATGTGGGTGGAATAACCGCAATTACTCCTGGGATGTGTATGTCGTTTGAGCACTATGCAACTTCTTAAACCTGGGGAATCTGATTGGACACAGCCACTCTCATTTCCTGTTGTGCATTGATCTCCACATGGAAACTGCTTTTTCTAGCAACAGTGGTTGAAAACCTAGATTCAAAAAGACATGGCATTATCAGTGATACTGGCATCACACTGGTGTAAGGTGTTCCTCTTTTGATCCTCTCCTTCTGATAGCAAAATAGACATCCATTCATGAACAAAAGCGCTTTTGTGGGTATTGTGGGATCTAACATCAAGAGCCCCAGGACCTGCCCACCCGTGCACCCAGTAATAGGAAGACAGACCTTGGTATGGGCTGTGGAATGAGGTGCGCCAGAAAACCTGCCCTAACCCCTCTTGCTGCAATCAGAAAAACAAACAAACAAACAAATCAGAAGAGTGCTGACTCAGTAGATACACAAGCAGGAGACAGATTTGCAGAGGCTCAACCACCTGGGAAGGAGAGTCCAGCGAAACATTGGAGCAAAATATATATATATATATATTTGTATATATATAGTCATGTATGGATGTGAGTTGGACCATAAAGAAGGCTGAACATCAAAGAATTGATGCTTTTGAACTGGGTATTGAAGAAGACTCTTGAGAGTCCCTTTGACTGCAAGGAGATCAAACCAGTCAATTCAAAAGGAAATCAGTTCTGAACATTCATTGGAAGGACTGATGCTGCAGCTGAAGCTCAAATACTTTAGCCACCTGATGTGAAGAGCCAACTAACTGATGCTGGGAAAGATAGGAGGCAGGAGGAGAAGGGGGCAAAAGAGGATGAAATGGTTGGATGGCATCACCAACTCAATGGACATGAGTTTGAGCAAGCCCAGGGAGATGGTGAAGAACAGGGAAGCCTGGCAGCTGCAATCCACGGAGTCACAAAGAGTTGGACATGACTGAACGACTGAACAACAACAACAAATGTATATATATATGCATCCATGCTAAGTCACTTCATCTGGGACCCTGTGGGGCCCCACGGACATAGCCCACCAGACACATCTGTCCATGGAATTCTCTACGCACGAACCCTGGAGTGGGTTGCCAAGCCCTCGTCCATGGGGTCTTCCTGACCCAGGGATCGGAACCATGTCTGTTACATCTTCTGCATTGGCAAGTGGGCTCTTTACCGCTAGTGCCACCTGGGAAGCCATATATATATGTGGCTTATATATATATACATGTATATATATATATTTATATATGACTTAATTATAGTGGAGGTGGCGGTAAAATACACTTTCCCAGCCACTTCTACCAAGGAACACTGCACAGAGTTTGATGCATATGGTCGTGGCAAGCTCTCCCTCAGGAGAAAAGGATAGCAGTGAGTGAGTGCCTGGCAACCCCAGCTGTGTCATGCCTGGAGAAACCCATTTCGCTCCAGGAGCACCCAGAGTGCTGAGTCAGAAACTCCACGACTAGGGGGCGGGGGAGATTGGGGAAGAGGCAGGAAAGGGACAAGGTTCCTGCTGACTGTGGTCATCAGGAAGTCCACCCAGGACCCTCTGGGATACCATAGGCAGGAATCTCCCCAGGCCTGTGGGCACCCCCAGGAACCAAGTGCTAAACCTGTGCCTCCTCCAGTTCCGCGGCTGCCTCCTTGCACATGCAGCCCTGTGTGGTGGTGAGAGTTCTGGTAGGCAGGGAGCATGCTCAGAAAAGAGGACACAGGCTGTGGGCAAGAGAGAAGCCACATACTTGAGCCATAGCACCACCTTCTGGAAAACAAAAAGAAGACTCCAGTAGTCAGCTTGGGTGACTTAAAAGAACCAGAGAGAATGTGAAAGCTTAAGAATCCAGCCACAAGAGGGAACAAAAAGAATAGAGCAGCTGTACCCATACAAAGACAGATAAACCCACAGATAATACCACCAAACATAATACCCATCACTTTGTTCTTTATGACCCCATGGACTGTAGCCCGCCAAGCTCCTCTGTCCGTGGAATTCTCCAGGCAAGAATACAGGAATGGGTTGCCATTTCCTTCTCCAGAGGATGTTCCCAACCCAGGGATGGAACCCGGGTCTCCTGCATTGCAGGCAGGTTCTTTACCATCTGAGCCACTGGGGAAGCCCACCCATTCTGAAGGCAACAAGCAAAGAGGAGTTGGGCTTCCCAGGTGGCACCAGTGGTAAAGAAACCACCTGCCAGTGCAGGCAATGCAAGAGACGCAGGTTCAGCTGCTGGGTTGGGAAGATCCCCGGGACGAGGGCATGGCAACCTACTCCAGTATTCTTGCTAGAGAATTCCATGGACAGAGCGTGGCAGGCTACAGTCCATGGGGTCACAAAGAGTTAGGAATGCATGCACTTTCTCTTCAAATGCAAAAGCAGCAATGCAAAGCTGCAAGGAATGAGAAAGATCAAGAAAACATGCCATTGCAAAGAGAAAAATAATGATTCTTCAATTATCATATCATTATTATCATAACTGAGCTCAAAGGCAAGGAATTCTGTGATGTGGTGATAAAGAATTCAAAATATATGTTTTGAAGAAACTCAATAAACTACAAAAAACTCAGAAAGATAATTCAATGAAATTTCAAGAAAAAAATACAGATCAAAATGAGGGTTTTTTCCCCAAATGTATAGATATTATTTAAAAAACAAACAAACAAACAAACAAAAAAAACAGAGGTCTGGAGCTGAAGAACTTGAAGAATGAAATTTTTTTAAAAATGCAATAAAGAACATCTGCACTACAGTAGAGTGAGTAGAAGACAGAATTAGAGGATTAGAGGAGAGAAAATTTGAAATAACCCAGTTAGAGAAGAACAAAGAATGAAGAATGCCCACATGATCTATGGGATTCCATAAAAAAAGAAGTAGCTGAATACCTGGTATTATAGAAGAAGAAGAGAGCAAATCATTTATTTAAAGAAATAGTAGCCAAGAACTGTCCAAATCTGAAATGAAAAGAGAATCGGACATCAAATATCACTAAGCTAATAGATCACCGTATTGTATCAAAGATCTTCTCCAAGAAGATCTCAATTGTTCAGTTGCTCAATCGTATCTGACTCTTTGTGACTCCATGGACTGCAGCATGCCAGGCTTCCCTGTCCTTCACCATTTCCCAGAGCTTGCTCAAACTCATGTCCATTGAGTTGGTGATGCCATCCAACCATCTCATCCTCTTTTCGTCCCCTTCTCCTGCCTACAATCTTTCCCAGCATCAGGGTCTTTTCCAACGAATCAGTTCTTCACATCAGGTGGCCAAAGTATTGGAGCTTCAGCTTCAGCATCAGTCCATCAAGTAAATATTCAGCATTGATTTCCTTTAGGATTGACTGACTTGATCAATTATAATATAATTGTCAAAAATTTAGGATAAAGAAAGAATTCTATATGCAGTCAGGGGGAAAGAAAGACATTACAACCTACAAAGGAACTTCCATTAGCCCATCTATAGATTTTTAGCAGAAACCCTACAGACCAGGAGAAAGTAAAATGACATAATGAATGTGTTGAAAGAAAAAAACTGCCAGTCAAGACTACTCTATTCAGGGAAGTTATCATTCAGACATGAAAAGAAAAAAATCTTTTTTTCCCCTAAAAAAACAAAAACTGAGGCATTTTACCATACTTTTCCAACTTTGCAAGAAATGCTGAAAGGAGTTCTCAAGCTGAAATGAAAAGATATGAAAACATACAAAAGTATACCACACACTGGCAAAGGTAAATATAAACCAGACGTAGAAAACTTAAAAATCTATAAGAGGATAATGTGTTAACCACTGAACTATAGTATAAATATAAAAAAAAGACTATTAAAAATTATAGCTAGTGTACTGGGTCAAAGAATACATGGTATAAAAAAGTAAATAATGAAATAAAACTATTAAAGGAGAAGAGTGAAGGGAAAAGATTTTGTAGATGATTGAACAAAATGTGCTATCAGCTTAAAACAGACTGTTTTGTCTAAAGATGTCTTGTGTAAGCCTCATGGTAGCCACAAAGTAAAAAATATAATACCTAGGAATAAATTTAACCAAGGAACTGATAGCCTTTTCCCATCAAAGGAGCCAGGATGCTCTTCAGTTCAGAGACCAAATCAATATAGAAAAAAATCCTAAAATTTGTGTGAAATCATAGAAGACCCCTAACAGCTAAAGTAATCATAAGAAAAAAATAAAGCTGGAGGTATTGCACTTTTAGATTTCAAGCAAAACTATAGTAATTTTAATAAAATAGAATGGTACAAGTAAATAGATATACACACTAATGATACAGAATTGAGAGCGAAGAAATAAACTGCATATATGGTCAACTAATATTTGGCAAGGAAACCAAGTCTCCTGCATTGTCAGGCAGGTTCTTTACCACTAGTGCCCCCTGGGAATCCCTTGGCAAGGAAACCAAGAACATTCAACAAGGAAAGGATAGTCTCGTCAGTAAGTTGTATTGAGAAATTTAGATAGCCACGTGCAGAAAAATAAAATTTAACCCTTATATTACACCACTCATAAAAATTAACTGGAAGTGGATTAAAGACTTAAACATAAGACTCAATACCCTAAAACTCCTAGAAGAAAATATAGAGAAGAAACTCCTTGACATTAGACTAGGCAATAATTTCTTAAGCATGATAGCAAAAGCAAAAGTAACCAGTGGAAAACTCAGTAAGTGAAACTATATAACACTAAAAAACTTCTGCAGAGCCAAAGAAATGAAAATGAAAAGGCAACCTACAGGATGAGAGAAAAAATATTTAGAAGCCATGTATCAGATAAAGGGTTAATATAAATATATAATAACACATAATTCAATGAGGAAATACAAAACAATATAATTAAAAAATGGGCAGAGAAATTAAATAGAGCTTTTTCCAAAGAAGACATTTAAATGACCAACAAGTACGTGAAAAGACGGTAAACATCACTAATTCTTAGGAAATGCAAATCAAAACCATGAGACGTCACCTCATACGTGTCAGAATGGCTATCATCAAGAAGACAAGAGGTAACAAGTGTTGGTAAGGATGTGGAGATAAAGGAATCCTTGTACACGGTTGGCAGGAACATAAATTGGTGTAGCAACTATGGAAAACAGCATGAAGTTTTCCTAAAAGATTAAAAACAGAACCATCATATGGTTCATCAATTCCAATCCTGGGTATATATCCAAAGGAAATGATAACAGGAGCTCAAAGAGATATAAGTATTCCCATGTTTACTGCAGCATTATTCACAATAGGCAAGCTATGGAAAAACATAAGTGACCATCAATGAATAAATGGATAAAGAAATGTAAGCCTCACACACACACACACACACACACACACACACACACACACACACACAGAGGAATACTATTCAGCTGTAAGAAAGAAGGAAATCCTGCCATTTGTGACAACATGGATAAACCTTGAGGGCATTATGCTAAGTGAGATAAGTCACATAAGGAAAGAGACACACTGTATGATATCACTTATATGTAGAATCTAAAAAAGCTGAACTTGTAGAAACAGAGAGTAGAATGGTGGTTACTGAGGGCTGGGTTGAGGGCGTGTAGAGGAAGTGTGGAGGTGTTGTTTGAGGATATAAACTGGGAACTAGTAGATAAATAATTCCTGGAGAGCTAATGCACAGCATAGTGATGACAGTTAACAATATTGAATTATAAACTTCAAAGTTCCTAAGAGACTAGATCTTAAAAAACACACCAAAAAATGATGTGATAGAGGTGTTAGCTAATGTTATAGTGGTAATTTATACTGCAATATAAATATGTGGCATGTCAGTACATCATATAAATTAATCTTACACAATGTTATATGTCAATTGTATTTCAATAAAATAATAGAGGACTTTATAAATGAGTAATGGTTTAATGACGAAACTGCAATTACCTTAAGCTAGCAGTTTTCGCAGTGTTCAACAAAGGCATTGTATAGCTGTGTTTCCTTAAAATGTTTTAAATAGCGTGTGGCACCCCTGTGAATTCACTGCAACACCCCATGGCATGGCGTGCACACTTTGGAAACCATGACTCCTTGTTTTTCTCCAACTACCACTTGGATGGAAAGAATTTGAGGGCTTAGAGACTGGAACAACAAGATGGAGACTGGACCCCTGTGTCTCCATGGAAGGGGAGGCATTCCAGAAAAACACTTAAAAAAGGAACTCCTGCTTCAGCCTGGAGCTAGAATGAGATATAATTGTTTTTGACATGCTGCTGCTGTTTGAGGGTTGTTTGTAACAGCAGTTGGCAAATGCTGACTCTTAAATTTCCAAATTGATGAAACAGCTGTAGGCCTAGTTTTGTAAATCCAAGCTTTGCTTCACATTGGATGGTTCATTCCTACAGGGAATGAATGTCAGATTACTTAGTCTCCAGCCTTGGTGACTTGGTTTATCTATAATGTCTTGGGAGAGCACATGCAATACTCTGAGGAAGAGGGTCTTTCTCTGGAGACAGGTGTTCTCTGAGTGAACATAATATTTGCGAAGTAAGCAAGAGTGTTCCTCAGTGACCACATTAGCAACCAAAATGCAAATGTTCTTGGAGGCTTTGGGGATGCTTGTTTTCCAAAAGAAGAAAGTATTGTTAAAAAAAAAAAAAAAATTCAAGCAGGAGAGAGGGTCAGGCTTCATCCGTGAGCAAGGACATGTGCTCTGGGTGGTGAGATGTAGAACACACCATCACAGGAAGTGACTAGAGCAAACAGACAGTCCAGCTCACTCGTGCAGCATCAGCATTGGAAGCCCAGTGCTGGGGACTCAGGGGCTCCTTCCTCTGACGTAGGTCACATTTTCAATATAGGTCTTGTTTCCTGACCTACCTAGAGAAGACTGTAGTTCAAAAGCAGGTAAATGTTTCTGGGAAAGTTTCCATTTGATTTTAACCTTGTTAGTTACAGCTCTGAGAATCCCTCCCAATTATTCTGGAGAAGCATAGCGCTAAAAGGATGACATTCTTCACATTCTTGTAAATAATTAAATGTCACTATGCTTCTAGAAACCTCATGGCATACTTACATCTACCACATCATGATGGTTTTAAGCAAAATACGGAGGCTCTTTGATTTCACAAGTTTAGCCCAGATCTTCCCCCCCTTTTCACCTGTTTATCAACTTACTTCATGCCCAGACTTCTGAACAAAGGTCATTCATTGCTGGCTGTGGATGGAAGAATCTGGAATGGACCTCCTTGGTCCCATGACTTTTAGAAAATATTACAGAGAACGTGTGGTTCTTTGCAGGTGTTTTCATGAAGATGATTTGAGAGTCTGTTAGCCTTAGACCCATTCACACCACTGAAACCTGCTTCCATGATGTCTCCCAGAAGAGAAAATATGTATTGTACCTTTTGATTGATTTCATCTTTATTAAGGTATAATTGACAAATAAATCTGTAATATATTTAAAGTCTACATCATGGTAGTTTTGATGTATGCTTTTTTAATGTTGTAAAATAAAATTTAAAAATAGCTAAATTTTTAAATCTTTTTTTATGGATGAGTATTTTATTGTTTATCTGTGGCTAATTCCACTCTATTAATTATCTATTTTGGCTTGATAAGTTACCAGAAAATTTAGCTTAAAATCACACCTCTGTGAAACATATACAGACTCACAGTCTTAGACGATGGTTGCTGGGGGGAAGGGTAGGGGGAAAGGATAGTTAGGGAGTTTGGGATGGACATGTACACACTACTATATTTTAGATGGATAACCAACAAAGACCTACTGTATAGCACATGGAACTCCGCTCAATGTTATGTGCCAGCCTGGATGGGAGGAAAGTCTGGGGGAGAATGGATACATGACATGTATATGTATGGCTGAATCCCTTTGCTGTCCGCCTGAAACTACCACAACTAGTTAATCGGCTATACTGCAGTATAAAATAAAGAGGTTTTTTTCAGACTCACATCTCTGTGTTCTGAGCTGTGCTCAGGTTTTCAGGAATCTGGTACAGCTGGATGGTGGGATACAGGGAAGAGGTGGGGAGGAGGGCAGAGACTGCTGGGCACTGTTGAGAGCCTGGTAACTGGGGGTGGAGCTGGAGGTAGGGGAACATATTACTTTGACTTTGGTTAGCATTGCCTGGGGTTGAGCCTCCTCAGACCAGCACCGCATGCCTTGGGTTCTGGCTCACATCTGTCCACAGTTACAGTGATTCCAGCAAGGCTGGGGGAGCCACCTTCCCCAACAAAAGCCACAGGGCAGGAAACTTCTGGGGAGACACAACGGAGATGAAGATGCTTCTCTTCCCAGTCTTCTGCACCAGCCTCTCCATCATGTACCCAAAGTGCCACGGTGGTCTCCACAGCAAGCATCGAATTCTTTTTTAAAAATATTTTATAAGTTTTATTTCTCTTGCCATTGAGTAAAATTAAAAGATGGCAGGTCAGAAAGCAGGAGGCTGACGCTGAGGCTGGAAATTTGACTGAGTAGGATCTAGAGTACTTGGTATGGAGATCACTCATCTATCAGAACTGAATAAAGGACATGGGTTATTGTGGCTCTGTTCCTGGACATTTAGATGACCATAGTTACTTCTCACTATTTTCCGTTTCCCCATTTGTAACAGACTAAGTGGAAGAACTCACATTGTTATTCCACAGGACACATCATGTACTCAGCAGACTTTTTGCCTCCATGACTTTTACCATCTGGTGTTCTACGCTTGAATATGCTCTGTTACATGGCAAAAGGGACTATGCAGATGTAATTAAGTTACTAATCAACTGACTCTAAGGCAGACAATGACCCTGAGTTACCTAGTTAATTCTGATACAATCACATGAGCCCTTAAAAGCAGAGCTTTCTCTCAGCTCTGGGCAAAAGAATTCAGAGAGAGTTGAAGCACAAGGATTTGATGTGCTATTGTTGGCTTCAAGATGGAAAGTGTGAGAAGGGACTGAATTCTGCCAATAATCAGTGGCCTTGGAAAAAGACCCTGAACCCCAGATATGGACTGCAGTCCCAGCCAACACCTTGATTTCAGCCTTGTGAGACCACGAGCAGAGAACTTCTGACCTACAGACACAGAGGTAAAACATTTGTGTAGTTTTAAAGCACTAAGTATGGGGTAATTTGTTACATCAGCAAGAGGAAGCTAATACACAACATGAAGTTCTTTTGGATCAGAGATTACAACCATGTGTTAAAGGGGAGGGTTGCCTCTCAGCTTGTTGAGGACCTTCATGAATGTAGAGATGGGCAGAGGTAAAAACAAATAGATTCTTTCTGCTTTTCTATATCACCACTAAGTTCCATTTGTCATTTATTTATCACTTACTATGTACCCTACACCAAATGCTTCCCATGCTTTCTTTTGTTTAATAGCCATGATTACCCTATAAATAATAATTTACCTTTTACGTAAGAGATGGAGATTCTGAGAATTTAGATAATCTCTTCAAGTTTCCACCCGTACCATTTGTGAAATTTGAGCCCAGATAGCATTACCATACTGAGCTAATTTCCTGAATCTGTGGGGGTGACCTAAATATTAGTTGACAATCAAGAAGATAAATAGAAATTTGCAAAAAAGGAACTATGGCATCTTTATGTTAGTTAAAACTATGGAATTTATGTTAAAGTCTATCTTTATGGACTATGGTACATGCACTAGATCAAAAATTTTGAGATTCTTCAGCATGTTTGAATATTTGGCTTTTGTTAGCTGCCAGAAGCTGAGGGAAACCCAGAATTCTTATTTCTCAGTTTCTGGCTTCCAAAAGTTATTTCCGTAGGAACATGTCAGAGCAGCAAAAGCAAGTTAAGTGCCTTAATATCTTCACTACCTAATGGCTAGAACTTACCATGTTTCAGTCTAGCTAGTATCTAAGGGGAAAAGGGAGAAATGGAATCATGGACTTTAAAGGAAATGAACTTATTTCATCTCTGTGGTCTCTTGCTGGCCAAGCATAGAATCTTTGCTTTCTAACTGGCATTTGTGTGCATGCACAGTCACTCAGTTGTGTCTGACTCTTTGCGACCCCATGGAATGTAACCCGCCAGTCTCTTCTGACCATGGGATTCCCCAGGCAAGAATACTGGAGTAGGTTGCCATTTCCTCCTCCAAGGGACCTTCCCCTGGAATCGAACCTGCATCTCCTGTGGCTTCTGCATTGGCAGGTGAAATTTTTACCACTGAGCCATCTGGAAAGCCCTCTAATTGCCATTTTAGGTAAAGAATAAGAAGAGAAGATGTCTGTGAACTCTGCCTCAGGGGATAATTACCAGGAATGTTCTACTTCTTTGTATCATCAGTAATTGTTACTGGCTGACATTATTTGTTTATTGCTATGTTGATGAAAAATTAATCAGCTGATCTAAGAAAGAAATGGAAAATTTTACTAGAACCAAATCTTAACATTATAAGCTGGGAAGAGCATCTCAGAAAGCTCTGAGAAATGTTCTGCCCCTTCTAAGTCAAGGTAGTTACATAAGGTTTTGGAGACAGAGGGCTGTAGACAGTTTACACAATCCAGATCTAGGAATCATCATGGCCTCTTACGAGATCAAGAGGGAATGCTATGTTTTAAGGATTTGTCTTGTTTATCCTAAGAAAATGTTGCTTGTTGTCTTTGAGCAGGTATTTCTGCCCATGAGAGAGGTTCGGACGTTACATAATGCAGATACACAATGCACAGTAAGGAAGAGAGAGGAGCCAAAGGGCAGAAAAAAATTTTATGTTAAAATTTTTCTTGTTGTGCCGCAAAATATGAATTTTATTTCTCAGCTATAAATGTCAAAGATCAATTTATGCACTCCAGACATTAGACACTATAAAAGTGTTTTAAAAATAGAATGATTACCATTGGTCAATGAGAGTGAAGAAGGTTTCCAGGAGTAAGAGAATCAGAGGTTTCTCTGTAATAGTCTTATGGATGTCACCAAAGACATATATAAAGGAAGCTGCATATCCTCTGTAGTTGATCCTTTTATATAGAGGGTTAGATCACTCTCAAGCCACCGTAGGAGGGTTAATCAGACAATACATCTCAAAGGCTTTAGATGCTCACAAATTGACTTTCTCTTAAGAAGGCTTGTAAACAAATACTGTGTCATTATAAGACCATTACAACATCTTGGGTGGGCTCTGGCTTTGTGCCCAGAGTTTGGAAGAAGAGATAATCAGCAAGTGTGATCAAACCACTCTGTGGCCTGTGGGTTCCTGAGGCTGTCAAAGCTCTCATTACATCCATCAGCTGGTGACAACTCTGGGGCGCCCACTGTGTGCAGAGCACTCAGCGCTATGGGAAGCATTCAAGCAGAGAGAAGATGGTTCTTCTGCTCTAGAAGAGTTTTGACTTTTCCAGGGCAGTCAGGAGCACATACATGAAAATTAGTAAGGAGATAAAAGAGAAACAACCATTTTGCCACACCAAAAAACTCAAAACCACATTTTCCTGACACAGCTGTCTGTCATCAGCTTGATTCAAGTGACCGCATGGTCAGAGTTAGATGGAGTTAAAAAGTAGATGGAATTGTAGAGATTTGGGGAGGGTACGGGGAAGAAGGAAGAGAAGCAGCAGCAGCACTCACAGAAGGAGCCGGGGTTAGTGTAGGCTCTCAGAGGTAAGAATGAGAGGTGAGAAAGGAGGAGCTTAATGAAGGTTGCTTGGGCTTCACTGGTGGCTTGGCAGTAAAGAACCCACTTGCCAATGCAGGAGATGCGGGTTTGACTCCTGGGTCGAGAAGATCCCCTGGAGAAAGAAATGGCAACCCACTCTAGTGTTCATACCTGGGAAATCCCATGGACAGAGGAGCCTGGTGGGCTACATTCCATGGGTCGCAAGAGTTAGACATGACTTAGTAACTAACCAACCAGCAAAGGTTGCTTAGATTAGTACCATGAAACCAATACTGAGAGTGAGGACAGCTCAACGTCATGGGGACAGTCAGCTATGGAACTCAACATCTTGAAGTTCAAGATCAAAAATTTTCTTTTGCTTTGAGGAAATTAAGTATTTCTACAGGTTTCTGAGAAAGGGCCAGACTTCACAGAACAGAGCCAAGAATGGAAGCAGAACAAGAAGAGATGCTATCTTCTGGATCACCCAGTGGATACCATTTGGGTCCCAGATCTTCTGTAAAACCTGTCATGCCTCATCTTTTCTCTGAACATTTATCATGTTTAGAGGTTACACTATATAATCTATCACTTGATCATTCTCTTGTTTAGCTTGTTCATATAACATGAAATCAATGTTAGGACCATGACTGACACAAATGTTATGCAATTAAATAACTGTTA
The DNA here is from genome assembly GCF_963930625.1 of Muntiacus reevesi. NCBI lineage: Eukaryota > Metazoa > Chordata > Mammalia > Artiodactyla > Cervidae > Muntiacus > Muntiacus reevesi. The sequence goes on from NC_089259.1 coordinate 11,686,463, forward strand.
CCATGAAGGACGTGTTTTCTATAAGAAATAAAGGGCTATGCAATGATTTTTGAGGTTAGGCTTGCTTGTGGGTGAGCACAATTAGCTTCTGGTTACAGTGTGAACTTTGGACCTCCCAGGTGGCACTAATGGTAAAGAAACTGCCTGAAATGCAGGAGACAGAAGAGACACAGGTTTGATCCCTGGGTCAGGAAGATCCCCTGGTGGAGGGCATGACAACCTACTCCAGTATTCTTGCCAGGACAATCAATCACATGGACAGAGGAGCCTGGCAGGGCTACTGTCCATAGGGATCGCATGGAGTGGGACACAACTGAAGCAACTTAGCATGCACTAACAGAATATAAACATCACAGGACTGAGGGCATTCATTAACTTCCATACTGGAGTGAAATGATGCTACTGGTATTTTGTCATTTATTTTGCTTATCACTGACATTTTAAACATTAGCTATGACTCCCATTGTCTTCTACTCTTGCTCTCAATTGCCATGCTACCCAAGAAGATTGAGGGGCCCAAACCTGGGTTCCTTTGTCCTGTCAACTTGAGGCTCTCTTATGACATTGATTGTTGATTTACCCAGAAGAAGACCTTGGTTAAAATAAATTATTGTAGGGAAGGGAGTGGGACCCTGTAAGCCTGGATCAGACCCTGGGGAGAAAGGGAAGGATGGAGGAGAGCGGGGTGGGGGGCAGGGTACCTGGGCAGATGGTAACACTCAGAAGATCTGTGGGGCAGCTTAAGAGCTCATCTCCCTCCTTCTGCAGGGAGATGAGGGCCCCAAGCTCTTTGGTTTGAAATACAAATAATCCATGCAAATGTGAAACAGCACTTAACCACACCAAGGATCCAGTAAGTAGAAATTAAAAAACATTGGGTTATTTTTTAAAGGTTTTTGAATGGGAGGGATTTGGTGACAGCACTTTCTAAATGACAGCACCCTCCGTTTGATTTGAAATTTTAACTCAGTGTTGAACTCTCTAGGTACAGCTTGTAATCCAGATTTCTAACATGTTACAAACATTATCAATATATATTTCTGTACTGATAACATTCTAATGGCAGAAACTGAACTAAAGGGCATCTTGATGAAGGTGAAAGAGAAGACTGAAAAAGCTGGCTTAAAACTCAACATTCAAAATATGAAGATGATGGCATCTGGTGCCATGACTTCATGGCAAATAGATGGGGAAACAATGGAAACCATGACAGATTTTACTTTCTCAGACTCCAAAATCACTGCAGGTGGTGACTGCAGCCAGGAACTTAAAAATACTTGCTCCTTGGAAGAAAAGCTATGACAAACCTAGATAGTCTATTAAAAAGCAGTCATCACTTTGTGACAAAGGTCCATAGTCAAAGCTATGGTTTTTTCAGTAGTCAGGTATGGATGCAAGAGTTGACCATAAAGAAGGCTGAGTGCTGAAGAATTGATGCTTTTGAATTGTGGTGCTGGAAAAGATTCTTGAGAGTCTTTTGAACTGTAAAGAGATCAAACCAGTCAATCCTAAAGGAGATCAACTGAATATTCATTGGAAGGACTGATGCTGAAGCTGAAGCTCCAATACCTTGGTCATCTAATGTCAAGAGCTGACTTGTTGGAAAAAACCCTGATGCTTGGAAAGATTGAGTGAAGGAGGAGAACGGGGTGGCAGAGGATGAGATGGTTAGATAGCATCACTGGCTCAATGGACGTGAGTCTGAGCAAACTCCAGGAGGTAGTGAAGGACAGGAAATCCTGTCGTGCTGCAGTCGGTGGGATTGCAAAGATTTGGACAAGACTTAGCAACTGAACAATAACAACAACTGAAAAATGGCACAAGAGACCAGCATACCAAAATCTGATTGCAATGACTACTTCTGCAGATTCAGCTGAAGTCAAGCATATCTAATTCATGTTCCTATTGTCTGTGATAAAAACAGCCAACACTCATCCTGTGCCAAATACTATAGCATGTTTTCAATTCAGTTCAGTTCAGTCCCTCAGTCGTGTCTGACTCTTTGCATCGCCATGAATCGCAGCACGCTAGGCCTCCCTGTCCAACACCAACTCCCAGAGTTTACTCAAACTCATGTCCATAGAGTCGGTGATGCCATCCAGGCATCTCATCTTCTGTCATCCATTTCTCCTCCTGCCCCCAATCCCTCCCAACATCATGGACTTTTCCAATGAGTCAACTCTACGCATCAGGTGGCCAATGTACTGGAGTTTCAGCTTCAACATCAGTCCTTCCAATGAACACACAGGACTGATCACCTTTAGGATGGACTGGTTGGATCTCCTTGCAGTCCAAGGGATTTGCAAGAGTCTTCTCCAACACCACAGTTCGAAAGCATCAATTCTTTGGCACTCAGCTTTCTTCACAGTCCAACTCTCATATCCATACATGACCACTGGAAAAACCATATCCTTGACTAGATGCACCTTTGTTGGCAAAGTAATGTCTCTGCTTTTTAATATACTATCTAGGTTGGTCATAACTTTCCGTCCAAAGATAAGCATCTTTTAATTTCATGGCTGCAGTCACCATCTGCAGTGATATTGGAGTCCCCAAAAATAAAGTCTGAGACTGTTTACACTGTTTCCCCATCTATTTCCCATGAAGTGATGAGACCAGATGCCATGATCTTAGTTTTCTGAATGCTGAGCTTTAAGCCAACTTTTTCACTCTCCTCTTTCACTTTCATCAAGAGGCTTTTTAGTTCCTCTTCACTTTCTGCCACAAGGATAGTGTCATTTGCATATATGAGGTTATTGATATTTCTCCCAGAAATCTTGATTCCAGCTTGTGCTTCTTCCAGCCCAGCATTTCTCATGATGTACTCTGCATAGAAGTTAAATAAGTATGATGACAATATACAGTCTTGATGTACTCCTTTTCCTATTTGGAACCAGTCTGCTGTTCCATATCCAGTTCTAACTGTTGCTTCCTGACCTGCATATAGATTTCTCAAGAAGCAGGTCAGGTGGTCTGGTATTCCCATCTCTTTCAGAATTTTCCACAGTTTGTGGTGATCCACATAATCAAAGGCTTTGGCATAGTCAATAAAGCAGAAATAGATGTTTTTCTGGAACTCTCTTGCTTTTTTGATGATCCAGCGTATGTTGGCAAGTTGATCTCTGGCTCCTCTGCCTTTTCTAAAACCAGATTGAACATCTGGAAGTTCACAGTTCATGTATTGCTGAAGCCTGGCTTGGAGAATTTTGAGCTTTACTTTACTAGTGTGTGAGATGAGTGCAATTGTGCAGTAGTTTGAGCATTCTTTGGGATTGGAATGAAAACTGACCTTTTCCAGTCCTGTAGCCACTGCTGAGTTTTCCAAATTTGATGGCATATTGAGTAAAGCACTTTCACAGCGTCATCTTTCAGGATTTGAAATAGCTCAACTGCAATTCCATCACCTCCACTAGCTTTGTTTGTAGTGATGCTTTCTAAGGCCCACTTGACTTCACATTCCAGGATGTCTGGCTCTAGGGGAGTGATCACACCATCATGATTATCTGGGTCATGAAGATCTTTTTTGTACAGTTCTTCTGTGTATTCTTGCCACCTCTTTTTAATATCTTCTGCTTCTGTTAGGTCCATACCATTTCTGTCCTTTATCGAACCCATCTTTGCATGAAATATTCCCTTGGTATCTCTGATTTTCTTGAGGAGATCTCTAGTCTTTCCCATCCTGTTGTCTTCCTCTATTTCTTTGCCTTGATCACTGAAGAAAGCTTTCTTATCTCTCCTTGCTATTCTTTGGAACTTTGCATTCAAAGGGGAATATTTTTCCTTTTCTCCTTTGCTTTTCGCTTCTCTTCTTTTCACAGCTATTTGTAAGGCCTCCTCAGACAACCATTTTGCCTTTCTTTTCCCTGGGGATGGTCTTGATCCCTGTTCCTGTACAATGTCATGAACCTCCATCCATAGTTCATCAGGCACTCTGTCTATCAGATCTAGCCCCTTAAATCTATTTCTCAATTCCACTGTATAGTCATAAGGGATTTGATTTAGGTCATACCTGAGTGGTATGGTGGTTTTCCCTACTTTCTTCAATTTAAGTCTGAATTTGGCAATAAAGAGTTCATGATCTGAGCCACAGTCAGCTCCCAGTCTTGTTTTTGCTGACTGTATAGAGCTTCTCCATCTTTGGCTGCAAAGAATATAATCAATCTGATTTCGGTGTTGACCATCTGCTGATGTCCATGTGTAGAGTCTTCTCTTGTGTTGTTGGAAGAGGGTGTTTGCTATGACCAGTGTGTTCTCTTGACAAAACTCTATTAGCCTTTGCCCTGCTTCATTCTGTACTCCAAGGCCAAATTTGCCTGTTACTCCAGGTGTTTCTTGACTTCCTACTTTTGCATTCCAGTCCTCTATAATGAAAAGGACATCTTTTTTGGGTGCTAGTTCTAAAAGGTCTTGTGGGTCTTCATAGAACCGTTCAACTTCAGGTTCTTCAGCATTACTGGTTGGAGCATAGGCTTGGATTACCATGCTATTGAATGGTTTGCCTTGGAAACGAACAGAGATCATTCTGTCATTTTTGAGATTGCATCCAAGTACTGCATTTCAGACTCTGTTGTTGACCATGATGGCTACTCCATTTCTTCTAAGGGATTCCTGCCCACAGTAGTAGATATAATGGTTATCTGAGTTAAATTCACCATTCCTGTCCATTTTAGTTCGCTGATTCCTAGAATGTTGACATTCACTCTTGCCATTTCCTGTTTGACCACTTCCAATTTGCCTTGATTCATGGACCTAACATTCTAGGTTCCTATGCAATATTGCTCTTTTATCTCATTTGATTTTCATCATGATCCTGCAATGTGGGTTCTTTTACTTTGTCTCTTTTCCCAGAGGAGGGAAGCAAAAGATAAATTAAAGATGAACCATATGAAGTTGCTAATATTTAACTGGTTTGGAACTTCAGATATGGCAGTCTCATATGGTTCAACCTGATTAATATGTCCAAGGTCACATGAATGACAAAAGGTGAAAATTAGCCAAAGCATCTCACTCTTAAGCCCTGGGGCCTTATCCACTAGACAATACTGACTGCATGTAGCTGAAAGATGAAGGTGAGTGAGCCAGGGGTCAAGATTGTAAGATAAGCCTTTGAAGGCAAATCATTTCAGGACAGTTCAGAAAAAAACTATTTGTGTAAAGTCTAGGGAAGCAACATGAGTCAGTGTGTATTAGCAACAGGGTTGGATTAAGCAGAATTCTGACCACTCAGCTTTGTATTTTCCACCAAATTATTGGAAGTGACTTCCTCTTTAAATCTCATATTGTTCTGTTAATGGATATGATACCAATGGTCCTCTTGAGGGATGCTTTCAAAGGGGTACCTAAGCTGAATGGACCAGGAGACATGAGTCACTCAACATTTCCAGCAAAGAAAGCTCAAGCCCTAAGGATGCTTCCCAAGAGGTCAGCCTTACTGTGTAGGAGGGAGCCCTGGGCCAGGCGTCTCTAGTATTCAGCAGGATGGATGAGCAGCCACTTTCCCTTTCTAGATTGTTTGCTCCTTCAGAGTTGGGAATCTACAATGATTCAAGAGTTCTGACTCATTTTGATGAGCCTTCTTGTCATTAACACAAATCAGATGAAGTTGAAAGCCCATCTCAACATCAAGAGGTCAAACACAGGCTGCTGTCACTGTAAAAAAACCCCAGGCACTTGCTTTCACAAGCGTTGTTATGAGGAAGAGGTTCAGAGAAACGTTAGGCAAAAGAATGTTTGTACTTCCCATGGTGTATGGAGCCAGGCTGCAGATGAAAATGATAGCAATTTATTTTGAAATTTGCTCTTTAATTCTGATGGATTTTCTAAGCAAATGATTTTGAATCCAACAGCTGCTGGGTGAGCAGAACGTGCTAGAATAAATCAATCTTCTGCTACCTCCAGAGTGGTGAATAATATGTCTTGGTTAGTGCAGTAAAGATTCCTATATTCAAAATACAGAGCACCAGGCACAACTTGCATGTGATTGCAAATATTCAAATGACATGTACAGATCCTGCAAAGACTGAGTAATAAATCATACAGCAGCCAAGCGCCTTCCCATTTGCATGGATTTCTATTGGCTTGAAAGAAAAAAGAAACAAATGAGGACAAGCATAATCAAAAGCCAACTCTGGATATCTATTACTGTTTCTGACCTGGCCTGGTCTTGCAAACATGGGACCTAGCCTAGTCTTAGAAATATTTAAATACAGCGTAACATGGTCTCTATCAGGGAAACAGCTTGTTGAGAAGCAGGTCCTGGAACACTCCCAAGCCTACTCCCACCAGGGTTCATCCTACAGGCTTTGGGCAAGGAGAACATGCCCCTAATGCATCTCCAAATGGAAAGGGATATGATGTCCTGCTCTCCTCCTACATAACAGCATCTTGGAGCGGAGGGAGTGATGGGGAAAAAGAAAATGTGCTCACTGTAAGGGAGGGGAAAATAAACAATGGCCAGTGGGAAAAGAGGAAAAATCAAGGAACCACGACAAGGAGGTGGATTTTTAATAGTAAGATACCCAAGTTTTTCACAACGCAAATGCTCATAAGACTAAAGGAAAAGTTTGCACAACTTAATGAAGCACTTATTTATTTACTTACTTATTTACCTTGGAAATCCCTCTAGATTTAATATGTATAGGATTTTATTTGTTTATTTATTTGGCTCACTGGGTCTCAGTTGTGGTATGCAGGATCTTTGCTCCATCATATGAGGTCTTTCAAGGCCCTGCACAGACTCTCTCTAGTTGTCACTCGAGAGCTCAATTGCTCTGCACCACGTGGGGCCTTAATTTCCCAACCAGGCATCCATCCAACCTGCATCCCTTGCTTCAAAAGGTTGATTCTTTAGCCCCAGGCCACAAGGGAAGTCACAATATTTAGGATTTTAAAATACTATATCTAGCTATTCCTATAAGGCCCACTGCCTAGGAATAAAAGAATATTCTTTTTTAGAAAGTCAGATGGGTAAGGGTAAGCCTTTACTCTTTTCTGCCTGATCCCCTGTTATTTATCAGAAATCAGAAGGATGAGTTGAAGAATCTGGGAATCTGTGTTTCAAATCTAAAGATTTTGATGCAAAAGGGAAAAAAAAAGGTGTAGGACTATGGAAAATAAATGACAAAAGGAATCATTGTATGTATTTTGAGCCTTTGGATATCTCTACAAGATTAATCCAGGTGGTTGTAAACTTGCAAAATACAGAATATGTCTGTGTGTAGAAGCTAAACATGATGCCTTTCTTTTGGAAACATATTATTCCAGGACCTGGGTGTTTAAAGTGCTCCCCGCAGTTTGGATAGATTGCTCTCCAGGCTCCTCCTTCTCCGTGACTGGGCAATCATGAATGCATCCTCATATGGGAGGTAAGGCACTTTTGTTGTGGCATCAATGGAAAGACTTGAAAAGGCTTCTACATATAACAAGAAACCATAATTCCCCATCTTACATTTCATGTCACTTCAATCAGATTGCTTTAGGCCTCCAGGTTCAAAAGTTAGATCGAGCAGCTGGTGTTCCTTCTCCATTCACCATAAATATAGAATCAAAACACAGATCCATCACATCTGTTAAGAGATAAATAATATAAAACATACCCTGAGTAATCGGAAAGTTAGTGCCACCTTTGTCCATTCAACTGTCAGACTGTGCTCAGGACCTGGTTTTGCTAAAGAATATTCAACCATATCTGTACACATGAAGAGACTGTGATGGAAAATCGTAGATACCACGTATTGATCTATTGAGTTGGCAAAAAAGTTTCCTTCAGTTCTAAGGAAAAATAAAAGACACATTTTTCATTTTCACAAAGAGCTTTATTGAACAATGTATTCACCATTTTGTTCCACTACTTTCTGCCATTTTTTTCAGGCAACTTCATAATTCCATCTCTCCAAAACTTTTTATTTTTTATGCAAAGAATTATTCTTGGTACCTTGTACAGTCTTCCAGGGAAGTGAATTTTTTCCATTAAAAGAATCTTGCAAAGATTAAATCAAATCAAAATTCTGAAAGTGCAATATCTGGTCAATACAGTGGATGAATCAGAACTTTCCAGCCAAGCTGTAACAGTTTTTGTCTGATCATCAAAGAAACATGCAGTATTGCATTATCCTAATGGAAGATAATGCATTTTCTGTTGACTAATTCCAGATACTTTTCATCAAGTGCTGCTTTCAGTTGGTCTAATTGGGAGCAGTACTTCTTGGAATTAATCATTTGGTTTTCCAGAAGGAGCTCATAACAGAGGACTCCCTTCCAATCCCACCATATACACAACATCACCTTCTTTGGATGAAGACCAGTCTGGTGTGGGTAGTGGTGGTTCACTACATTTGCCCCCTAGTCTCTTCCATTCCACATCATTATACAGTATCCATTTTTCATCACCCATCACAATTGTTTTTAAAAAAACAGAATGTTTTCATTATGTTTCAGTAGAGAATCTCATGAAGAAATATGGTCAAGTTGTTTTTTGCTTAACTTATGTGGAACCCAAACAACAAAGTGATTAACATAACTAAGCTGGTGCAAATGATTTTCAATGCTTGATTTGGATATTTTGAGTACGTTGGCTATCTCCTGTGTGGTGTAACACTGATTGTTTTCAGTTAATGTCTCAATTTGACCTCTATTAACTTCAACAGGTCTACCTGACTGTGGATCATTGTCCCGTGAGAAATCTCCAGCATGAAACTTTGCAAACCACTTTTAACATGTCTGATCAGTCACAGCACCTGCTCCATACATTATGCAAATCTTCTTGTGTTTCAGTTGTGTTTTAACTTTTTTTTTAAATAATAAAGCATAATATGCCAAAAATATTGCTTTTTCTCATTCCATCTTCAGTATTAAAGTGGCTACACACAAATTCACTAATTTTGATAAGTATTTTCATAGCTGTCACAATACAATCTAACAAAATTGTTTCGAATAAAGTTAAAGATGACCAAGTGCTACTACAGCCATCTTATGGAAAACACCGAACTTTTTTGCTAACCCAAAAGATTCGGTCTACATTTGCATGCTGCTAGCTCACCCAGAGATTCCAGCTGTAATTCTGCTGGATGTTTTAGCTTCTAAGTCTTACTACTTATAGCCTTGGGGAAATCACTCACTGAGTCTTAGTTTGCACGTGTATAAAAGAAAAGGCTTGGATCTCCAGACTTTAGACCTCATGCTAATGAGTCAGATGGTGCAGTGGCAAAGAATCTGCCTGCTAATGCAGGAGATGCAAGAGATGTGGAATCATTCCCTGGGTTGGGAAGATCCTCTGGAGAAGAAAATGGCAACCCACTCCAGTATTCTTACCTGGAAAATTCCATGGACCGAGGAGTCTGGCGGGTTACAGTCTATGGGACTGCAAGGAGTCAAACACAACTACACAGCTGAGCACAACAATGAGTTTATAGCAAACCTCTATACAGAGTCAAATTTCTTTGGCTAATTTGGATTACTGTTGGGAAATAGTAGCCTCACAATGACCTCTCTGCTGCCTGGCCCAAGTATAATCTATAGGAAATGCTCACAAATCCTTTGCTCCTGAAACTCCTGGTACTGTAGACCCACAGCTGTACAGTCATCACTCTCCACAACTGTCATGGGCAACTGGAACTTTCCTAGGAGGGGGTCAGCACTGGTCCTCAGGGTGTATACTTTCTAAGCAGTTTCCAGAAAGTCTTCTTCATTAGGCTTGGGGTGAGGGAACTAGCAATCTTTCTCTTGGAGGAATTGGAAGGGAGGAGTGTTGGAGAATTAGCATAGCAATAGTTATCAAATGAAATTGCTTTGAGAGCTTCTCTTGCTCTTATATTCTTTCAGAGTTGAAGGGGTTCCAAGAATATTGAAATTCTACATGTGGGGAGGCTCTGCCTCATAGTTTGGTATCTGAACTAGGAAGACACTGATTTTAACCTTCTGAAAAATACGTAAATCATTTCAGTTTACATTGAAATCACTTCTTCAACTACTCAAAGAGATGCTCATTTACACTCAAAATATTGCCTGAGCAAAAAGCCTTCTACTACCAGGCTCCAGGAGACTGGGGGTGGCAGAGGGTGAGACGGTTGGATAGCATCACCGACTCAAAGGACATGAATTTGAGCAAACTCCAGGAGATAGTAGGGCACAGAGAAGCCTAGCCGCTACAGTCCATGGGGTTGGGACATGACTTAGTGACTAAACAACAACAACCACAACGACCAGTCTCAAGATATCTTTTATGATTTTTTCAAAGACTTCTAAAAAACATAACTGACTCAACTAAGAACCATGCTTTCATTCCCATTTAAAATAACACCCATCAATTCAGAAAGCATGCAGACTATCCACAGCAAGCATTCAGAAAGGTCTCATGCACTTCTGTATCTGTGCAAGGATGTATTGTTCAGTCTTTCTTAACTGATCTTGCTGTCATTCCTCAAGTTCTCTAAAAGTATGGCATTCAGCCATTTAGAGGGGTACAGAAAAAGGCACAAGATCAATGTGAATGATGCTGGTGATTATTGTAGAGACGTGAACTGTATTCAAATTAAACAATCTTCACAAGAGGAGGAGAGTGTAATCCCTTCCAGCAGAGGGGTGCAATGAAATAAACTGATGTGACAGATGGCCACACCATAATCTACCCTAATTATCATTCATTAGGATACCAGGTTACATCTTGATCAGGATTGAACATGAAGTGTGTGCAGAAACAGCATTTCCATTAACTCCATCCAGAAAAGACACACTTCTTCACCTTGGTGGGGGAATTTGGTAGGAAAATGAAGCCATGATGATCCATGCTGAATCCAGTTCCAAGAGCAGACAGGGTTTCAAGTTCAGGCTGAGTACACTCAGAGAAGGGCAACTGTTTCCAAAGAGAAACTGAGGCTGTGTAGGACATAGAATGGTGAATCTTAGGGGACCTGAAGACCCTCATGTGGGACAAGGTTTAGAAGGGGAAAGTATTGCTTTCATCTTTGTACTTGAAGAAAGGCCATTTCTTGATAAGAGGACAAATCTCCTTGTTTGTGTATCATTTCAGTGTATCTATGCTGTCTCTGCTGTTAGTGTGAAAAGGCTTTTAGCTTGAGTTGAAAACAAACCAGTGGAGAGAAAGAGGAAAAAATAGAAGGAAAATGAGTGCACACGACCACCTGCTTTCCTGGGTAGATAGAAAACGTCAAAAGAAAATACATGTGAGGTGCTTGGGGGCATAATAAATATATGGCCATTTTTTTTAGTACTGTCCTTCAGGATGTTGTTGAAAAAACGCTTTCATCTCCTAGGGCTGTGTGATCATCAATTTAAGGGAAATTGCTTCCACCAGCTGATGACGCCCAAATCCATATCTCTAATTTCAGACCCCTCTTTAGAGCTTGGCGCCCATATATCTAGGGTTTTATAGGACACTCATTCATATAGGCATCCAACAAGCATTTCATAGGGTGTGCCATGTGGCAGGAATGGTGTAGTGAGGAATCCACATGGTTCATCACTTAGTGTGGGAGAAAAAGTAAAAAAAAACTTTAAAACTTACAAAGCTGGGGAGCAGAGAGAACACAGTGCTGGGGAGGAACGAGTAGGGGCCTGACCTGCCTGGGGTCGTGGAAACCATGGAGGAAATGACGTTGAAGCCAAGACCTGAGATCTGAGGAGGGATTACTCAGGGAAACCCGGGAAGAGAGGCTACGATGATGGAGAAACAGGGAAGGGAAACAGTCTTTGCAAATGCCTACAAGGAACAGAGATTGTGGGATATTGGTGAAAAAAATAGGGCAGCTTGGGGTAGCAGGAACGTCAGTCATGCTTTAGGTCTGGCCCTCCTTTTGTACCTCTCTTCTTGTGAATGACATGACCATCTTCCCAGGCTCCCAGGGCGTCTTCCTCTTTGCCTCCTGCAAGTCCAATAAATCACCACCTTTCTTCTGAGAGCCTCGCAAATGGGTTTCCCCCTCCCCAAGCCCATCATCTCTCCCCGAGCTGGCGGTGACCGTCTCTGTGCTCATCCTCCTGCTGGTGTCTTTCTTCCAGCGATGACTCACATCACTGACACAGGGCTCGCTCTAGAAGGTGGACGGGACCATCTCTTTTCCCACCACGAATACTCATGGCCCTCCAGATTAACACCTGCTCCTTCCTGGGCCAGATGAGGTCTGGTGTGATCTGCCCTCTGCACAACCTTTCAGAACCACCTGGTCTGCACATCGAATCTAAGATCCCACTATATGGAGCTGCCTCAAAAGCGTGAAAGTGTTAGTTGCTCAGTCGTGTCCCACTCTTTGCGACCCCACGAACTGTAGCCAGCCAGGCTCCTCAGACAGGAATACTGGAGCGGACAGCCTTTCCCTTCTCCAGGGGGTCTCTCTGGCCCAGGGATCGAACCTGAGTCTCTGGCATTGCAGACAGATTCCTTACTGTCTGAGTTGCCAGGGAAGCCCTGACCAAGGAGCTGCTTCATGTGAGGGTTGATTTTATGTGTTAACATGAGCAGGTCACAGGTGTGCCCAGATATTTAGCTATGCATTATTTCTGGCATGTCTGTGAGGGCGCTGGGATGGAATTTGCATGAAAATCAGTGGACTCAGTAAAGGTGTGCCCTCTCCAAGGTGTGTGGAACTTGTCCAATCCATTGAGGTCCTGAAAAGAACACGAAGGCAGATGGAGGAAGAATTCTACCCCTTCCTGTCTCATTGGGGGATGATTTCTCCTGCATTCTTTGTTCTTAGGCCTTCAGACTAGGACTGAATGATACCAGTCTTTCCTGGGTCCCCAGCTTCCAGATGGCAGATCATAGGACTTCTCAGCCTCTGTAAGTATAGAGCCAATTCCTTATTTTCTATCTACTTACATAAATAGATTAGGTCCAACTTTTTGTGGCCCCATGGAATGTAGCCCACCAGGCTCCTCTGGCCATGGGATTTCCCAGGCCAGAATCCTGGAGTGGGCAGTCATTCCCTTCCCCAGGGGATCTTCCCAACCCAGGGATCAAACCCAGGTCTCCTGCATTGCAGGCAGATTCTTTACCATCTGAGTCACCAAGGAAGCCCTAGATACCCTGGGAAATAATAAGCATGAAATATGAAACTTGACAGTCTGGCAAGACCTGGTAACTGAAATATATTAGTCAAGGTTTTCTAGAGAAACAGAATGAATATTTTATATACATAGCTCTCAAGTTTCATGTGTCCTGCTTTTTCTTTCCAAGATGTCCCCACATTTCCTGTCTAGCTAACTCTATTTATTCTGCAACTCTCAGTAAAAGCATTGCCGTCTCTGGACAGCCTCTTTGGTACACCCATCCCCAGTCTGAATGGGCGGCCCTGTGTCTTTCTGGGCAGTCTGTGATTGCTTCTCCCACAGCGTAAGTCACAGCATATCTCTAGACTGAGTCTGTCTGCCTTCCTCACTGGGTTCAAAGTGCTTTGGGGGTAGGTTTACAGTATTTAATCTCATATTAACTTGAGCACAGCATGGTGTCCCCAAGCATTCTCTAATTCTATCCAGCTTTCCAGATTGTCACAAGACATGTTTCTATGTATTATCTGCTCCACTGTGAGGCAGGCTTTGTGACGCCAGGGAATTTGTCCATTCGTTCAATCTTCAGCTTTCACAATGACACCTGGCACAGAATAGGTGTTCAAATCATTGTGGATGTATTGAATGCATGAATGAAGTTAACATTCAAGCCCATATCCTGGCTTTGGCTCATTATTTTTTCAACATGGCAAAACACTTTTTTCCCCCAGTTTTCTTTGAGATGAGATCTTCTAGTAACTGACTGTGTAACTTAGGACAATCCTTTCTCTGGTTCAGTTTTCCCATCTGTGACATCATGATTTTTTTAATCAAAGTTTTATTTGTCTGCCTCACAGGGGTGCGGATGTGTTTCCCATCTTCGCATCACTAGCCATGATGCTTGATAAATATTTTTTGAGTGAATGAATAATGGAGGTGTGGCATCATGATTATAAAACAACCTCCTTCATTAAATTCTCATGAGGATTAAATGAATTTATAGATGTACAACATTTAAACAGTGTCTGGCACATGGTAAATAGTTGATAGGTGTTAGCTATCCTCTTCATCATCAAAATTATTTCCATTTTCACTTTATATTCCCTAATCCTTTCAAATCACACCTCTGAAAGGTTTCTCCTATCACAAGACCTTCAAATAGCAGCTATCTCAATAATTTTAGGGGCCATAGGACTGTCTTGTGCACAGTTCCCAGCACAATGCTTTGTTGTTGATCGGTCGCCAAGTCATGCCTGACTCTTGGTAAACCCATGGGCTGCAGCACGCCAGGCTTCCCTGTGCCTCACCGTCTCCCAGAGTTTGCCCAAGTTCATGTCCAGCGCTAGGTGGTTGTTAAATGCCTCAGCAAAACAACAGTTTGGAATCCCCCTTTAAAAATACTTCCATCTTTATATACAGGTCATCTCTTTAGATTGTCCACTACTGGACCAACCTGCGCTTTTCAGTACAAAGAGAGTGTTGGTGAAATAGGTTTTTTGTGTCTGTTCTTCCCACTTTCATTATGAATAACAGTTATGAGCAGGATAACAGCAGCATTTCTATTTTTATACATGACATTCATCCATCTGCTTTTCCAAACCTGACACCTGAGCAAGATACATTTCATCCTAGATTTAGAAAGGAGCTGAACTTGGAAAAAAAACATCCTCAGGTGCTCCTAGAAGCAAATAAACACAAGGCTGGGCTGTAGCAGCCGTTTCCACAGAGATGTTAAACGGCCAATCTGAGTGTGCCGTCCGGGTACAGTGGAGAGATGCAAGTCACACTATTTTCAGAGCTGGTGGTTTGCAATCCTCTGGTGCCAATAAAAGTTTTCATACCCTGGAAATTTACTACTAATAAAACTGAGATCTTTCTGGTGCCTGTGATGAATGCTGGTGGGTACTGGGTAGGTTGTCTGATGCTGGTTTGTGTGACTGTCTATAAGCATAAAGTTTAAGCATCGTCCAAAAGATGGCACTGTTTATTTGTGTTTTTATCAAGCTTAATTACAAACATATCATGCAGGCACATTAATGAACTAAATGAAGATGGAACAGAGATATCATCTGACACACAAATCAAACTGTCGTTTTACCATAGGTCTTTTCTGACTCTTCATCTTGTTCTTTGGCAAATGAATATGCCCAAGCTGTTAAATGTAGTAACTGCAATGTCAGCAAAGCTTTTACTTATTAAGTACTATTTTTTTTTTCTATCTAAAGGGGATTCTGGAATCCACTTTTGAAATCATTACAGATGCATTATAGAAGAGGGGTAATCAAGACATATTTAACATTTTAATCCTGAAAAGCTTGATTTTCAAACGTGAGTTCTCTAATGATCTCAGGGAACCCAGAACGGGTAGTTGTGGGTCACTGGCTGTTAGAAAGCATTGTTCTCTTTTTTTTTTCCCCTGCATTCCACACATATGCTTTAATACACTGTATTTGTTTTTCGCTTTCTGACTTACTTCACCCTGTATGACAGATTCTAGGTTCATCCACATCACTAAAAATGACCCAATTCCCTTCCTTTCACAGGTACTGATGAACCTATTTGCAAGGCAAGAATAGAGACGCAGTTGTAGAAAATGAACTTTGGGCACAGGGTGAGGAGTGGCTGGAATGTATTGAGAGAGTAGCGTGGACATTTATACACTGCTGTGTGTGAAACAGATCCGAGTGGGCGCTGCCTACAGCGCAGGAGCTCCACGTGCTCTGTGACGGCCTGGGGGGTGGGATGGGCGTGGGAGGGAGGTCTAAGGAGGAGGAGATGTTTGTGTACACAGCGCTGGTTCACTTTGTTGTACAACAACCAACACAGCATTGTGAAGCAATTATAGTCCAATTTTTAAAAAATAAGAAGAAAGCATTGTTCTTTGAAATTACTTGGGAACAAAAGGTGAACGTTTCAAAATGACTTTAGAACAAATAGGCGATTAGCGATGATGACATTGGTTAAATCCCAAGATATACTGGGGGATAGTTCCTTGTAGGAGTGTGGTACACGGTTTCTTTAGGAGCATTTCTGACATTCTGACACATATATACATATATATGTAAATGAATATATATTTTTATTTTTGTGGTCCAGCAATTCTTTAGAAAAATAATCTTCCCCATTCTTGAGTTACTTCTATTTATTTTCAGTTTATTGGTTAAGGCAAGTCAAATGACAACCTTACATTTAACGGGGTAGGCAGATTCAGTGCGGCCATGTCCCCAAGGGGAGGAAAATCAAATATTTTGATAATGAGTACTATCACCTAAAATTTGAAGGGGATCTTCACAAGGCTTTAAGCAGAAGCCAGTGAGTGGTTTCACTAAGCTAGTGGGCAGGGGGTCAGTGGGGAATGGATCATCATGTGTGGAAATGAATAAAATCCCTGATAAAACCTTTTTTTTTTTAATGAACACAAAATCATAGCAGGAAAGTACACTGAGTGTTCATTAATGCACATACTAGGGTGAGTAGGAATGGTTTTTACTCCAATGCCTTCAAAGCCACTGTCAGCAGGGCTAGATCAGAGCTTTATAGAGTAGAAAACATGTCCCCTGTACACAAAAGAAAACATTCAGGGAACTAGTCCCCTTTCTGATACTAACAGAAAGCAAACAGCATTCATGTGTATTTATTATGGTAGGTAGTACTTGAAATACATCAATTATTCCCAGAACTGCAAGCGAACAGGCAGGTGGTAACTGCGGGGATGGGTAGCAATTAAGAATTTCCAAGAACCAATAAAGATTTCTCTTATGTACACTTAATAACAGCTGAAATTTTATGGGAGAAAGTGCTGGAAATTTTAATTGTGTCTATTTTTCTTTATCTTTTACTTCCTATTGCATCCTTCCATATTCGTAATACTGCATAATATGTTCACAGTGGTTTCCATATAATAACATGTCTATGTGCTTAGAAGCTCAGTTGTGTCCAACTCTCTGCAGCCCCATGGACTGTAGCCCGCCAGGCTCCTCCGTCCTTGGGGCTTCAGGCAGGAATACTGAGTGGGTTGCTATGCCTTCCTCCAGGGGATCTTCCTGACCCAGGGATGGAACCCGCATCTCCTGTGTCTCCTGCATTGGCAGGCAGATTCCTTACCACTGAGTCACGTGGGAAGCCCACAAGGAATAGAGGTGCATAATAAATCTTACTACATCTAAATACAGTAAAGATGTTAAGTTGTAAGTTTCAGAGTCAGACATAACTCCATCTGAATCTTAGCTGCTCTTTATTTTCTGCAGGACCTTGCCCACTTTACTTCGCCTCTCTGAGCTCTTGTTGCCTCATCTATGAAATGCTACCAACCTCAAGATTGTCTTGAGAATTAAATAATAGGATTTATGTAAAGGACTTGGCATAACATCAAGTTAAAATTTTTTCCAAAATTTTACATACTTTATCTCCTTAAACTTCATGATAAGTCAGCAGAAGAAATAGTATAGGCCTCACCTAAGAAAATGGAGGTTCGGGAAGTTTGAAGTATACTTAGGGAGGTGGGACAAAGCCTAGGTCTACTGATGTCCAGCTCAGTGACATTTTCCTGGCCATTATTGTGCACGTGGCTAAGAAGGACTCCTATTTTTATCTAGTGGTGATGTTGACTTTTTTTTTTTTAAAGCATTTTATCTACTTAATTATTTATTTTAACACCAAAAACATTTGGTATTGGGGTATAGCCATTTAGCAATGTTGTGGTAGTTTCAGCTAAACAGCAGAGAGACTCAGTCATACATACACATGTATCCATTCTCCCCCAAACATCCCCCTTCCAGGCTGGCACATAACATCGAGCAGAGTTCCCTGTGCTATATGTAGGTCTTTGTTGGTTATCCATTTTAAATATAGCAGTGTGTACATGACCTTCCCAAAGTCCCTAACTACCCCTTAAGAAGGACTCCTGTTTATATGTATTTGATGGCTAGTTTTATATGTATAAATAGCTAGGGTTTGTATAGTACTTAGTTTTTAAATCAAACATGAATTCTAGGTATTGTAGTGAAGGTATTTTGTAGATGTGGTTAGCATCTAAAGTTAACTAAATTTGAGGAAAGGAAATAGCCCTTATTAATGTGGTGGGCTTCGTTTAATCAGTTGAAGGTCTTAAAAGCAAAGCTGAGGTTTCCTGAAGAAGAAATGCTACTTCCAGATTGTAGCATAAAGATCTGCCCGAAGGAGCAGAGATGCAGATGTAGAGAATGGACTCATGGCCACAGCAGGGGAAGGAGGGGGTGAGACAAACTGAGAGAGTGGCGCTGATGTGTGTATAAACACCACCAGCTGTGAAGTGGGGAGCTGGTGGGAAGCTGTTGTGTAATACAGGGCGCTCGGCCTGGGGCTCTGTGGTCACCTCGGGTGGTGGGATGGGGGGTGGAGGGAGGGTCAAGGGGGAGGAGATAAATGCATACATAGAGCTGATGGACGTAGAGCAGAAACCGACACAGCACGGAAAAGCAATTATCCTCCGATTAAAAAACAAGCAAACAAAAAAAGACCTGCCTGAGTTTCCAGCCTGCTGGCCTGCCTTAAAAAATCTTGACCTCGCCAATTCCTACAATCACATGAGCTAATTCCTTAAAGTAAATCTCTCTCTGAACTATGAGTTTTAACCTCAAGTCATTTCTAGGTAGTGTAGTCAGGGTTCTCCATAAAACAGAACCAACAGGATACAAATGTATGTATGTATATACATATATATATAATGGAAATACAGGAGACCTAAGAGACCTGGGTTGGGTCCCTGGGTCTGGAAGATCCCCAGGAGGGCGTCATGGCAAGCCACTCCAGTATTTTTGCCTGGAGAATCCCATGGACAGAGGAGCCTGGTGGGCTACTTTTTCACTTTGCCTCTTCCAGTCAGCTGCACTGCCTCAGAGTGCTGTGGAGTTAGGATTTTTGCACTGCTACTTCAGAAGCATGGCCCATGATGTTAGATGGGTGGACTGTGGCAAGTGAGAATACTTAAATGACAGCACAGACCCACAGATACGTACATCCCCGGACATCTCAGACGTGGAAGCAGTTTCTTGACTTTGGACATAAAGCTCTCATGGTGAGATGATCCTTTCCACAACTCCGAGCCACATGGCGCGCTCTTCTGGATCCCATCTCCTGCAGTTGTATGATAAAGGCTCAGGAAATGAAAACTGCTGAATATCATCTAAGTGAAACATAAGTAAAACCAGAGAGAAAACTGCTTTGTAACTTTCTTCCAAGCCCAGAGGCGCAGACATGCCTCTTCCTTCCCCCTTGGGTAAGTCTCTTATGATTGCACCCATGAATTTACCTCACGGCATGGATTCCCAGGACAGCACTTGGATTTGGCGTTTCACTCCTTCCTGACCCATTCAGGAGCCTCCTTCTGTAACCATCCCCTCCTTCCTCGACAAACTTTACTCATAATGATAAGTGAAAGCGAAAGCATTAGTCAGCCCTCAGTCACCTTTGACTGTTTGCGACCCCATGGACTGTAGCCCGCCAGGCTCCTCTGTCCATGGGATTCTCTGGGCAAGAATACCGGAGTGGGTTGCCATTTCCTTCAGAGATCAAACCCGGGTCTCCCACATTGCAGGCAGACTCCTTATCATCTGAGCCACCAGGGAAGAGATAAGGATGGTGGTGATAATAACCTTCATATAGAAACCATGGCACTGAATCAAACTGTAAGTCTGTGAAGACACTGCTAACCTTTTCATCATATAAATGAGGCAACTGCGGCTTAGAGAAGTGGCGTATGTGCCCACGGCTCCATATGCATTTCTTTCCTAGAAAAAAATCTGCAGTTCAAAATAATGTCTGTTTGAATCCAAGAGTATCCAAGCACTGAATGCAATGGTAATCGTAGCACAAAAGGCATGGTGTCTTGGTTTCTTCAGCCTCTTTTAGTTATAAAGTTCAGCCTCACAAAAGTACACTTTACAAAGTGTTACCACAGAGTCAGGCACATCCTCATGAGTCTCTGGGTCCTGCCTCATCAGGTCTTCAGCCCACGGATCTCTTAGTATAAGCTGGCATGGTTATGGGAGGAGGTGTCCTCTCCCATGACAACTTCCTCCTCTTTAAAAGCCAAAGGCAGATATTATGTGATCTCACTTATATGTGGAAGCTAAAAAGGAATGATGCAAGTGAACCTATTTATAAAACAGAAATGGACCCAGACCTAGAAAACAAACTTACGGTTCCCAAAGGGGACAGCAGGTGGGGAGGGGGGAGATAAATTAGGAGTCTGGGTTTAACAGATACACACTGCTAAAAATAAAACAGATAAACAACAAGGGCCTACTGTATAGCACAGGGAACTATACCAATAGAACTATAACCAATATCTTGTAATAAACCATAATGCAAACACATCTGAAAAAGAATATATATATATATGTATAACTGAATCACTTTGCTGTATACTTGAAACTAACACAACATTGTAAATTAACTTACTTCAATTTTTTTAAAAAGTCAAAAGAGCAACTATACTCCAATAAAAATTAATTTAAAAAAATAGAAAATCATTTTATAAATAAGAATATATTTTTAAAACATTTTGCTAAACTTTTTAACATTCTAAGGAAAGTTTAAAATTTGTTTTAATAAAGAATACAGAAATAAATATTTAAAAGACTCAGTGGTTGACTCTTACAGGTCCACTCTTGCCTAGAGAGTAGAAAACTCATGCTTGGGAGTGGGGCTGCTTGCAACCTGGGTTTTCCTGGGCTTCGTAACTATGTTATTGCAGAACACCTGCTCTGTGGATGACAGTCTCCACATTTCTCCACACTTGTTTTCCATCACAGACTCCTCCCACCCCTGCCACAGTTTTGTCCTGTCTTATGCTTGTTCCAGTGGTCATGTACGGATGTGAGAGTTGGACTGTCAAGAAAGCCGAGGGCAGAAGAATTGATGCTTTTGAACTGTGGTGTTGGAGCAGACTGTTGAGAGTCCCTTGGACTGCAAGGAGATCCAACCAGTCCATCCAAAAGGAGATCAATCCTGGGTGTTCATTGGAAGGACTGATGCTGAAGCTGAAACTCCAATACTTTGACCACCTCATGCGAAGAGTTGACATTGGAAAAGACCCTGATGCTGGGAGGGATTGGGGGCAGGAGGAGAAGGGGGCGACAGAGAATGAGATGGCTGGATGGCATCACCGGCTCGATGGGCGTGAGTTTGAGTAAACTCTGGGAGTTTGTGATGGACAGGGAGGCCTGGCGTGCATTCATGGGGTTGCAGAGTCGGACACGACTGAGCGACTGAACTGAACTGAACTGAATGCTTGGGACATTCATGAATGGCGAACCTTAAAAGACCCGAACTGAAAGTAAAAAGCACAGGTATTAGACAAACTTGAGATGGAATCCCCCCTTCCCATCTGCTCTGTGCGTGACAGGTTATAAGTTGCTTAACCTATCTATGCTCTGTTCTCCCGCGGGAAATGCAACTCCTCACTGCCCCCATGGGTCGGTGTAAGCAATGTAGTGGATTATGTATGTGGAGAAGCGTCTGGAGCTTAGTGTGTGGCAGGTTGTAAACCCTCACTGCATGTGTTGATTTTCATTCCTGTTGGATCCAGATGTTTGCTCCCATTTTATGTAAATTACCTCCCCACTCTATCTAGTCTTATAGTTTCTGTTTATTGTCACATGGACCAAACTGCATGCTCCCTATAATCAGAAGAGTGATGTTCATCTTCAGGGTTGATCATACCATTGCTCCATAAACACTTATCAAGTTGACTGACTGAACTCCTACTGTATGTGGTACATAAAGTTAAGCCCTGGACCCCCGATGTACCTATCTTGGAGGAATTTGTGGTTTAACAAAGAATTTTTAGAGAGATAGTCCATTTTGTCCCCCCTCTTCTACAGCTCAAATTTGCTCGCTGCTAGAAATGATCTATGACTGGAAATTTAAGCGCATGTGCGCGTCTGTGTTTCTTCGGTTAACATGGACAGGCCTAGGGAATGGCAGAACCACGACCTGAAATCAAGTCTGGAGAACCCGTTTTCTGGGCTATGAGTGACTCTCTCCCTGGCTGCCTCTCTGAATCCTGGTACCAGTGACATGATGAGGTAGGTTAGGTAGATCTACTAGGGAGGTAGATGTCATTTGCTAGGTACTGGGGTGTGCTGCCCACTTTGAGCCTCACAGTTCTCTCACCTGCAAAAGGGGGTGATCATCCTGCCCATGTGATTACATTAGGCTCTAATGTTAAAAGCGTCCAGCACATGACATTAGGCACTCACTGGGTAGCAGTTAACATTCTTCAGCTTCAGCGCGCAGCTCATTCTCAGCATCCTTGATGGGTGGAGCTGCCCTCCTCCATGGACGGACTTACTGGCTCCCTCTCCTCTACTTGGTGGCGGCTTCCCTGGTGGCTCAGTGGTAAAGAATCCACCTGCAATGCAGGAAACAACCCAGGATCGATCCCTGTTGGGAAGAAGCCCTGGAGACGGAAATGGCATGCCACTCCAGTATTTTGGCCTGGGAAATCCCATGAACAGAGGAGCCTGGTGGGCTGCAGTCCATGGGGTTGCAAACGTGACTTAGTGACTAAATAACAACTCCCCGTGGTAGGGATGGCTCCTGTCTTGCTCACCTCCTCTCAGCGCCTTCTAGTAAGTGGCACGTGAATGGAGCTTTATATTTCAGTGTTTGACAAACGATTCTATTACAGATGCAGGAATCACATGGCTTCTTCCTATAGGAATTTTCTCCATTCACCATATGGAAGGTGCCCAACCTGCCACAAAAGGGCTTCTATAAAACACCTATGAGATTTTTTACTCTTTAAATGTACTTATAATTATATCTATAAATTTGTTCCTCAGAAATTTAAATATAGAATTATCATGCTAAGTTGCTTCAGTCGTGTCCGACTCTGTGCGACCCCTTGGACAGCAGCCCACCAGGCTCCTCTGTCTCCAGGATTCTCCAGGCAAGAACACTGCAGTGGGTTGCCATTTCCTTCTCCAATAGAATTATCATATGATCCTACAGTTCCACTTCTGGGTACATTTCTAAAAGAATTGAAAGCAGGGAACTGAACAGATACTTGTACATCCATGTTCATAGCAACATTATTCACAACATCCAAAGGGTGGAAACGACCTAAATGTCAGTTTGGGATGAGCAAAATGTGGTGTATATATACACAACAAAATATCATTCAGCTTTAAATAGGAACACAAAGGGAACTCCCTGATGGTCCAGTGTTTGGGACTCCATGTTTCCACTGCAAAGAGAGCAGAGATTGCCCGGAAGGGAAGGCAGAAGGGAGAGTTATTCTACAATGCAGTTTTTGTTTGAGATGGAAAATGAGTGGAGATGGTTGAGGATAGTGGATTACACAACAATGAGAGTCTACTTAATGCCTCTGAATTGCACTTACAAGTGGCTAAAACGGGAAACTTCATGTTATGTATATTTGCCACAATACAAACAGCCTTACGTAGGATAGTTGAGACCAGTAGGAGAGTCTGCTCTGCTCAGCAGGAGCAGGGGCAGGGAGGAGGCCTCCCCGTGGAGACTCCAGCTCGGCCAACACTCCCAGTGCTGCCGGGCTTTCTAATTACCACTAGCACTTGACTGTTCCTCACAGTCTCAACTGGGGGCTATGTCACTTGGCCCCTGTCAGATCCTGATTGCCCTGCAGAGCTGCCTTCCCTGCTGTAATTGTCTTTTCAGATCACCACGGCAGAAGGACAGCAATCATTTGCTTGAACCTGATTGCATCCTCACCATGACACTGGCTGCTGGGCATAACAGCATGCACGGAGTTCAGCTGATTTGAAATGTTTCCCCCAACTGACTTTCTCCCCACCCCACAACCCAAGCCTATCTTCTCCACTTCTTTGGCTTAACTGTGTCTTCCACTCTTCTCAATAAGGTCCAACTGTCAGGGTAGAAATGGTATCCATGCCCCTCTGAATTTCCCATTGATATCAGATATCCAAATCAGAATAAGCCGGTCTATACTGTATATCAGAAAAGATTTTTTTCCTCCTTAGCTGCCAGAATGGTTCCCATCACTGAGAATCAAATCTATTCCACACGCTCATATATCATCATTACCTACAATACAGATTCTGAAATCCAAGCGGACCTAGCAATTTTATTGATGCTCAGAGCAGAATAGAGCGCAGGTCACCCTGAATCCGTTGCACTGCTTTGCCTTGCTGACAACAACAAACATGTCACTGACAAAATTACTGAGAAAAGATGACTTGGTAAGTTCAGTGCAGAAGGTAACTTGTCAGTGACAGGGGTGGGATATTTTTATCCTTCTAACTCAATGCTAATGAAGTTGGTGGGAGTAACTCCTGCCTGAAAAGGTGTACCTCAGGGAACAGGGAGAAGCAGAAAAGCACTCGAGTCGGCTTGTTCTCAAAGTCATTTTTCTCGATAGAGCTATGATTTAATCAGGGGATCTTAAAAAGAGCCGAGGAGTTGGGGACCCAGAGCAACAACCAATAATGCCGGATTTGTCACTCATAAGCATGGCCCCTGGATCAGCTCTGGGAAACTGAGCTAATCCATCACACCTGGGTCTCAATTTTCTTATTTGTGCTGTGGAAGTCATACTGTATGGCCCTTTGGTCTTTTGAGGATTATATGCTGTTTATTAAGTGACTGGAGATCTAAGATGAGAAAGACCACACGATCATTTTAACAAGGGTTGAAGTGGGGAAAGAAAAATGCTCGTTCCGTCATGAGAGGTTACTGTCTGACTCTATAAGGGGATGCGGAGGGGGAAGGGAGGGACGGAGGGCAGTCAGAAAGGGGAAAGATGTCAGTTGATTGGAGGAAGATGAAGGAAAAAAGAAAGAATAAAGACATCTGTCAGGGGTCCCCAAGCCTATCCTCAGGTGTGATGATTCACCAAAAGGGCTTACAGGCCCCTGAAAAGATGCTATACCCATGGTTATGTCTGTTATGGCAAAAGGATGCAGATTAAAGTCAGCAAAGGAAAAAGGTGCTGCAAAGACCAGGCACAGGGCTCCCAGCTGTCTTCTCCCGGTGGAGTTTCAGAGACAGCACTCAATTCTCCCAGGAGTGATGTGTGACAACACATTAATTAATACTGCCAGGCTTAGCGTGCAGAGTTTTGTTGGAGATCAGTCAGTCGCATAGTCATGGAGCACCCATACAAGTGACCTTGGCTACTCAGTCTCCAGCCTCCTTTGGAGGTCAAAGTTTCAGGAATACAAAAATACCTAAGCCACAATATTAGCATAAACAATCTATTGTGGCTTAAGGTCTGTACACAATGACACGGCTATCAGGTAGGATATTTCATGGGCCCAGAGGTGACGCCTCAGGAGCCAGTTAAGGACCAGTGCTTTCTTGGAGGTGCTGTATGTTCAGGCACCCCTGCTTGTCAAGTTAAGCCTTTACTGCAGACATGGAAAGAAATAGAGTCTGAATCCCTACTACTCACCCATCTTAGTGGTTGTTGTTGTTGTTTAGTCACTCAGTTGTGTCCGACTCTTTGGACCTCATGGACTGTAGCCCGCCAGGCTCCTCTGTCCATGGGATTCTCCAGGCAAGAATACTGGAGTGGGTTGCCATTTCCTTCTCCAGGGGATCGTCCCAACCCAGGGATTGAATCTGTGTCTCTTGCATTGGCAGGTGGATTCTTTACTGCTGAACCACCAGGGAAGCCCATCTTAAGAATGAAGTGAAGTCGCTCAGTCGTGTCCAACTCTTTGTGACCTCGTGGACTGTAGCCTGCCAAGCTCCTCCATCCATGGGATTCTCCAGGCAAGAATACTGGAGTGGGTTGCCATTTCCTTCTCCAGGGGATCTTCCTGACTCAGGGATCGAACCTGGGTTTCCCACATTGGAGGCAGACGCTTTAACCTCTGAGCCACCAGGGAAGGGGTCCCTGCTAAGTGAGCTTAACTCATGCACATATGTACTAACACATTACTAACATATTACAGTTACTGCAGACACACAATTCATCCATTATTGGATGAACAGCCACTTGTTTGTTTGTTTCAAACACTTGTTTGTTTCAAGTGTTTCTCAACTGATTTTATTTTCAGGTTAGGAGAATGTTTTACCTTCTCTTGCTACCTTCTTATGCATTTCTTTTAAAAGTCAAAGACAGCGTAACCCAGCATCTTTCCCTTTTCCTTCACTGCCTGTATGTTCAGGGTTAAGTTTCGTGCTCATTGTAGTGACTTTTCTCAGCCTGTTTTCTGGCATAATTGCTGTCTTCTCTTCCCCTTTTCAGTGTGACAGAGTAGAAAAATCAGGACTTTGGAACAAAGGTATGGACTCAAACATTGGCTACTCAACATGCTGGCTGTGTGGCTTTAGATAAGCACTTAGCCCATTCAAACATGCCCTCATTGTAAAGGGACTTTTCAAAGTTGTTGTAAGGATTAGAGATAAGGATGTAAAATGCCTCCTGTTTGATGGGTGCTAAATAAAGGGTGAAAGTGAAGTGAAAGTCATTCAGTTGTTGAAAGTCATTCAGTCTGACTCTTTGCGACCCCCCTGGACTGTAGAGTCCATGGAATTCTCCAGGCCAGAATACTGGATTGGGTTCAGTTCAGTTCAGTCACTCAGTCGTGTCCAACTGTTTGTGACCCCATGGACTGCAGCACAGCAGGCCTCCCTGTCCATCACCAATTACCGGAGTTGACTCAAGTTCATTCCCATTGAGTCGGTGATCCAACCATCTCATCCTCTGTCGTCCCCTTCTCCTCCTGCTTTCAATCTCTCCCAGCATAAGGGTCTTTTCCAATGAGTCAGCTCTTCTCATCAGGTGGCCAAAGGATTGGAGTTTCAGCTTCAACATCAGTCCTTCCAATGAATATTCAGGGCTGATTTCCTTTAGGATGGACTGGTTGGATCTCCTTACAGTCCAAGGCACTCTCAAGAGTCTTCTCCAACACCACAGTTCTAAAGCATCAATTCGTTGGTGCTCTTTATAGTTCAACTCTCACATCCATACATGACCACTGGAAAAACCATAGCCTTGACTAGATGAACCTTTGTTGGCAAAGTAATGTCTCTGCTTTTTAATATGTTGTCTAGGTTGGGCATAACTTTTCTTCCAGGGAGTAAGCACCTTTTAAGCAAGGCTGCAGTCACCATCTGCAGTGATATTGGAGCCCCCAAAAATAAAGTCTGACACTGTTTCCACTATTTCCGCATCTATTTCCCATGAAGTGATGGGACCAGACACCATGATAACGGTTTTGTGAATGTTGAACTTTAAGCCAACTTTTTCACTCTCCTCTTTCACTTTCATAAAGAGGCTCTATAGTTCTTCTTCACTTTCTGCCATAAGGGTGGTGTCATCTGCATATCTGAGGTTATTGATATTTCTCCTGGCAATCTTGATTCCAGCTTGTGCTTCATCCAGCCCAGCGTTTCTCATGATGTACTCTGCATAGAAGTTAAATAAGCAGGGTGATAATATACAGCCTTCACATACTCCTTTTCCTGTTTGGAACCAGTCTATTGTTCCATGTCCAGTTCTAACTGCTGCTTCCTGACCTGCATACAGATTTCTTAAG
The DNA here is from genome assembly GCF_963930625.1 of Muntiacus reevesi. NCBI lineage: Eukaryota > Metazoa > Chordata > Mammalia > Artiodactyla > Cervidae > Muntiacus > Muntiacus reevesi. Next base: position 11,713,993 of record NC_089259.1, read on the forward strand.
AGGCAGGTCAGGTGGTCTGGTATTCCCATCTCTTGGAGAATTTTCCACAGTTTGTGGTGATCCACACAGTCAAAGGCTTTGGCATAGTCAATAAAGCAGATGTTTTTCTGGAACTCTTGCTTTTTCAACGATCCAGCAGATGTTGGCAATTTGATGTCTGGTTCCTCTGTCTTTTCTAAATCCAGCTTGAACATCTGGAAGTTCATGGTTCACATATTGTTGAAGCGTGGCTTGGAGAATTTTGAGCATTACTTTACTAGCGTGTGAGATGAGTGCAATTGTGTGGTAGTTTGAGCAATCTTTGGTATTGCTTTTCTTGGGGACTGGAATGAAAACTGACATTTTCCAGTCCTGTGGCCGCTGCTGAGTTTTCCAGATTTGCTGGCGTATTGAGTGCAAGCACTTTCACAGCATCATCTTTCAGGATTTGAAATAGCTCAACTGGAATTCCATCACCTCCATTAGCTTTGTTCATAGTGAGTGGGTAACCTTTCCCTTCTCCAGGGGATCTTCCCAACCCAGGGATTGAACTCAGGTCTCCCGCATTGCAGGCAGATTCTTTACCAGCTGAGCCACCAGGGAAGCCCAAATAAAGAGTAGCTATTCTTATTACCCTGTCTTTCCTCCTGTATTAGTGGTTTATTTCTACCTCTTTGCCTGAGGGTTTTGGAGGAGTTAAATTAAATTTCCTTAAATCTCAATTGGTAGTTGACAAGATATTAACATATAAACAGTTTGTGAGAGTCTGGTTAGTCACTTTATATCATGGATGCAAGAAAAGGCCCCCTAGGTCTCTGGTTGCCGGGAGTAATTCTACTGATGGCCCCCCGCTTTTCTGCACCTGAGCCGAGGCCACTTTCTTATGGGCTGCTTCCTGATAAATGCCACAGGAATAGTAAGGCAGCCAATTCTCAGGAAATTTCATATCCCTCTGACAAACAACTTTGCCCCAGTGGCCTTCTGAACTTTCCTTAGAACTTCACTGCATCCAAGATACTTCCTCTGGACCACTGGTCCTTCCCCCATCCTGTCTCTTTCACTCACGTCAGACCTGTATATGGAATGATGTCTCTTCCAGCTTTTCCTGGAGCCCACCTTATTCTCCTCTCGCAGATGTTTTCCATCATAAGTTTCTTGCATATTTAATCTCATCCTGACATCTGCTTCTTGGAGGCTCCATTCTTGCCCTAGACTATTGACCTAGAGCATGGTATTTGACAGAATGGGCTGTTCCTTATAGGAATAAACTTTACCCGTCACAGATCCAATAGGGTACTGGTGGTTTTCTTACACTGTACTGATCCAAGTAGTGGTTCTTCAGACAATTTACAAGTGCAATAATCAGAGACACTCCCTTGGGTTACTTGGTTGCACTTTGAAAGGAAGGGATGGTTCACACAGCTTCCCTCTGGGTCATGAGATTGTCCCAGACAAAAGCTAACATCAGAAAGAGCATGCCTGGTCCTCAGGGGGTGGATTGGGCTGTTTGAAAGTTCTGATCTGCGTGTTTTTAGGCGGTGTTTTCCTTCCTTAAGCTAAATGCCTCCCACCCAGGAGCATTCATTCCTCCTCAACTGACTAAATTACCCTTGAGCACAGATTCTCAGCTGTTTACCTTCTCACCTCAATCAATAAGGATGTGAGAGCAAATAGCTTGACATCTATTAGTTGAAGCAGCGTGCGCATGTCGTTGAGGTTTTTACTGTGCTCCAAGTCTGTTCAGGGACCTGAAACCAATTGAAACTACTCTGAGAGTCTGAATTTGGGACAGTTTGGATGCTGCCTAGTCTCTGCCGGGACATTTCTTCTTTTGAATGTGTGTCTGTATTGCTGGAACATTCCTTACCATGTATTTGCACTCAGCTGGCACAGTTTACCTGTTTCTAGATACAAGCCTCAGTCACAACCATGGCTCCAATGAGGAAAGCCTCTGCTAGCACTGAAGCCCAGAGGCCTGACCAAGGGGAGGGGGGTTGGAGTGAGTATGTCAAGGATGGTTCCTGCAGCCAGGGGCAGGCAGTTGACAGCAGGCGTGCAATCGGCCAAGATCTCCACCTGTGGATGGAAGCTTTGGATGGGGGCAGAGGATGTCAGGTAGCTGGAAATAGGCAGAACACCAAGCACAGTGGTGGTCAAACACAGGAAGATGTGTCAGGAGGGCATGTGGTTCCATTGCCTGAGAAGGAAGGATCCTGGGAAGGAAAGCATACAGTAGAGACAGAGGCTGAGGCAGAAAAATCAGGAAGCCAGTTTTTACCAGGAGACTGGTGGGAACAATAATGCAGAAGCCAAAGTGCTGGAATGCATGGCCAGAGTGGGGACTGTAACAAGGCCGACAGTGCTCCAAGGAAAAGCTACTTGGGATTATCGTGACCAAGGGGAAGATCTGTGTCTGATTATGGTCTGGGAGGAGGATGAGTTTCCTACAAGTCTGTAGGAGGGGAGGGGCTGGGGAGACAGGAAAGGATCAAGAAAGAAAGGAATTAAGAAAGTTCCAACCAGAATTGAGAGAGACACGTGCACCCCAATGTTCATTGCAGCACTGTTAACAATAGCCAGGGCATGGAAGCAACCTAGATGTCCATTGGCAGATGAATGAATAAGGAAGCTGTGGTACATATACACAATGGAATATTACTCAGCTATTAAAGAGAATGCATTTGAATCAGTTCTAATGAGGTGGATGAAACTCGAGCCTATTATACAGAGTGAAGTAAGTCAGAAAGAAAAACACCAATATAGTGTATTAATGCATATATATGGAATTTAGAAAGATGGTAACGATGACCCTATATGTGAGGAAGCAAAAGAGACACAGATATAAAGAACAGACTTTTGGACTCTGTGGGAGAAGGTGAGGGTGGGATGATTTGAGATAATATCACTGAAACATGTAAATTATCATATGTGAAACAGATCACCAGCCCAGGTTGGATGCATGAGACAGGGTGCTCAGGGCTGGTGCACTGGGATTACCCTGAGGGATGGGATGGGGAGGGAGGAGGGAGAGGGGTTCAGGATGGGGAACACATGTACACCCGTGGCTGATTCATGTCAATGTATGGCAAAACCCACCACAATATTGCAAAGTAATTAGCCTCCAATTAAAATAAATAAATAACTTTTTAAAAAAGTTAAGAAAGTTCCAGAGATTGGGACACAAGCAAAAGAGTACAGCAAGAAGCACCAAAGATCAAGATATAGGTAGAAGAACCCTCCCTGCCTCTATGGTCCTACTAACACTTCATTGTCAAAAACATCACAAAAGCTATAGGTTTCCTTGCTCTCTGAGCCTGTGCAGGCATGGTTCCTATGTGGGGTAGGTGCCCTCTTGGCTAATTCAGCTCTAGAAGACTTGGTAACTTGGCCCTCCTGTTAGCTGGGCTGCACCAGACCCTCTTGTGTGACCTCCCCAGCCGCCAACATAGAGACTGGAGCTTCCCCAGGTGCCTCAGCCAACTTTGTTCAAGGGAACACTAATCTTAGGGGATTTGTGAATGGAGGCAGCATTGTGGCTGTGCCACTTTGGCTTCTTTTCCTTTCAGAGGGTGTCCAAGACTATCTGTGCATCCTTCTTTCTCCTTAATAAGGAAATCAGAGGCATTTTTTGTCTGCCATCAGCAGCTCCTAGAACTATGAGCCACCATAAAGCCATTAGCCTTCCTCGTTTTCCATGCTCCCATCCAACGCCCATTCACTCTGTGACTTGGGCCTTTAGCCTTTGCTCCTTTGACACCGCATTGCCTTATCTCTGTTAACTTTTCCTCCTTCCCAGGAACTTCCATTTTAGCTGCTTATTTGTTTAATTTACCTCGATTGCTGATGCTTACAAAAAGACTGAAGATGTAACAGATGGTGCCTTTGGATGGATAGATGTTATAGATGTAGAACTGTCAACACACCCATCTCAATCCCATTTTAACTTTCACTTTATGTCCCCCGATGGACTGTTGACAATGGGCTAAGCCGATGTGTGCTGCCGGCACCTGTATTCACATCAAGTTTAGTCATTCTTTTTTTCCTCCTGTTCTTCCTCCCTCACTCTACCCTCACTATATTTGGCTTCTCAGTGCTTTCGTAATGATCTCTATAGCATCTTTAAAAACTATTCCACCTCATTTAAAATGTAGCATAAATGATGGGATTTTTGACAAATTAAATAATAATAAGAAACCATTTCCAATATTCTGTATTTTTCCATTAAGTTCCCCAAAAATAGTGATTATAGCAGTAACATTCTCTCTCCACAGTTAATGATGTGCTAGCCCTGGTTTCATTAAAAATCTCATTATTCAGAGATTTATAACTCAGTCCAAGAAATCTCCCATGCAGTTGGAAATAGACCCAATCTCAGTACAGAAACTTACTTTTAAAGTATTTGAGTGAGGACTGAGTACACAGCGAAGAGACTGGTTAATAAATAGACATCTCAGGATGCTGAAATGATCAGGAAAAAAAAATCAACAACATGAAACTTAACATATGTTATTGTTGAGTACTATATGCAGGTTGAAAAGTTGTAAAATAGAGAGAATGGATATTTGTGGGTTAGAGGATCTGACTTTACTCCTGATTCTGTTCCCTAATTGCTGTTTAAGCAATTTTCTGGTTTAAAGTTACTTTATCCATCTAAAGAATGAGCATGTGTTCTCTAATATACATTTATACTCTTAAAACATCAACTGATTATAAAGTAGAGATTTAGTTCCCTCATTAAAAGGAACAAAGACTACTCCTCAGAAGTCGCTGTTTTCAGGGTTGGAATAGTGTGGGTGAGTCTGGAATATCTTGCTTTGCCAGAAATTAAGGAAGCTCAAAGTAGTGCTGGAAACATGATAAAAGGAAGCAAGTGCCACCCTGAAGTGCTCTCATTGGCCAAATATGGGACTATTGGAGCACTAACATGTTTAAATATGACAATAAATTATGAGAGACAGAACTAGAGAGATTTAAAAAACAGCAAATAATAAAGTAAATGGAGCAAAATGTTACAAAAATACATTTTTTTCTAATTTCTTTAGGAGGAAAGTTAGGTCATTTATGTGAGAATTTTCTTGTTTCTTGAGGCAGGCCTGTATCACTATAAATTCCTTTCTTAAGACTGCTTTTGCTTTGTCCCATAGATTTTGGAAAGTTGTGTTTCTATTTTTCTTTAGTCTCAAGATTTTCTTTAATATCTTTTCTGATACCTTCATTGACCCATTGGTTTTTTAGTAGCATGTTGTTTAGTCTCCATGTGTTTGTGTTTTTTTTTTTTTTTTCCAGTTTTCTTCCTGAAATTGATTTCTAGTTTCATGCCATTGTGGTTGGAAAAGATGTTTGATGTGATTTCAATCTTCTTAAATTTATTGAGACTTGTTTTGTGGCCTAGCATATGATCTAAAGTACCCTAGAGAGAGTTTCATGTGCACTTAAAAAGTCTGTGTATCCTGTTGCTTTGGGATAGAATGCTCTCTCTATATATATTAAGATATTTGGTCTAATATATCATTTAAGGTCATAGTTTCATTATTGATTTTTTGTCTGGATGAGATCATTAATATCCAGATCAATTACATCCATTGATATAATTGGGGTATTAAAGTTTCCTACTATTATTGTATTGCTGCCAATTTCTTTCTTTGTTTCTGTTAATATTTGCTTTATATACTTAGATGTTCCCATGTTAACTGCACATATATTCTCTTCTTGGATTGACTCCTTTATTATTATATAATGCTCTGCTTTAGCTTTTGTTATAGACTTTGTTTTAAAGTCTACTTTGTCTGATATGAAGAGTGCCACCTCAGCTTTCTTGTTATTTCTATTTGCATGGAGACCCTTTAATATTCCCTCACTTTGTGCGTGATTATAGCTCTGAAGTGAGTCTTTTGTAGGCAGCACATAGATGGAGCTTCATTTTTATCCATTCAGCTACCCTATGTCTTTTGATTGAAACATTTAGTTGAATTATATTTAAAGTGATTATCGATCAGTATGTATTTATTGCCATTTCATTACTTGTCCTGCTTGTTTTTGTCATCCTTCTCTGGTCTTGTCTTCTTCTTCTGGTCTTTTTTTTTGTGGCTTGATATAAAATTTTTGGTGTCATATTTAGGTTCTTTTTTTTTTGGTGTATTTACTATAATTTTTTGTTCTGTTTTATTTTATTTTGTCTTCTTTGTGGGGATCATTTATATCAGCAGACATGTTATCTATTTGTTTTAAACTGGTGGTCATTTAAATTAAAATACATTCTAAAAGATTTACATTTTAATCTACCCCCATGTTTTATATTTACTATCATGTTTTACATCTTTATCTGTATGCCTTAACTGTTTTTAATAGTTACAGTTTATTTTACTGATTTTTAACCTTTGTACTACTAACTTTTAAGTGGTTGATCCACTGCCTAAACTGTACATTTACCTTTACCAAGGAAATTTTTTCCCTTCATATATTTTTTTCTTATTTCCTATTATAACCCTTTTTTTCCTTAAAGAAGAGTCTTTAATAGTTCATGAAAAATCAGTTTAGTGGTGAGAATCTCCTAGTTTTTTAAGAAATTCTATTTCTGTTTAAATTCTGAATGATATTCTTGTCAAGTAGAGTATACTTGGTTGTAGAGTTTTTTCCTTTCAGGTCTTTAAGTATATCACTCCACACCTTTCTAGCCTCCAAGTTTCTGCTGAAAAGTTCCCTTGTATGTGGCTCTTTTTCTTTTTTTATATTAAATTTATCTCTTTAAATTTTGCCATTTTAATTATGATACATCTGGTGCAGGTCTCTCTGGGTTCAGGCTTCCCTGATAGCTCAGTTGGTAAAGAATCTGCTTGCAGTGTAGGAACTGTGATTTGATTCCTGGGTCAGGAAGATCTGCTGGAGAAAGGATAGGCTACCTACTTCAGTATTCTTGGGCTCAACTGGTAAAGAATCTGCCTGCAATGTGGAGACCTGGGTTCGATCCCTGGGTTGGGAAGATCCACTGGAGAAGAAAAAGGCTATCCACTCCAGTAGTCTGGCCTGGAGAATTCCATGGACTGTATAGTACATGGGGTTTGCAACGAGTAAGACATGACTGAGCAACTTCACTTCATTTCACTTCTTTGGGTTTGTCTTGTGTGGGACTCTGTGCTTCCTGGACCTGGATATCTGTTTCTTTCCTCAGGTTAGGGATGTTTTCAGCCATTTTTCTATCAAATAAACTGTCTCTCTTTCTTCTCATTCTGGGACAAATATTAGTACTCTTGATGTTGTCTCAGAGGTCCCATAAACTATCTTCATTAATCATTTTTTCTGTTCTGATTGGGTGATTTCCACCATTCTGGCTTTAATGTTGCTTATGGGTTCTTCTGTATCACTTAATCTGTTGTTAATCCTTACAGTATAGTTTTCATTTGATTGGCTCCTTTTTATATATTTTAGGTCTTTGTTGAAGTTCTCACTGTGTTCCTGTATTCTTTTTCCAAGTCAGTAAGCATTATTAAGACCACTGTTTGGAATTCTTTATTAGGTAAATTACTTATCTCCATTTCATTAGAATTTTTTTCTGGAATTTTATCTTGTTCTTTTATTTTGAACATTTTCTTATATCTTCTCATTTTGTTTGACTTTCTCTGTCTCTATGATATAAGGTAAAACAGTTATCTATTTTGGTCTTGAATGCATGTCCCTGTGTGGGAGTGCCTCTATACTCTTCGTTCCCAGTGGTTTCGGTGGGAGAGCTAGATCTGAAGCAACATGGTCTGGGGCTTTTGCCAGGACTTGCCAGGGCTGTTACCTTTGCAGAAGTGGACTGAAGCCAGGTGAGGGCAAGGGGAGTGGGTCTGGTTGGAGCTTGGTGCAGGTCAGGGCTTCTCCTCAGCATGGTGGAGACTGCCACCTTGGCAAGGGATAGAGCTTGGTGGCTCTTGGTGGCCATGAATTCTCCCACTGTATGTTGGTGGCTGCCACCTAGGCAGTTGGTTGATGGGCAGCTGGAGCCAAAAGGGCTAGAGTTGGAGGGCTTGCTAGGATGGTCTTGGAAGGCACTTTTTCTCTGCTGAAACTGGCAGCAAGCAAATCTGTGTGTGTGCCCTTAGAGGGCGCATCTTGGTTTTCTACAGCCCCCTGGCAAGTCCCTGGAGAAGGAAATGGCAACCCACTCCAGTATCCTTACCTGGAGAATCCCAGGGATGGAGGAGCCTGGTTGGCTGCTGTCTATGGGGTCACACAGAGTTGGACATGATTGAAGCGACTTAGCAGCAGCAGCAGCAGCTGACAAGTCCCACTGGTTTTCAAAACCAGTCAAGAGAGCTTGTCTTCCCAGCACCAGACCCCAACATTGAGGTGCCCAGTGTTGACTTGAATCTCTCAGTTGTTAGGGAGGATCTTCAAGCTTGTAATATGCCCCCACAAGACCACTTCTCTTCCCCTTCTACCATTCTTGGTGTTTTTTTTTTTTTTTCCCTATCCTTGCTTATAGGAGAGCCATTCTACTGGTCTTCAGGTCATTCTCAGAGAGAGTTCTTCTATGTGCATTTGTACTTTTGGTGAGTTTATGAGAGGAGGTAAGCTTAGGAGCTTCCTACTCTGCCATCTTGATTCTGTCTCCTTTTTTTTCCCTTTTTAATGTGCAAACTTTGAGTTACCTGACTTAGAGTTCAGGTAGGAAAAATCAAAAGCTAAAAGATAAATTTGCAATGTGAGCCAAAATTGCAATATGAGGTAAAATATCTGATCTTAGTACTTGTTCTATAGCAAACCTATATGTTCAGTAGATTATGTTAGAACACATCTAAAGTGCTGGGGTTAGTGCCTGCTGAGTTTTTCTCATTAAATGAGATTCTGAAAAACTTAGGTATATTCGCAGAAAGGTGACTAGAATGGTGAAGGGAACAAGCTATGAAAAGAAATTCAAGGAACTAGTAAAAGGCAACTGAAGTCAGCATGGGTGAGATGAAAATTATTATCTGATATTTGAAGAACTGGAATGCTCCAGAGAATAAAATATATTCACTTTAGCTCTACAGGGGAGGAACATAGGTAGATTTGACTGCACATGAAGAGGTAATCTTTTTCTATTAAATTTTGCCATGAATGAAATAGTTACCATGAAGCAATGAATTATCCTTACCATTTTAGCCTTTATAGTAATTTATTAGAAGCATTCCCCAAAGAGTTGTCACTGTGAGGGGATGGTTGGTCTAAATTGGTGCTTCTCAATCCATTGGCTAGATAACTTTGGAAATTCTTGGAATTATTTTAAGAGATATTCAAATCAGTATGCAACCCAAGTATCTCTGGATCCAATAAATAAACTCTTTCACTTGTATTTGATACTGTTTTCCAAATGTATGTGGAGTTACTTGATTATTAAATGGTTTCATTTCAAAAGCTTGCAGAATTGACGCTCCCACATGATATTACATTTTGTTTCAGTATCCAGCTTAAAAGAATAACTGTTGGATGCATGAGACAAGTGCTCAGGGCTGGTGCACTGGGAAGATCCAGAGGGACGGTATGGAAAGGGAGGCGGGAGCGGGGATCGGGATGGGGAACACATGTAAATCCATGGCTGATTCATGTCAATGTATGGCAAAAACCACTACAATACTGTAAAGTAATTAGCCTTCAACTAATAAAAATAAATGAAAAAAAAAAGAATAACTATAGTCATCTGTGAAATCTATGCTTTTTCTTTCTTTTGTTTCCCTATAGAAGAAGACTTAAAGAAACAGAGGTAAACTCTATCCTTCAATAGTATAAAGATATTAATCTTCCAAGTTGTTAATAAATTTAATGGAATTCTAATTAAAATTTTGACTAGTTTTGTGGTAGACAGATGTAGGAAGATTTGGCTAATTGTTTCTAAAATTTATTTGCAAGGATTAATGTTCCAGAAGGCCCTTTCCTCCCCTAAAAGTATTAACAAGAGGATTCATGTCCTACCAAATAGAAAACTCAAAACTACTACAATGAAGCTGATGGAGAGTTTAAATGAATGGAAGATGAGAAAGAATCTCAAGCCAGGCTCACATATATGAGGATTCAACATGTGATCAGAATGTAACAGCTGTGTTTTGTAGAGAAAATAAAAGGCACCTAAATAAATCAGATATGTACTTACAGATCTGATGTCTAAAGAGTTACTTTCAGGACAGGGTCTCTGGAATGACCCAGAATACTTCAGCCTGCCTGCCAGAAGCCCTATTATATCAGCCCCTATTAGGAAAGCAGAGGATTCAAAGGTCACCACTGGAATTACAGGGCTTACTGAAGCTATGACCCAGGAAGCAGGAACCTGTTCTCTTCACCATCTTAATTTATACCTGAAGAGAGAAGCCTGAACTGTTGCTGCATAAATGTCCCGTGTTTCCAAGACCTTAAAAAACCTTCATGAGTGCCCCTTTCCAGAAGCATCCAATCTCTACTGAGAATTCTTGTTGCAAAATCAGTGCTTGGTTAGAAGGGAAGATTAGGTTAGGAAAGAAGGTTGATACTATCTAGAGTCTACAATATGTATTACCAGGAAAAATATATTGCCAGGGAAAACAACGATTATTTAGTTATTTCCACTTTGAAAAAGGGCCAGGGCCATTCAATATTTAAATGAGAAATAATAATAATAGTAACAACAATCATGATGAACATAATAATAACTGAGAACTGGTCTAGATCAGAGGTTAGTAAACTTTCTATAAAAGGCTAGAGAACAGATTTTTTTGTTTACTTTGTGAGTCATATTGTCTTTGTCATAACTACTCAATTCTCCCACAGTAATGGGTAAGCAAATAGACAGTAGATGAATGAATGAGTGTGACTGTGTTCCAATAAATCTTTATTTACAAAAACAGGTGGTGGGTCAGATTTAGCCTGCAGGCTGTAATTTGCCAGCCCTTGGTCTGGGAGATAATCACTGAAGTGCCTTCTTACATTAAGATTCTATATCACTGAAAACTGTGCTGATGTAATTATTGATAAGTGCTTACCTATTGAAATCGGTTTTGTTTTGTAATCACTTAGCTTGGGAGTATCATTTGTAGCAGTTTCATGTGTAAACAAAATAATCTGGTTTTTTTGTGTTGTCTTTTTTAAAAAAGAAAAGGAATTGGTAAAATGTCAAGTGATTCAACTTTAGAGTCTTTGGCTGAGCAGTTCATTAATTCAGACATCTTGGCAGAGATGGCATCAATGGGCACCTTGCTTATGCCTCTGCCCTGAAAGAGGAAAGGCGTAATCTAAAGTTGGTAAGTGAGAACAAAATCATGACTTTTTATGAAACTGTTGCGTTCTATCAATATTGCCAAAGAACCTGAAAAGAGAGGAGAGCTCTACTTGTTCTGCTAATGCTTACACCAATATTCTCATCTTCCTCCCAAATCACACTCACAGTTACCCACAACGGCACACACACCTGCATATGCTTACATGCATATACACCCACGTACACTGCCATTTTTGATGGTTCTAGTGTTTTGGAGACAGTCAACTTCATATAATCAGTTCATTGATCTCATAATCATATCCCTAGTAGCTCAGATGGTAAAGTGTCTGCCTACCATGCAAGAGACCCGGGTTCAATCCCTGGGTAAGGAAGATCCCCTGGAGAAGGAAATGGCAACCCACTCCAGTGTTCTTGCCTGGAAAATCCCATGGACTGAGGAGCCTGGGAGGTTACAGTCCATAGGGTCGCAAAGAGTCGGACACGACTGAGCGACTTCACTTTCACTTTCATCCCATAATCTCAAATTTTTTAGTTTAGAACTACTGAGAGTGCTTGGGTTAAGAAGGAGTTGATGCTTCCCTTGGTGTTAGCTGATCTTAACTAACCATTTATCTAACTGATTGGGAACTTTACAGCAAAACAATAATTCTAACAGCAGATGCTTTTTGAGCTGGGACAGACTATTGAGATTTTCAGGATCAACATCCCCACCCCCTGCCCTGCCCTTCTTTTATAGAATAAGAAACAGATCTAGAGAGATGAATTTACACAAGTTGTTAGTAGAGCTCAATTATGGAATACCTGCCTTTTGACAATTAAATTTTCTGATAAAGAGAGGTTTTTAGGCAATAAATCACTTCAGAAATGTTTAAAAAATATGAAGGACTGAGGAAAAAGCTCACCCACATTTATTTGGAAGACTTAATTTTATATGAACCAGTTTTCAGTATAAGCTATTCATGCTTCTTCTGTAAATGTCATATCAGTATTTTAATTTCCGTAGGTTAAGGTAGATTTCTCATACAATTTTTTTTGAAATATTTTCACTGCTTTGAGGTCTTAGTCATAAACTAACAAGGAGTTTGTATAATAAGTAGGCTTCAAAAAAAAATCATACTTCAATCATAAAGCCAAAGTAAAAAAAAAAAATAATATCAAGGATAACATTTCCAGATTTTATATGCTACATATAAAATTTATAATTCTATTTACGTAAGAAAAATATACCAGTCTCTTACTTAACCTCTGACCATGTTCCTTAGATGTGTGGGTATGTTCTGAATCCTACATGCCTATCCAGATAGGGATTACAATAATTCATGTTCTGAAGATTAGGAAGGCTGATCTTTAGCCTCACTGTCTTCTTCTTCTAAGTGAGTTTTGCCACCTCTTTGGTCTGGATATTTAGGGGAAAAAAAGGATCTTGTCAGCAAATCTTAGAACTAGATATCTTGGTGAATAATGGGAACATCTTGTCTCAGTAGAGGAGATTAATGTTACCTCTGTGGAACAGACTCTGATATCTGGAGGAAATTTAATACCAGAGGCCAAAGTTTCAGTAATGCACTTGAAAATCTGTACTGCCCAAACACGTAACATGAGATAGAAAAATCATCCTTTATCACAGTTTATAAAAAGGTCTAGCTTCTCAGTTATAATAAAAAATTACTAATTTTTCTAAAAGTGAGACAAATTACACTTGTGTGGTTTAATTTGGCAAGTAGAGGACAATGTAACAGAAGTACTAGAAATAATTTAAATAAAGATATTGAGAAAAGAACACTAAGTAAATATTCTCAGGAAAAGCTGGGGAGTAAAATCCTTAAATTCCTAAACACACATGGGATTCAAGGTTATTTATTACCTTACAGTGGAAAATAATGATATTACAGGACTTTTTAGGATAATTTTTTAAGAATTGAGTGCTTTGAAAGTCATGTGTATATTAACTCATGGCTCCTCAAAGTCCATTTGAACCCAAGAATTCAGGACTATCTACACAATCAACTAATTCTTCACTTATATTTATCAAACTGATGTCAAATTGTAAGAATGGAATATAAAAGAAGAACAGGAGAATGCTTAACTTAAACCTATATATTTCACAAAAATTTAGGAACTGAACTTCGAATGAGGAAGGCAGACTAAGCATGTTTTTTTTTTTTTAATATCTCCCATCCCCCAAGCAACAATGAGGTTAGTAAATACAATAAAACAGTTCAGCAAATCAGAAATATTGTTGAATTTATGGAAGATATAATGCAGATAGGAACGCCATGGTACCTGTATAATATGTACCTGTAGAGCTTAGCCATAATATCACATCTATATGATGACAAAATAAGGTATTTTCCTACAATTAAGGGTTTTTCAAGTATTCTTCCCATAACTTTTATGAAAAAAATTATTTGAGGATATAGTCCAGCAAAACAAAAAAGGGAACCAAAAAATGACAGGCAATATGGGTTCATAGAGACAGTGGAGCTAATTAGAAATAAATTAAAAAGAAATTCCTGTAAGAAATCTGCACAGCAGCTACAGAAGGAAAAGAGTCCCAGTTAAAACAAGAAGTAGCTCTATGATGAATGTCAAGAAGAAAATGGAGACCATTGCATAAAACATAGACTTTAGCCTGCCAGGCTCCTCTGTCCATGGGATTCTCCAGGCAAGAAAACTGGAATGGGTTGCCATTCCCTTCCTACTCCAGGGGATCTTCCCAACCCAGGCATCAAACCCAGGTCTCCTACACTAAGGACAGATTCTTTACCATCTGAGTCACTAGGGAAGCCCTTTTAAATAGTTAAGAAAGGTATATGCTTTTTGTTAGGGTTTCCCAGGTAGTAAAGAACATGCCTGCCAATGCAGGAGACATAAAAGACATGGGTTCCATCCCTGGGTAGGGAAGATCCCCTGGAGGAGGGCATGGCAACCCACTCCAGTATTCTTGCCTGGAGAATCCCATGGACAGAGAAGCCTGGAGAGCTGTAGTTCATAGGACCACAAAGAGTAGGACATGACTGAAGCACATGCTTTTTGTTAACAAAGAGAAGGAGACAACATTTTCAGGGTGAAAAAAAAGAGTAAATGAGAAGGTCAAGATCTACATACAAAGACACTTAAATATAGCATTATTTGAGGATCTATAAAGTAAAAGAGATTTAACATTTGATGATTTGAATGATCTCTTTGGAAAAGTTTAGGTGTAGTGACATAGGATTGTATTTCCTTTTATGAAACAAAGTATTTTTCAGCAAGTAAGAATTCCTCTTATTCTAGAACATCTTGTTCACTGTCTTCTCCCTACTGGCCAAGCTGGCATTTGGGATACCAAAGATACTCAAGAACTATATATAGACCATCTGACTGTGGCAAACAGTACTGATTGCTTATAAAATACGTGCTTCAGGTTGGAAACAGGTTCTACCCATTTCCTACTCTAGATTGTTTTTAAAACTGGAATCAGAGCCTACTTTTTAAGCCACTGACTTAGCCAACTCTGGAAGATTTTGATTTTTTGTTGTGTGAGGCAGTGAATCCCTTCGGTTAATCCTTTCTTTAGTATTTTTAAAACGTCAGTGGATGATCTCTTAACTAACATAGAATTTGTTACCATAAGTAGAATGTTGGAAGTAACAGATACTAAAAATATGAAATTTGTTGAGGACAGAAATCATTAAGATACAGGACAGAGAGAACCCATTTTCTAGGCTGGGCAGTTGATGGTCTTGTTATGTGACAGGGAAATATTTGATCAGACTATGAATTTTGGTACCTTGAACTCAGTTTGCTGAATGGAGTTATAATTTTTTTTAATGATGGGAAAAAATATGGTATTTCTTGAGGGTTTTAGATATGTCTTATGATTTCAAAAATGGGAAATGTAGTCTGAAGATAGACTATCCTAAAAACAGCAGAAAGACAGCACAGCTTTGCTAAGACAAGCATTTTCTGTTTGTGGCTTGCAATATAAGTTAATGGAGAATAACATTAGAAAAGTTGAATGATATCTGCTGAAGTAGAGGTACCTCATCCAAAGTTAGGGTTGAATGTCAAGACTGATGATGCTATACACACACAAATAGGGCATAAAACATTTTCTGACTTACATAATGGAAGTCTCTGGGCAGGCCTCTCCCGCAGGTCCAAAATGGATTGAGAGAGCAAAGAAAGGTGACTGGCCTGGGTTTTTACTGTAGTTAGCGGGTGGCACTGGGTCAGAGTTTGTGCATGGAATGGGCTTTGCATTGTTTGAATTTCCCGCTGTCCTCAAAGGAAAGCCTGGACTTTCATATCTGCTTGTCCGGATACGCGGCAAAAGTGGAAGAGGGAAGGGCGAGGTATAAACATTGCTAGCAATAAAGCATGGTAAAGTGGAATGAGATTTCCCATTAAAAAGCCAGCACTTTTTGTTCTACTTTCACATATAAAACAAGCAGAAGTAGGAAAATAAGAGACTTAGCAGAAGAGCTGAAGATAAGGCTTCCCTGATAGCTCAGCTGGTAAAGAACCACCAGCAATGCAGGAGACCCCAGTTTGATTCCTGGGTTAGGAAGATCCCCTGGATAAGGGATCGGTTAGCCACCCCAGTATTCTTGGGCTTCCCTGGCGGCTCAGCTGGTAAAGAATCTGCCTGCAATGCAGGAGACCTGGGTTCAATCTCTGGGTTGGGAAGATCCCCTGGAGAAGGGACAGGTTACCCACTCCAGTATTCTGGCGTGGGGAATTCAATGGACTGCATAGTCCATGGGGTCGCAAAGAGTCAGACACAACTGAATGACTTTTATTCCCTTTCAAGAGCGGTAAGACTGGGTCCTTAAGTCTCTCCTAAGAAATCTCTGCTTCTTGAAAGGAAAATATCTGGCAGCACTGACCAGACTGAGGGTGGGTGGTCTTTCCTCTTCTAAGTATCTTGCTTCTTTCTGCCTTGATGGAGGATCATGAAGCAAAGGCAGACGATAGGAGACAGGAATTTTCAAAGGTCATATCTAGACAAGAGTCTTCCCATTGATTATTTTATGGAGTTGCCTAGAAACAGATACACTAATACACCTTCTCAGTTATTAAGAGAACTGTATTGCCAAAGAAAATTCAAGCATAGTGGCATCAGCTGGTGATTGTTCATCTTTTAAGGAAACACCAGGACCCTTGAAATTACCAGTGATAAAGTAGGCTACTAAATCTGTAGTCTCTAAAACTCTCTAATGATCATCTGAATTGTAGCTTAGAGTATGATGAGCTAGCATGATTTCTGAAGAGGGAATAATCGGAACATGAAGGACAGTGGTCAGGGAAATCCTTCCAGGGTGTGTGTGTGCACTTGTGTAATTCCAAAATCTTCACCTATCACAACAGCAAAACAGAAATGCTCAACAGGTTAAAAGCAGAAAACTATAAGAACTGAGTTGGGGAGAGATGATAAAATAGAATTTATTTACTTAGATAAAAGTAGATAGATGGTTTACTTAGTATCAGACACTTGCATGTTAATCCCTGTGAGAGTCCTGCAGAACAGGGAGTGTTAGTTTCATTTTTAGTGAATTTCAGAGATGCTAGATTGCTTATCAGTATTACTCACATTACAGGAATCTCTCTCTCAGTCGTGTCTGATTCTGCGACCCCATGGACTCTAGCCCACCAGGCTCCTCTGTCCATGGGATTTCCCAGGCAAGGATAGTTGCCATTTCCTTCTCCAGGGGATCTTCCCAATCAGGGATTGAACCCGCATCTCCTGTGTCTCCTGCAATGCAGGTGGATTCTTTACCTGCTGAGCCATCAGGGACACAAGTGGTGTTTACACTCAGTTCTCCTGGACTGAGTCCCTCTCCTTAACTCTCGGG
The DNA here is from genome assembly GCF_963930625.1 of Muntiacus reevesi. NCBI lineage: Eukaryota > Metazoa > Chordata > Mammalia > Artiodactyla > Cervidae > Muntiacus > Muntiacus reevesi. Next base: position 11,731,015 of record NC_089259.1, read on the forward strand.
TACGCTGAGTATTCCATGGAAAGAATTCAGGGCACTATGTACCTTTTTCCTTCTCAGAAGACTCAGCATCATGTCTTTCAAGCTCTTTTCTCATAAAACAATACTTGTCTATCTATCTTAAAACTGGCTTTTGTGAAAGGCAATTTAGCAAGAGGCTTTGTTTATGAAAGGAAAAAATCCAATCACGTTATAAAGATGTTCATCCTTGAGAACAAAAGAAGACAAGTAATAGACTGGATGTTAATTGAGGCAGATGCCTGTGAGAATAATTTGAAGTAATCTGTGAACAATAAAATGAAGTTAGCACTCTTTTCTGTGTTAGCAGTGCTCTTCAAGTATTGCCCACCTAATAGAATCTCTTGTAGTAGCCAGGGGAGCAAAACCTCATAATGGAACTTTTTCAAGTTGTTTGAAAAGAGACTCCTTCAAATCAACCAAACTCTTCGAAGTTCTCAACTCTCACATGCTACAGTGATGTATAACATAATCACTTCATTGTCATTAAATTTTTATAGCATGTATCAAATATCCACTGTATTCATGGATTAGGAGCCAGGAGTGAATACACATCTAATGTGGAAGAAGATTAAAAAAATATAAATTATATGTATACATATGTCTGTGTGCAGTAATGACTAGAAGCAATAATTTGCATAAGTAGCATGATGAAATGAATTCAGGAAAAAGAAATATGTTGGAACATTACAGTTTCTCTATTATCTTTTCAATTCTGTTCTAAATCATCTCCCATTATAGTACATTAATTATTAACTACATTTTCATTCTGTTTCCCCTCTTTTGAAATGTTGGGGTAGTCTAATTTTGACATCAGAAAAATTTCTCTATTTTTATCTTGTGTTTTAAGTGCAAAATAATTATTTTCATTTTTTCCTTGTTAAGAGGAAATGTTGGACTACTGCCTTGCATTGAAAACTCATAAACTTTAAGTAACAAGATTTGGGAAGTTTATATTGATTTAATTTATTAACTGTTGCTAATGAGCTAGTGAGTTTCAAACAATTCTTCCTTTACTGACTCAATTGGCTTTTATATTATCTCAAATTAGAATTTTTAACTAGTAAGTTACTTATCTGTTTCTAAATAATAATGATATTTTAAAAAGATTGTCTCAATAGCAAGTCTTATGCTGTATCAAAGAAGGCATTTCAGCTCTACCTTTTGTTATCATTTCATTTGGTTACTGTTCTCTACAAAGACAAAGAAGAAATTTTAAGAACACAATCTGCTTCTAGTAAAGCTGTAGCAGATTGTATTTTTCAAAGATAATTGCACATATGCTCTTCCCCTCTCTCTAAGAGCTGGAACTGTGTCTCCCTTCCTAGAATTTGAGCAGAGCTTTGTAACTCTTCCGACCAGCAAACTAGTATGACAGAATCGATGTCATTTGTCTTCAGAGTCTAGGTGATGGGAGCTGCACAGCTTCTGTTTTGCTCTCAGACACTTACCTTGAAATGGTGTGAATGTCAGCATTTTGCTGTAAGGAAGCCCAAACTAACCCTCGTGAAGAGGCTACATGTAGAACCGAGGCCTCCAGCCAACAGCCGGGATCAGTCACCAGATGTGTGAGCGAAGCAGCCTCCAGTTGCCTCCACTAGCTTTGAGCTGCCCAGCCCTGTACTAAGTGGGTAGAAATGAGCTGTTCTCATTGACCTCTGGCTAGAGGGCAGGTTCACAAGTAAAATGAATATTATGATTGTTTGAAGGTAACTTTTGTTGTGGTTTGTTGCACAGCCATAGTAGCTATAAAGTAGTATTGCTCATTGGATAATGTGAGGTGGTAGTTTAGTCATTCAGTCGTGTCCGACTCTTGCAATGCCATGGACTGTAGCCCACCAGGCTGCTCTGTCCATGGGATTCTCCAGACAAGAATACTGGAGTGGGTTGCCATTTCCTTTTCCGGGGGATCTTCCCAACCCAGGCATCAAACCTAGGTCTCCTGCATTGCAGGCAGATTCTTTATCAACTGAGCCACCAAGAAAGCCTACTGGCTAATGTGAAGCTTCTTTAAATTAACTGGATAACAATTCACTTTTCTCCTAAACACAAAGAACCCAAAATCTGATGCGTCCCCACCTCCCATTAGAATTCTTAAGCAAACAGGAATTACTGTTTGGAATCAGCATCCTGAGATGATCCAGCTCAGGACTGTTTTCCAACAGTGATAAGAGATAGTTTGTAAGAAAAAGGAAGATGTTTTTTCTTTTCAAACATCTTCAAACTTTTGGTTTAAAATATTTTCATTTCCCTGCCAACTTCTTCTACTTTAAGACTATTATTTTTAGAGCAGTTTAAAGTTCACAGCCAATTTGAGAGGAATTTTCAGAGAATGCCCATTTACCCTCTGACCCCACATGAATAACCTCCCTCACTACTGTCAATATGGGCTTCCCTGGTGGTTCAGATGGTAAATAATCTACCTGCAGTGCAGAAGACCTAGGTTCAGTCTCTGGCTTGGGAAGATCCCCTGGAGAAGGGACTGGCAACCCACTCCAGTATTCTTGCCTGGAGAATCCCATGAGAGAGGAGCCTGACGCTACAGTCCACAGGGTCACAAAGAGTAGGACATGACTGAATGACTAACACACACAGTGTCAATATGGACCTACACTGACATATCATATTCACCCAAAGTCCAGAGCTTACCTTAGGGTTCACAGTTGGTGTTGTACGTCATTGAGTTTGGACAAACGTATAATGGCATGTGTTCATCATTTTAGAATCGTACAGAATATTTTTACAACCTTAAAAATCTTCTATACTCTGCTGATTCATCCCTAACGTCCCCCTGTCCCCAGGCCTGGCAGCCACTGATCTTTTAACTATCTCCGAAGTTTTGTTTTTTCCATACAATTAGAATCGTATAGTACATCATCATTTTAGATTCATTTCTTTCACTTAGTAATATGCATTTAAGTTTCCTCCATCTCTTTGTGCCTTGATAGCTCCTTTTGTTTTAGTGATGAGTAATATTTTGTTGTCTAGATGTGCTACAGTTTATTAATCCATTCATCCCACTGAAGGACATCTTGGTTGCTTCCAAGTTTTGGTGATTGTGAATAAAGCTATTATAAACATCTGTGTTTAGGTATTTGTGTGGACACAGTTTTCAACTTCTTTGGGTAAATATCAAGGACTGCAATTACTGGATCATATGGTAAGAGTATGTTTAGTTTTGTAAGAAACCACCAGACTGTCTTCCAAACTGGCTGTTCTGCATTCCCACCAGCAATGAATGAGTTATTGTTGGCTCTACATGCTTGGCATCATCTGGTGCTGGCAGTGTTCCAGATTTTGACCACTGGAATACGTGTGCAAGAGTATATTATTGTTTCAACTTGCATTTTTCTGATTACTTTTGATATGGGCCATATTTTTATATGACCATGTGCTGCCAGCATATTTCATGACGTGTTTGTTCAGGTCTTTGGCACACTTTTTAGCTACTTATTTTCTAACTATTTTAACTATTTTTATTTTCTTATCATTGAGTGTTAAGAGTTCCTTGTATAGTTTGGATAACAATGCTTTCTCTGATGTGTCTTTTGAAAATACTTTCTCTCGGCCTGTGATTTATCTCTGCATTCTCTTGGCATGGCTTTTCACAGAACAGAAGTCTTAATTATAATGAAGGTCAGCTTATCAATTCCTTCTTGCATACATCATACCTTTGGTGTTGTGTCTAAAACGTCATCACCCTACACAAGGTCATCTAGGTTTTTTTCCCTATGTTATCTTCTAGGAGTTTCATAGCTTTGAGTTTTACATTTAGCTCTCTGATCCATTTTGTGAAGAGTATAAGATGTGCATATAGATTCATTTTGGGGGGTAAATACCAAGGACTGCATTCACTACATGTGGCTGTCCAGTTGTTTCAGCAGCATTTATTGAAAAGACTATCTTTATTCCATTGTGTTATATTTGCTCATTTATCAAAGATCAGTCAGTTATATTTACGTAGGTGTATTTCTGGGTTCTCTATTCTGTCCCACTGATCTGTATATTATTTTATCAGTACCAAAGACTTGATCACTATGGCTTTATAGTAAATCTTAAGGTTGGATAGTGTCAGTCTTCCCCTTTTATTCTTCTCCTCGACATTGTGTTGGCTACTCTAGCATATGAATAACTTAGGACCAATCTGTATAATGAAACAGAACATGATAGTGTTCTGACACTAACTTTCAACTTTTCATATCTACAAGCTGGAACCATGTGTGCTTCATAGATTTTTCTCTTCTTTGGTTTTGCTGGATTTCTCTTCTTCTTGAGTCAATCATGTCCCAGTAACCCTTGTCTACTTAATGTGTTGCAGCTTTTTCAAGACTGATATAGTCACAAAAGAATTTTTTCAACAGAACTTTTGAATAAGAATTTTTCCCAATATGACATGTAAGAGGGTTTGCATCTTCCAACACATTCTACAAATAACCCTCGCTTATCACTTATCACTTATCCTCGCTGGTCACTTATCAACCAGCCCAGAAACGTTGCAGCCCTGCTCTCCACCCTGTGTGGCTCTGTGGGGTCTAGTCTTGGGCCCCCTTTATGTACTGTCTAAGTTGTGATGGAATTTTGAAGGCTTTTATCTGCTTTCCAGCATGCAAAATATTTCTGTCATTGAGTTTCCAAACTAAAATTAGATTTTCCTTTGAGCAGAAGCATGAATGCCATTATGCCTTATGGTTAATTCTGTTAAGGATCCCCAACTCGTTTACACCCACTTTAATGTGACTTGCATTTCAAGGTTTAGTGTCCTGGGAAATGTCCCTTGAGATGATTAATGAAAAACAAGTCCAACATGAGGCTGGTTGGACAGCACTGTATTGTACACTTCTCCCTTGGAAATTCTTACAGCATCTTAGGGATTTCTGGACTCTGGGAAGTCCTACAGTAAAGACTTTTGTCTTAAGATAAAATTTCCCCAACGTAGTTTGAGCTGATGGCTTGATTTATTTGTTTTTGCAAGATATCTATCAACTTCTTTGGGAACTTACGGGGCACATGGAGAATGCTTGTGCAGGGTTTTAAAGAAAAAAGCACTCCTGTAATGGCTCTCATCTAAACATCACAACACTTCTGAAATGTTTTCAGAGAAAAGAATCAAATTTTATGAAAGCAGAGCTAATTCTTCTAGTTGTTGTTGTTCAGTAGCTACATTGTGTCCAAGTCTTTGCAACCTCAGGGACTGCAGCACACCAGGCTTCCCTGGACTTCATTCACTATCTCCCGGAGTTTGCTCAAACTCATGTCCATTGAGTCGATGATGCCATCCAGCCATCTCATCCTCTGTCACCCTCTTCTCTTCCTGCCCTCAATCTCTCCCAGAATCAGTCTTTTCCAGTGAGTCAGCCCTTTCCATCAGGTGGCCAAAGTACTGGAGCTTCAGCTTCAGCATCAGTCCTTCTGATGAATACTCAGGGTTGGTTTCCTTTAGGATTGACAGGTTTGATCTCCTTCTGCTAGTAGGTAAGTGAAAATCAGAGACAGCTTTCACGTGCCTAGCATCCAGACGACTACTCCACAGGCTGAAGGAAGTGCTAATATGATGACTGTGTAATAAACATGATACATGTAAGAAACGTGAATTTGATTTGCTCAAAAAGAAAAAACTAATCTCTCTCTGTGCTTATTTCTGAGTGCATAGGCTTGAGCTATATGCACACAAATAAGATTCTGAAAAGATGGCAATGGTGGAACTTAAAGCATGGTTCAGTGTTGACCTGGCTGATTTCATAAATCCAAGCCTTGGGACCTGTGGTCTCAGGATCTCCAACATTACAGAAGTCATCTCGATTTGTGGCCTGAAAAGTAGGAGGTCTGCTGGTTTGAGCATAAGCCCAGAAACACAGACCCTCTTGGTACTAATCCAGTACCCACAGTACTTAGGAAACTTAAGTAGTTTGGATGCCAATCAGAGAACACAAGCCATTGGCTTCTATTTCATTTTCCTTTGATGCAGAACTATGGTTCCACATTGAATCCTGCATCCCTTACACAGGCAGCCCAGTTGGAGGATACAATCTTACCAGACATCCCTGGCAGAATTTCTCTTTTTGAAAAGTAACCACCAAAGGCACATGTAGTTTTAAAGGTTTTTCCACGGCAATCAACAGCCAAAACGCCTGACTTCCAGTTGTAGCTTATTAATAAGCCAAAATCTTGTTACGTTGGAAATTTCCTCCACGTAGGCTTTCTAGAATTTTGCTGATGGAACTTCAGCAATTCACTTGTTTTTGTTTTTTTATGGCTTTAAGTGATCTTTTAACACAGCTTCATTGTTTCATAGCCAAAAGCTGTTCATAATGAAGCTATTTCATCCAAACTCAAGTCTGAAGAATATGCTTACATACCCATTATATAGGGATTTTAACAGGGAGGATCATGTTTTCATTATTTCTAAACTCATTTAGAGTCACAGAAATTAAAGGCTGAAGATTTCTGTGGTATTTGTTATTCTTCACTAAGTAATGTGTACATTTATAGATCTGAAGGATTTGGTTGAGAATTCAACTGAACTTCATAAAAGTGAAAGTGAAAAGTGTTAGTCACTCAGTAGTGTTTGAGCTCTTTGCAACCCCATGGACTGTGGCTACAGGCTCTTCTGTCCATGAAATTCTCTAGGCAAAAATACTGAAATAGGTCCAGGGGGATCGTCCAGACCCAGGGATCAAATCTGCATCTCCTTCATTGCAGGCAGATTCTTTACCATCTGAGCCACCAAGAACTTTATAAAACATCAGGCTAAGAAAAATATAAATATCCTATACTGACGCATATATATGGAATCTAAAAAGGTGGCACTTATGAATTAATTTTCAGAGCAGCAATGGAGAAACAGACATAGAAAACAGACCCGTAGACATGGCAGGGGTGGGTGGCGGGTGGCGAGGAGGGAGGTGGGTAAGACGTATGGAGAAAGTAACATGGAAATTTACAAGACCATATGTAAAATAGATAGCCGATGGGAATTTTCTGTATGACCCTGGGAACTCAAACAGGGGCTCTGTGACAATCTAGAGGGGTGGGATGGGAGGGAGATGGGAGAGAGGTTCGGGAGGGAGGGGACATGGGTGTATCTATGGCTGATTCTTGTTGACGTACGACGGAAAAACACAAATTCTATAAAGCAATTATCCTTCAGTGAAAAAAATAAAGTGGCAAACAAAATTAATCTTGATTTAGTTTGACACTGTGTGCTGTTATCTAATGTGGAGAAATGGACTGGATCGTTAGGCAGCCCCGGGTATTCTTACATCAAAACATCTGGCCAAATGAGAAGGTCCAGCAGATATTTTCCTAAGAGAGACTGTTTTGATCAGGGTGCTGACAAAGCCTGCATGTTAATGCGGAAATGGATCTGAACCTGTGTGCTTGGCCACTGCCTTCCGTTCCACTCATTGCTGTTCATGATTAACAAATCCCTCCTTTCTTTTCCACTCAAGACTGACCTTTCAGTTCATATAATTGAGATTTAAAATGTGCTACAGTTGTTTGGTACTGTGTGGAAAGAGAGTCTTACCAAGGAAATTGGCTTGTCTAAGTCAAAGCTAATTAGGGAGCAGAGCTAAAATAAAATCTCTTAAATCTCAGTTCAGTGTTTTTTTTCAGACCTACCATCCTTCCTTCCCGTGTTGATAAAACCCAGGAGAGAGGGATAGTGGTTGAGATGAAGAAAGATGTGTATAGTAGAAGGAATGCTGTGTAGTTTGGAAAACACCTTAAGGATGAAGAACTGCAGGAACTATATTGTCTCCAGACTGCAAATGCAAACACAGTAGTTTAATTGTAGTACATTAAGTTGCTTATGTTAAGTGGACATTCAAGTAAAACAGAACAGTCCACACTTCCTTATCCATAAAATTGTAATTGAAAAAGCTCTAAAAATGAAAAAGATTCTTGGGTCTCACTTCAAAGATTTGTAATAAAGTTTTATGCACATCTTTGGGCATTAAATATAATTATGGAGACGTTTAAAGGCTGTGTGATTTTTTAAAATTTTTAAAAAATAATTTTACTTTTCCATGGTGATTCCCCTGGAATTTTTTCTTTATCGCTGAAATTCACTAACTTGTCAGAGGTTTAAGACAGTCTTTAAGAATATTTTGGAATAATACATGGAATCTATGTGTCATTTGTTATCACTTCTAGAAATATCAATCAGATAATGTTTGAACTCCTTTGTCTTCAATATCTATCTCTAATATCTAATATCTCTTCAATATCTATTTCTAATCACTTTTCTTAGTTTTTATATTTTGTGTGATTTTCTTTTGCTTTCAACCATATTGCTATTTTCAGTTGTATTTTTCTACTAGTTTTCAGGCCCTGAAACAGTTTTTATCCTTCTTTTCTACCTCCTTTCTCTGTTCTGCCAGCTTACTTTTCATCTTTTGCTATTTTATTATTCTTTCCTTGAGTTCTTACTTCTCCTTGAGCTCTCTTTTATGGGGAAAAAAAAGCACGGTGTATTAAGTTCCTTTTAATCAAGTAATTTGTTCCAAATTTATGCATTTTTACCGTGACAAATTTTAGGCTATTCCCAGGGCAGCCAGCTATCTCTGGTGCCCAGTCTCTCACTTTAGACTTTATCGGACTGGACTAACAGTTGTACTTGTGCCTGCACCAACTTTTGGGGACACAAGACAAATCGTCTCAATGATCAGACCTTGAGGTACCTCTCTCTTAGTTGGAGATGAGAGAGGCAGACCCCTCTCTCAGACCACTGCAGCGTGAGGATAAGAATGTGAATGTACAGATTAGGGAGAGAAAAATACCATAGGTACCATCATGTGTCCCAGAGGTAGTCTTCATCTCATTTTCATTTCAACCATTTATCCCTCTGAAAGGAGCATAGAGTGGATGAAGACAAATTCAATTTTCAGCCACATCCTTTTCAAAGTCTGTATTGGTCATCTAGCACCTCACTTTAAGAATAATGAAGGACTTAATTGCTTGAGGTCTCTCCTAAAATTGAGTAACAGAGTTTTCCATTTTGATATTACATTATACATACTTAAAAAAAAATCCCTTTCATGTCTGCCTAGAGTCTGACGAAGTTTGTTTCAACTCTCAGCATCCTTCCTAATTTTGGTGTAAATTTCATTATATTTGGCAAACAGTCCTTATGATTTGGCTTTGATTTTCTAACCACTTTTGTTTCAAAGAAGTGGCAGTTTCTAGTGGGAAGTTCCTTTATAACACAGAGAGCTCAGCCTGGCGCTCTGTGATGACCTGGAGGGGTGGGAGGGAGGTTGAAGAGGGAGAGGACATATGTATACCTGTGGCTGAGTTCACATTGTTGTATGGGAGGGACCGACACAACACTGTGAAGCAATTATCTTCCAATTAAAATTAATTTTTTAAACTAAAAATAAAGCTACCATTTGATCCAGTAATCCTATTCCTAAGCATACATCCAGAGAAAACCATAATTCAAAAGGATACATGCACCCTAATGTTCATTGCAGGATTATTTACAATAAGCCAGAACATGGAAGCAATCTAAATGTCCACTGATAGAGGAACGAATAAAGAAGATGTGGTACATATATACAATGGAGTATTACTCAGCCATAAAAAAAGAATGAAATAATGCCCTTTGCAACAACATGAATGGACCTAAGGATTGCCATACTGAGTGAAGCCAGTCATACAGAGAAAGATAAATATCATATAGTGTCACTTACATGTGGAATCTAAAGAAATGGTACAAGTGAACCTCTTTACAAAACAAAAGTTGAGTCACAGATGTAGAAAATAAATGTGTGGTTACTGAGGGGAAAGGGACAGTGGGAGGGGTGAATTGGGAGACTGAGACTGAGGCATACATACACACTACTATATACCTAGAACCTACTAATAACACAGGAAACTCTATTTTGATACTCTGAAATGACCTACATAGGAATAAAATCTAAAAAAAAAAAAAGTGAAATAAAAAAAGAACTGGTAGTTTGACTATTATTTCATTCTTTTTGTTGTTTTTGATGGATTTCCAGGCAAGGGAGAGTAAAAATGCTTCATAATTTTTAACCAGAAGTCTGTAAGTATATTTCACGGTGGTCTTACTGAATACAGCCCTTGAAGTGTCTCAGTGGAAGAAAATCTTAGTATTGCATTAAAATATGATCAATGATGCTGTTTTATAAAAGAAGTTCTTCTTGTTTCAGGCCATAACACTATGGGCAGATTACTTAATTCTCAACTCCAGTTCTCCATGTGTCCCACACTCCAAATGGCTCCCATTGATTGGCAGCAGAGAGGGAGAAAGAGATCCATACACTAAATAAAAGTAGAATGATATCACTTTGTACTCAAGTTATTTGTTAGTGATTTAGAAACTTATTTAAGTAATCTATTAAAGTTGGCTCCTTGTTAAACCTACAATTCCTTTTTATTATCTGGGACCCACACAACCATATAATTTACCTTCTTCTTTGGGATTTAGCAAATAGTTTAAAAATTGTATGACTGGATTAGGTACAGGGATGTTTTAATAAAACCTGCCCAAAACTGAACTCCAAATAATGTCCCTAAACTTCATTTTCTTCTGTCACTCCAATCTGAAGTCTTGATCTGTTGTTTTACTGCTCTTCCTATGACTACACTCATTGATCCATCAGCAGTATTTGTTGGCTTTATCTTCATGAGTATTTTAACTTCCTAGAGCTGTCATAACAAAGTCTCACATACCAGATGGTAAAAAGCAACAAAAATTTATCCTCTCGCGATATTAGAAGCCAGAATTCTGAAATCAAGGTGTGGGCAGGGCCACGCTCTCTTTGAAGGCTCTGGGAGAGTAACTTCCCTTGCTCATCTTAGCTTCTGGTGGTTGCTGGCAATATTTGGAGTTTCTTGGCTTGCAGACGCATCACTCCAGTCTCTGCCTTTGTCTTCACATGGCTTCTCCCTATGTACCTCTCTGTCTTCATACAATTTCTTATAAATGCAACAGTCATTGCTTTTACTACCCACCCTAATCCAGCATGGCCTTATTTTAACTAATTACATCTGCAAAGACCCTATTTCTAAATAAGGTCTTATTCGGAGGCTCCAGGAGGAATTTTTAGGGAACACCGTTCAACAAAAAACAATGCTATTTTTAAGATTAAAACCCTTTTCAAAGTGGTGGTTGTGGTAAAAGAACCTGCCTGGCAATGCAGGAGACATAAGAGATGCTGGTTCAGTCCCTGGGTCAGGAAGATTCCCTGGAGAACAGCATGGCAACCCACTCCAGTATTCTTGCCTGGAGAATCCCATGAACAGAGAAACCTGACTGACTACAGTCCATTGAGTCACAAAGAGTTGGACATGACTGAAGTGACTCAGCACACATGCACATCTCTCCTTCAATTAAGAAGGTCAATGTTTTGGCTTCCCAGGTGGTGCTAGTGGTAAAGAACCTGCCTGCTAAAGCAGGAGACATAAGAGATGAAGGTTTGAGCCCTGGGATGGGAAGATCCCTTGGAGAAGGAAATGGCCACCTGCTCCAGGATTCTTGCCTGGGAAATCCCATGGACAGAGGAGCCTGGTGGGCTACAGTTCATAGGGGCGCAAAGAGTTGGACATGACTGAGCACACAAACCCTTTTCACTGCCACTACCCTGAAAAAGCATCCTGACAATCAAAGGATGCTTCAGATCATGGTGTGTATTTGCTCACAACTCCCATGGGTTTCTCATTCTTTCATAGTAAAAGCCACAGTTTCTAATGTGCTTTGCTTGCATGAGGCTGTACATGATCTGGTCTCCAGTTACCCCTCTGACTCCGCCCTTACTATTTTCCCTTTCATTCAGTCCATTCCAGCAACACTGACGTTTCCTGCTTCTCCTTGAAAGCGCCAGATGTGTTCCTGCTTCATGGTTTCTGCATTTTCTGTTCGCATTTCCAAGTGCTCATCCCTAGGGATTCCCAAGTCAGTCAGGCATTTAACTCAAGTGGAATTTTCTCAATGAGACTATTCTAGACACTATACTAGATTATGATTCTCTGCCCAAATGCTTCCATTCTTTCCTACTTTATTTTTCTTCATAATACTAGTTACTATCTAAGTCATACACTATATATAGACGTACGCAATATACATAGGCTTCCCAGGTGGCTCAGTGGTAAAGAATCCACTTGCCTTGAGAGCTTGTTTGGAGGTTCTAGCAGGGGAGTGCAGCTACTCGTATACCTTTGACCGAAGACCGGTCCTCCTCTACCCGGATGGTCCTCCTCTTCGACCGAGCGCGCAGCTTCGGGAGGGACCCACGTGGAACGGTGAGGGAGGAAGGGGACACCCGCCTAGCCAGCCAGATCAGCCGAATCAACCCTGGCGATCAATGGGGTGACAGATGTCGCAACCAGATTGCCCTCACATCCAATGCAAAACAGAAAAAGAGACACAGATGTACAGAACAGACTTTTGGACTCTGTGGGAGAAGACGAGGGTGGGATGTTTCGAGAGAACAGCATTGAAACATGTATATTATCAAGGGTGAAACAGATCACCAGCCCAGGTTGGATGCATGAGACAAGTGCTCGGGCCTGTTGCATTGTGAAGACCCAGAAGGATTGGGTGGAGAGGGAGGTGGGAGGGGGGATCAGGATGGGGAACACATGTAAATCCATGGCTGATTCATGTCAATGTAAGGCAAAAACCACTACAATATTGTAAAGTAATTAGCCTCCAACTAATAAAAAATAAATGCAAAAAAAAAAAAAAAAAAAGAATCCCCCTGCCAATTCAGGGGACACAGGAAATGCAGGTTCCATCCCTGGGTTGGGAAGATACCTTGGAGAAGGAAATGGCAACCTGCTCCAGTATTCTTGCCTGGAAAATTATATGGACAGAGGAGCCTGGCAGCCTACAGTCCATGGGGTCACAAAAAGTCAGATACAATAGAGTGACGAAGCATATGCACAATATGCACATATATGTTATATAGTTATATAAGTTATCTATACTACACACAACTTGTTTTTATACACAATTTGCATATATATGTTTTACAAGACATAACTTATTTATTTCCTCATAGATTTAAATATATATAGTATAATGTGTATTCTCTTCTTTATCACCTGTCTATACCACTGGAATGGGGATGAATTATTGTCTATACTCCTGGAGGGGATGAATTATTGCCTATTTGTTCACTGTTGTACCACTAATCTCTCGAAGAATGCTTGGTAAATAGTAGATGCTGAATGGATACATCCAGAACGAATGAGTGACTATGTCATATATGTAAGTGTCATCAAGCATATGTTGTGTCACCAGAAGAGTGACTGAAAACCGTTTCTGCATCATGTTTAGTGAGGAGAGGGATGGATAGTGGCTTACTTCCAAGACCCTTTTGAAACTGGCAATCAGCTGGTGTGCTTGGTCGTGGCTACCCCCTTACTCCTCTCTCGAAATGAGGCTTCCCTATCAGATTCTGTGGGGGATATGAAAGCGAATTAAGGGGTATGTCAATTTTACCCATAATAGTAAAAGGTCTTTATTGGAATAAAAGGGAAGTGATTGTAATAGAGGAATTCTTTCTTTCCTCCATGATAGCTAAGTGCATTTTAAGAAGGGATTCTCAGCCTGGAGCTAGCCTCCCCAAATAAATATGGTCACTCCCATAATACAGTTCATCATACCTTAAGGTATCAAGAGAACCTATGATTGTGGTATGTACAGTTTGACAATGCCTGATGAGTCAAGGGAAAGAAGTTGCTCGTGGTTACATGTCATTTACTTCTGGATATCTCAAGGGCAGGGTGAAGGAGGAGAAAACAGGATCAATTAGATAAGCTGAGGGTTGAATTAGCTGTTTAATCAAGTACCTAAGCCACAAAGCACACGGTTCTTAGAGACACCATTATCTTTAATGGAGTTCTTTAGAGCATCTTCAATTTTTCTAATGAAGATAGAAAGCCCCATCTTTAGTAAAGTGCTTCCCTTCACTTGTCTGACCACAGGATTATCTATTCCATTTAATCCCCTGGGGAACTGACGCTCCACCACCTTTGTCCCTCATAGAATTACATGGAGAGGGAATCTGTCCAAATTATTTAATCAAATTATTCTTGCTCTGGCCAATATAAGTGCTTAAATAGCCACACTTAATACTTCTCCTAATGACATTCACTTATCTAAAATTACCCCTTAATTGATAAGATATACAAGCAAAAACACTCTTAGGCAAATGTTAAATGAACTCAAACCATTTAGAATGTTTTCATGTCGACCCCGAAATTTACTTAATCTCCAGTGAGCAGTCTAAAAATCTTCACTATGACTAGCCTGAAACAGCAAAAGGAAAAAGGTCAAAGAAGAGGTGGTATACCAGGAAAGAAAAACATTTTGGTCTTCAATGTCTTTACTATGCAAAATCCTGTGATTTTTATTATGGCTCCTGTGTTTCTGTTTTTTTGTGGGTTTTTTTTCATTTATTTTTATTAGTTGGAGGCTAATTACTTTACAATATTGTAGTGGTTTTTGCCACACATTGACATGAATCAGCCATGGATTTACATGTGTTCCCCATCCCGATCCCCCCTCCCTCCTCCCTCCCCACCCCATCGCTCTGGGTCATCCCAGTGCACCAGCCCTGAGCACTTGTCTCATGCACCCAACCTGGGCTGGTGATCTGTTTCACACTTGATAATATACATGTTTTGATGCTGTTCTCTCAGATCATCCCACCCTCGCCTTCTCCCATAGAATCCAAAAGTCTGTTCTATACATCTGTGTCTCTTTTTCTGCCTTGCATATAGGGTTATCGTTACCATCTTTCTAAATTCCATATATATGTGTTAGTATACTGTATTGGTGTTTATCTTTCTGTGTTACTTCACTCTGTATAATGGGCTCCAGTTTCATCCATCTCATTAGAACTGATTCAAATGTATTCTTTTTAATGGCTGAGTAATATTCCATTGTGTATATGTACCACAGCTTTCTCAGTTTTGATGAAGAGAAACATCTCAACATATCTGGAAATACTGGTACTAAGCATTTCATACAAGTGGCTAAAACAGTGCTGAAGACGTTGACATTGTGAAAAGTGAAGAAAGTATTAGTCATTTGGTCACGTCCAGCTCTTTGCGACCCCATGGACTGCAGTCCACCAGGCTCCTCCATCTATGGGATTTCCCAGACAAGAATACTGGAGTGGGTTGCCGTTTCCTTCTCCAGGGGATCTTCCCGACTCAGGGATCAGACCTGCGTCTCCTGCTTGGCAGGTGGATTCTTAAGCACTGAACCACCTGGGAAGCCCTACTGAAAAGATTGGAAAGATTTGCTACTCACATGCTGAGGATTTCTAGGGATAGTAGGACAGGCATAAACGTAGGTCCAGAAGTTGGTTGAGAGAGCAAAGAGCTGAGCCTGGCTTGGAGCTTATGTGTTAGAGAGTGGGGTGCAGTGAGGGCTCCCATGTCCATAACCTGGGGACTGCGTGGGCCAACATTCCCCCTGTGCCAAAGGAGTGCCTGGGCTTCCTGATCAGCTTAACAGAATGGAGAAAGCAGGGGAGGGTGCTGAAAACCGTCTGCAGTCAGACATCAGAAACAGACTCCTGATTACATTGACCTTTATCAGTTATGAAAAGCACATTTTTAATATCAAAGGAAACAACTCAATAACATTTAATATAGAAAGTGTATCAATTATGCCTGGTTCTTAAATATACTTCAAAATCTTATGAAAAGATTATCATCTAGAAATATGCTAGTTGGCTCTAGGAAATGTCTGTTTCGAAATGGACCAGGTTCATGTCCTATGAAAAAAGGGCTGTGAATACAGGCAACAAAACATGGATAACTAGGAGAATTATGAAGTCTGTTCTCCTTAGTGTGAGAGTTAGAATCCTATCCAACTGACCACTGAGTCAACCACAACGTCACCCAGTTTTTGGTTAATGTGCACAGCAGGGTGGTCTGAGACTCCCAGCTCCTGTATTTTACTGAAGATCTGAGATCTGATTGGCTGAATGACTGGCTGTAAAGCAGTGGGTCACAGGGGCAGAATTCCTGCCGTATGGTTACAATTCAGCTACAAAAGTATTACGCACATTGCCACCATTTGTCAGAAATGAACTGGATGCCCACTGTGTACCAGGCACCTGCTAGGATCTGCAGATTAAAAGTTAAGTAAAATAAAATTGTGACTGTCAAGCAATTCAATGTTTATCGGAAATGAAAGGCTTGAGTCAAGTCATTGTTGGAAGGGCTTGAGATTGATTTTGAAAAGAATATAAACAAATGAGTAGACTGGCCAATCGTTCTTACAACTTTACTCCAAACTGAACAATTTTTATTGGGAAATGTAACAGAATATTTTTGGACCTTTTTCTAAGAAATAGCATGGCATTTGGGGATCTTTTTTTCAATAGAGATCACTAACCAGTATAATGAAGCATGTTCTATATACTGGTGAAATTCAATCCTTGAAACAGATACAGATACAGTGTGTTTTTACATCTCACAATATTGTTACAATATAAAAGTAATATTTTTGCCAAATGTTTTCTTATATTTGTTCCTGAGTCCCTTTTCTCTTTTCCTGGGTGATACAAAGGAAACTGTTTTATAATCAACACCACAGGGAAAACACAGATGAGCCTATGAAGACAGAGAAGTGGTGGCTTTGTTGTTTATTAGTCTGCAGTTACGGCTGCATCAAGGCAAGCGAGAGCCCTGTGCAAGTTACTCCTGACGGACACCACACATGCTGACAACACGACATACCTCAAACTGACTGTCTTTAACTTTTCCCCAATATTTATTTTTAGATGGAAGAAGGAGCTGGAAAGTAGGACTGTAGTGACAGTGATTAGCATCCTAGCTCTCTGGTTTAGGGCAATGATTTTCAAAGTGTGTTTCCCAACAGCGGCAACATCAGCCTCACCTGAGAATTTCACTTGCTAGAAATTCAGATTCTAGAGCCTTACTCCATACTGGCTGAGTCAACAACTCTGAGTGAGGCCTGGCAGCGTGTTTTAATGAGTCTTTAGAGCATTCTGAAACATGCTAAAAAGTCTGTGGGTTTCCCGGGTGGTACAATTGGTGAAGAATCCTCCTGCCAGCATAGGAGATGCAAGGAACACAGGTTCAACCCCTGGGTCCGGAAGACCCCCTGGAGGAGGAGATGGCAGCCCACTCCAGTGTTCTTGGCTGGGAAATCCCATGGAGAGAGGAGCCTGGCGGGCTACAGCCCACGGGGTGGTGAAGAATTGGACACGACTGAGCACACAGCTAACCTGGAGAACTGCTGGTCTGAGACAATTCAGCACTGATCACAAACTCCCACTTTTTCCTCAGAAAAACCAAAGTTTTACCTACCTACCAATCTTAGAAGATGACGTAGCGGACTTCTCTTGTTATGCAAGCAGGCGCTCTGTGGGCCCATCCTTTAACTGCTCCCCGTGTTACGGCCACCACCATTTCATCTGGACACATACTGGTCACTCTCCCTGAGAGGAATGTTGCTACATACAAAAGCTTTCCATTTTGTTACATTTCCAGTGACATTTTAATGTTCCTGGTGCACTGGTATCCTGACTTTTCTGGCCCTTTGTGGTTCCATGTGACAAAGGGATAACTCTACTGGGTTATTCAGAAATTCCTGGGATTGGGGCTGGGGTAGTGGGGAGGATAGGGAGAACCATTTTCTACTAATACAACTGTGGTCTGTTGTTTTCTTTTAAAATCCTTTTCCCCCTAAAAATAGTTATAACTGTGAGTTCTATAGTGGAATTACTGCTGTCGAATCTAAGGAGGAAAATTAGAGACTTGAATCACAGAGGTAGTAAGATTAATGGGTTAAGTTTCTTGTAGATAATAATTTTTCATTTTGGTTTGTGCCAAAGCAAAGATATTGTGTTGACAGATTATGTAACTATTCATCTGGGAGAAGACAAAGAAGGAGGAACAGATGCAAGGAAAGAGAAGGAAAAAAATATGTATATAATGTTAATTTCAGACAGCACAGACTTTAAACCAAGGTAAGTGATCAGGGATAAAGAAGGACATTGTGTGTGTGTGTGTGTCTGTGTGTGTGTGTGTGTGTGTGTGTGTGTGTGTGTGTGTGTCTGTACATGTGCACTCAGTCATGTCTGACTCTTTGCAACCCCCTTGGACTGTAGCCCACCAGGCTCCTCTGTCCATGGGATTTTTCAGGCAAAAATACTGGAGCGGGTTGCCATTTCTTCCTCCAGGGGATCTTGCCGACCCAGGGATCGAATCTGCATCTCCTACACTGGCAGGCAGATTCTTTACCACTGAGCCACCTCAGAAGCCTGAAGAAGATCATTCATTACATAATGACAAAGAGATCAATTCTTCAAAAACACGAAACAATCCTTAAAACGTATAAACCTAGCAACAGAGCATCAAAGTATGTGTGGCAAAAACTAATAGAATTGCAAAGAGAAACAGATAAATCTACTATTATAGTTGCAGACTTCAACATCTCTCTATCAGGAATGGACAGGTCCAGGAGGCAGAAAATCAGTAAGGATATAGTTGAACTCAATAGGACCATCAATCAACTGGATATAATTGATATCTATAGACTGCTTCATCCAACAATGGCAGAATACACATTTTTCTCAAGAGCACATGAAACAACTCACCAAGACAGACCACATTCCCAGTCATAAAACACATTTTTACAATTTTAAATAATAGAAATCATATAATGTCTACTTTCAGACAACAATGGAATGAAACTAGAAATCAATAATCAAAGATAATTGGAAAATTCCCAAATGTGTGGAAACTTAATGACACACATCTAATTAAGACAGAGATCAAAGAAGAATTCTGAAGAGAAATTAAATAATATTTGGAACTAAATGAAAATGAAAAGCATAATATATTAAAATTGTGTCTTCTTCCATTTATTTCACCAGTGTCTTGTCATTTTCAGTATACAGGTCTTTAACCACCTTAGTTAGATTTTTTTCTGTGTTTAAGAATCAATACTATTAAAATGCCCATATTGGGACTTCTCTGGCAGTGCAGTGGTTAAGACTCCATGCTCACAATGCAGAGGATGTGGGATTGATCCCTGGTTGGGGAACTGAGATCTCACATACTGAACAGCATGGCCAAAAGAAACAAAATGCCCAGAGCAACCTTAAGAGTCAATAAAACTCTCAAGATTCCAATGGCATATGCCACAGAACTAGAACAGATAATAAAACTAAGATCATAGCATCCGGTCCCATTGTGGTTGTGTGCTAGGTTGCATCAGTCATGTCCAACTCTCTGCAACCCCATGGACTGTAGACTGCCAGACTCCCCTGTCCATGAGATTCTCTAGGCAAGAATGCTGGAGTGGGTTGCCATGCCCTCCTCTAGGGGACCTTCCCAACCCAGGGATTATATCTGCATCATCACTTCATGACAAATAGAAAGGGAAAAAGTGAAGACAGTGGCAGACTTTCTTTTCTTAGGCTCCAAAATAACTGTGGATGGTGACTTCAGCCATGAAATTTAAAGATGCTTGCTCCTTGAAAGGAAAGCTATGACAAACCTAGACAGCATATTAAAGAGCAGAGACATCACTTTACCAACTAAGATCTGTATAGTCAAAGCTATGGTTTTTCCAGTAGTCATGTATGGATGTGAGAGTTGGACTATAAAGAAGGCTGAGTGCTGAAGAATTGATGCTTTTGAATTGTGGTACTAGAGAAGACTCTTGAGAGTCCTTTGGTTTGCAAGGAGATCAAACTAGTCAAATCGTAAAGGAAATCAACCCTGAATATTCATTGAAAGGACTGATGCTGAAGATGAAGCTCTAATACTTTGGCCACCTGATGCAAAGAGCCAAATCATTGGGAAAGACCCTGATGCTGGGAAAGACTGAGAGCAGGAGGAGAAGGGTGGCAGAGGATGAGATGGTTAGATAGCATCACTGACTCAGTGGACATGAATTTGAGCAAACTTTGGGAGATAGGGAAGGACAGGGAAGCCTGGCATGCTGCAGTTCATGGTGTTGCAAAGAGTCAGATGTAACATAGTGACTGAACAACAATGACAATAGAACAGATAATTCTAAAAAATTGTATGAAATGACCAAAAAAATCCTAAATTGACCAAAAAACCTTTGAGAAAGAACAAAGCTGGAAGTATCATATTCCCTGATTCCAAACTATGTTACAAATGTGTAGAAATCAAAGCAGATTGATACTGGCACAAAAATAGATACACAGATCAATGGAACAGAATTGAGAGCCCAGAAATAAACCTACACATAAATGGGCAATTAATTTATGATAAAGGAGCAAAAAACATATACAACTGGGAAAAGGACAGTCTCTTCCATAAATAGTGTTGGGAAAACCAGACAGTCAAATGCAAAAGAATAAAACTAGAGCACTATCTGACATCATACACAATATTAACTCAAAAGGAATAAATACTTGAACGAGGCCTGAAATTATAAAATTCTTAGAAGAAAGCATAGACATAGAAGAATGTTTTTGACATTGTACTTAGTGATTTTTCTGTAAATCCACCAAAGGCAAGGGAAACAAAAGCAAAAACAAACAGATAGGACTACATCAAACTAAAAAGCTTCTGCACAGTGAAGGAAAACATCAAAATGTACAGGGAAGCCTACTGAATGGGTGAATATATTTGCAAATCATGTATCTAGCAAGAGGTTAATACCCCAAATACAAAGGATCCATACAACTCAGAAAGAATTTTTTTTTGCATTCACTCCAATTAAAAGCAAACACTCCAGTTAAAAAGTGGACAGAGACCCTGAATAGACAGTTTTCCAAAGAGAATATACAGATGGCCAATAGGCACATGGATAGATGTTCGGCATCACTAATTATTAGGGGAATTAAAATCAAACCACAATCAGATATCACCTCATACCTGTTAGAATGCCATTATTGAAAAGACAAGAAATGTTGGCGAGGATATGGAGAAAAGGGAACCTTCATATACTATCAATAGGACGATAAATTGGTGCAGTCACTATGGAAAACAGTACAACAATTCCTCAAAAAAAAAATTAAGAATGGACTACCATATGATCCAGCTATTTCACTCCTTGGTATTTATCTGAAAAATATGAAAACAAAATCCACAAAGATATGTGTACCTCTATGTTTATCACAGTGGTATTTATAATAGTCAAAATATGTAAAATTTAAGTGATGAATGAATGGATTAAGAAGAGGTGATATATATACTTGATGGAGTACTACTAAGCCATAAAAATAAACAACATGGATAAAGCTAACTCAGATAAGCCAGTTAGAGAAAGACAAAAATTATAGGATTTCACTCATTTGTGGAGTCTAAAAAAAATAAAACAAAGCCAATCTCACAGACACAGAAATCAGACTTAGAAACTTGCATTTAAAGTTCTTCTATACCTTTTCGTGGCTTGATAAATCATTTATTTTTAGCACTGGATACTATTCCACAGTCTGGAGGTGCTACAGTTTATTTAGCCATTCACTTACCACTAAAGGACATCTTGGGTCTTCCCTGGTGGCTTAGAGGTAAAGAGTCTGCCTGCCAATGCAGGAGATGTGGGTTCAATCCCTGAGTCAGGAGGATCCCCTGGAGAAGGAAATGGCAGCCCACTCCAGTATTCTTGCCTGGGAAATCCCATGGACAGAGGAGCCTAGTGGGCTACAGTCCATAGGGTCACAAAAGAGTCAGACGCAGTGACTAAACAACAATAAAGACAACAAAAGGACATCATGAGTGCTTTCAAGTGTGGGCAGCTATGAATAAAGCTGCCGATGCTCAGTGTTCAGTCGTGTCCGACTCTCTGTGACCCCGTGGAGTGTAGCCCACCAGGCTCCTCTGTCCATGGGATTCTCCAGGCAAGAATCCTGGACTGGGCTGCCATTTCCTTCTCCAAAGTAAAGCTGCTACATACATCTATTTGCATTTTTGTGTGCAAATGAATGTTCAGCTCCTTTGGTAGGATACCAAGGAGCACTTTTGCAGAATCATATATTAAAAGTGTATTTGTTTCTTGAAGAAAGCACCAGATTGGCTTCCATAGTACTGTACCATTTTGCATTGCCACAAGCAATGAATGAAAGATGATAATTTAAGTAATGGTGTGTTCTCCACTGTGCCTATAACATGAGGAGTATGATAGACTGATGGGTGAGTTATAAGACAGTAATGATTTGTTGGGATCAGCTAGTAGGGAGATTTGAATGAATTATAAGGAGTTTATAGTCCAAATTATGATAATGGTAGAGAGAATGATGAGGAGTGAGGAAGTGAAGAGAGAAAATTGGTCTGGCTTAGTGATCATTTGGTATACAGGAGGAGTGTCTCACTTAAGCAACTGAGCCTGATGCTGTCATGCAGGTTAAGGAACAAAGGAGATACACATTTGGGAGAAGAAAGTGCTGATGCGTGCAGTTTAAATATATCAAGGGTAGGTGCCTGTGGAGATATCTAGGTGGAGATGTCTGGCTGGAAATAGTCTGAGATTCAGAAACCTGCTTAAATCAGGAAGTATAAATTTAAAAATTCATCAACAGATCAACTTAAAATGGGCCAAATGCAACAGGGAAATGATGCTAGCACCTGGGGAAAATGTTAGACCAAGTAGAGAGAAGAGTCACGTGGAAACAGACTAAATGGGGGACACAAAGAGAAACCAGTGGAGAAGGCCATGAAATAGTGGTGAGACAGGAAGAAAGAAAATACACAGACAGTAAAACTGGAAGTCGAGTCGGGGAGGAGTTTTCCAAAAGTTCTCCACCATATCCATGAAAACACCGGGTTCAAGGAACCTCAGTGAGCATATATTTATGTCACTGCTGTCCAGGCATGCATCTGCAGTCAAAGAACTCCTGACTAATCCCTGTAAAATCTGGAAATCTTTACTCTGCCTATATAATTACTCTTCATCAGCGAGATGCTAGGCAAAGAAATAATGTAGAGCTACAAATCAGTAATTATAACACATTAGTTCTAATCTAGAAAACAGATAACTTCATTAATTTAAAGCAACTTGATAGTGAGAAGCTTAAATTATGCAATATTTTAAATTTAATTCTAGTCTATAGTACAATGACAAAAGTCTGTGGTTAATGAAGCCTTGTTAAGTGAGACTTGCTAAAGTTGCTTTGGTGAAAAAGAGAACAGGAAATCTCTTTGCTTTTGTAAACAGACACTCCTAAAAGACATAAGGGCTTCCCTGATGGCTCAGCGGTAATCTACCTGCCAATGCAGGAAATGCGGGTTCCACTCCTGGGTTGAGAAGACCCCCAGGAGAAGGAAATGGCAACCTACTCCAGTATTCTTGTGGGAAATGCCATGGGCAAAGGAGCCTGGCGAGCTACAGTCTATGGTGCTGCAAAAGAGTCAGACATGATTTACAGACTACATAACAACAAAAGATGTAAGGAAGATGTAGATTAACTAGTGTCTTTGTGACGTTGTTTACAGTTTTTCTATACTTAGGAAATCCTTTTCCAAGGATACTTCAAAGACTTTAGCCTCATTTGAAAAACTAAATATTTTTATAGTTTATTATTACTTATTCCAAATTAATGAGATTTTATTACCTGTGGAATTTTCTATCCCATTGTGTCTGTGTTTCTGTTTTCCTCCTCCCACACCTCCACGTTGCATCACTTCCCCTCCAGTTCCTTCCTGCCATGCTCTCAGATTTTGACAGACCATCTCTTCAATTCTGATGGCAAACATTTCCCATTAAATAACTACACACTCAAGCCTTGCCCCGCACACGTCTGGGTGATTGGCAGATACTTGTTTTCAGAATTGGAAACAGCTGAAAGTGACATTCAAGGATTCAAAAATAACTTGGTTGGGAAATAAATCTTTGGCTGGGGAAAAATGGCTCTCTCTTTGCCAGGCAATAGCCTTATAATTTATCATTTATTGGAAAAGAAGAATGCATTTTGAGGATAGCATCAGACTAAAACTGATTACAGATATTAGGCAATGTCTCTGTGGGCCATTACTCATGCTGTATGTGGGAACTGACTGCCTCTGGAAGGCGGCAACTGATGAGCGCGCTGCGTTGCATTGTCGTAATTGTTAGTACCATAAACAACGGCATATGACGGGGTTAGAGCAGATTAGAGAGAATGAAGCATTTTGTGTAGTCTCCTCTAGAAAGAGGAAACAAGGCATTATTTCACTGTGACGTTAACTATTGATTTGGGTTTTTGTTTGCTTATGGTTCCTAATGGTGATGATAACTCCAGAGAAATATTTATGGCTTATTCATTTCAAAAGCTTCCATAAGTGATAGCTTAAGCTGTTCCAACTTTGTGCTGTTGCATCTGAAATAAAAAGAAGGTTTTATTTTCAGTGTTAGAAAAACAGAAGAGATTCAAGAGAGCTGAACCAAGCATTTTGTAACCAGGACCCCAAAGACCTTAGACACTGGATAAAAAATATAATGAGAACCAAGAGGGACAGGATAGCTCTCAGCAGTGAACTCACAAAGCACTTATCCATATTCCCTTTTGACATTTGTCACCTTCTATTTGTGTCATATTTACTTCAAATACCATTTTAGTTACTACACTGGACTATAAATATCTGAGACTGTAGCTTATACATCTCTGCTACCTCCTTCAAACCTAGCTCAGTAACATGTTAGATGCCAAAGAAAAGCATTAGTTTCTTGATAGATGAATAGCATGAGTTACTTGTTACAACTCGTCTCCGTCTCCTCGATTCTATAGAAACATAAAATCTAGATTAGGCAATACTGCATAACAGTAAACGAGAATGGTTTTTAGACTGGGGACGCATCATTGTTTATATTTCTTTCCACCAGTCTTTAATTTTTAGTTAAAGCAATACTGGTACTTAATAATATGTGTGTGTTATTCGGGAAGAGTTCCACTTTTGATGAAAAGTGTAGCCTCTGGAGAAAACCTTGCCGGGTCATGTCTTTTAGGTCCCCACAACTTGCTGTGCAGAACGAGGTGTAATTAGCACTACACCGTCCTCTCTGCTGCTGCTGCTGCTAAGTCACTTCAGTCGTGTCCGACTCTGTGCGACCCCATAGACGGCAGCCCACCAGGCTCCCCCGTCCCTGGGATTCTCCAGGCAAGAACACTGGAGTGGGTTGCCATTTCCTTCTCCAATGCATGAAAGTGAAGTCGCTCAGTTGTATCTGACTCTTAGCGACCCAATGGTCTGCAGCCTACCAGGCTCCCCCATCCATGGGATTCTCCAGGCAAGAGTACTGGAGTGGGGTGCCATTGCCTTCTCTGGAGGACATGGTAGGTGGGGCAAAGACCATAGGGTCCTACTCTGTTTCACTCCTGGTGTTAGAATATATCTATCCTTCAGTCATAATCCTGCTTTCAGAATGCATACTACCATGAAGAATAAAATGAAAATCTTTTCAGCATAGTTGATGCATCATTGACTCAATGAACATGAGTTTGAGCAGTCTCCAGGAGATAGTGAAGGACAGGGAAGCCTGTCATGCTGCAGTCCATGGGGTCTCAAAGACTTGGACACAACTAAGTGACTAAACAACATCAAGAAGTCCTCCAAATTCATTCATTCCATTAATCAAAGAATCTTTCTGAGTGGTTACTTTGTTCCAGGGAGAGTGCTAAGTGTTGGAAATACAAAGCTAATGATATAGAATGTAGCCCAACCCTCAGAATGTACAGTCTAGTGATACAGACAGACAAATCATTCATAATGGAATTACAATACAATGCAGTAAGCAACTAGAAATTGATATAGGAGCACATGGCAGGACACTGAAGCCATGTCCTGGTACAGAAAGCTTTTCAGAGGCAGTGGCACTTGAATAGAGTTTTGAAGGAAAGGTGGGAGATAGCTAAATAAAGAATTTAGGGAAGGGCAGTCTGAGGACAGAGTGCAACATGTGTGGAGACCCTGGAGAGTTTAGTTTTGAAGCAGTTGTCTCTGTCCTTTAAGCTTTCTGTTACCAAGTCCTTAATGTCCTGCTTCTTCAACTAGGTGGCTTAAAACAACAGAAATGTGTTCTTTTTTCCCCCCTTTATCGATAACACATTTTAAATGTGTCCTTTCACAGTTCTGGAGGCTAGAAGTCAGAAGTCAAAGCGGTAGCAAAGCTGCCCTCACTCTGGAGGCTCTAGAGAAGAATCCTTTCTTGACTCTACCAGCTCTGGGGACTGTTTCACTTGGCTTGCGGCTACATCACTCCAATCTCCACGTCCGTCTTCACCGTTCTCTCTGAATCTCTGCTCTGTGTGTCTCTTACAAGGACACTGTCATTGGACTTAGGACCCACTCCGATGATCTAGGATAATCTGCTCATCTCTAGACCCTTAACTTAATCACATCTGCAAAGATCTTTTTTTCCCCAAAAAAGGGCCACCTTCGCTGTTCACCTGAAACTTCCACAACATTGTTAATCAGCTATACCCTGATACAATACAAAAAGTTTGAAGTTTGAAAAAAAAAATGGATTATGGGGAAAAATGAAAATAAGTTTTTAAATTAAAAAATAATTAGGAAGCCTAGCAGGGTATCTGTTATAAGCATTATTTTAAAAGTATTTTTTATACTTATGCTTCATTCATTTAGAGTGAAGCAGAAATAGGATGTTTATAACCTTATCTTTTAATCTGTCTCCAAAGATTAAATGGTCATTATTTTATACAATGTGTGTACACACAAAAATCCCAAGGAAATAAATTGAAAAACTTTTCATTAAAAACAGGGTCAAGGCAGGAGGGGGGATCGGGATGGGGAACCCATGTAAATCCATGGCTGACTCATGTCAATGTATAGCAAAAACCACTACAATATTGTAAAGTAATTAAGCTCCAACTAATAAAAAAAAACAAAACAAAACAGGAAACAACCCAAAAGTCCCTCAGCTGGAAAATGAATAAACAAAATGTGGTGCATAAAAAAAATAAATAAATAAAATATAAAAACAGGGTCACATTTACAGGTTCAGGGGATTAGGACATGGGCATCTATTTTCAGGGGCCACCATTCAACCAACTACAGTTGCGAATGTAAGCTTGAACTCCAAATAGCACCCATTTCCACTAGCCTGTCAATAGGGAAGTGCTCAGTAGTACTGAATATCTTTTTATAAGTTCATGATTTAAACAGCACTTGTCAAACTTTCATCTTCCTACTGTCTTCCAGTGCTCTTTAAGATTTTATTTTTGGCCATGAATTTAGCAATATAATTTGGCTTTAAATTTCTGAGGAAAGTAATAAAAAAATGTTTGCAGATATAAATTATATTTATATCTGAAAACAAATTTTTTTAGAGTTCTCATGTTCAATATAATATTTCTAATAGCATTGATACAAGAGCCTACAAATACAGGTGATTTCCTTTTGAAAAGTCAGTATATTGTGTTCTGAGCACTTTTGAGAAATCACCTTATTTTGATGAAATAATTCAATTCTGAATGCTGTCACCAGAAAAGAAGAATTTTCTTCATCTTTTTTTTTTTCATAAGGAAATCAGTGCCTTGGACATGATGTTTTACTTCCGAAGAGGGAACAATATCTCTGGTTAGGTGGAAATGGTTTTTGCTTTGTTTTGTTTTCAGTGAAGAAACTGCTACTACCAATTTTTAGAAACCAAAATAATATTTTATTTCAACTTCAGTGTTAAAGGCCTGTGTAGGAAAAACTTTTAGTGTCATTGGTAATCTATGGATTAATTACTACAATAAGCTGTATGTGGATTCTGTAAGATGACCTTTATTTTTAAAAATATAAATATTTTCCTTGTTTGGAAGCAAAAGATGAGCCTGGGAGAAATTTTGAAATGGTGAAAAGCTAGAAAACTCAATGTAATATATGAGATTTGATTATAGTGATTAGTAAATATCCCATATCATTTTGTGTGCATGTTTGGGCAACCAATTTTTACTAATAGATCCATCTTTATTGAAACTGTCTGTAACCCTTAGTATGTGTGAGTGTTGTTTAGTCACTAAGACATGTCTGACTCTTGCAACCCCATGGACTGTAGCCCAACAGGCTCTTCCATCCATGGGATTCTCCAGGCAAGAATACTGGAATGGGTTGCCATTTCCTTCTCCAGGGGATCTTCCCGATCCAGGGATCAAATCATTTCCTGCATTGGCAAGTGGACTCTTCACCCGTGAGCCACCAGGGAAGCCCATATGTGAATGCGCTGTGCTGGGCTTAGTCACTCAGCTGTGTCCAACTCTTTGCGACCCCATGAACTGTGGCCCTCCAGGCTCCTCTGTCCGTGGGGGATTCTTCAGGCAAAGAATACTGGAGTGGGTTGCCATGCCCTTCTCCGGGGGATCTTCCCAACCCAGGGATCGAACCCAGGTCTCCTGCATTGCAGGTGGATTCTTTACCATCTGAGCCAACAGGGAAGCCCATGAATACTGGAGTGGGTAACCTATCCCTTCTCCAGGAGATCTTCCTGACCCAGGAATAGAACCAGGGTCTCCTGCATTGCAGGCAGATTCTTAAACAGTTAGCTACCAGAGACGCCCATATGAGAGTGTAGGTATGCTCAGAAACATGTGTCCGAGGTGAACTCACGCCTTGGCCTTAGTGGTACATTTTTGATAGTTATAAACCTACTCATGCTGTCTTAATGTGTACTGCAGCCTGTTGACAATCTGATTAATTGCCAGTTGAATTGAGTACTTGAATACTGAAGTCACTCTGTAGCATGTGAAAAAAAGTAACAAAAACTCAATTTGCATTTTTTCCCGGAGTATTCACTTCTTTACTGTAGGGAGTCAATGTCCAAGAGCTCTTTCCTCCTTTCAGGTCTAGTTCATGTTTGGGTGAAGAGTCCAATCCAAGTATCTGAAGTATCCTGTCAAACTGGTTTAGCCTCGTCTCTGTCGTTGTCAAAATTCTGAACTCATAGATTTGGGGATTGAAGAACTTTTAAGAAGACATCCTATACCTGCAGATCTCACTGACCTCAGATATCTGAGGTCACTCCATCCTCTTTTCTTGATGTTTCCCTTCATGTAGGTTGCCACGTTGGTATTGTATGCTGCTGTTACTTTGGCCACGGTAGACTGGACCACGGATAAGGTCTCTGTCATCTGGGAGCTGGCCGGGAGCCCTCAAGGTACCTAGCACCAGAGTTACCACAACAAGGACCTACTATATGGACAAGCATGAGCAGCCTTGGATAGAATCCTTTTTGAGGGGAGGTTGAATGAGAGATCTCTCAAGTCAGTAGTGTACAGAGTGATCCAGGCATGCAGAGACAGACCATGAAGGCAGTGAGCAGGAGCTGTGAAGGACCAGAGCCAGGAGCAAGCAGAAGACATGAATAAGTAGATTACATGAAAAGCAGAAATGCAGAGGGAAGAAATAAGTTGATACCAAAATAGCAAAAGGAAGCAACTGATGGGAAAACCAGATGCAGAGATTGAAACAGAAACTTGGCCCAGAAATAAAATTTCTGTTTTTGCCCTCAAGCTACTGTCAAACTATCAGAGTTGATGTTGTATGCTGCAGGTGCCGAATGGCACCCAGCGTCACTGTGACCCTGGCTGAACGTTTTTTGAGACAGCACTCAGTTTTCCATACTTCTCCATGTACTTCCTTAAAGAAGATAACGGGAGGCTATTTCTGTTCTTTGCATTTGCAAGAACCTAAACAAACACTGGAGGAGGAAATGGCAACCCACTCTAGTATTCTTGCCTGGAGAATTCCATGGACAGAGGAACCTGGCAGGCTACAGTTCAGGGAATCACAAGAGTCAGACACGACTTAGCACTTTCTTTCTTCTTTTCAAACACACACTAGGGCTTCCCAGGTGGCTCAGTGGTAAAGAATCTGCCTGCCAATGCAGAAGGTACAGGAGATGTGGGTTTGATCCCTGGGTCAGGAAAATCCCCTGGAGGAGGGCATGGCAACCCACTCCAGTATTCTTACCTGGAAAATTTCATGGACAGAGGAGTCTGGTGGGTACAGTCCATGGGGTTGCAAAAGAGTCGGACATGACTTAGCGACTAAATAACAACAAACAAACACTATGTCCTCAAAATGAGGCAAAGGATAGAGATAGATAAGCAAAATTAAAATGTGAATTCATAATTTTGACAGTAAAACATAATCATTTAACAATATTTGCACGGAAGCACTGTATGCCAGGAAATGTGCTTCATTGCTTCAAATGCGGACAAAAGACATACTCTAAATAGGGCAGCTCTGAAAGCCAGAAAGCTGCTAATTCTGGATTTGAGATACAAGTAACTACCCTTGAGACTGTACTACCCAGAAGGTAATTAGGTTGTTTGTCCGGGGACTGTTCAGATAAATAGAATTTTCACCTTTAGAAGTGAAATCAATAGGAGAGGGTTGCCCCAGCAACCTTAGTCTGTGTCCTAATGGAGATGTTTCCATTCTGCATCGTAAAATTTCATCACTTTGCCCTGCTGAGCAGTCAAGAGCAATTTGTGCATGATTGTCAGTCTGATGCCTGATGATAAGCATTTCTCATTAATTCAAATGTGATGGAGAAGAGAAAATAGTTGTGTTGGTTTCCTGATATGCTAAGGTTTCCTCTCTTCTGAATCCAACATATGACATTTCTATTATCTGAACAACCTAAGTGCCTGTTTTTATTCCACTTTAAATCTTTGTTGTCTGAATCAGGCTCATTTCTTCACAGATTAAAAAAAAAACTTGCTTCATTGTCTTGCTTATTATGAGTCCTCCTGAAGAGCTGAAGGACATCTATTTGCATTTATTAATTAAATTTGGGACAAATTTCATCCTTCTGTGACAATAAAAGGCTTACTTATCCCTAGTGGGGCAGAATGTCATCTTTATTAGGATTCATTCCATTTTTGTGAGCCTCATTAAGTTTGGGGGTCCAATAACTCCACTGTTTACAAACGTGAGCACAGAGAAAGTATTGATCCATAGAAGTTACCATAAAAACCAAAGCTAGAGAATGTTGCTAACAATCACAAATATTTACTTGTAATTTAACTATTTCAAAGACAATTTCTAGTAACAGAGATTGTGGTTTTTAAAAAAGGAGCTCAGGATGTGGACTAAGACAGAGCCTGAACTTCTGGTTTCATGATTTCCAGAAACTGGTCTCTACAGTCCCTGAACAGCTCAGCTTCTGCCTTGACAAGGAGCTAGCAAAACCTGCGTTATCTCCTAGGCAGAGCAGTGGTGAAGCTCAAAGAGGAGATTCTTGTGAAAGGGCTATGCCAACAAAAATTCCTCTTCAAAAGCAAGGTGATAGGATGGTGAATGCTGGGACACAAAGGCAGGCTTCTGGTCTTTGTTGCTTTTAATGATTATTATACGGGAGTGGGCTAGGGGTGTGCAGACAAAATGAGAAGGGTCAGAATAAAACATTCAGAACGCCCCGGAAACACAGTGACAGATATCAGCTCCTTCAGAACTCTACATTGACATAAATACTTTTCTTTATGAAATTTCCATGTTGAATTGCAAGGTGACAATGGCGCTTTCTTTTTCCAGTCCCTCCATATCTCTACGGTATTGACAGAAATGAGCTGAACCCAACGAAATGAAATAATAGCAATTTAGCTTAAGATTTGAAGACAAAGACAAGATGACAAATAAGATTCATTTTTTTCCTCCCGCTTCCTTTTCTGGTTTTTCTCTCATTCATGTGAATAATTCATACACTTTACATCTTGAAAGGAATAATTACAGTAATCAGAAGCTGATGTTTTATGAACTATAAATTTTGAGAAGCAGTTTTTTTTCCTCCTGACATCAATGTGATTTTAACTAATAAGTATCTTTAATCTACTAATTAGATACCATGTAGCTAATGACACAGAGCAACGCTATCCTGTGTTGTTAACGTTATCAATGTTAAATACACAGGAACTGGTAATATGAACTCTACCCCTGGTCTGAATGAGTTATATATTAAAAGGTCTAGGAAAGAATGAATTTTAAAAGTGTACCCTTTGAAATGAACAAAACAAAGCAGAAGTGGACTTCTCTGGCGGTACAATGGATGAGGGTCCGCCTACCCATGCAGGGGACACGTCCAGTCCCTGGTCTCAGAGGATTCCACATGCCGCAGAGCAGCTCAGCCTGAGCACCACAACTACTAAGCCTGTGCTTTTAGAGCCCTTGCTCCACAAGAGAAGCTACGGAGATACGCAGCCCACGTGCCACAGTGGAAAGTAGCCCCCACTCTGCAATTAGAGAAAGCCCAGTGCAGCAACGAGCACCCAGAGCAGCTAGAAATGGATAAATTAATTATTTTAAACATGAAAAAAGTGCAAATGGGATGTTTTGTTTTAAGGGGACCCTGTGCTTTTTCCAATCTTGGTAATGTTTGGGTGGGACTGGTGGCTCTGTTTAGGACACAGAGGACACTAGAATGCTGACCCAGCAAAGATATTACAAAGAGTAAGGACTGGAGTGGAGAAAGGGAACCCATCACCCTCTAGTTTTGTGAGGTACAAAAGCTTCCCATCCTTCCAGTCAAAGAAGTAGATGGACATTTGGATCCTATTTTCCACCTATGAAGCTATTTTTCCATATTATTTCATATCATTTATTTGAAATAACATTTACGTTAAACCTCATTTTGAATGTCCCATCCCATTAATAGAAAACAATTTTAGAACATGTATTAATGATTTTAAAAGATGCTAGGTTGGCCAAAAAGTCCCTTTGGTTTTCCAGTAAAAATTAAAGAAAGTTATCATTTTCACCAGGAACTTTATTGAACAAGCTTTGTTCCACTAACTCTAGCCATTTTTCAGGCTACTTCATAATTTCATCTTCCCAAAACTTTTCATCTTTTTGAGCAAATAACTCTTCCAGGTGCCTTTTACAGTCTTCTAAGGAATTAAAATATTTTCCATTAAGAGAATTTTGTAAAGACCTAATGAAATTGCAGTATCTGGTGAATACAATGGAGGAATCAGTACTTCCCAGCCAAGCTATATTAGTTTTTGCCTGGTCATCAAAGAAACATGCAGTCTTACATTACCATGATGGAAGATTATCCATTTTTTGTTGACTAATTCTGGACTCTTTTTATTAAGAACTGCTTTTAGTTGATCTAATTGAGAGCAAAGTTTGTTGGAATTAATTGTTTTCTTTTTCAGAAGGAGCTCATAATAGAGGACTCCCTTCCAATCCCACCACACTCATATCACCTACTTTGGATGAAGACCGATCAGCCTTTGGTGTGAGTGGTGGGTGGTTCATTTCACTTGCCCCATAGTCTCTTCCATTTCACATCATTGTACAGTATCTACTTTTAATCATCTCTCTCAAATTTATTTTAAACATGGAATCAGTTCAGTTCAGTTCAGTCGCTCAGTTGTGTTCGACTCTGCGACCCCATGAACCGCAGCATGACAGGCCTCCTGTCTATCATCAACTCCTGAAGTTCACCCAAACTCATGTCCAATTGAGTCGATCACCATCTCATCCTCTGTCATCCCCTTCTCCTCCTGCCTTCAAGCTTTCCCAGCATCAGGGTCTTTTCAAATCAGTCAGCTCTTCGCATCAGGTGGCCAAAGTATTGGAGTTTTCATCTTCAACATCAGTCTTCCAATGAACACCCAGGACTGATCTCCTTTAGGATGGACTGGTTGGATCTCCTTGCAGTCCAAGGGACCCTCAAGAATCTTCTCCAACACCACAGTTCAAAAGCATCAATTCTTTGGTGCTCAGCTTTCTTTATAGTCCAACTCTCACATCCGTATATGACTACTGGAAAGACCATAGCCTTGACTAGACGGACCTTGGTTGGCAAAGTAATGTCTCTGCTTTTTAATATGCTGTCTAGGTTGGTCACAGCTTTTCTTTCAAGGAGTAAGCATCTTTTAATTTCATGGCTGTAGTCACCATCTGCAGTGATTTTGGAGTCCCCCAAAATAAAGTCAGCCACAGTTTCCACTGTTTCCCCATCTATTTGCCATGAAGTGATGAGACCAGATGCCATGATCTTAGTTTTCTGAATGTTGAGCTTTAAGCCAAACAAGGAATAACTTTAAGTAAAGAATTGCATGTGAAAATATGGTCAAGAAGGTTTTCTTTGCTTAACTTATGTGGAATCCAAACATCAAAGAGAGTAACATGACAAGCTGGTGCAAATTATTTTTAATGCTTGATTTGGATATTTTGAGTATGTTGACTATCTCCCAAGTGGTATAATGTTAATTGTTTGCAATTAATGTCTCAATTTGATCTCTGTTGACTTCAACTGGCCTACCTGACCGTGGAGATGAGTCCAGAAAGAAGTTTTCAGCACAAAACTTCACAAACCACTTTTGACACACTTGGTCAGTCACAGCACCTTCTCCACACACTGCACAAATCTTTGTTGTGTTTCAGATGTATTTTACCCTTCTTGAAATAATAAAGCATAATAGGCCAAGAGTGTTGTTTTTCTCTTCTATCTTCAATATTATATCAAAATTCACAAATTTTGATATTTTTCTAATTGTATGCTGATATGACAGCTGTCACAGTATAATCTAACAAAATTGTTTTGAATGAAGTTAAAGACAACTAATGGGCTTCCCTGGTGGTTCAGACCCTAGAGAGTCAGTCTGCAATGCAGAAGGCCCAGGTTCAATCCCTGTGTCGGGAAGATCCCCTACAGAAGGAAATGGCAACCCACTCCAGTATTTTGGCCTGGAGAATCCCCTGGATGGAGTATTACTAAGAGCCATTTTACAGGGAAAAAAAAAAAAACAAAAAACCCAAAACTAACAACTCTTTTGGTCAACCCAATATTACCCTGATATACAATTTTCCTGTGTATTTTAATTCTGATTATTCCCAAATAAAAAGGAACCATCTCGGGGTAGCACAGGATGAGAAGGAGGGAGGCGGGAATGTGGAAAGGAGACTCTTTACAACAAGGCAGACTCCACAGGAGTTAAGGCGCCTGAGTAAAGTGGCTTAACATTTCTTTCAATGCCAAGAAGGTGGTCTCAGACACATTTTCTTTAAAATTCAAGTCTTGAGTCATACCTAAAGTCCCTTCTAGTTTTAAATTCCCAGAATTCAAATGTTTCTGAACTTTTACCTTGACTTTATTTAGCCCTTGCTTGTGTGAGGTTGAATGTTGTTGCTGTTTAGTCGCTAAGTTAAATCTGACTCTTTGTGACCCATTGGACTGCAGCATTCCAGGCTCCCCATCCTTCACTATTTCCCAGAATTTGTTCAGACTCATGACCATTGAGTCAGTGATGCCATCCAACCATCTCTTCCCTTGTCATCCTCTTCTTATCCTGCTCTCAATCTTTCCCAGCATCAGGGTCTTTTCTAATAAGTCAACTCTTCACATCAGGTGGCCAAAGTATTGGTGCTTCAGCTTCAGCATCAGTCCTTCCAATGAATATTCGGAGTTTGAATGATCCACCTGATTTGTCTCCAGCTTCCCTACATTTTATCTTCCTCTGAAACAGAAGTATGACCAGTCAACTCTAGCTGACTGTCAGAAAAAAATGGTCAGATACTTAGAAGTGGGCAAAAGAAATAGTTGGGTGTCCACCCTTGGTATGTGGGGCGTTATCTGACTGATCTCTGGGGGATTACTGGATTCTTGGCCTTCCCTGGTGGCTTAGATGGTAAAGATTCTGCTTGCAGTGAGGGAGACCTGGGTTCGATCCCTGGCTTGGGAAGATCCCTTGAAGAAGGGAACAGCTATCCACTCCAGTATTCTGGCCTCGAGAATTCCATGGACAGAGGAACCTGGCAGGCTATAGTCCACTGGGGTGCAAAGAGTCAGATACGACTGAGCGGCTTTCACTCACTCACTGGATTCTAGAGAAGTTTCACCTTTGGATAGTTTCTATTGACTAGGCTATTTTGGAACTCTATAGTGGGAGAATGAAGTTGTCAAAAATTGAGACTAAGGCACATGATTCTTTTCCACAACAATGTAAATAAATTTTATCTGCTAAGTATACACATGATTTTGGACCCATAGAAAAGTTTATCCCCCAAATTACATTTTATGGCCTTGCAGGATCTCAACCCTCTATTCATCTATTCATTTCCACATTCCTGATTGCCTAATCTTCAAATTCTCCAGTAACATCTTAATGATTTCCCCTTTAAATATAGAGACAAATAAAATATTTGAGTTCTGTTCAATGTATGTAATAGTTATGACTTTATCATCATGAAGATTATACTTGAGCAGCAATTTAGCTAATGAGGTATGTGTGTGTGTGAGAGAGAGAGAGAGAATTACTAAAACCCTCCTTGCTCATTTTGGTAACATTTATAACCATAAGTAATCAACTGCCCCCACTAGGCATTAGCTGTATCCACATTAAATTAGTATATTGTGTCTAATTTAGAAAGTTCATCATCACCTAGGTGAACTGCTTTGTGGTTCTACAGGGTTCAAGAAAGATCATGGAAGTTGGCATTTAATGTAATTATAGAGTAATTATTATCATCTGTAAAAAAAAAATCTGTGCATAAAGCAGCTAGGATGAAACATTGTCTTCAAACTACAGGGAGGTTGTGAAATGGCTAATTGGTTCAATTATCGTTTCCTCCCACACAAGGTGTTCAGTCCTTGAATCTTTCCCTGGCTTAGATGAAGAGCTAGTTTAGCATAAGTCCCCTCAGTGGAAGAAGAAATGGTGAGAGATACTGATATGAAATAATTCATGTAGTGTGAATTTGACAACTCTGAAAGAATTGTTGTTCCGTGTGGAAATCTTGTGTTCCTAAGAAAGTAAACAATGTAATTCCAATTCGATCTTAGTCTTTTAGGATCTGCAAAAAGCAATAACCTCTGTTTTGGCTGCAGGCTTTCCAGTAGATGGGTATGAGATAATTACTGTTCATATTTTGGAATCAAAGACATTACTGCTTCAGCTAATCTAACAGAAATCTAGTCAGAGGTTTCATACTCAATCCTGAAGAGAGACAGGCATAGAATCCTTCTTAATTCAATCCAATCTACATTTCTCCTTAAAATGTATTAATACTGAATGTACCCTGTATAATCTTAATCATACCTTCCTGAATTATCTGGGGATAGGCATGGATTACAAATTAACCTCCCACCAATATCTTCTCTCTGCTAATAGGTTTTTGACCCACACATTAGATATTAAAAGTCAATTCTTACTGAAATGAAAACCTCATAAAACTATTCTCCCATGTGGAAAAGTAAGAAGGTAGGCAAGAGATAGAGTCTATTGTTCTTTGCTGTAATTACAATAGGATATATAAATTATTGTTTGCAAAATCCATAATAAATGAAATTTGTGGAATCAGAAATTTTTATTGTGTAGAGATACTTTTTCTTTGGGTCTTCCCAGGTGGCTAAAGAATCTGCCTGCCAATGCAGGAGAGACAGGTTAGATCTCTGAGTCGAGAAGATCCTTGGAGAAGGAAATGGCCACCCACTCCAGTATCCTTGCCTGGGAAATCCCATGGACAGAGAAGACTGGTGGGGTGCAAAAGAGTTGATTGAACACAGCTTAGTGACTAAACAACAACAACATTTTCTCTTACATCTCATTTTCAAAAATCTTAGAATATGGTATTTATTTGCCCATTTTCTACTTGAATGAAATAGAAAATGGACCTTGCTCTTTTTAAATTATTGAGATCTTGCAATGTTATCCTGAACATTCTTGATATTTGAACAGTGATCACTAGGAAGGCAAAAGGATAGGAGACTGAGAAGAATCCAGGATCACCATAAAACAGTGAGTCCTTTAGAGTTGTGTAGTATGTAACCTATGCAACTGTATCTTTCAGTCCTGAATATTGTTGGGCCTAACAGTGAGGACTGGACTTCAGGCAAAATGACAGTGGGTGCCTACTTTGGATGATCAGATCTCAGAGATTCCTGGATTGCTTACTTCAACACAATCTGCATCCTTCATTCAACAATGTGCAAGACTGGCTCACACTTGCTCCCAGCCTGAAGAAAAAGAGATGGAAGTATCCCCAAGAGCAAAATGCATTCCTACTCTGATACAGCTGAATAGTAATTTGCTGTTGATACAGGTGAGTGATAATCGGCTCTGGATAGCACTGCTACTTTCCTCTCTCACAGCTGTCAAGAAATGCCATGGAGGAATAATGACACTCCCAAGACCAGCCCTGTCAACTGGGAAGGCCCAGCATATCGTCTGGAAATGATAGTCACTCAGGTACGTCTTACTCTTTGCCACCCATGGACTGTAGCCCACCAGGCTCCTCTGTCCATGGAATTCTCCAGACAAGAATACTGGAGCAGGTAGCCATTTCCTTCTCCAGGGAATCTTCCTAACCAAAGGATCGAACCAGGGTCTCTTGCATTGCAGTCCGATTCTTTACCGTCTGAGCCACCAGTGAGTCCTCATGGTCTGGAAGAGCCTGACGGAATCTCCAGCCCCAGGGGTGGTGTCCTTGGTTGTGTCTCCAGGAGTAGGGGATGTAGGGGGCAGGGGATGGGGTTGCGGTGTGGGGGGGGTTGTAGGTAAGGAAGCTGCAACTCCAACCACAAGAGCACTGCCGGCCTCCTGCTCGCTGCAGCAAGCTCCTCACAGCTCAGTTCCTGCCTGCTTGTCTCACTTAGGAAAGAAATCTGCATTCCTTGCCTGTGTCTGTTGACAACTTCCTGTCAGTCACTCTCCCCCTGAGACAGTCACCCAGCCACACATGCCTGGAATTCAAATCAACATCAACAGCATCATCTACATTCCTGATAGGAAGTTTTGTTGTCATTTGTTTCTTTGTTCTAAAAATACAGAGTAGAAAATGGAGGAAGAGGGAAGCAGAGGAAAAGAGCCTTGCTATTTGACTGCTATAATTAGTTATTCCTGCTAATGAAGGTTTTACATATTTTTTTTCTTCCTTTTTTTCCCTGCAAGATTGACTCTGGCTGTTGCAACTCATAATTATGGGCCTGTCCTTAGTGATATAAGCTATTGATTTGCCTCCTTTTAGCAGTAAATTCTTAACGACAGGAATGATCTCTCATTGATTTCTTTGGTTTGAAGCCCAGGATATGGCTGAGACACATAAAAGAATTTTAATATACATTTTGACTATGAGATGATTCAGAACACATATTTTAACTTTGGGGGGCTTCCCTGAATCCACCTGCCAATGCAGGAGATGTGGGTCCGATCCCTGAGTCAGGAAGATTCCCTGGAGAAGGAAACGGTAACCCACTCCAGTATCCTTGCCTGGGAAATCCCATGGACAGAGGAACCTGGTGGACTACAGTCCATAGGGTCGCTAAAGAATTGCACACAACTTAGCGACTAAACAACATTTAACTTTTCAGTTTTGCTATGAAAAAGAAATTGTAAATAATTGTGAATAAAATGTTTTAAGAAATGTACCCATATTATAGGGTTATTGGTTATATTGATTTATATAGCAAAGGGTCTGGTAGAGAGCAGATGACAAAGAAAGGGTCATTGTGATTATTAGTATTATTATTAACATAAATTGGAAATGCAAAGATTAGCCTTCAGAGCTTAAAACTAGGTGTGATGCCATGTACTGACCTAAGGACAAGGAGACTCTGAGAGGGGAAAGTCTTGCTCCCCTCCAGGTCTGGACCTACTCTGGAGGAGAAAAGAGCAGCTAGAGATGGAATAAAAATCACAACCAACAGCTTCAACTTCTCAGGAATCTAATATCCTTTATCTTCATTACATTTAGTGTTTGTAATAATTCTACAAAGTAATTATTTCCCCCATTTTAAAGGTTTCTTTTTAGAGCAGCTTTAGACTTACAACAAAATTGAGAGGGAGATACGTAGATTTCCCATATGCCCTCTGCCTCTACATATGCATAGCCTCCCCCAATTTCGCAATTTTTAGTAAGGAAGCTGAAGACCAACAACTTGTCTATATTCCACAGCTAACAGACGATGGAGCTGGTCAAAGAAATCTAGACCTGTTCACTCTAGAACCCTCTCTGTAGAAATGCACATGACATGATTTACAAATAATAAGCTCAATTTGAATACAAGAATATACATAATTTAATTTATGTTTTAATTTATCAATAAATTATATTTGACCAATAAACAGTCCTTGTTGGTGTTTCTCTATAGCTTCCAACCAATCAGAGCCTTAGAAGACACTACAGTAGATATCAAGTTCATTAGGATTTAAGTCCAAGCTTCAGTTCAGTGAAATTCACAGATATGATATGCTCATTAAAAAGGCAGGACCCCAGAATACAAAAGTCAGTTCTATCTGGAAGAACAAAGCAGTTCAAAGAGTGGGAAGTGCTTTGTGGTTAGTTCTAAACATCAAGAAATCTGGTCAGTTCTTTCCCATGTTCTTCATGGAGTAAAGACATAAAGGGCAAACCAAAGAAACCACAGTGATTAAGGACTGTTTTTCTTCAGTGGTAACTAGAAGGCTGACATATAAATGATACATAATCCAGTGTGGTTGACTTTAATTTACTTAGTATTAAAAAGAGACATAATATAGCTACAACTCATCTTTGTGTAATCAATTTCTGGTTTCTAAAGAAACAAACAAACAAACAGATACAAATGCCTCCTTGTTTGGTCTGTAACGCTCAAAGAAGGAGACTTCAGACACTTCTGTTCCCAAGAACCTCTTGAATAGATTTTTTGTCTTTGCTGGTTCTCCTTCCTTCATTCTTCCTCAAACAATGAATACATTTGAACTCCAGGGCTTTCCTGTGCATGTGTGTGTGTGTGAGTGTGTGTGTATGTGTGTGCACGCATGCGCGCACGCGTGTGTGTGTGTGTGTGTATGTAGGGATGGTGACAAAAGGATAAGCCAGTCCTTTCTGGATTTCATTTAAATGACTATAGTTCTGCTGCTTATTTAGGTACTTGGATGAAGGGAAAGGCAGGAAGAAAGTACAATTTCAGCTCACATATAATGAGTACCTGTGCTGTGTATCTGTGCCCTTGCTCCCACAGTTGTGTAAGTGTGTGTGCAAAAATCTGATCCCTAGGTCCCTGAATTCTGAGCTCTTGTTCCTGTAGCACATGCACTTGCCAACTTTCTTCTCTTCAGAAGGACTGGGATTCTGTTTCCTTTGAGTACATGAGTTGACTATAAAGAAATAATTCCACTTCTTCACTTTCCCAAGTGAAAAAAAATACACAGCCCATCTTCCCTGTAACCTTCCTGAATTAACTTCTTCTTGCTGCTATAATAGACTGCCACAAAGTCTTAGTGACTTAATACAACACAGATGTATTCTCTTGAAGTTCTGGAGGCTGAAAGTCCAAAGTGAGTCCGATGGATCTAAAACCAAAGTGTTGCAAGGCTTCTGAAGGCTCCAGGGGAGAGCCTGTTTCTGGGCTCGTCCAGCTTCTAGATGTCTGCCAGCATTCAGTGGCATATGCCACATCTCTCCAGCTTCTCAGGCAGCACATGTGGTAAAGAACCCACCTGCCAATGCAGGAGACATAAGAGATGCAGGTTTGATCCCTAGATCAGGAAGATCCCCTGGAGGAGGGCATGGAAACCCACTCCAGTGTTCTTGCCTGGATAAACCCATGGACAGGGGAGTCTAGTGGGCTACAGTTCATGGGGCTGCAAAAGAGTTGGACACGACGGAGCGACTTAGCACACACACATATATCTCTCCAACCTCTACTTCTGTGGTCACACTGCCTTATCCTCTTCTGTGGTCACATCATCCCTGCCTCATTCTCATGAGGACACTTGTGATGCCATTTAGGGCTAATCATAATAACCTAAGATAATGTCCCTGCCTCAATATCTTTAATCACTTCTGCAAAGTCCCTTTTTCCATATAAGGTAACATTCACAGTTTGGGGGCACTGGGCCATGATATCTTTGGAGGCCATCATTCACTCCCCCATATCATCTTTTTATCCTGACTACTCCAAGAATATAAATTCAGTGGTATGAAAGAGCAACCATCTAACTCTAAGAAAGTATTTTAAGTTTTGAACTTCCATGTCCACTCAGGGTGAAAAACCAAATATTACTTTGTTACTCTCTAGGTCCAGTTCATTTCAGTCACTCAGTTATGTCCAACTCTTTGCGATCCCATGGACTGCAGCACACCAGGCTTCCCTGTCCATCACCAATTCCCGGAGCTTGCTCAGATTCATGTCCATTGAGTTGGTGATACCATCCAACGATCTCATCCTCTGTTGTCCCCTTCTCCTCCTGCCTTCAAGCTTTACCAGCATCAGGGTCTTTTCAAGTGAGTCAGCTCTTCACATCAGGTGACCAAAGTACAGGAGCTTCAGCTTCAGCACCAGTCCTTCCAATGAATATTCAGGACTGATTTCCTTTAGGATTGACTGGTTGGATCTCCTTGCAGTCCACGGGACTCTCAAGAGTCTTCTCAACACCACAATTCTTTGGTGCTCAGCTTTCTAGTCCAACTCTCACATCCATACGTGACTACTGGAAAAACCATAGCTTTGACCAGACAGACATTTGTTGGCAAAGTAATGTCTCTACTTTTTAATATGCTGTCTAGGTGTGTCATAGATTTTCTTCCAAGGAGAAAATGTCTTTTAATTTCATGGCTGCAGTCACCATCTGCAGTGATTTTGGAGCCCAAGAAAATAAAGTCTCTCACTGTTTCCCCATCTATTTGCCATGAAGTGATGGGACCAGATACCATGATCTTCGTTTTTTGAATGTTGAGTTTTAAGCCAGCTTTTTCACTCTCGTCTTTCACTTTCATCAAGAGGCTCTTCAGTTCCTCTTCACTTTCTGCCATAAGGGTGGTGTCATCTGCATATCTGAGGTTATTGATATTTCTCCCAGCAATCTTAATTTCAGCTTGTGCTTCACCTAGCCTGGCATTTCACATGATGTACTCTGCATATAAATTAAATAAACAAGGTGACAATATACAGCCGTGATGTACTCCTTTCTTGATTTGGAAGCAGTCTGTTGTTCCATGTCTGATTCTAACTGTTGCTTCTTGACCTACATACAGGTTTCTCTATCTCTAAATGTATGCCTTCAGCAACTGAAATTTCATGAAATTGAACCCTTGATTCCTGTCCCATTTTTCCAGGCCCAAACCTAATTTTCTCCCAGTGTTCCCATTTCAAAATTACCAATTGTCCAGTTGTATAGTCAAAATTTTTGGTATTATCTTTGATTTTTCTCTTATCCCCTATATCTAACTCATCAGCAAATGCTATTGGCTTTATCTTCAAAATATATCCACAATTCAACCTTTCCTCACCCCCTCCACTAACACACTTAGGACAAGCCTAGATGAAAACTGGAAAGGCAATTTTAGAGAAGTCAATGGAGCATGAACTCAGATTCCAACTTTGCCATGTATGTTCCACCTTCACACACTTCAGTTTTCTCAACCTGGGGTTATCATAGTAAAGTCCTCATAGAGTTTTGTTGGGGTTAAAGTAAGTTAATACTTGTGAAATACTTAAAACAGTATATAGTATTCCATCTGTTACCATCGTCATCACCATCATCATCATCAATATAATGACTTAATAATCATTATCCCTGCTTCGACTTAAGACTTCCTTACTCTTTGTACTTCATATATCAAGTCAAAGGGATCCTTTTAAAGCATAATCATGTCATTATTATGGCCCTCAAAACAC
The DNA here is from genome assembly GCF_963930625.1 of Muntiacus reevesi. Lineage (NCBI taxonomy): Eukaryota > Metazoa > Chordata > Mammalia > Artiodactyla > Cervidae > Muntiacus > Muntiacus reevesi. The sequence continues at coordinate 11,774,555 of NC_089259.1, forward strand.
ACTTGGAAAGAAATCTAAAGTCCTTATCCAGTAAAGCTACACCCTGTCCACCTCTCTGACACCATACTGGAGTACTCTTCCCTTTGCACATTATGCCTTGTTCATTTCAAATTCAGCAAACATGTTGACACTTCAGAGCTTTGGCACTTGATATTCCCTCACTTGGAATGATTTTCCCAAAATATTTGTGTGATCACTTCCAAACATTACTTATCCTTCCAGATATTACCTTTTTAAAAGGCTCATTCAAGCCTCATCTCTTTCATGAAAGCTTTCTCAATGAGTCAGAACAAAATCTACAACCTCTGAATACTTAATAATTATATATGTCCTTTATATATATTTGACTGTACAACAACAATACATATTCTTAATTTTTGCATTTACTAGTTATGTGTGGAGAAGGCAACGGCAACCCACTCCAGTACTCTTGCATGGCGAATCCCATGGACAAAGGAGCCTGGTGGGCTGCAGTCCATGGGGTCGCTAGGAGTCAGACACGACTGAGCGACTTCACTTTCACTTTTCTCTTTCATGCATTGGAGAAGGAAATGACAACCCATTCTAGTATTCTTGCCTGGAGGATCCCAGGGACAGAGGAGCCTGGTGGGCTGCCGTCTATGGGGTCGCACAGAGTCAGACACAACTGAAGCGACTCAGCAGCAGCAGCAGTTATGTGTAGTGTTAACTACACATTAATTAACTATACTAGCTACCTTCAGGGTTAACTGTTTCATACGTTTTTGACTTGAAATTGAAATTCTTTCAGAGAGGGTTCTGAGTTCTTCTTCTGCAAAATATTTCCCAAACATCCCACATAAATGTGATAAATACTGAATGAACAAATAAAATAAAAAAGTACCCTAGTGATCTGAATGATAAATTTTCAACAAACAAGTTCCCAGTTTTATATATACTTCAAGCTTTAAAGAGGACATTACTAAAATTAAGACAGCTTCTCTACCTGATAATTTCTTTCATTTTTCATGACCCAAGATATACATCACATTCTCCATCCACTCATTTATATAGCAATGTGAGTTACCATTTATTTGAGAACCTCTGTACTCTCCTCACACTGTTCTCTTTTAGAGATGAAGAAACTGGGTCTCAGAGGGGTTAAGCTCATATTCTAAAGGAGTAATACAAATATAAACAAATAATTACAAAACAATGTAATTACTGAATAGATAAATTTATGGGCTGCTTTAAGGACAGTGAGGGTAATGTACTCAACTTTGTCTATCATAAAGGAAAGTGATGTGATCAGAAAGGATTCACAGATAAATGTGATCTCAACTGTACTTTGATGAATAAATGGAAATTACCTAGACAGGCAAAGAAGCCAAGGAAGTAACACATACAGATGTTCAATGGCAGGACATTAAAGAGAACAATTTCCATGTAGTGATGAGAGCTAATCCTTCTCACTGCTGCCAACTGCTGTTGGTAAACGCCTCTATCACAAACATCATACCATATTCTAACTGTAAGTTCACAAGCCGAGTTTCCGTTACTGGATACTGTTCTTTTCACTTATATAACTGCCATTGTGCCCAGCACTGTGCCTGACACTAAGTCCACTCTTCCTTATTTTTGAGCTGCTTAGTGGCTACAAGACTGCTGGCTGGAGAGATAAATGGAGATGCCATTTCTGGCTTGACCCTTTTCAGGGAAATTCCCTTGTAAGGAGACCTCTCTCAGTGGCAGCCACAGGGTGATTTGGACAGGAAGGGAGATACCATCAGACGCGCAGTAAAACCGAGCCAGTTCTGAGTCACTGGAAAAATCACAGCCAGTTAGCAGGTCCTGAAGGATGTTCTGCCCTTGACGAGCATCGTCTATGATAATTGCCTCATCCAGGCCTCTCTGTCTTGCCACATGATAATAAACAAAATAATAACAATAATTAGATTGAGAAATAACAAGATGTGATTAGGTAATCACTTCAAAATATCTGAATTGGAAGATGCCACGCAGGATAAAATACTCCTATTCTATGAAAAGTAAAGAATCCACCATGCCTTGATTCACTAATTAAAGAATCTATTTTCTAATTCCTTTCCTTTCTAACTGCAGGGGTAACTGCTGGCAAGATCTGCCCTCCACCGCCAGCTTCCGAACAAAGTCAGGAAGTCAACATTATAATCATGCATTGTTTCCACAGCAAGCAACCCTGCAGCTCGGAGCAAAAACAACACTTTCTAGATCCTGCCAGAGTGTATGTGGCAAAGAAGGATTAATTAGCCTCTCACTAATTGACAGTATTTCCCTTCACATCTGCTTGGGCCTGATGTGAGTTTAAATGTCTCTATTTATGTGCCGGAGGTTGACTGAACATGTATAAAATTTAAAGTCTCTTTCCAAGTATCAGAGATGCCTGCGACCTGGGTTCCCTTTCCTTAAACAGTAGAGCTGTCAGAGAAAGGCTTAAGGTGGTGGTGATTCCTGGGGAGGCAACAGAGCATGGGATAAGAAGTTAGGGGCAGGCAGGAGACTAACAGACCTGAGGTAGCATTCCAGTTCTTTAAGAACCAGTCACGTGGCTGGCAAACTAAGACCCATCTCTTGGCCTTCTCTTCCTGTTCAAGTGTTAGCTTAGATCAGTGGTTTTCTATCTTGTTTCCCAGAGGCCTAGAAGTTGCAGAGTCCCCTTGTTGTTGTTGTTTTTAAGCCACTAAGTTGTACCTGACTCTTTCAGGACCCCAGGGACTGTAGGCCTCCAGGCTCTCTGCCCACGGGATTCTCCAGGCAGGAACACTGGAGTGGGTTGCCATTTCCTCCTCCAGGGGATCTGCCTGACCCAGGGACTGAACTTGTGTCTCCTGCGTTGGCAGGCAGATTGTTTACCACTGAGCCACCAGAGAAGCCTATTTAGGCATGTCCTAAATTCTACAGCAGTTCTGTTCAATAGAAACTTCTGCTATAATGGAAATGTTCTACATCCACATTGTCTAACAGGTTGCCACTTGCCACCAGACGTTGTGGAGTGCTTGACATGAAGCTAGTGTGACTAAGAAACTGAATTTTACATTTTATTTCATTTACTTAATTTAAATTTAAATAGTCCCACGTGGTGCACAGCTTTATGTAATTCTGGAGAGTCTGAGTTGGGGTCTGAAAGGACAGGGTCCAGGATTTGCCCCATTCCAGTCAATCAGAACACATCTACCTTTCTCTGTGTCCAGTAATATGCTTCTATGAAGATTACCCTGAATAAAGGGCTTTGAATCTAAAGAACATTTGAAAACCACTAGACTAAAGGCTTTTCACAAAGTTTCTAATTTTGGACTATAGCCCACCAGGCTCCTCTGTCCATGGGATTATCCAGGCAAGAGTACTAGAGCAGGTTGCCATGCCTTTCTCCAGGGGAACTTCCCGACCCTGGAATCAAACCCATGTCTCCTGTATTGCAGGCAGATTCTTTATAGACTGAGCCACCTGGGAAGCCCTGCCTGACTTGGAGGAAGATGCTAATGCAGCCTGATAGGGCCTCTGAAATGAAAAGTGTCCTGGCTCCTCTGATGGATGCTCCTGGTTGCTCCACCAATTGCTCCCCAAGGGCTGCACATGCATGGTTCTTGTGGCTTTTGTTGGTCTTACAGACTCAGACCATGGAGAGAAAAAGGATCCAGAGGCCAGAAAAAAAAAAACCTGAATAAAGTTCATTTTCTCAGCCTATTAAGTCTATTCTCACACAGCTGGGAAGAAGGGGTCGAGAGTTTCCCAAGTGAAAGATACACAGAACCCTGTCAAATCCATCTCAGGATGCCAACCTTCAGAAATACATCCTATGGCGATTGTGGCTCCTAGGGTTGGGACTGGGTGGTGGTGAGTGTCATGGGCACCTGCCAGAGGAGGATGGTCTAAGCTCAGGCTGTGAGTTGCACATGGTAAGGTCTGGGGTGACCCTGTCAGGCTGTGAGCCCTGAGATTGGAGCCCGAGAAAGTCACCATGTATGAGACAGGAATCTCACCCCAGTATTTTTGGGAGAAGACCAAGAAACAAGGTTTAGAGCATTTTGCACCCCAGAATTGCCTATAACATCTGTTGTTGTTGGTAAGTCACTCAAGCATGTCCAACTCTTTGTGACCCCATGGACTACAGCATGCCAGGATTCCCTGTCCTTCACTGACTCCCAGAATTTGCTCAAATTCATGTCCATTGAGTCAGTGAGGCCATCCAACCATCTCATCCTGTCATCCCCTTCTCCTCTTGCATGTGTAAACCACACAAAATAAACTTGTCTCCTAGAAGGTGCCAGTGTCTCTGGCCATGACTCTTGAAGGGAAGGGAGGGAAGGATTACATAATTCCTAGTGGTCATGTGGTGAGGGTTGTAGGCAAGGAATGTGGAGCTCCCTCACAGAGCCAAAAGCTCACACAGCTCCTTCAAACTCATGTCCCCAGACTCTCTTCGAAGCTTCCCCCCAGACAAAGGTAAGCATTACCAGTAACCTTCCAGAAACCTTTTGTAAGAGGAAATGGCTGTGATTTTCCATCTTTCTCAACCACACTTTAAACAAACAGTGGTGTCTGTGAAAGTTTAAGTCAATATTTTAACTGAAGAAAACAACTGAGGGAACCACATGGTTGGACGTTTTTTCCAGCCCCACATTCTCACTGAGAGCAGAAATGGCTGACGGGAGTCTAGTCTTCCGCCATGTGTTGGGATGAGGACTTTGTAGACACACACAGAATATGGGGCTTTGAGGAATACTTGCCTCAAGAGTGTCATTTCTTGGCTTTATCACATTTCTGCTTTTCTCTCCTTATGTTAAATCCCTTCCATGAATAAAATAGGCTTACTTTATATATGGAGCCCCATCTCTGCTTTCAGCAGCTCCATGCTTATTCTTTAAGGGCTGGATAAATGCTGCTCGCTGTCAGTAAAGAGGTGACTGGAAAAACCAGGGTCTCTCCACAGCAAGAACATGCTTGGGCTTCTTTGCTCAGTAACTGGGTTGATGCTCCACAGACACTCCTGCTTGGTGGCTCAGTTTATAGGGGCCTGTTCTCTGCTGGAGATATAAAAAGGTAGGCTGCTGGCCTCCATCAGCATCTAGCTATGCCGCCCTGTAGAAGCTAGACTTCAACACGTCCAGCTCGGGCCTGTTTGAAATCCCACCCGCCGAATAAAAGGCAGGGTATCCTGCCTTGCTTCCGGGCTCACTATTCCTAAAAGATGTCAGACAATTGTCTGGTCTACCAAGAGAAGATTCTAGACTGATTATAAGTCAAAATCTCTCACAGAGCTTTCAAACATTTGTGGTAATAAGTACAGGTCAAGTCTGGAGTTACCCTCCAGAGACCTTTTGTAGTGTGAATATCTATTATGGGCTGTGGCCAAAGGGTCACAATTAGGTAAAAGCAATTCAGAACTAAAGGGTCTACAAGGCTCATTACCTTTCCTGAGCCCCAGATCTCTGGTTTAATAAACCCAACCCACAGGGAAGGAATTACTTCTGAGAACATTCTGTGCCTGTGGTGGACTGGGAACATTTTTTATGTCCCTTCCACATCGAGGCACTCTTTATCTCTTTTAACTATACAAATAAACTCCTTGGAAACATTTCCCAGGATGTATTGAAATTATAAAAGTGGAAGTTATTGAGATTCTATAATGAAAGGGGAAATCTTAGGTTTGAAAAATGGAGAACTTTTTTTCCCCAGTTCTGTTAAATTACCTATATTCTCACAGGGCTCAACAGAAGATCTTGCTTGATACCTGCCTGGAGTCACATGAAATTTATTCTCCCAATTGTTCCCAAGGAAGTGATTAATGATGAATCAGAATGTCTCCACACAGGAAGTCTATTCTTTATGACTTCGACCTACTTTTCTGAAAATGGACTCAGGGGAGAGAGTGTCATTCAAAATGCCTGGAAGAAACAGCAACTTAACCTGGTTATTGTTCTGGTAGGTGGCTCAAGACAGTAAAGAATATCCCTGCAATATAGGAGACCCAGGTTCCATCCCTGGGTCAGGAAGATTCCCTAAAGAAGGAAATGGCAATACACTCCAGTATTCTTGCCTGGAAAATTCTATGGACAGAGGAGCCTGGTGGGCTATAGTCCATGGGGTCACAAAGAGCTGGACAAGACTGAGTGAGTAACACTTTCACTTTCACTTCAACCTGATTACTGCATCCCCAAGGACTTGGAGAGGAAGACTTCCTGATCAGAAGCAAAAGCAGGAGTTTGGGTGAATGTGAAGAAAAGTAGTTAAGCGGTGGAACATACAAATAAGGTCCCCAAATAAAATCCAACAAGCAAATGGAAGTCTGGCCAAACTTGTCCAGATACCTGGACAATATGGCAGTGTCTAGGTGATGATATAAATACAGGCTAAACAGCCTCCTTGCCACAAGTCTGCGAGATGGTTAGAATAGAGACTCACTTCAAAAAACAAGAGTTATAGTAACTTGTAATTAAGAAAACTCCTATTGCTTGGGAGGCAGCACTAGGCGATGGTTTGTCATTTCGATACTCACCACCACCAATAGCATATGTGTTTCTACTTTGCAGAATGCTATCCCATTAATAAGATAGACATTGTTTATTTTCAAAGGTGTCTATGTCTGCCTTTTCCAAGGATGCAGTATTTCCTTTGATGATTATTTAGCTGCTTTGGATATGTGCAGTGGAGAAGGAAATAGTAACCCACTACAGTATTCTTGCCTGGAGAATCCCATGGACAGAGGAGGCTGGCAGGCTAAAGTCCATGGGGTCACAGACAGTCGGACATGACTGAAGTGACTTAGCAGGTATGCATCCTTTCTGCCAGTGTTTGTCTCTGAGTATTGATTTTTCGAGTGGTGAGCAGCCAGACCTGATTTGGTAACACTACTTGCTAGCTGTGAGTGAGGAGTGATTTCCTCTTTGCAGTTCAATTTCCCCTTATGTGAATTTGGATAATAATAACGTCTACTATGCAATAATGAGGATTAAAGGAGTTAATTATGAAGGTGCTTAGAACAAGATGTGACAGGTAGCACCCAAGTGTCAGCCTTAGGAAAAGAGCCTTTCTGCTTGATGCTGGCAGGTATCACAGAGCCAAGTGTATCTCCAACTGCGATCAATTTGCTCCACTTAACTGGGTGACCTTCAGCAAGTCACTTACCTCTCTATTTCTCTATTGCGTTATCTCTTGTGTCAAGTGCCCCCGAACATGGAGCCTAGTGATGAGACGATTGTCCCAACCATGCTTCCAGCCCATCAAGGTTTCTCCCACTCACTGGGAGTCACTGGGTAGGAACCCACCCCTGTGATCAGACTGAGCTGCACCCTGAACTCAGCTGGAGGGCGATTTCCAAGTGCCACGTGAAGAAGCCTGACTATAAAGACGCATGTGTTCTGTTCCTGATCTTTTCCAAGAGAGGGATTCTGTTCAGATTCTCAAGCAGAAAAGGAAGCTCGCCAATGTAACACCTTTCTGCTTTCCTTCAAAAACAGCAGCAATAAAATCCTCAGCTTTGCCAGAAGCAAGAAGCCCTGCAATGTTCTGCTCCTTTTAATAGTGCTAAAGAAAAGAAGGGTTCCATCTGCTTGCCATTTACCTTCAGAGCCTGGAAGCCCCGCAGTTCTCCGAGGAGCGGCAGAGATGGAGGAAGCTGTGTGATGACCGCGAGGGCGTGTGCCTGTGTGCAGCGTGGGAAAAGAAACAGCCACCACCACGGTGCCTGTGCCTTCCGCTGCCGGGCGGAGGCGGCAAGGGAAGACAGGAACGGGTGGGCGGGCCAGAGAGCTGCAGGGCGCCGTGTTTTGGGTTTTTTATTTTTTATTTTTTTCTTTTTAAAATTAGAAGACTCTAACGCTTGCTACCTTCCCAGCCCACTGTTCCCCGGGCACGCGCGCGCTCTCTCTCCCCATTCTGCCAAGACACATATTTCTCCTCCTCTGGACCACCCTGAAGGTGTGATTTGGAATGGCACTAGACAAACAACCCCGATGCCAGCCCCATGGCGAGTGCCCGGCCCCAGAAAAAGCTCCAGAGGGGAGGGGCTGGAGGGATGTGGTCTGGACAAAGGGGATCTATCTCTGCTTAGGACTCTGGAGAGGCCATTTCCACTCCACACTTCCGGCTTATTTGGAGCTCAGATTGGTGGTGGTGGGGGGCGTCACTTACCACCGACTAGACTGCCCGTCTTGGAATGCAGTGGCTTGAATTCACTTTTAAGGCTGACCCGAGGCTGTGCCCGTTCTCCTGATGGGGAAGTAAGGCCCTAGCTGGAGAGACACATATAGACCTCTTCTTAGTGAGACCCCATGTCCCAAATCATTTACTCAAGACATGGCCTCAGGAAAGATCAGTGCCCTGAAGAGAGGGGGAGATCATGCAAGGGCATCAGAAAGAAAAGATTGCTGAATTGAAGATGGATGCTTTCATAAAATGTGTCCTAAGCAAGAGCAAACCAGAGATGGTCTATTGCAGAGGTTTACAAACTAAAGCTTGTGGACCATACTCAGCCCACTGCCTGCTTTTGGGCAGCCCTCAAGCTATGAATAATTTTTATGTTCTTAAGAGGCTGAAAAAAAAATCAAGAGACTAATAGTATTTTATAATATATGAAATTAAATGAAATCCAAATATTAGTACCCATCAGTAACGTTTTATTAGAACAAAACTGCATTCATTCATTCATATATTGTCTGTGGCTGCTTCCATGTTGCTTCCCTGGTGGCTCAGCTGATAAAGAATCCACTTGCAATGCGGGAGACCTGGGTTCGATCCCTGGGTTGGAAAGATCCCCTGGAGAAGGGAAAGGTTACCCACTCCAGTATTCTGGCCTGAAGAATTCCATGGACTATATAGTCCATGGGGTAGCAAAGAGTTGAATAGTTACAACAATGGCCAGTGAAAATGTTAGTCACTCAGTTGTGTCTGACTCTTTGCAACCCCAAGGACTGCAGCCTGCCAGGCTCCACTGTCCATGGGATTTCCCAGGCAAGAATACTGGAGTGGGTTGCCACGCCCTTCTCCAGGGGACTGTCCTGACCCAGGGATAGAACCTACATTGGCGGGCAGATTCTTTCCTGTCTGCGCCACCAGGGAAGCCCACAACAGAGGCCACCTGGCTCCCAAAGCCTAAAATATTTACTATCTGGCCCTTCATGGAAATCGTTTGCTGACCTGTATTCTAGGGCAGTTGTTTTCGAACTTCAGCGTACATTAGAAATCACCTGGAGGACTTGGCAAAACAGACCGCAAGCCCTGTCTCCAGCTTGCTGCTTCAGTAGGTCTGCAGTGGAGGCGGAAACTTGCATTTCTAGTAAATTCTCAGGTGATGATGTTGCCTGGAGTCCACATTGCGAGAACCAGTATACTTACAGGCATTGTGATGGTTCACAGGACACAGAGGGTTAAAAGAAAATGAGAGGAGATGCCAAGGAGAACAGGTTCCGTGGGAATATTAAAGCTGGAGAGGCAGGGAAAGGAATTTCGAGTATACTTCTCAGAAAGCATGCACAGGAAAACTGCAGACAGAAAATTTAAAGATCTATAGCTTTGATGGAAAGAGACATCGATTTGATTAAAATGTGTGGATTGAAGGAAACAAATTTCCTTTAAACTCATTGCTTCACTTGGCTTGTAACAGTTTCAGCATCTCTACCCGAGATCAGAAAGGGCTGATTATAAAAGGACTATCTGGAATTATGAAGACCTTAGCTCTTAACCTTTTGAGGTTGTTGCTGCTGTTTAGTCGCTAAGTCATGTCTGACTCTTTTGCAAGGTAAGGTTATTTAAATTCGTTTGAAATTTCTTATACCTCTCTCCCAGGAGAAAGACGCCCTACTGGCGTCTTTTAGTGCCCTACTGCTGCATAGCAAGCCGTACCCAAACGTTGTGGTTTATAACATAGTAACCCCGTTTTCCTCAGGACCCAGTAACTAGGCTGGGTTCAGCGGGAGCTGGGTAGCCAGGTTTCTCACACAGTAATTTAGGGCCCGAGATCACAAAAGCTGATGCTGCCAGGCTGTTCTCAGGACTAAGCAGAGAACCAGCTTGGTGGCTCAGATGGTAAAGAAGCCACCTGTAATGCGGGAGTTCAGTTCAGTTCAGTTCAGTCACTCAGTCGTGTCTGACTCTTTGCGACCCCATGGACCACAGCATGCCAGGCCTTCCTGTCCATCACCAATTCCCGGATTCTACCCAAACCCATGTCCATTGTGTCGGTGATGCCATCCAGCCATCTCATCCTCTGTCATCCCCTTCTCCTCCTGCCCTCAATCTTTCCCAGAATCAGGGTCTTTTCCAAAGAGTCAGCTCTTCGCAAAAGGTGGCCAGAGTATTGGAGTTTCAGCTACAATATCAGTCCTTCCAATAAACACCCAGGACTGATCTCCTTTAGGATGGACTGGTTGGATCTCCTTGCAGTCCAAGGGACCCTCAAGAGTCTTCTCCAACACCACAGTTAAAAAACATCAATTCTGGGAGGGGGGATCGGGATGGGGATTACGTGTAACTCTATGGCTGATTCATGTCAATGTATGACAAAACCCACTGAAATGTTGTGAAGTAATTAGCCTCCAACTAATAAAAAAAATAAATAAATTGAAATAAACACTTTAAAGGCACGTGGAATGACAGAGAAAAAAAAAAAAAAACATCAATTCTTTGGCGCTCAGCTCTCTTTAGGGTCCAACTCTTACATCCATACATGACCACTGGAAAAACCATAGCCTTGACCAGACGGACCTTTGTTGGCAAAGTAATGTATCTGCTTTTTAATATGTTGTCTAGGTTGGTCATAGCTTTCCTTCTAAGGAGTAAGCGTCTTTTAATTTCATGGCTGCAGTCACCATCTGCAGTGATTTTGGAGCCCAGAAAAATAAAGTCAGCCACTGTTTCTACTGTTTCCCTATCTGCCATGAAGTGATGGGACTGGATGCCATGATCTTAGTTTTCTGAATGTTGAGCTTTAAGCCAAATTTTTAACTCTCCTCTTTCACTTTCATCAAGAGGCTCTTTAGTTCTTAATTTTCTGCCATAAGAGTGGTGTCTTCTGCACATCTGAGGTTATTGATATTTCTCCCGGCAATCTTGATTCCAGCTTGTGCTTCTTCCAGCCCAGCATTTCTCATGATGTACTCTGCATAGAAGTTAAGTAAGCAGGGTGACAGTATACAGCCCTGACATACTCCTTTTCCTATTTGGAACCAGTCTGTTGTTCCATGTCTGGTTCTAACTGTTGCTTCCTGACCTGCATACAGGTTTCTCAAGAGGCAGGTCAGGTGTTCTGGTATTCCCATCTCTTGGAGAATTTTCCACAGTTTATTGTGATCCACACAGTCAAAGGCTTTGGCATAGTCAATAAAGCAGAAACAGATGTTTTTCTGGAACTCTTTTGCTTTTTCAATGATCCAGTGGATGTTGGCAATTTGATCTCTGGTTCCTCTACCTTATCTAACACCAGCTTTAACATATGGAAGTTCACAGTTCATGTATTGCTGGAATCTGGTTTGGAGAATTTTAATGTGGGAGGCCTGGGTTCAATCCCTGGTTTGGGAAGATCCTCTGGAGAAGGGCATGGCAACCCACTCCAGTATTCTAACCCGCTCCAGTATTCTTGCCTGAAGAATCCCCATGGACAAGAGGAGACTGGTGGACTACAGTCCATGAGGTTGCAAAGAGTCAGACACTACTAAGCGACTAAGGCTTTCACAGGGACAAAATTTTAACTTTAGGGAGGTGGAATCCTAGTACTGAAAGCACTGGAAGTTCTTCAAGAGCATCACAGATGTTTTCATGTTTTATTTTTTAATTGCACCCACAGAAGTTTTACAACAGCCTACTTTCTACTTTGACTAAATTCACGTAGTTCAATTCAGTTCAGTGAGTTCAGTCACTCAGTCGTGTCCGACTCTTTGCCACCCCATGGACTTCAGCACGCCAAGCCTCCCTGTCCATCACCAACTCCCGGAGTTTACTCAAACTCATGTCCGTTGAGTTGAGTTGGTGATGTTATCCAACCATCTCATTCTCTGTCGTCCCCTTCTCCTCCAACCTTCAATCCTTCCCAGCATCACAGTGTTTTCAAATGAGTCAGTTCTTTGCATCAGGTGGCTAAAGTATTTATATATTCATGGAAAACTCACTAAAGAGGTGAAATAAGATTACCTTTTTAACGGCTGAGTAATATTCCATGGTGTATATGTACCACAGCTTCCTTACTCAGCCGTTAAAAAGAATTCATTTGAATCAGTTCTAATGAGATGGATGAAACTGGAGCTCATTATACAGAGTGAGGTGAGCCAGAAAGATAAAGAACATTACAGTATACTAACACATATATACGGAATTTAGAAAGATGGTAACGATGGCCCTATATGCAGGGCAGAAGAAGAGACGCAAAAGTACAGAACAGACTTTTGAACTCTGTGGGAGAAGGTGAGGGTGGGATGTTTCGAAAGAACAGCATGTATATTATCTAGGGTGAAACAGACCACCAGCCCAGGTGGGAGGCATGAGTCAAGTGCTCGGGCCTGTTGGGCTGGGAAGATCCAGAGGAATCGGGTGGAGAGGGAGGTGGGATGGGAGACCGGGATGGGGAATTCGTGTAACTCTATGGCTGATTCACATCAATGTATGACAAAACCCACTGAAAAATTAAAAAAAAAAAAAAAAAAAAAAAGATTATCTTTTTGTTACAGGGCTTTTTAGGCTTTTTTAAAAATAGAAGCACACTAGCACATCCCTCCTGCCTGTTTTAATTGAAGTATAGTTGATTCACAATATTGTGTGTTAGGCGTGAGGCAGTGATTCAGTCATACATACATATATTTATGTATTCTTTCTCACATTCTTTTCCTTTATGAGTTATTAAGAGATACTGAATACAGTTCTCTGTGTTATAAAATAAATCCTTATTGATTATCTATTTTATATATAGTTGTGTATATCTGTTAGTCCCAAACTCCTAATATATCCTTCCCCTTTCCCATTTGGTAACCATAAGTTTATCTTCTATGTCTGTGAGTCTATTCTGTTTTGTATCATTTTTTCAGATTCCACATATAAGTGACATCATATGTTTGTCTTTGTCTGACTTACTTCACTTTGTATAATAATCTCCAGGACTGTCCATGTCACTGCAAATGGCATTATTTCATTCTTTTTTTAAGGACTGAGTAGTATTCCATTGTGTATATATACCACATCTTCTTTATCCACTCAGCTGTCGATGGACATTTAGGCTGGTACCTCTCTTTTTGAACATCCTAAAGGCATCTGCATATGGGAGCTTGTATTTGGGAAGAAGGAAAGACTTGAAGCAATTATTTTCCTCCTAGTATTCCTTCATTTTTCTTCATATTTATCTATGGATTTATTTTTAATTTACAGAAAGTATTCAATACACATTTTACGGTACCTCATTATTTTCATTTAACAATTCTGTCCATATGAACATATATAACTCTATGTTATTATTTTTGATGGTTATAGAGTTGTCTACTATATAGCTAATCACCAGTTGTTAGACCCAAGAGAACTAAAAAGATACGTTCATACAAAAACTCATACATGAATATTCATAACAGCATTTTCATAATAGCCAAAAAGTGGAAACCACACTAATGACCATCAACCGACAAACAGGTAAACAAAATGTATAATATCTATACAATGCAAAATCATCTGCCTCAGAATAAAAAAAAGGACAAAGTACCAATACACCCTGCAACATAGAAGAACCTTGAAAACTTCATGCTAACTGAAGGAACCCAGACACAAAGACCACATATTTTAATGATTTCAAATTTACATGAGAGGCAAATCTGTAGTGACAGAAAAGAGATTAGCCTGCCTCACTCTTCACCCTGGTGGCTCAGATAGTGAAGAATTTGTCCACAGTGCAGCAGACCAGGGTCCAATCCCTGGGTTGGAAAGATCCCCTGGAGAAGGGCATGGCAACCCACTCCAGTATTCTTGCCTAGAGAATTCCATGGACAGAGGAGCCTGGTGGGCTAGAGTCCATGGGGTTTGAAAGAGTCGGACACAGTTGAGCAACTAACACTTTTACTTCACTTTTCACTCTTAGAAGGCCCACCTTTCTCGGCTTCCACAATAGCATTCTCTTCTGGATCTCCTTGCCTCTCCGACTGACTGGTTTCAAGTATGTCAGCCACCACCAGCTCCTTATGCACTATGGTCCTCGGCGACCCTTGTATTCTCTCAATATGCTCTCTTGCACAGAGCTCAGAACTTCTGCCACAAGTTTGCTGACACTGTGACTTCCAGATCTATTCCTCCTGCCTTTTCCTCCTCCCAAACTCTAGACCCTCTTGCCATCCACCTACTAAGCACTTCTCCTTAGATGTTCCTCAGGTTCAAAACAGACTTCATCAGTTCCCAAACCATGTCTTTATGCTTTTGCATATGCTTTTTCGTCCACCAGAAACACCTTTCCCACTTCTCTGCCATGTGAATTCCTACTTATTTTTCAAGACTTAGCTTCAATTTTACTTCCTCCTGAAAGCCTTCATGGGTTACTTGGTTTCGATAATTAGCTGCCCTCTGGGTTCCCAAGCACTTTACAGATGACTTTTTTGCACATTTGCCACATTGTGTTTAATTATTTTGTCCGATTGATCTCCTCAACAGGCCGCCATTTTGTTTTATTTTTGTATCTAGCAGTTAGCACATTTGCATGGGAGAAAATAATAACAATCACAGCTGACACTTCTATTGTGCTTACTAGACACCAGACACCAACTTCAGTAATTTTATTCATATTAATTCACTTAAGCTTCCCATTTGCCCTTTGAAGCAGGCATGTTTCTATGCCCATTTCTCAAACGGATAAACTGGATTATGAGTTTAATGAATTTTCCATGGTTGCATGGATACCAAATAGCAGACCTGGGGTTATGCCTGAGACACTCTTGCAACAAAGTCTACGTTCTCAACTGTTATTGTAAACTGACAGGGAGAGGAGACTTGGGTATTCCATTCTCCTCTCCCAAGTCCTCAAAAATCTCCAAATTGCTGAGATCTTTCTTTCACTCTATCTACAGAAAATTACTTTCTTCAAGGTTGTTATAAATCGTTTATTGCTTATGCAAATTGACTGTACTGCCTAAACCTGACCTTTTACACAGGTAAGTATTGCTCTCATGTGAATTCATTCACAAACCTTAATTGCGTTCCTTCTCTGTCTCTGTGCCAGGCAGTCTTAGGCATTGAAGATAGATTGGCGAGTCACACAGGAACCCTGTCTTCTTTAGGCAGAGCTTGGGAACAAGGACTTGTCTACTTTCTGTCTAATAATTACCTTTTGGTTAAAGGAGAGTTGAGAGAAATCTGAGAATGCTGCTTCTATTAGGCAGGGTTCTCCAGAAGAGAGAACCAATAAGACAGTAGGATATGTGTCTGGGGCAGGGGGCAGGGGGTCAGGAGAATAGAGACAGATTTCTTTAAAGGAACAGGCTCACCCAACTATGGGCACTGGCAGTTCTGAAATTGACAGGGCAGGCTTAGCAGGCTAGAAATTTGGTGAGGAGTTGTTGTATTCCTGAGTCCGAAATCCACAGGGCAGACTGCTGTGCTGTGCTTAGTCGCTTGGTCATGTCCAACCCTTTGCCGCCCCAAGGACTGCAGCCTGCCAGGCTCCTCTGTCCCTGGGGACTCTCCAGGCAAGAACTAGCAGGCTGGAAACTCAAGCAGAGTTTCTATTTCACAGTCTTAAGGAAAACTCCCTTTTATGGGAAAGGTCAGCCTCTGCTCTTAAGACCTCCTGATTGGAAGAGAGCCCCCCTCCCCGCCCCAAATCATGGAGGATAATGTGCTTTTCTTTAAGTCTACTGACTGTAAATGTTAATCATTTCAGGAAAATATTTCAGTATGAAAAACACTCTCATAGCAACATCTAGAGTAGTGTTTGACCAACAACTGGACACCAGAGCTCAGCCAAGTTTGAGATTAACTCTCACACTGACTGCAGTCATAGGTGTCCAAGGTTGGGAAGCCTCAGAGACTGAATATATAAGCAACCTCCAGCTGAGGAAAACTTTTAACTTAGGGGCCACGGTGCATGCCATGGTCTGAATTTACTGAGAACATGCTTAAAGCTGCCTTGCGTGCATGCATGCTCAGCCGTGTTCATCTCTCTGCAGCCCTGTGAGCTGTAGCCCTCCAGGCTCCTCTGTCCATGAGATTCTTCAGGCAAGAATACTGGAGTGGGTTGCCATGTCCTCCTCCAAGGGATCTTCCCCACCCAGAAATTGAACCCAAGACTCCTGGGTTGGCAGGCAGATTTTTTTTTTTTTTTTTTTTTTACCACTGAGCCACCTGAGATGCCCACTTTTCTTCCATAGAGGGTCACCATAGATTCTGATTTGTCTGAGAAAGTCTGTTTTCCCAGAGTAATGATTAATAGAAATCTTATCACTGTTAAGAGTTCCCCAGTTGGGACCGTAAATTATCTGGTCACCCATTTTCTAAGTTTCTTTTGCTCAATATCTATGCTTACAGAATATAGAGTGCATATGATTTCCACCATTTGCGTATTTCAAACCAAGGGGGAAAAGTCGTGTCCCAGAAGGCTTTCCTGCACCGTACGTCAGAATTCCATGACTTGTGAATTTGTTTTTCTTCCTTACGACACGACAGGCACTTGGCAAGGGCCTTTGGGTCCAGCCCTCCCAAGACGTGGGACCCTGGGAAAAAGTGCTCACTGTTTGTTTTGTGGTAACCGGCAAACTCACTTGGATGATTAAAAGCTGAATGGAAAAATACCTCCTGGATGATTTTCCCACTTCCTACTCTCACAGAATCAGTGTCTGAATATACAGTTCCTGAGTCCAGGGGCAGCTCCTGGAGTGAACTTGTGAGCCTAACTATAAGCAAAGGCCTGTCTGAAGACACTGCAGAAGGAGGGTGATGGCCCCAAACTGCAGATCCACCACCTGCTGTTCATCCAGTCTGCTTGCAGCTCCCCTCGAAAGACGACATTCCTGGAGGCTTCAAAATCAGCCTGAGTTACCACCTTCTATAGTGGCCTTTGTTCCTTTATTGAGCCTCTAAATAAATATTCATTAAGCGCCTACTATGTGGCAAGACAGGATTATTTGGCAACTGAAATTAATTAGTCTGTAGCTCTTAGTCCCTGACTAAAAGAAAAAGGGGAGGTGTTAATGGAAATTGGAGGGATAAAATGTTGGGTCTTGTTTTCTTTTTTTTGTTTTAACAATTGATTCAGAACATAACATCCTATGTCTACAAAAGGGAAAAAGAGACAGGGAGTAAACAGGAACCACTAAAGCCAGCTCCCTGCACACCTCTTTCAAGTTTTTGCTTGAAGGATGTTGGCTCACCGAGTCTTCTTGGCCACTCTATTTAAAACTGCAACTCACCCTCTCACCCAGAACTCTAAATCTCTGTTCTCCTTTATTCTATCCACTACACTTATCTTATAATATATGATACAATTCACCTGGCTATGCTGTTTATTGTCTTTCTTCCTCCATTAGACTGTGTGCCTGATAAATTCGTTGAATAAATGGCTCAGGCCTGAAGAGTGATGTCAGACAGGCAAAATTCTAGAATGAGCTGAAACTTAAAAACAGTGTCAGAACCACAGAAAGGGATTTTTAAACTGTGAGACAAGAAGAGTAAGAATCAGATAAGCACACAGACTGTTGGGAAATGCTGAGTACAATTTAGCAGATGACAGAGAATAAAATTATTCAACTCTTATTTTGCTTCTGTCTTGTCCAATAAACAAAAGAAAATGGTAACTTGAAAGGGTAGGACAGGAGAGAATTGCAATTCAGGAAAAAAAAATCAGAAACATTC
Source organism: Muntiacus reevesi (assembly GCF_963930625.1). Taxonomy (NCBI): domain Eukaryota; kingdom Metazoa; phylum Chordata; class Mammalia; order Artiodactyla; family Cervidae; genus Muntiacus; species Muntiacus reevesi. Next base: position 11,792,351 of record NC_089259.1, read on the forward strand.
AGATAAAAGGGGGTAATTGCAATTCAGAGCATGTACTTGTATGTACTCATATCTCCAGACCCAGATGACTGTCATTCCAGGTACTAAAGGGACATAAGATCAACATCAGGACCACTATTGGCACTCTTGAACAGGAAATGAGAAAGATAAAAAAAGCATCCTAATTTTCAAACAGTAATAAGAGTGGACTACTTACCAGGCATGCATAACGTGGTGCAAAATTTTGACACAAAGTTGAACAAGACAGCTTCACCCAATACAGATCTGTTATCTTCCTCTATAGAGACATCATCTAGGTTGACCTAAAGTCTTTTTCATCAGCAGTTTTTGGATACAGATATTCATTGAACTATGAATTCCCCTAAGACATACTGTCCTACAGATCCTACTTCACATCTTTATTCACAGCAATATCATCAGAGCTTTTGTCAAGTACCCTGAAGAAATTTGTATATGGCTTTTCTCTGAGTCAATGACTCTCTGAAAGGAAATGAGGTTAGCCTGGAGGGCTCATGATGGCTGTGAATGATCATTATGGTTTTTTTTTTCTGTTTGTTTTTCTTTAGTTGGAACTCTAAACTTCTTTCATTCTGACCAAGAAGGGGAGTTTGGGGTACATCCTTGGATATTAATGATTGCTATTTATGTTTGCCACAACTTATAATAATTGTAGCTTTTTGGGGGGTGTTGGTTAACACACGCTAGGCAAGATGCCCAGGACTTTATACATATTATCTAATTTAGTCCTCACATAATTATTATGCCCATTTTATAGATAAGGGCACTCACGTTTAGAAAGGTGAAGTGAGTGACTGAAGGAACTGAGGAGGTCCTCCAACTTAACTCTGTGTGATGGCCCAAACCCACATTTTTTTAAAAAATTGAGGTGTAACTGACATATAACATTATATTAGTTTCAGGTATACAACATACTGATTCAATACTGGTGTATATTGCTAAGTGATAACCACCATAAATCTAGCTAATATCTGTCATCATATATAGTAATGAAATTTTTTTTCTTGTGATGAGAACTTTTAAGATATACTCATTTAGCAACTTTGGAATATACAATACAGTATTATTAACTATAGTTACCATGCTATACATTACATCCCATGACTTATTTACTTTATAATTAGAAGCTTTTTTTTTCCTTTTGGTCTCCTTAACCCATCTTCTTTTTTAAGATGCTAATGACCTAGTTGTGTGCCACGAAAGTCTAGATTTTTGCTTAGAACCTATACCACATACATAAGAATGTCAGATAATGTAAACATTTGAAAGTACCTAATATAAAAGACAATATAATGCATAATCAAAATTATTTTGACAGAGTTGAAAGCAAGTGTAAAATTAACAAGGAGATTTAGCAGGGTTGAAAGTAGCCTATGTGGCTCAGTGGTAAAGAATTCACCTGCCAATGCAGGAAACATGGGTTTGATGATCCCCTGGGTTGCAAAGATCCCCTGGAGAAGGAAATGGCAGCCCACTCCAGTACTCTTGGCTGGGAAATTTCACAGACAGAGGAGCCTGGGGCTATAGACCATAGGGTCGCAAAAGAGTTGGACATGACTCAGCCACTGAACAACAAAATAACAACAAAAAAGGTAGCAAAGTATCTATTTAACCACTATAGAAAGATGGTGGTCATCCTTGGGAAATTATCTTTGATTGCGAACTTGGTATGATTCAACGTGGTTAATCTAGATGTAGCTTCTAAGGGAACAAACGCGTCCTAGGGAGGTAAAAAGAGGAGTATAATATCTGGGTCATTGGAAGTAGCTGGGCTTGTCAGAATCTACTGTGGTCATTTAGGTGGTATCTAGTTCAAGTATTTCAAATGGCCCCTGACAAACCAAGGTAGACCAGAAGACCACAATGAGGGTTAGAAAGAATTTAGAAACCTCAGAGAGCCTGTCTTTAACCAGCCATAACCTAGAAGCATGTCAGGTTATGTGTTGCCAGGTGCTAAAGCTAAATTAGAGGCATGGAGTGACAGAGGAAGTTCCTAGTGAGGTAGAGATGAAGGAGAGAGCGGGGTGTCACAAGCAAGGCAGAGGGAAGAGGATGAAACTTTATCTTCTGCACAGAGAAGGAGAAAGGGGAGCCCATGCTGGTGACAAAAGAAAGCAGGATGAATGAATTCATGCAGAAACGGGAGTGTCAGTCTTTTTCCAGGTTCGTCTCTCAAGGTTATGTACTAACACCCTTGGTCAGAGTTAGTCATGAAGAGTCAGCATAGCATGGCAGTCAACAGGACCAACTCTGGAGTCAGCCAGCCCGAGTTTAAATCCTGGGACTATTACTAATAACCACATAACTTTGAGCTGTTAAACCTCTCTGTGCCTCTGTTAAACCTCATCTGTTAAGTGGGACTATAGTACTTAGCTCATGGGATTGATGTGAGGATTAAAGAGGATGATGTATGTAAAGTTTGTAAACTCATGTTTGACAAGTGAAGCACTATGCAAGTTGGTCATAGACCAGATACTTGCTGTATCTCAAGCTACTTTATCTCATTTAATGGTCAGAACAACCCAAATATATAGACTCTATTGAAACAGATTATAAATGTGGAAGCTAAAACTTTGAAAGGTTAGAGAACCAGTCCAAAGTTACAAGGTAGAATGCTGTGGAACCATTCTGCCAACACAGTTTTTCCTGACTCAGGTATCAGAGATGTTAATCTCTGGGCTTAAATTGATCTCAGAATAACTAGGGAGCCCAGAACACATCTGGACAAACCACCAAACTAGAGAAGGTGGTATTACCTGTGGGCTTTGGAGGAGCTGAAGATAATACCCAGTAGGTCTAATCTCCAACATCAGAAAGAGTGGGAGGCCACAGTTTTGATGATCCTGTCGGCAGTTAAGGATCAGAGTGCTGGGGAGAAGATAGAGGAACAACTATAAAGGGCAACATCATAAAAGATTTCCAGGACAGCTTCATCAAGGTGAGCTGTTTGGATAGAACTTGATCACTAGATCCAAATGCAGCAATGTCAGGGAGGCATGTGATTGTGAAAAGCTCTTCCTCGTTGCCTGCAAGAAAAAAGATAATAAAGCTGGGTCTCATGAAGCTCCCCTTCTTCAGGGTGCATATTGCATAACTGACAAAGGGTTATGAGACCAAAACAAAGGATAGAAAAGCAGAAGAGTCTCTTGATGAAAGTGAAAGAGGAGAGTGAAGAAGCTGGCTTAAAACTGAACATTAAAAAAACTAAGATCATGGCATCTGGTTCCATCACCTCATGGCAAATAGATGGGGAAACAATGGAAACTGTGACAGGCTATTTTCTTGGGATCCAAACACTGGAGATGGTGTCTGTAGCTATGAAATTAAAAGACATTTGCTCCTTGAAAGAAAAGCTATGACCAACCTAGACAGCATATTAAAAAGCAGAGACATTACTTTGCCAACAAAGGTCCATCTCGTCAAAGCTATGGTTTTTCCAGTAGTCATGTATGGATGTGAAAATTGGACCATAAAGAAAGATGAGCACAGAAGAACTGATGTTTTGAACTGTGGTGTTGGAGAAGACTCTTGAGAGTTCCTTGGACTGCAAGGAGATCCAACCAGTCCATCCTCAAAGAAATCAGTCATGAATATTCATTGGAAGGACTGATGCTGAAGCTGAAATTCCAATGCTTTGGCCACCTGATGTGAAGAACTGACTCACTGGAAAAGACTCTGAAGCTGGGAAAGACTGAAAGCAGGAGGAAAAGGGGTCAACAGAGGATGAGATGGTTGGATGGCATCACCAACTCTATGGACATGAGTTTGAGCAAGCTCCAGGGGTTGGTGATGGACAGGGAGGCCTGGCATACTGCAGTGCGTGGGGTTGCAAAGAGTCAGACATGAATGAGCCACTGAACTGAACTGTACTGCTAAAGTGAGAAAGAAGGAAAATAAGCAACAGACTTGATGGGACGTTTGATGGTAAAATAAGATTTCTGTCTAGTACATCTGCAACCTGGGCTGCAAGGGACATTCCTTAGGCCTTTGTTAGCAATTCCAAGAAACATATTTTAATGGGAGTTCTCTGAACCAGTTTTATTTTTGTGGGATCTCCTGATTAACAAATGGTGTCCTCAGTTCTACTGTATACTTTTCAAGTCTGTTGAGTATTGCATTTGTTAATTGCAATCTCATTGCATGATTTTATTAAGCATTACACATACTGATTCTACAAGAACTAAGTAGAATGCTTAGAAAGCATTAATAAATGAGCCACCAAAAAAAAAAAGTGCTGTCTGGTTAGATATGGGTAAGACAAGAGGCAATGATAAAAAAAAAAAAAAAAAAAAAGCTAGGAGGATTCTGTATCCCATATGCTTCACAAATGTTTTCTAAGAACTCCCTCAAGTTTAAAGAAACAAGATTGGAAATCATAGATACTTTATTAGGAGCTTGCTTTATTTGAGTTAACATACAAGTCCATCAGCTAAATGACCCAAATCTTCTCAACAGGAGTCTTACTGACAACTTAGGTTAAGAGGTTGTCTTTTGCCAGACTACACAGCGTGAGACATTCAGCATCTCTGATTCACACCCACTAAATCAGCAGTTCCCAACCTTTTTGGCATGAGGGACCAATTTTGTAGAAGACAAATTCTCCACAGACCTGGGGGTGGGGAGATGGTTTCAGGATGATTCAAGTGCATTACATTTTTTGTGCACTTAATTTCTATTATTATTGCATCAGCTCCACCTCAGATAAACAGGCAATAGATCCCGGCGACTGCGGACCTCTGCACTAAATGCTCTGGTGACCCTCAGTCATTGTACCATTGAAGGGCCCTCCGTGCAGTTTCAAATGCTCCTTAAAATAAACATAAGAGTTTCAGTGCCCCCACCAAGAATTGCTGCTTGTATTAAAATGAAGGGCCTTGGCTCTACCGCAGAAAGTTAGAATGTACTTATATATTTTAAATTTAAGAATATATATGTTTAGGGCTTCCCTAGTGGTTCAGCAGTAAAGAATCTGCCTGCAATGTAGGAGATATGGGTTCAATCCCTGGGTCAGGAAGATCCCCTGGAGGAGGGCAAGGCAACCCACTCCAGTACTCTTGCCTGGAGGATCCCATGGACAGAGAAGCCCGGTGGGCTACAGCCCACGGGGTCACAGAGTCTGACCACTAAAGCTGCTGAGCACAGCACACAGTGTATATACATTTAGACACGTGTCATTTTTAGATGATTGTTTTATTTCAATTGCCTTCCTCTGATTAGCCAGGCAGCCCTCAGTCCTGACCGTTTTGGTAAGAGTTTTTCTTCTACCTTTGACTGCCTAGGGGCCTTCTGAAAAAATGGGACTATTACAGGGCTTACACATATAATAAAAGGAATTATTGAAGGAACTATTTTTTAACCTGGAGAGGCAATGACTTTAGAGAGACAGAATTATTGATTCTACACATATAAAGAACTATCTTGTTTGAGGATAATTAAGTTTCCTCTATGAGATGCCACACAGAATATTCTAGAAATAGCTCTAAACAAATTGAACAAAATGTAGAAAAGACAACACACTATAATAGAAAAACTTTATAGCCTTAGTGCCAAACAAACCTGGGCATAAATCCTCACTCCCCCTTGCATGATATATATAAATTGTCAAGTTACTCCTCAAAGCTTCATTTTTTTCCTCCATAAACTATGTTAATAATACTTATCTCAAAGCATTAGGAAGAATAAATAAAATAGTCTATATTAAATTCCTAGCACTGTTTTTGGTGTATATTAGACATGTAATAAATGAGTTTCCCTCCCCATCTTCTTCCCCATCCCTGAAAGTGTGAAGCAGAAAAAGACAATCTGTTTAAACACGCTACCTCTGAATACTTTGATAGTTTAAATTGTGGATAGAACTATAAAAATTCCTTCTGGATCAAATCCTCTCTTTTGTGGCAGACACATTGCCTATCTATTGATAAAGACCACTTACATTTTTTCTTTCTGGATAGCAGCCCTCCATACATGCTGAAGATTGGATATATATCTTTCAGCTTCCAGGAAGGTAATCTCAGCCCATGGTCTAGGAGTTGGCCTAAATCCAGACATTTTATGGCAGATCACATAACCTTTCATCAAATATTCACTCCTGCTCCATGACCTCCTTGAGAAAAGTATCCTTTCCTGACTCAGTGATATTGGACTTGGAATGTGGCAGAAGGAAGAATGTGCCAATTCCAAGCCAAGGCTTGCCTCTCAGGAGCTTCTGCCACAAGGGGATATGTCATGGATAGCCTGAGTCTCATAAGGAGAGATGCACAGAACAGCTGCCCTGGTTGATGAGAGAGCGGTCAGTGTGTGTTACTGTGTGTCACTGAGATGATGTTCGGTTGTTTGTTCAGCAGTAATTGAAGCAGCTGATTGATAACAGCTGACTTACGTGGTATTAGGCAAGATTAGCAGAGAAGCTTCTGAGAAGGAGTTTTCTTCTCTGATAAGAAAAAGGTGCAGGAAGATCAACCTCCACCTCAGTGCCACATCTCGACTCTGATTGAAGTAGGCAGCTTATGGCCACAAGGGGAAGGCCCAGAGAATCACAGACACTGGCCTAGAATTCCTAAACCAGTGCCACCAACCATCTTGATTCACTTCTTGCAAAGTAACAAGAATAAATCTTTGTTTGTTTATACTAAGATTTATTGGGCATCTCTGTTACCTGCCATTGAATGTATCCTAAGTGATACTTAACTCTAAGATTTCTAGCTTTTGTAACATAAGCTAACATATTTGACATTCCCAGAATGATTTCTGGTTTGTGAATGGATGTCATGCATTACATTGCTATTTGTGAGTTTGGTGGCTCAGTGGTAAAGAATCTACCTGCCAATGCAGGAAACACAGGAGAAGCAGGTTCAGTCCCGGGGTGGAAAAGATCCCCAGGAGGAGGAAATGGCAACCCGCTCCAGCATTCCTGCCTGGAAAACCCCATGGACAGAGGAGCCTTGTGGGTTACAGTCTGTGGGGCCACAAAGAATTGGACATGATTGAGCACACACTGGTACTGGTTGTGAGTTGGGTAGCTCATACAGCCAGCATTACCAGCTAATTCATCCGATGCCCAAGCATTTAGGATGCCCCTCTAGAGAACCGTATTCCCCATAACCACACTGATGGGTACAGAGCTTCATTTACCTCAGAGAACCTTCCTTCACTCTCAGCATACACCTACTCTCCACAGTGAAATATTCCATGTGTAGTAGAAGTTACTTTTTGATTTGGCCACCTTCCGAGAGTGCTCATGACCTCCTTTCTCCTTACCAGCCAAGATGGAAAGCAGTATGGAGGACCTTTAAAAATTAAAAATAGAGCTACCATATGATCCAGCAGTTCCACTTTTGGGTATTAATCCAAAGGAAACAAAAATACTAACTTGAAAATCTACCTGCACCCCCCATATCCACTAAAGCATTATTTACAATAGCTAAGACATGAAAATAATCTACATGTTCATTGACAGAATAGATAAAGAAGTTGTGATACACACACACATACACACACACACATATGCAATGTAATATTATTCAGTCAAAAAACACAAGGAAACTTTGCCATTTGAGACAAAATGGATGGACTTCAACAGTATTACAATTAGTGAAATCAGTCAGATAGAGAAAGACAAATACTGTATAACCTCACTTATATGTGGAATCTGAAAATAAAACAAAAACACGGTAACAGAAAATACCAATCAAATGCATAGAAAAAGAGATCAGATTTGTGTACTAGAGGCTGGGGGTGTAGGTAGGGGGGATTGGAGAAAAGTGGTCCAAAGGTACCAACTTCCTATTACAAGGTAAAGAAATACTAGAGATGTAAAATACAGCGTGATGACCACTGTTAACACTGCTCTACGGTACATGTGAAAATTGGTAAGAGAATAAACCCTAAACGATCTCAACACAAGAAAAAAAAATTTTTTTTTGCTTTCTCTTTTTATTATATTTTTGTGAGATGATGATGCTAACTAAACTTACTGCAGAACTGTTTCATAATACACCTAAGTCAAACCATTTTTACAGTGATGTATGTCAATTATACCTCAATAAAACCAGAATTTTTTTTAACGTGTGAGCCCTTCAAATATTTTATGCGGCATTATTGATGGAGCCCACAATCTCCCTAGTAGCCTCATTCTGCAATATTTTCCTATGCGTAAACTGCTACTAAGCTCCAAATTTCACTTCTGTATTCTTCCAACTAGAAATGAAACTGATGCAGAATATAACTTTCATTGCTATTCCATCATTTTAAAGTCAATCCACATGTTAACTTGTCAAGATCTTTTTGTGTCCTGATTCTGCCATCCACTATGTTCTTCATCCCACCTCTATTTCTGTCATTTGAAAACTAAATCTTTGTCATCTGAAAACTTAACAAGCTTGCCTACTATGTCTTCATACAAGACCTTGGTAAAACTGTGGAACAGATCAGGGTATGCCACCAAAGTCCTATCCAGGTTGTCACTGACCCTTTAATTGGCACCTCTAGCATTAATTTTTAACAAGTTTCAAGTTTTGTCCATGAGAATTTTACAAGGCACCTTGTCAATTTCAGAAATACCAGGTCTACAACATCTAAAAGCCACAGAACTCTATCCCTAGTAATAACAGAAAAAGAATTGACTATTTCAAGACATAGCTGTCAGTATTGATCTTTTAAATGTTTATAAATATTTACAAGGACAGATATTAACTAGACTTATTGTTGTGATTATTTTCCAAAATATACAAATACTGAATCTAAATTATGTCAGTTATATCTCAATAAATAAGTTGCTCCACTAAGCCATTGTCAAGTGGCAGATGGTATTTTTATTCAGTTCACTTAAAAAAAAAAAAATCAGAATACATGCAGAGAGTATTTTCATGGGTAAGGACCTAAGCTTTACATTCACATTTTCTGTGAATTGGGAAATGCCTGGGAAATTTATGAACTGATGGGAATGACCTGTTAGACACTTGCTTGCACAAAGCCTTCTCAGGAGCCTTGTCAGAAGGTCAGTGACTTGGTATAATAAGACCCATCTACTCCAGAATTATGACCATGAGTCTTTGTGAAACTAAAGACTCCCTTGCGCAACTAAGCAGTATTCTGGATGGAAATGAAGCGTACCCCAGTGACAGAAATCATCAAGATGCATGAATTCTGTGTGCCTATAATGGCTCCCTAAGAGGGGCAATTTTCTATTACAGCAACAGGTATGTTGCTTGAATTCCTTTTTAGTTCCAGAGTCTAAGGGGAGAAATCATAGACTTTGGGTTTGAGTCCTGGCTCTAGAATTACCTTTGCCATAGGATCTGTTTTCAGAGGACCAGCACTAATTCCCAGTGAAAAATACTTTTTAGTAAATTCTTACAGTTTTAAAAAATAATCTGCCCTTGAATCTAGAATTACTTACAAGTACCCAGGGCACTAGCTCTATTGCCTTCTGACATCTTACCTTTTTATTCCATAGAGTAATTTGAGATTATAGAGTCAAAGTTAAATCTCTGGGCATTTGAGTTATATTCCATTTTAGACTATTTTCTGAACTTCAGGAACCTGTTTTCCAAAGTCTTTGGCACATATATGACCTACTGAGCTTTCCCTTTGCTACTAATCACTGCTTTTAAGTGTCTAAAGTAGGATTAAAACTGGGATTCTTCGATTTCTCACTTTTGAGATGAGTGATCCTTAAGGGGTTGGTATGTGTAGAGCTTTTGTTTGGGGAATCTTGAAGAAACAGGAATTTTCTGTGAAGAGATGTGAGAGAGAAAAAAAGAGAAGATAACAGAGGAATAATTAGACTCCTGGTCCAACCCCACCGAACAGGATAGAGCCTGATGAACTCTACAGCTCTTTGTGAAAGTCCAACAAAGACTGAAAGCTCTGGGACGTCCCTGGTCGTGCGGATCGGAGTCTGCTTGCCAATGCAGGGGACATGGGTTCAATCCCTGGTCCAGGAAAATTCCACGTGTCTCCGAGCAACCGAGCACCGGAACTACCAAGCCCACGCGCTAGAGCCCGAGGGCGGCAATTGCTGAGTGTGCGTGCTGCGACCGCCGACGCCCCTGCGCCTGGAGCCTGTGCTCCTCGAGAATGCAGAGTTACCCCATGGAAAGCTCCTCGGCTCAGAGGGTCCTAGAGCAGAGCATTGTTGCTCAGCCACTCAGTTGACTGCTTTCAAACCCACGGACTGCGGCACGCCGGGCTTCCCTGTCCTTCACCAACTTCCGGAGTTTGCTCAAATTCAAGCAGAAAGACACGAGTGCATAATTTCTTCCTGGGTTCACAGTTTTCTAGGCAAGTACTTATCTCTATGATATACAGTGAGACTCTTATTCTAGCAGACTGTATTCTTTAAATTACGGTTTAATCTCATTGTGGATTCCAATCATGGGTCGCTTTTTCTCATTTGGTAATGCCCATGAGGTCATGTACACCCTGCTGCTGCTGCTAAGTCACTTCAGTCGTGTCCGACTCTGCGACCCCATAGACGGCAGCCCACCAGGCTCCCCCGTCCCTGGGATTCTCCAGGCAAGAACCCTGGAGTGGGTTGCCGTTTCCTTCTCCAATGCTTGAAAGTGAAAAGTGAAAGTGAAGTCGCTCAGTCTGTCCGACTCTTCACGACCCCATGGACTGCAGCCTACCAGGCTCCACTGTCCATGGGATTTTCCAGGCAAGAGTACTGGAGTGGGGAGCCATTGCCTCTCTGCATGTATACCCTACTATCCTATAAAAAAGTTTATGATCCATGTTCTGAGAATGGAACTTAAACATACCAATGTCTTAAGCATTGAGCCCCATTGATGTACTGATGTTTCAACTATGAAATAGTCTGCATCTTCATCAATAGTCAAAATGATATTTTCTACAGTAATTTGATGATGAGGTTTTTTTTTTTTTTTTTGTAGTTAATTTAATAAATTCTCTTTGAAAAGTCTAGCTGTCATTGGGAAACATTTTCTTTGTCCAAAAGTGATACTATACATTTTTATAATTCCTAATTCTTATTGTCCCAAAATGTATCTCTCATTCTTTAATACCATCTACTGTTGCTGTTTTAGTCACTAAGTCATGTCTGACTCATGTTGTGACCCCATGGTCTGTGGCCCACTAAGCTCCTCCATCCATGGGATTTCCCAGACAAAAATACTGAAGTGGGTTTCCATTTCTCTGTCCAGGGGATCTTCCCAACCCAGGAATCGAATCTGAGTCTCCTGCTTTGCAGGTGGATTCTTTACTGCTAAGTCACCAGGGAAACCCCAATACCATCTACAGAGCTAAGTAATCATCTTTTATTGTCTCTTCTTATAAAATTCCAAACTTCAGTGGTATTAGGCAAACACTGGCTGTATGTCAAAGTCCTTCATCCTTCTACCAGACTTCATAGATCCCCGAGGTACCTCTTAAATTTTTGTTGACGGCATTCTCATATGCAGGGGTGTCTTTTATCTCTCAGTTTCATGCTTACCCTTCTACACCCTTCTCTTTACTACAGCGAAAGTGAAAATGTTAGTTGCTCAGTCGTGTCCAACTCTTTGCGATTCCCTGGACTGCAGCCCGCCAGGCTCCTCTGTCCATGGGATTCTGCAGGCAAGAATACTGGAGTGGGTGGCCATGCCCTTCTCCAGGGGATCTTCCCAACCCAGAAATTGAACCCAGGTCTCCTGCACTGTAGGCAGATTCCTTACCATCTGAGATACCAGGGAAACTCTTACCACAGTAGTGAGAAGACTGCAAAATACATTTTGGAATTCCTCACCAGTTGGCATCCACTGGGATGCAGGAGATGGAAATCTGGGGGAAAGGATAAGGGGAATGACTGCTGCTTGCAACCGTAACAGCGGCAGCTTTAGTGACCATGTTAGCAAAAGTAGCAGCCAAGCCAGTGACAGTAGTGACAGCAACAGTAATAAAGTTTCAGAAAGAACATAGAAGCAAGACTAGCAGGTGAGTACCAGGTCCTGGGGTGCTGTTTCGGCAGCAATGGCCCAACAGAAGCAGCCACTGTGGCCCAGTGTTCATGGGCTCTGGCTGAAATCATTTTTCCCTTGGACCCCCAGCTCTAGGTGCAGTAGTAGCTTAATGCAATTGCCAGTCTTTGGATTAGCTAACCTTTCTTGTTTTGCTACCATGCAGGCCATTCCCAAACTTTTCTATTTCTTATGTTCAGTTCCCTCTCAGTCAAATGCCTAGATCTGTCTCTGTTTTCCTTACCTGGCAGGGAGTGATGCATGCTGTTATGAATCAGCATGTGTATGTAACTGTCAGCAGATGTGGTGAGCCCTAGAAGGCATTTCATCACATCCTGGAAAAACATTCAAGGGAGACTCAACAGACAGTGTCAACTCTGCAGACAACTGATCTTTCTCTCTCAGTAGAGAATCATCTCTCCGACCTGGATCTGAGAGGTTTAGGGGTATTCACCGGCATTTATGGACTCTTGCTTATATCATGTTTATTCCCCAGAAGGTCTGCACTTAAATTATTGTGGGAAAATGCAAACTATTTCTGTGTGTTGAGTCTTTTCTCTTTTAAGCTATACAATTCATCACTTTTATGTCCCTATATTTTTCTTCCCCTTAGTCTCTGAAGAATCTTGAATTTGTGGTTTCCTTTTTTGCTATTTTTTCTTCCATTTTCCCTTGGAACTCTTCATTTTTGCAGACAATCTGAAAGAAAGTAGTCTGTAGTCAAAACGGTAGCCCAGAGGAAGTGATAAGATTGATCTCATGAGTCAGGTTACAATGGGAGGCTCACGCTGATGACGTCAGTGTGGGCAAGAATCTTGTGCCATAAGTTCTCCATCATGTGGCCTCAAGTCAAGATCAAACATGGAGAATAGCACATTCCTCCAAAAACTGAGAATGGAACATTATCTTAACATATGGGACCACTCCATAGATTGCCACAAGTTTATGCCTGTACCTCTATCTTTAGGAATTATTCCTTCATCCTTCTGAGCAACAGGGATGGGGGTTACTGATTCCAAATCTGAGAACTACACATGCAACTGGCTATTGCCCTGATGGATTTCTTAACCTTTAATATTCAGTCTGTCTCCAAGTACTTGTCTCACCAGTGTCTGCATTGAATGCAGATATGGTAGATTTAGAAGTTGACACTTAATTAGATATAAAATTTGGGGGGAAAAAAAGATAAAAGATTAAACTGTGCAACTGCATGCTGCCTAGAAGCAGGGAAAGGCGAGCAGCCAAATCTCCCAGCTCTTTGTTTCATCACATGATGTCGCTTGGATATCAGCTTATCAACAAACAGGACTGTACCGTCACCACCCCATGAAGACAGAGACCTTGCAGGAAAACTACACGGAATATGAATGCCAGCTTTTTAAAGAGGGGAGATTACAATACAGGGTAAGTTTCTTTTAAGCAAATCTGTCTTTTTGTTTCAGATGTAAGTTTTTGGGTAGATATTTACTCCCTGAGCTCTGCAAGCATTTTAAACAAACTTTATCAAGTGGAGACCACTTGATTAGGTAAGATGGATTTCCTTAGCAATAGCCCAAGGAAAGCACACATAAATTGCTGCCCTAAGAAAGATTGTCAGTCATTTCCTGATGCTATTTGAGGAAAGAAAAAAAAAATCTTTCCAGCTTTGAAGAATATTTATGTTCTGCTCTACAGACCTGGAAAATGGGAGGAGAGATTTGGAGGTGATTTGATTACAGGATAGAGTGAAGGCGTCTATCACCATCAATATTAAAAGAGTGTATCTTGGTTGGGATACCTTCCAGAGAGCACATGGAAGGAAAGCAGTATTTAATAAAATACTCATAGTTTAAAGTATAAGTTTATACTGAGGAAACAAGACACACAAAGATGCCAACATTTCCTTAGTAACTTTCTCTTCTGGAAGATCTGAGCCTTAGCTCTGTAAACTTGGAACCAGAGATTTCTCACATGTTAAAATTCTTAAGTGCGTGTACTGTGGTGCACATGTGTGTGAACATACAACAGGGTAGAGGAGAGAGGAGGAACTGGCCTAAAGTGAGAGCATTCTATTTTCAAATCTCAACTAGTCATATTATATATAGAATGGATAAACAACAAGGTCCTACTCTATAGCATAGGGAACTATACCCAACACTCTGTAATAAACCATAATAGAAAAGTATATGAAAAGGAATGTATATATGTGTACAACTGAATCACTGTACTGTAAATCAACTATACTTCAGTAAAATGAATTTTTAAAAAATTTCAGGTAATCAAGTAAACCAATGAGGTAGACACTGTTGACAAGGGCAAAGGAGGGAAGAGAGGAGAAATGCTGGGATTTCTACTCTGGCATGTCAACCCTGCTCCAATATGTTTATTCTTTCTTGATGGTTAATTTTTAAATTATTCTATACACCTCAGATTCTAAACCCTGAATTGCGTGGAAACAAAATGAAACTTTATCATAGCAGCTGTGGCTCCTGCATTCTGTATCTTTGTCAGGTTAGAAACATGGCCAGATTTAACAGCTTCTTTTATAGTACAAGGTTGGAAAAACAGCAAATCTGAATGTGCAAGAAATGGAAAATGATGTAAAGATATATATACTGCCATGATAAATCATATTTTCAAAGGTTATTAAATGTGCTGGGAAGGTGCATAACATATAGTGATCTCCCTGTTCTAATGTCACAGTGGATGTACACAGGAAAAAAATAGTAAAATGAAATCAAATGGCAACAATAGTTATGCACTGTTAAATTATGGATGATCTTATTTCCTCTTCTATTTTTAAATTTTCAAAAATGATATATATTACTTATAGAATCAGATAAAGTAATAACTATTATTTATAGTTATCAAGAAATAACTGTTAAGACCTAGTGTGGTTTTACGACCCACCTGTTCCAAATGATGCTTTTGAACTGTGGTGCTGGAGAAGACTCTTGAGAGTCCCTTAGACTGCAAGGAGATCTAACCAGTCCATCCTAAAGGAGATCAGTCCTGGGTGTTCATTGGAAGGACTGATGTTGAAGCTGAAACTCCAATACTTTGGCCACCTCATTCGAAGAGTTGACTCATTGGAAAAGACCCTAATGCTGGGAAGGATTGGGGGCAGGAGGAGTAGGGGATGACAGAGGATGAGATGGCTGGATGGCATCACCAACTCTATGGACATGGGTTTGGGTAGACTCCGGGAGTTAGTGATGGACAGGGAGGCCTGGCGTGCTGCGATTCATGGGGTCTCAAAGAGTGGGACATGACTGAGCGACTGAACTGAACTGAACTAAACTGTTCCGAATGCAGAGTAAGCAGAAAGACAAAGGACTCCGATTTATTCCCTCGGGCTGGGTCCCGTGACTTCATGGCAAATAGATGGGAACAAGTGGAATCAGTGAAAGATTTTATTTTCTTGGGCTCCAAAATGACTGCGATGGTGACTGCAGCACTAAATTAAAAGACGCTTGCTCCTTGGAAGAAAAGCTATGATAAACCTAGACAACATATTAAAAAGCAGAGACAACGCTTTGCTGACAAAGGTCTGTATAGTGAAAGCTATGGTTTTTCCAATAGTCACGTAAAGATGTGAGAAGTGGACCATAAAGAAGGCTTAGCACCAAAGAATTGATGCTTTCAAACTGTAATGCTGGAGAAGACTCATGAGAGTCCCTTGGATAGCCAGGAGATTAAGCCAGGCAATCTGAAAGGAAATCAATCCTGAATATTTACTGGAAGGACTGATACTGAAGCTGAAGCTCTAATACTTTGGCCACCTAATGTGACAAGCCGACTCACTGGAAAAGACCCTGATGCTAGGAAATATTGAGGGCAGGAGAAGGGGGCGACAAAGGAAGAGACATTTGTATGTCATCACCGACTCAGTGGACCTGAGTCTGAGCAAACTCTGAGAGATAGTGAAGGACCGGAAGCCTAGCGTGCTGTCGTCCCTGGAGACAGCAAAGAGTCAGACATGGCTTAGCGACAGAACAAGTAAGGGATGAGAATTGGGAAAAGTGCAGAATTAAGAAGTCTGTTGAGGCCCAGTTCCATGGAAACATTTGAGAAAATGTCTTTTCCCTTGAAATACATAGCATCTGTCTGTTTACTTATTTACTTGATTGCTTACTTACTTAGGTACATCCCCCAAAACTGTTTGAACAACATGAAAATTTATGTTGCGCTTTGTTGTTCCTTCGAGGTACAGAATAAAGATGGGAGAAAAATGGAAAAGACAACAAAAGCTGTGGCATGTGCCACATATCCCTTGCATCCGAGTCCCTCGCTCTGCCTCTGACACGCCATTGTTGAAGGTACAGCATGCTATTCACAGATGGAGGAGCCTTCTCTGTCTCTTCTTCAGGGCGTGGGGGTTTCTTGGGTCCTTGTTTACCTGGCATTAGGGAGAACATAGGGCTCGATGCACACCCTCGGTGTATGTTGACAGTGTGTCTGAGAGAATGAAGGAGCACTCGGATGGTCTAATCCTACATCCGTCCCCCTTTAGGAACTCTTCCTTCCCCTCAAGGAAAGCTAAGCAATAGGGTAACAATATCAAAAATGTCATCTGCTATCTCATGGACTTAGAGAACGAACTTATGGTTGCCAGGGGGAAAGGATGGGGGGAAGGGATAGGGAGGGTGTTTGAGACGGGCAGGTACACACTGCTGTATTTCAGATGGGTAACCAACAAGGATCACTGTACAACACAGGGAACTCTGCTCAACCTAATGGGGCAGCCTGGATGGGAGCGGAGTTTGGGGGAGAATGGGTACATGCATATGTGTGGCCAAGTCCCTTCCCTGTTCACCAGAAACTATCACAACATCCTTAATGGGCTATACTCCAGTATTAAAAAAAAAAAAAATTTTTTTTAAACCCACACCTCTGTGTTCTGGGCTGTGTTGGCTATACCTCAATACAAAATAAAAAGTTTAAAATAAAATCAGAAAAAAAAAAGCATTATCTATTACTTCTCATTTAGGAAGATGGTATTCTCCTAAGGAAAAGAACTATGCTTTTTTTTTCCCCCTTGTAAAATAAAACTATAACTTTTAAGGTTTTATCTTATATAATGGAAACTCCCATTGCACTTTGGAGCTTTGCTCTTGAAACGGCTTGCAATTTTTATGTTATATAGTTCTCAATCATTTGAAAAGGCTTAATTAGGGATCTATTCTCTTCTTCAAATATATTATCTTTTAAAACATCTAATTCGGAAACTGTAAAACTGAAATAATATCTCAAAGTGTGAAGTACTTGGCTCAGCTACTTTCTCTCTGAATATATTTTTAATATCAAGTTTAAGGTCTCTAGATCTTAAAAAAAACCTGACAGATTTCAATGCCACACAAAATGTTTTTGCAGATAAAATTCACTTAGCTTATATATAAGTATCTTAAGTTTATTTTTTACTACATGGTTATCAACTGGTTTTGAAATTATGTCATTGCTTTGAATTTTTTAGCCAAGGGTGAAATTATTTTGAGTTTTGCAGGTGGCATTAGTGATAAAGAACCTGCCTGCCAATGCAGAAGATGTAAGAGACATGGGTTCCATCCCTGGGTCGGGAAGATCCCCTGCATAAGGAAATGGCAACTCATTCCACTATTCTTGCCTGGAGAATCCCATGGATAGAAGTACCTGGCAGGCTACAGTCTATGGGGTCACAGAGTTGGACATGACTGGGCAACTTAGCACACACACAGACACACACACAGACACACACACACACACACACACAAACTTATTTTATCTTGATTTTTCTAAAACGTTGATGCCACTTTCTCTGTTTCCTCATCTCTATATATCAGGCAGGTATATAAAAGTAATTGTAGTGCAGCTCTTCTTGTTCTTCCCTCCAACTAGATGGTAGCTTTCCAAACGGTCCCCTTACCAGCGGTCTGTCTTCCCTTAAGGCCATTTTCCATAGCAGGTCCAGAGTGGTCTCTCTATAATGCAGATCCACTCAGCTTAAAGAATGGCATTCGGGCCTGGGTAATTCTTGTCTGGGGGCACTGGGAGGCTGTCTCGTGCTCTGTAGTATGTTCAGCATCCCTGGCCTCGAACTCCTGAATGCCAGTGGCATCTGTCTTTCTTCCCACCATCTCTGACAACCAAGAATTTCTTCAGACACTGCCTAATGTCCCTTGAGGGTCAAAATCACTCCTGTTGAGAACCACTGCCTTGAAGAAAGACCAGTGTTTCTTCATAGTAAAGATAGTCTTTAATCTCTTAGTGTAGCATAAAAGGCTCCCGTGATCTTCCGCTGTCCCACTCTAAAGGCTTTTCCAGCTCAGACTCTATATCCTGGTTAAAGTAATTTTTTTGCAATTGCACTGGAAGTGTTAGTCGCTTAGTTGTGTCCTACTCTTTGTGACCCCATGGACTGTAGCCTGCCAGGCTCCTCTGTCCATGGAATTTTCCAGGCAAGAATAGTGGAGTGGCTTGCCATTTCCTTCCCCAGGGAATCTTCCCAACCCAAGGCTTGAACCCGAGTCTCTTGCACTGCAGGCAGATTCTTATCTGAGCCACCAGGTTAAAGTAAAAAAAAAAAATGCCAAAAGTCTGGTTCCCAATATATATTCAGATATTTTGTACCCCAGAAGAAAATCTGTACCACTTTCTCTCTCTAATCAGCCTTTCTTTTTCTTCTGGTTCAGTGGTTCCCAAATTTTACAGCACGAGTGTCAAAAACCACCCAGAGGTCACCAGAGTCCTGGGTCCCAACCCCCTCCCCAGTGTCTGATTCTGTAGGTCTGGGTGAGGCCCAGGAATCTGCATTTCTCGCAGATTCCTAAGCGATGCTGATGCCCTTTGAGAATCCATATTCTAGCCCCTTTAGGGACTCTCTCCTGACAAGGCAGACTCAGACGTGTTGGTCTCTTTCAGGAAGCTTCCTTGACTCCTTAACACGAGCTTATATTCCTTCTCTGTTTTCATAGCACTTTTTCACTAATGACCTCAAATGCTTATCACATATCCATCCACTCATCTACCTTCTCTGCTTAAGCTGAGAGCTCTGAATGGAAAGTTCTTTTCTCTCCAGAGGCCTGGCACACCTCAGGCCCTGTGCAGATTCTGTTTACCTTCCTTAACAAGGATTACAACTGATCAGTACACATTGTTGTGGTTTAGTCGCTAAGTCGTGTCTGACTCTTTGTGACCCCATGGACTGTACCAGGCCAAACCTCCCTCTCCTTCACCATCTCCCGGAGCTTACTCAAACTCATGTCCATTGAGTCAGTGATGCCATCCAACCATCTCATCCTCTGTCATCCCCTTCTCCTCCTGCCCTCAATCTTTCCCAGCATCAGAGTTTTTTTCAATGAGTCAGTTCTTTGCATCATGTGGCCAAAGTATTGGAGCTTCAACTTCAGGATCAGATACTGAAAATCCTTGGATCTCCCTCAGCCTAATACCGTGACCTACTTACCCAGAATCTTTTCTTTTTTTAACTCATTTTCACCATTACAGTTGCCAGTGGAAGACGGTTTAAGTAAACTAAGGGAGGTGAAAGGAAACTCATTGAGAGAGGGACAGGGGAGGGCAACAGTGGGAGAAGCATCTTATTTCTGTACAAGTCAGCTTTGAATACATCACACTCTGATCCTCAAGTCCAGCAGCTCACCAGAGTCTCCCCCTCTGCTCTGGCAGGACCTAAGCCCAGGGCAGCAGCGCTGTTTTTACAGCATCATGAGGATTTACAGTCCCAGGCCCCAGTGGGAGGCCCTGCAGACCCGCTACATCCACAGCCTTCAGCACCAGCAGCTGCTTGGTGAGTTTAACCACCTGACATGAACCAGGCGCCTCAGGAAGGCGGACACCTATGCTACAGCTGGAAGTCGGGTTTCCAGATAAATAATTCAAGAAGAATGGCCTCCTGTCAGCCTGCTGTTTTATCAACACGGTTGACAGGTCAATTTAAAAATGATTTTCTCTGACAATAAAAAGCAAGGCTTTATGGGGAAATTAAGAGGGCTTAAAGAAATTGGAGTAGGGTTTGTTATCAAATGTCAACAACTCTCTGAGATTTATGAGCACTTGATCTAGTAGAAGCGGCAATGGGCTTGGGCAGACGATCCAGGCTCAACCCACCGTTCAGTCCATCGCTGGTCGTGCAGACTCACTGGCTTGTTTGAGTCACAGCAATAATGCTTATGTTCATTAAGTATCTATGGTGTTTCCAACACTGTGCTATGAGCTCTACACAGAACATCTCATTTTCACCCCCACTCTAATGCTGTGGCAAACTGTAGCTCAGACAGGTTATAGGACTCGACCAAGATCACACAGAGAGTAAACATCAATGAGGAGCATCACACCAAAGATCACGCATCTTCACCCCAAGGTCTGCCATCTCTCTTCGTCCACCAACCACATGGGATTTTATGAACCAAAAAGAATGGCTGTGAAAAACCTTCATATATTGTAAGCAACAGTCTTTGGAAAGGTAGTTATTATTAAAATCCTTTTCTTCCAGGAGATGTTCTCAGTCTCTGGCTCCTACTTATTACACTCTCCTCCTAACTCCAACAGAGACTTTCTTCTGTAACACTCACTTGTGTTTAGCACATCTACCTTATTAGTGTTGTTCCTATATTTGCACAAAGGGAAAGCATGGTTTTTGCAAATGATTTACAATCAAGAATAACCAACAATAGCGTTTTCCTTTTGTGCAAATACAGAAACAACACTAATAAGGAAGAAGTGCTAAAGACAAGTGAGTGTTTACAGGAGATCTTTTATTAGCTGCCCAGATAGCTCAGTTAGTAGAGCATGAGACTCTTAATCTCAGGGTCGTGGGTTCATGCCCCATGTTGGGCAACATTTTGTTTCCCAGGTGGCGTTAGTGGTAAAGAACCCACCTGCCAATGCAGGAGACATAAGAGACACAGGATCAACCCCTGGTTTGAGAAGATCCCCTGGAGAAGGAAATGTCAACCTGCTCCAGTATTCTTGCCTGGGAAATCCCATAGACAGAGGAGCATGGTTGGCTATAGTCCATAGGATTGCAAAGAGTTGGACACATGAGTAAGTTAAACAACTTGACCAGGGTCATGCAACTAGTAAATGGCAGAGCCAGAATTCAGCCTGATCCCCATGCTTGACTGAAAGCATGAGGATTATCATCTGGTAGCCTTATTTGTAGAGTAAAACTGCACAGAAGCCAATGACACCAGAAACAGAGATATGCAATGTTTAGTGCACATGAGACACTTGTCTATGTTATTAAAATACAGTCTTCCAGGGATTTCCCTGGTGGTCCACTGGTTAAGACTTTGAGCTTCCAATGGAGGGGGCATGGGTTCGATCCCTGGTCTAGAAACTAAGATCATACATACCTTGTGGTGGGACCAAATAAAATATAGACTTCCAAGCCTAATCTTCTGTGTTTCTGACTCAGAAGTTCTTTGAAATAATGTCAGAAACCTGCATGTTTAAAGAGCATTATTATTGTGGTCTCAACCAAACGATTTTGTTGTGCAGGGTCTGCAGACTGCACTTTAAAAACACTGAGACTGAATGTATCTGTTTCTATCTGAAGCAAGTTTGCTATTAAAGATAAGCAACTCTTGTGAAGATTTCTCATGGCTCAAGTCCCTCTCCAAATATTTGTCTATTTGTCAATAATTACAGACTATTATTTATTTAATTAATTTATTAACTTATTGAATGAGAAATGTACCAGAAGAAAAACATACCTCATAGCCTGAAAAACTGTACAATCTGAGAATGCTGAACATAATTGTTTCTACCCTACAAAGTAGAAGGTATTTTGTGCCTATGTGAATATTTGCAGAATTGTTTGCTTTGTAAAGCTGTTGACTTTGAAGTTTATCTCCTTTCTTCCCTTCAGGCTACATTACTCAACGGGAGGCCTTGGCCTGTGCGGCTGTACTAAGAGATTCAATCAAAAGAGCCTCAGCCAAGGCATGTCCTCATAGAACCATCCCCCAGAGAGCCGCGGGCAGAACAAGAACTCAGCCCTCAGCACGACCTGTGTGTGTGATTCCACTCAGGGCCCAAAGCACAAGGCTGCCATCCCCCTGGTCCAGGGCTGCGCAAAAGCTCTGAACACGTGGGCGCCCATGTTTCCCTGGCATCTAGTGAGTATTTTGTACATATCTGTTGAATAGGAATAAATAAAAGAATAACATCTAACACAAACCCCACACCTGGAAATAATCTCTCCCATTCACATCCATTTTACCAGCAAGAACAAGCAGAAAGGTTTAAGAGCAACGGAGCTACGAGGAAGCGAGCCTACAGTGGGAGAAGGAAAGAGTGCGATGAATGGAGAAAGCAGCGTCCACGTATACACACTACCATGTACAAAACAGACAGCTGGTGAGGAGTCGCTGTATCACACAGGGAGCCTGGCCTGGCGTTCTGTGATCACCCAGATGGGAGGGGCGGGAGGGAAGCTCAAGAGGAAGGGGATAAATGTACAGTTATGGCTGATTCGCACTGTACGGCAGAAACCAACACAACGCTTGGTAAAGCAAGTTTCCTCCAATTGAAAAAAAAAATTTTTAAAGAGTAAGCAAGGCTTTCATTCCAAATATAATCTGTAGAATAAAATGACTCTTAAAGCTTTTGGAGTAAAAGCTTCCTTTGAATTAGAACATTCCAGAGAAATCCCAAGAACACTGGAAGAGGGGACCAGAGGGTTCAGGTCCCCTGTGACCGGGTGGACATATTTTGCAAACCCCCTGCTGTGCACACTGGCGGTGGGGAGGGGGGGGGGAATAAGCAGATTGACACAGAGGGAACACTGGGCTTGCAGGGCTTCTGGACCACGTCGTCTCAGCAGTGGCTGGGCTGTGCCTTTCCATGGGCGCCTTCCTCTAGACTTCCCCATCAAACAACAGCATTCAACCTGGCCCCAAAGCCTCTGGTTCTTGCCTCACTCAGTCACTTTGTATCCTTTTGAAACTTATCAACCTGCTACAGCTGGGTTCCTTCTACACAGCTGTAATTGACCTTGGCGAGGGTAAGAGGATTCCTGCACATATCTTCCCCTGGCAGCTGAAGATAGTCTCAGTAGCAGAAGAAATAACCCCAAAGAATGGACCTCAAGTCAAACCTTTTTATGGCCTTAATGGTGTTAAAACTACTGTTGTTCAGTCACCAAGTCGTGTCTGACTCTTTGCGACCCCATGGACTGCAACCTGCCCAGCTTCCCTGTCCTTCACTATCTCCCAGAGTTTGCCCAAGTTCATGTCCACTGAGGAGAAGGAAATGGCAACCCACTTCAATATTCCTGCCTGGAGAATCCCATGGACAGAGGAGCCTGGCAGGCTATAGTACATGGGGGTCACAAAAAGCTGGACATGACTGAAGTGACTTAACAAGCATGCATGCCTGTCCATTGAGTAGGTGATGCTATCCAGCTAGTTAAGACTACACAAATAAGCAAAAAACGAGATAACAATGAGTCAGATCACTATACAAATGGCAAAGTATTTTGTTAGTGACATTTAATAGTTACATCACTAGTGATTTTTTTGTGTTAAAACTAAGTCAGCAGTGCTCACAGAAAGTCAAAATGTAAAAATGCCTTTCTTCATCTAATTTCTAAATGCTCAACCTCTTTCTTGCTTTCAAATCATTCAATGACATTGTCAAGCCTATAAAAAGGAGTTGGTAGAGATGGAGTATTAACTTGCTTGACAAGGAATTTGCTAACATTGATCTGAAAAGAAGATGCTGCAATCTCAATAGAAAAAACTCATTGACGATTATTATCATCTTCATCCTACAACTGTTAACATAGAAGATGTAAAAGTTCTTATGAGATTCTGATGACTCCCAGTACTGGTTCTGAGATCTGATCTACTTTTCTTTGGGAGGGACGAGGGTCCATGGTTGAAAGTCTTGGGGAAGCCAGTGCTGACTGTGCTGGGTTCCTACACTTAGTCACAAAGAAGCTTCTTGATCTCTGTAAATCCAGGCCCCAATTCATGTACTCTCAGGAGCTCTATGTTTCTAGGTTAAGAATTGTCATGAAAGTGAAAGTTACTCAGTTGTGTCTGACTATTTACAACTCCACGGACAGTAGCTCCCAGACTCCTCTATATGGGATTCTCCAGGCAAGAATACCGGAGAAAGTTGCCATTTCCTTCTCCAGGGGATCTTCCCAACCCAAGGATTGAACCCAGGTCTCCTGCATTGCAGGCAGATTCCTTACTGCCTGAACCACCAGGGAAGCCCTTTAGGTGGGCTTAAAAGGAGGAGAGAAAAAAAATCAAATGGAACTGGGGTGGGCTATATAGGGTAGCCCTCTTAAGGCACAGAGGTTTGTGGTCGACCTAACTTGGCCTGTATTAACCATCAAAGGAGCATTTATCCTTTTGAAACTCTTGCAGGCACTTTCAGCTTAGACCTTTTTTGATGGGCACAGATATTTGCTATGAAAACCTTAGCTAGTGATGCAGAATATCAAGGAGGCCACTTATAATTCTGAGCAGCATTCCTGTATCAAAAACTTCAGAAGGGCAGCAATGGAGAAACAGACATAGAGAACAGACTTACAGACATGGGGAGAGGGGAGGAGAGGGTGAGATGCATGGAGAGAGTAACAGGGAAACTTACATTATCATATGTAAAATAGCCAACGGAAATTCGCTATATGTCTCAGGAAACTCAGGAGCCCCTCGTGGCTCAGACGGTAAAGAGGCTGCCTGCAGTGCAGGAGACCTGGGTTCAATCCCTGTGTCAGGAAGATCCCCTGGAGAAAGAAATGGCAACCCACTCTAGTATTCTTGCCTGGAGAATCCCATGAACAGAGGAGCCTGACGGGCTATCGTCCACGGGGTGGCAAAGGGTCAGACACAACTGAGTGACTTCACTTTTTCCCTTTCTCAGGAAACTCAAACAGGGACTCTGAATCAACCTAGAGCGGTGGGATGGGGAGGGAGATGGGAGGGAGGTTCGAGAGAGGGGATATATGTATACCTATGGCTGATTCAAGGAGAAGGCAATGGTGACCCACTCCAGTATTCTTGCCTGGAAAATACCAGGGACGGAGAGCCTTGTAGGCTGCCGTCTATGGGGTTGCACAGAGTCGGACACGACTGATGCGACTGAGCAGCAGCAGCAGCATGGCTGATTCATATGGAGATTTGATAGAAAACAACAAAATTCTGTAAAGCAATTATCCTTCAATTAAAAATAAATTAATTAAAAGAAAATTTCAGAAGCACCTTGTTTCTGATAGTGAATTGTGAAAGCTAATTATCAAGTGGATGGTACAAGGCACAAAAGAACAAATAAATCGAAGTTGGTGCAGAAGGTCCCACTTGCTGGATCTCTCTTCTGAGAAGGATAATGCCACACCTATTGAGCCCCACACCCGAAGCTTATGAGGAATATGATTGGATGTGATACTGGCAAAAGGTGATCACCTGGGGGGATGCTGAGAAAGATGATCGAGAGGAAACAACAGGCAAACTGTAACTTCTAGAAAGGTCTACAGTGCTGACCTGTTGGAGACTCTATTGCTTGTCTTACAGTGTCAATGGACATCATCAGAATTCAAAGTCCTTGAGATTACTGACGTTTTCAGTGAAGTGACTAGCACCACAGACCAGGTGCTGGTACCCAGAACTAGCACCTGGTCTGTGGTCAGTAATCAACAATGCTTGTTAATAATCATAAAACATTGAAAGATTTGGCAAATCAGACTGGCCTATGAATTTGTGCTGTTATTTCTAGGGTTCCAGGAGGCCACAGCTACTAGTGAGGAGTAGCAGGAGTTTGTGAAGAACAGTGCATAGGAGCAGTTCATCCAGATGCCACGGATAGGGGTACATTGTCTGAAAAGGATTTTAAAACAATAATAAAGCTGATTAAATGTTGGTCTGCATTCTATCATCACTATAAGCCAGTGATTCTAAACAATATGAATGACAAAATATTCCTTTACCAAAAATATTTTTGTTGGCCTGAGGTCTAAACAATGGCTGAACTTACTGTTGAGTTTTAATAATATATATGTAAGCTTGAAAGCAACATATTTTTATTGCTTTTCCTTTAATAATCATTTTATTTCTGCAAAGAAAGTAATTCTGAGAATTCCAAAACCATATCAGTTCACATTTTTCCAACCACTTTGGTACTGTGTAGTCTTGCATTTAAACAAAAGGTTTTGAATGAACAATGATTAATTATTACACCATGATCAAAAAGACAAAAGAAAAAAGAACTTGAATTACTTCAATTCTTTACTTTACGTGGCCACTTAGCCTTTTGTTCTTTTAAACAATTTTACTGAAGTATAATTTATGTGCAGTAAATGTACTCAAAGTTCAATGAGTCTTGACAAATGAATACAGTCATGAAACCACCACCACAATCATGATATAGGACAGTCTGTTACCCTAAAGGTTTCTTTGTGTACTTCCATAAACAATCTCCTCCCTCAAAGTCTGGCCCATGATAATCACTGACCTGCTTTCTATCACCATAGTTTTGCCTTTTCTAGAATTCTCATAATCAGAATCAGGGTAGACAGTTCTTTGTATCCAGCTTCTCTCACTTAGCATGATGCTCTTGTGGTTCACTGTGTTGCCTTGTAGCATTCTATTGTATAGATACACCACAATTGCTTGTCCATTCACTAGTTGATGAACATCTGGATTGTTTCTAGCTTTGGACCATTACAAATACAGCTGCTATAAACGGTTTAGTGTAAACTTTCATGTGAACATAAGTTTTTATTTCTCCTGTTGTTCAGTTGCCTGGTCATCTCCAACTCTTTTCTACCCCATGGACTGCAGCATGTCAGGCCTCCCTGTCCCTCACCATCTCCGGGAGTTTGCCTAAGTTCATGTCCACTGCATAGGTGATGCCACCAGCCATCTCATCCTCTGATGCCCTCTTCTCCTTCTGCCCTCAATCTTTTCCAGCATCAGGAACTTTTCCAGTGAGTTGACTGTACGAACAGTCAACAAAATACTGGAGCTCCAGCTTCAGCATCAGTCCTTCCAGTGAGTATTTACTTATTTCTCTTGAGTAGATACTTAAAAATATGGCTCCTGGGTCATATTTAGGTTTCCCTTTATAAGATAGTGCCATAGTGTTTTCCAAGGTGGTGACACCATTTTGCCTTCCCACTAGCAAGGTATGACTTCTAGTTGCTCTATACCCTTGCAGTGTCAGACATTTTAACTTCTGTATTTTAGTGACTGTTGCTGCTGAGCAGAAGAGAACTTGGACAAGTGGAAGATGTTGTCACTATCAGTTACAGCCACAATCTTACTGGAAACCATGGCAAATTTCAGGGAAAGAAGTCATGATAAACATGAGGGTGGTGATGGCAACAGTCATGAAGATTTAATAGGAGAAATTTCAAAGTTTAAGAGTCAATCCTGATAAGGCAACTCTCCAGGTTATTTTTAGAGAAAGAAGGGTTTGGAGGGGATGAGGAAGAAGTAAAAGAAGGAACCCCTGTAGAAAAGACCACCCTGGGCAAAACTATGATGCGGTTCAGTGTATCCTCAGTACGTTTTCATTTTCCTTATTTGCATTGATCTTCAGGTTCAGCAGCCAACATCACCCCCACCACCACAACCACCCAAATCTTTAAGGACTGTATTAGTTACCTATTCCTGCAGAAAACATACTCCAAAACTTAGTGACTTAAAACAATAACATTTACTATCTCACAGTTTCCACAGTCAGGAATCTAGGAATGGCTTAGCTGGGGCTTCTGGCTCAGTGTCTCTAACAGATTGTAGTCAGGGTGTCAGCTGAGGCTGTGGTCTTATCTGAAGATTCAACTGGAAAAGTATCTACTTCCAAGCTCACGCTTGGAAGAACAGCTTCCTGGGTGCTGCTGGACTCAGAGCTTCTGTTACTTGTTGGAAGTTTTCTGAAGGCCACCCTCAGTTTTCGGCTACTTAGGCCCCTCAATAGGGTAGAAATATCAGTACATCTCAAGAAGTCACAAATGGCAACTTATTTCATCAGAATCAGAAAATGAAAGAGAGCAAAAAAGAATGGTGTGTAAGGTGGAAGTCAGTCATTTATAACCTGATCTTGGAAGTGACATGCCAACATCTTTGCTATGTTCTACTACTTCCAAATAAGTAACCAGGTCCGGGCCACACACAAGAGTAGGGGATTACCCAAGGGCATGTATACCAGAACTGGGCTGGGTGTAGGGGGGAATCACTGGGAACTATTTAAGAAGTTATCTACCAAAGCCAAAACTAGGGTAAACTGAGTAAGGTGCCTCGGGTCCAAAGCGGAAATAAGCACTCATTTTTGCATGATTCCAAGTGTGAACCTCCTGCAGTCCCTTCCCAGACACCTCACTGCTGCACTTTAGTCTTGGCTCCGCTGTCTCCCACACGCACCCTCTACGATGACTCTGGTCACCCGGTCAGGGCCCTTGTGCATAGACATCCAGTCTGAGCCTGTCTTCTCAGATGACTGTCCCAGGCTGCAGACAATCTTCAGCTTCCTGTGTGCTGCCCACAAGCCTGTAGACTCAAGACCAGCTGATCCCAGAAGACTGATGGTATTGACCCTTGATCACCTCACCACCAACCAGTCAGAAAATGTCTACGCCACAACTCCCCTGCCTCACCCTGTATTTAAAAACCTTTCCCTGAAAACCATCAGGGAGTTCAGGTCTTTTGAACACTAGCTCCCTGGACTCCTCACTTGAAATCCTGTAATAAATGATGTACCTTCCTTCACTGCAACCTGGTGTCAGTAAATTGAATTTACTGCACGTGGGCAAGTGGACCTAAGTCTGGTTCAGTGACAAAACTCACTGAAGTGAGTTCAAATCCTCCAATACGCTGTTGAGGAAAAAGGAATTTCAGATAAGCCTAAGAGATTCAATAATTAATACTAGTTCATACATAATCTATACATTTGGAGCAGTATTGATCAAAATACAATCCATATACCAGACTCACTGAGGATGCTTAAGGTCAAATTCCTGGGTCCTGAAAGGCCTGGGAAGACGCCGCAATTCTTGGCCTCTAGAGAAGAATTCAATCTGGGGCCAGAGATGAGGCCTGATCACTCAGAGCTTTTGTGAAATAAAGTTTTATTAAAGTATAAAAGAGATAGAGAAATCTTCTGACATAGACATCAGAGGGGGGCAGAAAGAGTGCCCCCTTCGCTAGTGTTAGCAAGGGAGTTATATACTTTTTAATTAGTTATTACAATGAATCAAAAGAATGTCTGGAGGTAGTAAAGATCTTACTGGACCCACTCCCATAATTTACATTTTAAGATAACAGGGTTAGCCAGAAGGTTTTCAGGAAGGGAAACTATCCTCAGGCAGGCTACACTGTTGTTACATAATCCTTAGTACAGAGTTTAAACTGAGTTGTTTGTTGTGTAATCATCAGTTCAAGGCTTAAAGATAAGAACGTTTTATGTGACTAAGACTAAGGAATGTAGAGGAAAATACAATGTTTGTCCTTTCCTCCTCCTTGAGAATTCCACACCCCTCTCTCCTTGAGGACCCCCGGACTTCTGATCAACCTGCCTAGGAATCAGCCCTCTCAGTCCCATCCTAGACCCAGTGAATCAGAATCTGAACAACGGCGCCCCAGGGGATACTTGTGATTGCCAACATATAGGGACTTCCCTGGTGGTCAAGTGTCTAAGATTAAACAGAGTTCAGTCCCGGTCAGGGAACTAGATTTCACACACTGCAATTAAGAGTTCAAACACCACAGAAAGATCCTGCATGCCAGAACTAAGACTCAGGCAGCCAAATAAATAAAGAAATATCTTTAAACTATATATATAACTGCCCTTTGCATTTGCTGAATGACCTCAGTAGACATTATGGGCTCACTTACTCAGTCGTGCCCAACTCTTTTGCAACCCCATGGCCTGCAGCCCACCAGGCTCCTCTGTCCACAGGATTTTCCGAACAAGAATACCGCAGTCAGTTGCCATTTCCTACTCGAGGGGATTTTCCCAACCCAATGCAGGGATCAAACCTCCGTCTCTTGCATCTCCTGCATTGACAGGCGGGTTCTTAACCACAAATGCCACCTGGGTGCTTTAACCTTAATAAACTGAATTTTTGTTTGTCAAATTCAGCAAAAATTTAGGGGCAATGCTCCATGATGAGAGAGGTTTTCCGGGAGGGGAAAGCATCTCCTTAGGATTCTTCAGGAACTCGTGTAAAATAAACTGCTTATTGTTCTTACTCAGAGTCAGGTCAAATCAATGGTATGTTATAATGGGTACTTGCATCAACTTTGATGATTTATTCTTACTAGACTTTGCATTACTATATATGCGTTACAATTCCAACAAAATGAATCCTGACTTGGTTTTCCCTCCCATTTCCTATTTTGTGATAAAGGCTATGGGAACCTGTCAAAGAGTCTTACACCCTCTCAATTAAAATGAGTTGCTGATTACATCGATGCTGTAGAAGAAACCATCATACCAGCCTTCAGACCCTTACAGTCCGTTGCCTGAAGTGTAGTCAATCCCTATGTTAGAAATCAATCCTTTGTTTGCCCCCAGAGAACTGACCTTCAGTGTTTTCTGCATTAGGGTTTTCATACTGTGCAGGTTACACGATGGATTTTATCAGGTCAGAAGTAGGGGAAACCCCTGTTGCTTTGAAAATCACAGGTGTCAGAGGCAATTCCCCAACTGTAAGCAAGCCAAACACTGAGATGTGACGTGGTGTGAGCTCCCAAGCATCCTCCTGGCTCACAGAGCAGCACAGACCCAGGGGGAAATGAGTACCTGTTTATAAACTGGAGGGTCTAGAGAAAGAAATGTCCTAATTTAAAAATAATCAAATGAGTCCAGAAGAATGATCAAATTGACCTGACAAGGTATTATAGACAGTCAGTGATGTTTGGGAAGCCCAGTTTTGTATAAGGAAAACAAACAACAAAAAAACACGCCACTGTAAATATATTTATTTAAATTCAATCAGCTATTATAGCATGTGTTGCAGTATGTAAATAAGGAAAGATCAGAGAGTAAAGCTCCATAAGTCAGGGGGTCTGTTTGAAGCACATCTAAGACTGGGTCGGGCCAGGGGGAGTGAAGCCGGGGAGGCCAGATTGTGGGTAGAAGTCAGGGGCTAGGTGTGAAATGAGGCTCCACTTCCTAACTGAGTGGTCTAAGAGCTGAGAAAGCTGAGAAGTACGTCAAATGGGTTATGGCCAAAATGATGGAGGGATTATGAAACCAGATAAGAAGTTAATTAATACCAAAAGAATTTATGCATGATCTATGTAGGGCTTCCCTGGTGGCTCAGAGGTAAGGAATCTGCCTGCCACTGCAGGAGATTCGAGGTTTGACCCCCAGGTCAGGGAAGATACTCTGGAGAAGGAAATGGCAGGCCACTCCACTATTCTTGCCTGGGAAATCCCACGGAAAGAGAAGCCAGGCGGGCTACAGTCCATGGGGTCACAGTGTCAGACGTGACTTAGTGACTGAGGACGCACACACACACACAATCTATGGAAGTTAAGTGACCTTTCATTTCAGGAGAGAAAGTCAGGTGTTACCATTCAAGCTGTCAGGCACTTTTCCAAAAGAAGGAAAAGGGTATTCCAATTCAGCTTCCAGTTCCAACGTGTGGGATTTCCCCCCAGACCAAGCAATTCTCAGACACCAGCTGGAATTTGTCCCACACATTCAGCTCTGATGCTTTCTACCTGGAGTTAGCATCAGGTTCCACAGGTTGAGGACTCAGTCCTACAAGACTGTCCACACTTCGGATGCCAGTTCCAAGGCATCTAGGTTGTTAGCTGCTCATCTGACCAACTGGCTATAAATCAGAGGTTCTAATGAACCCCCTCACTGGGTTCCATTAATTTGCTAAAGCAGCTCACAGAACTCAGGAAAGTGTTTACATAGCTAGATTACTGGCTTATTATAAAAGGATACAGTCCAGGAAGAGCTATACAGAAGAGATGCATAGAGCCAGGCATCCAGGAAGGGGCTCGGAGCTCCCGTGTCCCCTCCAGGTGCCCCTGTTCCTGCCTCTCCACCTGCTCACCAACTGGAGGCTCTCTGAATCCTCTCCTTTGAGGTTTTTATAAGAATTTCATTAAGTAGGCATAATATATTAAATCATGGGCCACTGGTGACTGAATTCAATCCCCAGCCACTCTCCCTTCCCTTCCTGGAGGACGGGTGGGTGGAACTGAAAGCCCCAATCCTCTAAACACAATGTTGGCTCCAAAGGTTCTTTGGGTACTTTCCAAAAATCACCTCTTTAACATAATCAAAGATACCTTTACTGCTCTCATCACAGGAAATTCCAAGGGCATTAGGAACTCTGTGCCAGAAACAGGATGAGAACCAAATGTACATTCCTTATTATAAATCACATTACAGGCATACATGAAAAAAGAAAGTTATTTTAGAATTGAACATAATTCTTAAGATAACGTACATAATTGAAACAAGAATTAAAAAAAAACCTTACATATTATTTCAAAATTAAAATGTTATGATTAATATCTCACAGTGAGATGGGCTACATAAAGCAGTTCTTACATGCTATTTAGTCATTCACTTATTTGCAGTGCCTGAGAGCGAGTGGGAATAACATCTATTAACAATTATATCTATAAGCGATTAGGTGTGGATGAAGCACACATATACACAAGTAGTTGGAAATAAGTCCAGGAAGAAATTACAGCCCAGTCGTAGATAAATTTAACTAGCAGACAATAGGGAATCATTGGAGTTGTTTTTAGAAGGACACCTGTTGCATTCTGCATATGTGCTCACTTGCTAAGTTGTGTCCGACTCTTTGGGACCCCATGGACTGTACCTCACCAGGCTCCTCTGTCCATGGAATTTTCCAGGCAAGAGTACTGGAGTGGGTTGCCATTTCCTCCTCCAGGGGATCTCCCCCACCCAGGGATCAAACCTGTGTCTCCTGAGGTTCTGCATCGGCAGGTGGGTTCTTTCCGCTGAGCCACCTGGGAAGCCCGAGAAAGTGTTAGGATGACCAATGCTCCATACTGAGTAGGATGAGTCAGAGAGGAAGAGGAAGGAATCAGAGCAACAATTCAGGAGTGCGTTCCAATATTCCAGGAGCAGAAATGAGGAGGGCTACGCTCAGGAATGAAACACAGGGGAGGAAAACAAAAGACGTGGTGACAGAAGAATCAGTGACTTGGCCGGGTGTGACAGAAGAGACTGGGGGCATCACAGGGGAAATCCAAGTGTCCCCCGAGGGCAAGTAGCCCTCCGAGGAAGAGCTGATTTGAGTGACGGTAAAATATTATCTAGTTGTGGGCAAGTTTGAGGTCCCTGCATTTCCGGAACACTGGCATGGAGTGAGAGGTCAGCTCTGGGGGTGGTGAAGAGTAGAGAAGAGGAGAAAGGCCCAGGGATGGAGGGCAGAGGTGCAAGCAGAGAGCCAGGGGCAGACCCTTCCAGTGGGACAGGCAGGCGTGAGCATCATCTGCCCTAGGGGACGGCAGCGGCTGGAAAAGGATCCTTCAGAAAGAGGTCCAGAGAAGAGGGAAACTGGACAAGGAAGAGCTGATGCCTGCATGGGGAAGATGGAAGCTAAGGCAGAGCCAGTGGGGCGGTCAGGGAGGAGCCTGCGGTGACCCTACCCAAGGCAGTGTCATTCGGCACCAGGGGGGTAGCTAGACTGATATTTGGAAAGTACAAAGAGCTGCAGAATGAATTCAGATTTTTAAGCACTGTCCAAAAAATGCTTGGTCAGCATCCATTCAAGTTTCTGCACTTTTTCATTCTACTCAGCCCTCCTAGAAATTCCTATTTGAATCCCATTTTCTCCATTCACTTACATAGAGTATTTCCCTTCCACCACAATGGAAAGCACTTTCAAAAGCTGATACCAGCTGAATGTGTTAATGGAGTCTCAGGATGAAATTCTATCAGGCAGAGCACAATGTTATTGCAATATATTTTATGACTCTATTAGTACATGTTATAAAATATATACTTATGAACAATTACTACCACAATTTGATATACCCAATCGTTGATGTAGGAATTTGGAGCAACAGTGTCATTTTTAGTGAAGAAATTGAGATGAATAAAAAGGTGAAATTCAAGATTCTATAGCATGTGTGAAATGAAATGATCCATTTTAAAGACTGGATATAACTATGCTACCATAGATATACTTCCATTTAGGACAAACTATTCCACTTATAACTGTTAGGAATACATTAAAACTAGAGAATTAAAGTCAGACAAAAATCTCTTAACAAAATGTCAACTGTTTCATCCACAAAGAACAGCAGGAAGCTTTTTTTAAGCCTCTTCTTTTTTGACTAATGGTTTAAAACCCATGCTAATTTTCAATAAATGCAAGGGATGATTGCAGTCAGCAGTTTAAAAACGAGAAAATGAATGATTTAGGAGGCAGTCTGTATTAAAAAACATCTAGTCCCTGTTGAAATTATCAGAGCCAACACAGATATGGGCAGGGGAGGGAATGAAAAGGACAATAAAAGTTGGTGCAGAACAGACATACTGGGAAAATTTTATAGGGAGAAAAAGATAAATCAATTAAAGCAGGAACCACGCTGCTTATTGTGATAAATCATATTAATAGAATTCTTCCGAACAAGATATTCAATTGAAGGAAATTTTATTTATTTATATAAATAAATCAGGGTTTTAATTGACTGCCTTCGCTTTTGGATGCAAAAAGACAATGCTGCACATTCATGGCTGGGTCTGTATCACCGCAAACACACGCTTTGGCAGGGAGCCCCACATGCAGCCTTGTTTATGAACATGCCCACAGCAGGTTCCGAAGAATACAATATTTCCAAAGAGGAGGGAAGCATGGAAATCAGAGCTTTGCTCAGAATGACATTCTAATTACTCTCAATTAACATAAAGAGGGTGCAGCTTTATAAAGTCTAATGAAAGCAGCTCCATATTTTCTTGAGTGCCAGGGAGGGAGCTGGTCCTAGGGAAGGCACTAAAGATTGTGGATGGAATAAAATGCTTCTGGTTAGGTTGTCTTTGCTGTTTACCTTCTGGGTTTGTGGCCCCCACTCTCTGACTATGGGCTGTGACCAAGCCCAAGGTGACCTTCTCCACAGGTGTGGGGACGGCAGCTTCTGCTTATGTGAGCACTCAGTGAGGGCACCTTCTGAACCACTCTACCTGTGCAGGACTCAGTCCAGCATGAGAACAAAGGGAAGAATCCGACCACGCTGCAGAGGAGCCCACCTACTAGTCCTTTCTCTGCCTCAACACAGTGATGGTGGCTGTACAGACAAGTTTGCTTCTGATCAGAGCTAGGTATCATATGATCTTGCGAACATAATTAAGAAACAGGCTTCTTAATCAGAAGTCTGTTTTACCTTTTCTCTCCATGTTTGTTTTTAGTCAAGGTACGTATGTTAGTTGCTCAGTCGTGTCCGACTCTTTGTGATCCCATGGACTATAGCCTGCCATTCTCCTCTGTCCATGGAATTCTCCAGGCAAGAATACTGGAGTGGGTAGCCATCCCCTTCGCCAAGAGACTCTTCCTGACTCAGGGATTGAACCCAGGTCTCCTGCACTGCAGTCGGATTCTTCACCATCTGAGCCATATCAAGAACACAACTAAGGAGTCTGATCATCTGGGCTGAATTCTAGTTACAGCTCTTACCAGCTGTGTGACCACAGGTGAAGGATTGCACCTCTGTGCCTCAGTCTTCTCTGTAAAATGGTGAGAGTAACAGCCCCTACTTTGTAGAGCTTTGGACCAATTAGCACTAAATCCTCGACATTATATGCATTTATTCATGTTAGTTAACTAGTTACCTAATTAGTTAATTGTTAACTAATTAACTATTCATGTTAGTTAACTAATGTATTCATGTTAGTTAACTAATTACTAACTAATTACCTTGGTTTTAAAAGTATAATAATTCTGGCAACAGGACAACTAATACTCAATATTTTTAATTGTTTACCATTTACTTGGCACCTTTTAAAGTATCATACTTTAAAAGGTGAAGTGAAAGTGAAAGTGTTAGTTGCTCAGTCCTGTTTGACTATTTGCAACCCCAGGGACTATAGCCTGCCAGGCTCCTCTGTCCATGGGATTCTCCAGGCAAGAATACTGGAGTGGGTAGCCATTCCCTTCTCCAAAGGATCTTCCCAACCCAGCGATTGAACCCAGGTCTTCTACGTTGCCGGCAGATTCTTTACCACTGAGCTACCATGGAAGCCCCAATTAAAAGGTAAGTTCAGTTAAATGAGTTGTTTGTAAAAAATTGATTTCAGAGAAAGCTTGTAATGGCTATCAGTAGGCAAACTCTCATCCTCTCCTCTTTCAAATACTGTTATATTTTAGAAAATACATTACAAAGGAAGAGTAACAGGGGTGACTGGAGAAATAGGGTGTGGGGAAGCTCCAAACTGGAAAAACCTCAACTGTCCTTCAACTATAGAACAGATAATGGGGGTTCATTCAGACTGTAGAATATTACACAGCAGTGAAAATGAATGAAATCCAGCACACAAAACTATAGTGAATTATAAAAACATAACACTGGGTCAAAGAAATCAGACACAAAAAATACATATGATATGACATAGATACAACATGATTTCATTTATAAAAATTTTCAAAAGTTAGTATTTAGGGTTGCATGATGACTACCGTACAAGTGAAGGATAGGACCTGTTCTCTTGGGCTCAGCCTATCGATAGTAATGCTTTTGGCTAGAGCTGCCTGAGTACTTGCCTGGGTGTTACAACTTGTGGGAATCCCCAGCGACATTTTCCAATCAGAGACAATGCGGCAACTGGAACAGTCCTTGTGGTTCTTATTATGATTGCAAAACATACCTCAACAACAACAAAAAAATCAGGGAACTTTGAAGAACAAGATTTATTACTCATAGTTCCTAAAGGGTATATGGCATGCCCAAGGACCACATGGAGAGATTATGGGGGCTGAGAGACGGGGAGGAGTGAAGACCTGCAGCTCTGCCGTTACTGGGATCCAAGGGATGGGTACTTACTCTTTTTTTTTTTTCCTTAATGTGTGTGTGCCCAATTATCAATGCATCTTTTTAACATTTCTTTACTGAATTTGTTACCACATTGCTTCTGTTATTTATGTTCTGATTTTCTGGCTATGAGGCTTGTGGGATCTCATCTCCCTGACCAAGGATCGAATCCTCATCCCGTGCATTGGAAGATGAAGTCTTAACTAGTGGACCACCAGGGAAGTCCCATCACTGGTTCACTCTTTATCAGCAAATTCAAAGCATAGGAGGGACAATTAGGACACAGGATAAAAAAAGTGGAGTGATTCAAGTGGTCAATTATCTAGGTTACCCAGAGCCTTCTAAAAGAGAACTTCATGAGTAGGGAGGCCTGGCTCTGCATCTAGTTGTGTAGCTGGCAATGTGTTTATTCAAGATGGGAGTCTTTGAGATGGATGCTTTGCGATCAGAAGCTCAATGTCAGGCACTGAGACTCTGTGACTACCACAGGATGAAAGAGTTGTTGACGGGAAGGGGCATGTGGGTATGTAAGGGTTGTTTCTGGAATTTTGTCAATATCTTATTTCTTGGTGTGTGTGGTGGCTCCTGTGTTTAAGTATTTGCTCATAACAATGTGTCATACTATGTATTTATATTTTGAAATTTTTTCTATGTACCACAGTTTACCAAAGATGGCCGCAAAATCCAGATGTAAGTTTGGAATTTTTTAATAAATGGAAATAAAAACTTTATGAGAAAAGACCTTAGGAACCTAAGCTGGATGTGAGTGAAGTAAATCTCTTTGTTACATGCATACGCCCCACTCTTAGCATCATTTTCTGTATGTACTTCTCTAAATCTTTTGTTCCCTTCACCAATTCAATTCCCAGCATCTCCAATCATAAAAGATTGAAGGATAAGTATAAATAATCCAGCCTACTGCAGCGCCTAAGGATATTCTCACAGCATGCATAAGGGATCTGATTCTTAGATGTAGTGAAAGAAAATTCATATTTCATGGCAAGATGAGAAAAACTTAAACATAAAATTGTTCTTTGCCTGTTTGGGCCTCCTCCCTCCCCTTTGTGTGTGTTGCGTATCTACATTAACCAGACCTCCTCAGAAGATAACTCTCCTTCTTAATCTCATCAAGGGTCACAACTCCTTAGGAGATAAGCTTCCTTCTTAAGCCTATAAGGGGCTGTGATGACCCCTGACCCACTGCTCTCTTTGTTCATGTAGATCTGGACTGTGTAAACCATCAATAACATGTCACTTAATGTACAGCCCTCTGTCTCAAAAACATAAACCTATAAGGGAGAAGAGTCTGAAGAAGAACAGATAGATAACTGAGTTACTCTGCTGCATACCTGAGACTAACACAACTTGGTAAATCAACTACACTTCATTACAAACAAAACGAGGGAGGTGGGACGGAGATTCAAGAGGGAGGGGATATAGGTATACTTATGGCTGATTCATGTTGATATTTGGCAGAAAACAACACAATACTGTAAAGCAGTTAACCTTCAATTAAAAATAAGCTTTAAAAAAGAAATACTTAGAGATAAATGGAAAAAAACAACAACAAAACAATGTACAACTGTGCTCTGACCTCTGACAGGTACAACAATTCTCAGAGCTGTCTGAGAAGCTATCCATATGTTATAATCCTCAATTTGGCTGGAATAAAAATTTCCATTTACTTCTTAGATGAACTGATTAATTTTTTCATGGACAGATAAAAAGAATAAAATCTGGATTTCAAGATGAAATGTACTCTTGAGAGATGCTCTTTTTGAGAAGAAAACTGACAAATGCAAGTTCTGATTTGGAAAATCTGCTCCTCTCCTGTTTCAGACTCTAAGTATACTTAGCTCACCTTTTTACAGAGACAGGAATAAGTCCTGGATAACCCCTCAAGGGTTCGGGGCCAGTTCATTCTGCTGATCTGTCTGTAACATTTTGAACAAGAAAAGCTTTTTCTGGCCTAAACTGAGTGGCACTGAAAATACCTGCGCTATAATGTTGACTTAATTCAGAAATCTTAAATGCATACATCTAGAAGAATGATGTTAACAAAGTCCACACAACAAGAGAAGAAAACTGTCACTTTAAACACACCATCAGTAAGGTCATTGTTTACTTGATCAGCCTACTCTAGGAAGCAGAATGACATATAGGTTCTACCTGGGGCAGAATTTCTCTGTCACAGCCCTTGGAAGAGTTACTGATCTAGGGACTTTATGAAGATGACAGATGAGTTGAGGATGACTGACCTGTATAAAACTGCTCTGATACAGCTTTGCTTTCACATGACCCTTCCAAGAGCCAAAGAAGAAACAGCTTAGTGAAAGTCATTTTATTTGTTATGGGGATATACTTGGAGAAACTGCTCACCACATAACATGGGAAACTCAAATTTCAGTACCAAAACCAATTGGTTTCCCCTAAATACTTAATAAATTCTATAGACTCAAGTCACTACCTCATTCTATGTATGGAGCCTAAGGAATTTCAGTGCAAATCTTGAAGTCTACTGTTAGTATAGGTAGTCTTTGGTTTGATTTTATATCTGAGATTCACATTTTGAACTTCCCTTGATTTCTGTATTTGCTTGTTTTGGTCTTGTAACCTAGGATGTAACAGAGGGTAAAAGTGAAAGTGTTACTCACTCAGCTGTGTCTGACTCTTTTGTGACCCCATGGACAGTAGTGTGCCAGGCTCTTCTGTCCATGGGATTCTTCAGGCAAGAATACTGGAGTGGGGAGCCATTCCCTTCTCCAGGGGGTCTTCCTGACTCAGGGATTGAACCCGGGTCTTCTGCATTGCAGGCAGATTCTTTACCATCAGAGTCACCAGGGAAGCCCCAACAGAGTGTAAATATTTCCCCAACTGCAGCATCTTAAGCAAATAGGTCTGTAGTTCTAGTCCAGATTCTCTCCCAAGCAACAAACATAAACAGACATAAACATCCATCTGCATTGTGGACTTCACATGGATTTTCTGTGAGTCAAATGCATATCCAGTTCCCCTACACCTAATCCTTCTATATTCCATAATCTGTCTTGGTAAGTGCCCCATGTACTTGGCCACCCAGGTCAGAATCCTGAGTACCATACTGGATTCTTCTTTCTTCCTACACAATTTGCTTCCAGTTGACCTCCAATTCTTATTATCTTGACTTCCAAAGATCTCTTGAGTCTATTCCTTTTTGTCTTTCCCCACACTGGTAACTAATTCAGGCCCCCCATCTCCCTTGCCTAAATATATGATAATCCTTAACAGCCTCCCAGCTCTCTCCTCTAACTCCCCTCCAGTCAACAGCACACACTCCTGCAGGAGGGATCTCTTTCAACACTCAAATCTGATTATGTCCCTGCCTGGTGCCATTTTTTTTCTCAATGGCTCCCTTGTTGAGATAAAACAAAATCCTTTAGAATGACTTGTAAATGGTTTTTTATCATCTGAACTTTTAAGCCATGACCTCTCTGCTCCTTAAGCACCTGTGTGTTCCAAACATGCCAAACTCTCTTATTTTGTATTTCTATGCACTGGGCTTCCCCAGTGGCTCAGCGGTTAAAAACTCTGCCTGCAATGCAGGAGATGCAGCAGGAGCTACAGATTCAATCCCTGGGTCAGGAAGATCCCCTGGGGAAGAAAATGGCAACCCACTCCAGTATTCTTGCCTGGGAAATCCCATGGACAGAGGACTGCCTGGCGGGTTATAGTCCATGGGGTCACAAAGAGTCAGACAGGACTTAGCAACTAAACCCATTTTTATGCATACTGTTTCCTTAAATTCCCTTCCCTTAAATATCCTTCCCTCAATGCTGAACCAGGGATTCTTCTGTTCATCCTCAGGTCCCAGCATAAGCCTTGCTTTTGAGAAATCTTTCCTTGGAATTCTTTTCTGTGTGTTCCTACAGAGTCTGTTAAATATATCTATTATCATGCTGCTTGGAAATTACTTCCTTATATATAATATCTCCTCAAGACAATGACTTCCCTATATGTTCAATCACTATGGCTCACTTTCCTTTGTATCCCAGAACCTAGCATAGAACACACTCAGTTAAATAAATTTATTCGTGAAAAGTGAAAGCATTAAGTTGCTCAGTCAGGTGGACTCGTGGACTCTTTGTAACCCCATGGACAGTAGCCTGCCAGGCTCCTCTGTCTATGGAATTCTCTAGGCAAGGATACTGGAGTGGGTTGCCATTCCCTTCTCCAGGGGATCTTCCTAACCCAGGGATCAAACCTGGGTCTCTTGCATTGCAGGCAGATTGTTCACTATCTGAGCCACCAGGGTAGACTCTTTATCAGTGAAAAGTAGATAGAATTGTTATGATTAATGACATCAGATGCTAACTTCAGAAGACTGTACTTTTAAAACCACAGACTAGAGCAGGGATCAGTAAACTATGGTCAAGGTCAAATCTGACCCATAGCCTGTTTTAAAAAACAATGTTTCATTGAGAAACAATGACACCTGTTTGCTTACATACTGTTTAGGCTGCTTTCATGCTCCAACATCAGAGTTGAGTAGATTGGCAGAGACTGTATGACCTTCAAAGGCTAAAATATTTACTATCTGTCCCTGTACAGAAAATGTTTGCTCATCTCTGAACTAGAGACACACTTACGGGCCAGATTCGGGGACCCTGGAGTGTGTCCTGCTGCACTTCAATGCCAGTAATACTCCACATACAACTTTCCTTTCCTATTCCAACATACCTGGCTTCTATAATCTGAATTCAGATTATCCCTTGAATTCTGCATAACCTATCCAAGCTCACTTATTGAAGACCTTTTGCCTGTCGGACTATGGTATCTAACTAAGAGTGCAGAGACTGACTGTTCCTCAGTTTGCAGTTCTCTCTTCTTTCTGTTAGTATGCTACTATTATGCCCCTAATTAGTTATTAGTATGTCCCTAAGCTTTGATTGGGCACAGGACTGCCTGCTTAGAGACAATGGTGCCCAGGCTCCCTTGCAGCTAATATGGCCAACTGATGATGCGCTGGCAAATGGAATGTGAGCAGAGTGATGTGTGCAATTCAGTTTCTGCTCTAGAAACTCAGTGATCTTAAAACTTTAAGTGATCTTAAAACTCAGTGATCTCACTTCCTCTACCCTCCCTCCACTGGGTTGGAATATGGATGTAGAGGAGATGGGCCAACTTGGATCACACGGACAAGGACAATGTGTGTGGGAGCAAAAATACAACAGGAACCTGGGCCACATTTTCAACCTCATAAACACCCCTCTCCTCATGGACTGCTTTCAACTCAGACTTCTCTGTGAAAGAAGTAAGCCCTCCATATTTTTCACACTACAATTATTTGGGTCACTGTTAAAGCAGTCAGTCCAACACCAGCACAGTTAAACTCAGCTTTTCTCCATGTCTTGCTTTTCCTGAATACTCAGCTTAGATTTCCTCTTCCAGAATCTGCCCTCAGCCAATCTCTATTCATCTCCAACCACTTGCCCTAAACCCTAAGTGCTACTCTGAAACTTCACCCTTTTTAAAGAACTTCATCTTTCCACTCTCTCCCCGCTTCTTTCCATCTCTGTTTTTTTTTTTTTTTTTTTTTTTCCTCTTTTCCACAAAAGAAAAACACTTTTCCAGCCCTTCGGATGCATTCCTTTTCCTCCATTTTCTAATTTTCTTTCTTTGTTGTCCCAGTAAGGAATTAAGCTATTGAGGACACAGTATTTCTCAGGGGACAGAAGAAAGTGAGAAGCAGAGTTTAAAAAGACATTTCTCTTTAGTGTGAAAGCGGGTGAGTCCATAAATACAGCTATTGATGTTTAACAGTTTCACAACTGCAGGAGTTAAGAATCTGAAATATGATGTACCTAATATATAAAAGTGCTATTGGCTCACCAGGAGGGCCACTGAGCACTGAGTGGTGAGTTTAGGGGAAGTATTCAGGATGTAGAAAACCACTGAATTGCAAGGTTTTGACTCAAAGTCAAGAGACCAGCTGTTATTGTTTAGTTGCTAACTCGTGTCTGACCCTTTGCAACCCCATGGACTGTAGCCCACCGGGATATTCGGTCCATGAGATTTCCCAGGCAAGAATACTGGAGCAGGTTGCCACTTCCTTCTCCAGGGGACCTTCCCAACCCAGGGATCGAACCTGCATCTCCTGCATTCACAGGTGAATTCTTTCCCACTGAGCCATGTGGAGAGCCCAAGAGGCCAGTTAGGAGGTGAGAAATCCCCAGTCTAGGATGATAGTGAAAATAAAAACTAAAGGAGCATATTCACCAATGTTTTTTTAATACATATTTTAAAATTTTAATACAAAATTTTAAAGACTATTTTCCCTATACAGTTACAAAATATTGGCTATACTTCCCATGTTGTACAATATATCCTCAAGCCTCCACCAGATGTTCAAAGGAAGAAAAGTTTTGATGGCAGATTGGATATAGAAGCTCCAGAGTTGTCAACATTTTCCTCAATATTTGGTCAGCAACATTATCAAAGGACTGTAGAGGGGGAAAGAAATTTAAAAGAAGAAAGAATAGAAATAAGTAAATATATTCCCAGAGTGCAGCACAGTAAAATATATGCAAATGAAATCACAAGTATGCAAATAAGTGAACCTGGATGAAATGTCACAGCTTACATAAAATGGTTAACACAGTTTCCAAAGGGCACGTCAGGTACATGCTGATGAATCAAATTCTGTTCTAGCATGAACAGCTTCGGATATGGGGCACTTCAGCAAAT
This sequence comes from Muntiacus reevesi, assembly GCF_963930625.1. NCBI lineage: Eukaryota > Metazoa > Chordata > Mammalia > Artiodactyla > Cervidae > Muntiacus > Muntiacus reevesi. The sequence continues at coordinate 11,836,002 of NC_089259.1, forward strand.
AGGTTAAGTTTAGCCTGCTTTTAGTTTCTGCAATCCTCTCTAAGTTCTTCTCCATGACACCAGGCCCTCAATGATTATTAAATCAATCTAATGAAATAAAAGCCTTTCCTCATCCAGCTAATGTTGTGTGAATCATCCCTAACCTTTTGTCTCCTGGAAGCTTTCTTCATGATCCAGCATAGTTGAAACCAGAATCCTCACAATTTAAAAAGAAAATATTTTTTTACTCTATTTCTGCAAACACATGTTCAATCCCTGAGTTGGGAAGATTCCCTAGAGTAGAAAATGGCAACCCATTCTAATATTCTTGCCTGGAAAATTTCATGGACAGAGGAGCCTGGCAGGCTACAGTACATGCAATCGCACACAACTGAGCGACTAACACTTTCTGCACATTGAGTCTTACTTATAAACAAAAGCAATGTGGATTGGTGAATAGGATGCTGGCCCTGCCTCAGAAGACCTGAGCTTAAGTCTGGTCCCACCATCTGCCAGCCATATGTAATCCAAATATTACCAGGTCCCATGTGCTCAGGGCTGCAGAAAAGCCAAAACACTGCACACAATTCCAGTCTTCACTCAAATCTCGTCAGAAAATTTTTAAAGTCTTAATATATTCTAAAGGTAAATTTAAACATCCTTTTCAGACATCTCTCTCCAGTCTGCGTGGAGAATAACAGAAAGTCTCTGCTTCTTCACATCACTGCCTCTTACCCATGCCTTCTCCCCTAAGTGGAGCTCAGCCCTTCCATGAGTGGCCCCTCTCACTGCTATTCTAGAGAATCAGCCCTCGAACTCCACTCCGCACACCAGATGGAATTCAAACCCCAGTCCTTGCTCTCCAAAGCCAGGCTGCCTCCACCGTGTCTTCAGACTTCCTGAGTTTAAATCTTGGCTTTGTCATTTACTTGCTGAGCTCAAATCCCCCGTTATGTAAGCTCTCTAACATCCATTTTCTCATCAGTGAAATGAGGCTAACAGCACAGAACTTTCGAAGTTGTTGTGAGGACGTGATTACAAAATGCTTGTAAACAACTCAGCAGAGTAGCTAACACACAGTAAGCCTCAATAAACATTACCATCACTTTTTAAACAGTATTTATTTGTCTACCTCAGGTCTTAGTTGCAACATGTGGTATCTTTCCTTGCGGCACATGGGACTCTCTAGTTGAGGAAAGTAGGCTCAGTAGTTGCAGCACAGAGGCTTAGTGGCCCCATGGTAGGGGGGATCTGTTTCCCAAACAGGGATCAAACTCGTGTCCCCTGCATTGCAAGGCAGATTCTTAACCCCTAGGCCACCAGGGAAGTGCCGCTACTATTGCTTTTTACTAATATGTTCAGTACTAAGTCTGTCTTGTCTGTCTATACACCCACCCCCTGGGCAGGCTCACATACACGTTGTTCCCATTAGCATCTACATGTGAAAAAGCCCCTCTCTCTACACCCAGTCTAGACGTCTCACCAAATGCTTGACCAGTCATTGGCTGGACTTCCTCTGTGTGATAACCCATGTAACACCTCACATGCAATAAACTCATGGCACATATCCTCATCCTCCTCCCCGAAACCGGCTTCCTCTCTGCATCCCCGAGGCTGGAGATGGACAGCGCTACACGAGCCATGAACCTGGGCTTTGTCCTTGACCCTCCTGCAGCACTCTTTGGCTTGTTTCACCAGTCATGTAACTCTTTCTCCTAAACAGCTTTTTGTCTCATTTGGCCTCACCTGGATGTTTTCCATGTTGCTGCTAATTCTGTCTTTATTTTAAAGTTTGATATCTTGTTCACCAAGATATCAATTTTCTGCACCCTATTAAAATATTATTGAGCTTGATTACTGGAGGCTTTGGTGCCCCTTACATTTTGCATCCAAGATAAGTGCCTAACACGCCTTACTCTGCTCCCAAGTCTTCCTCCAGGGCAGCCTCCCACAGTGTGCTACCAGAATGATATTGCTAAAACACAGGTCTACTCATGGCACACTCCTGCTTAAGTGCCTTCAGCAGTGGCCAAGCCTTTCAGTTCCACACTCCCTCCACTCCCGCCCCCAGGGACCCTGTGATTTACCAATACGAATCCATTTCTTTTCCCTACTTGCACATTTCTGTGCCTTTGGAAATGTGGCTAGTGACCTTTCTGGCAATGCTTTAGTTAACCTAGGATGGTTAGGAACTTGTTATACTTGCAAATAGCTGGATATTTATGCATTTGCTGATAAAACTTAAATTTCAAGTATATTTTATTAAAATCCTTCTAAAATTTATTATACTTCTCTGCAGTCTACCATATAATATATTCATAATTTAAGATATTCTCAATGGCTCAGCCTTATCATTCTAAGCACCAGTTGTGGCACTGTGCTATGATCCAGTGATGCCAACCTCAGGAGGCATTGAAATTTATATGTCATCTTGCCCTGAAACTCAATGCTCACATATAATTCACTCTTTTCCTTAATTTGTTGCAGTCTTCAATTTGGAGTGCCTTCTTGCTCCTCCCAATCTTTGCTCTCTGCTGTCACTAGTTCTGCTTCTTGTGATTCATTCCTAGTTACTTAGCCTTATTCCACTTCCTTTGTCCCCCCCTCACCTTAACCTTGCTCTCTGCCACCGTCTCCACTAATTCTGCTTTCCCATTACTTCTTGGACTTGGCACTCACGGAGCTTTGATAATTGTAACATTTGCCAGTCTACGACTATCCTCTTCTCTTCTGCTCTGCTAACTGACTCACCCATTTTACTCTTTTAATCTTTTATCTCCTTTTATGTCCTTTTACTCCTGAGTATGCCATTACTCTGGTTGAGAGGTGCTGAATATATATCTGATGGTGGCTATGCAATTCATGGGTTAACTCTCAAGCTATTTCTGCTATGGCATTTCTCCACAGAGAGGATCACGGGCAGAGGTTAAGAAAGAATTCTGATCCTGAGCATCTGCAGAACTTGACATCCTCAGTCCTAGCCCTGTGTCTCGTGCTCATCAGAGAACTCCAATGTTGAATTTTTTAGGTGGGGTGGGATGAAAAGACATGGAACTAACATGTGCAACTGAAGTGTGTGATTACTGAAGGGAATATTGAATCAATGGATCTTACGCATGTTTGAATAAATTCAGTATAAATTCTTTTGGTTCCTTGCTAAAACAGGAGAAGGCAGGGGATTACTCAGAACACCAATTACTCTCTATTTGGGGTGTATTAAAGGGTTTCAGTGCTTCACTGGTGGCTCAGTGGTAAAGAATCTGCCTGCCAATGCAGGAAACACGGATTCGATCCCTGGTTCAGGAAGATCCTCTGGAGAAGGGAATGGCAACCCACTCCAGTACTCCTGCCTGAAGAATCCCATGGACAGAGGAGCCTGACAACATACAGTCCATGGGACTGCAAAGAGCCAGACATGGCCTAGCAACTAAGCAACAACAAAGGGTTCCAGCAGGTGACGAGGTAATTTTTACTACTGAGTTCACTTGTAATAATGAAATTATAAAACACAGAACATAGCCATACTAATGAACAAATGGTAGAAACACTGAGCTCCTCAGCAATCTGCACTGAGACAGAAACTAGTCAGAACACAATTTTTAAGTAAATCCTTTCCTAGTGACAGAGATACTGGAGAAAAACAGGCGTGGAGCCGAACCCGAAAGGTACTGTGATTGCTCATTCTCCCGGTCATTATCTTCTTTAAAAAATAAAGCTGGGGTCATCGCAGAAGGAACAAGTCTTCTTGGATACTGAACACAAATAAGTCTTTGTTGTCTGTTTCTACAGTATTCCCCACCCCTACTCTCTCTGTCTTTGTAAACAAATGTGGCATAATGGAAATAACAAGAGCTTAGGAGGCAGAAAGATCCAGTGTGACCTCAGACTCATCACTTATTCTCCGGGTGGCTTGAGGCATGTCACTTTAACATAGCAAGCCAACAAAGGGCTCCTAAAGGGCACACCAGAGGATGACTTTGGGGACTGAAGGAGAGAACGTGCTTGGGACCTTTAGCTCAGTGCCTGGCACACGATGGAAACTCAGAGAACATCAGATGCCCTCACAACTTCTTCCTCTTCACTTTCACATCGCCTGTGTCAGGGGCCAGAGCCTGGTGTCGAGGTAGTTACCTCCATCCCGTACTAACACTTGCCTTCAAGGATGGAACTAAGGAATGTTCTGTGTTTCTTCACGACGTCAAAATAATGGCCCAGTGAAAGAAAGAAACTTCCAAGATCTCAGTGGTATGGGATGACTATCAGGTCCAGATACTTGTGGTAGTTTCTTTTGAAAACTTTGTTTATTAATATTAACAGTTATTTTCCCCACCTTACTGTTAGTTTCGGATAGGACTGGGATGTTTGGGGGAGCAATGAGGCATTTAGCTGGCACAGACTTACCCACGGGGACATAAAGAGATGTCAGACTGAAATGCAATGGAGGCCATTTGAGGAAGACTTGAAACTAAGCAGAGAAATCTGTCACACTTTGGGAGATGAGGAGGAAGCAGCCGCGTGTGTAAGACGGAGAGGGCGTTCAGAGCCAAACTGCAGGGCCGTTTCTCTCACTGTGATATGTGTATAATAATGAGGCGCGTTTGCCAACCTTGGATATCTGAAAGCAAGGAGCAGGAACCAACCAACAAGGCTTGTGGCTGCCTGGGTGCTGTGCTGTGCTGCGCTTATTCACTCAGTCGTGTCCAACTCTTTGCGACCCCATGGACTGTAGCCCACCAGGCTCCTCTGTCCATGGGGATTCTCCAGGCGAGAGTACTGGAGTGGGTTGCCATGCCCTCCTCCAGGGGATCTTCCCAACCCAAGAATCAAACCAGGGTCTCCTGCTTTGCAGGCGGATTGTTTAACAGCTGAGCCACCAGAGAAGCCCCCAGCTGCCTGGACACAGAGGTATACGTCAAGGGCAGTTTACACATAAAAAATACCTGGGACTTTGAAACCTTTCAGTGCTCCAAGTCACCCTCTTCACCCCAGGACGGACTCACCATTGTGCAGAGCTCAGCTCTCTTCTTCCTGGCACAAAGTCCAAGTTCCAGCTTGTCTGGGAGGGTGCCCATTGCCCGGAGGCATTCGTGGTGTTCATTCATCTACTCTTGGATCAGTATCTAGATCCAGAGACTTCCCTCCTTTCAAAATTGTTTAAGGGAAAAACTGGAAGGAAGAAGCAGGAAGAGTCCATGGCAAACATGTGGTTAAACTCTCTCTGAAGAAACAGCAAGGCTCTGTGCTCTGAACATACCTGCAGTGTTCTTCAAAGGCAGGCCAGTCAGGCCATAAATAATGGTCTATGCCCTTGTCCCACAGATGGGAAGGAGGGGGTCTTAGTACCCTGTGTGGTGGCTTCCTCAGCAAGAGCCCATGCAACCTTGCTGTTACCGTACATGACTGGCCCACTTCTCTAAGGCAGCCCCATACGCTTTTTATTATCCTTCTTTGAATCTCTTCCAATACTTTGAAGTCCTTGAAGTTAAAAACCTAAAAACTGCACACAGTGCAGCATGCACACAAAATACCTTTAGAAATTTCTGGTTTCCAAGGAATGTGGGCAAAGCCAAATCTCTCCACATGATTCTAACTATGTTCCTCTCATAGGATTTGTCCTGGTCATGTTACTGGACAAGTAACTACTACCATCATTATCTCCTCAGTTTTAAGAATCATAATAACTAGAAACTTAGCTTATTGTTTTTTGAGACAAGAAGTTTTGCTATCTAAAATAAATTGTGAAAACAAATCAGCTTATTAAAAAGTACAAGCATAGCCAATACATAGTACTAAACCAATGGGTTTTTTTTTTTTGGATGTATTTTTTTTGAGCCAGGATCCTTTTTGAGCATCCACTGATTCTACAGGGCATCCTTGACAAGCAGACAATGTGATCCCTCCCTTGGATTGCTATAACAGCCCTCTACACGCTGCGGTGGCGGGCAGCTGAAAAATTGGACAGGGTGGCTGAGTCTCTGAAAGGTGGATGGGTCAACCTTTTTAATTTAGTAAGTCACTGTGATTTAGGTCCTCACTGAGCACAGCTTGTTCTATAATGGGAAGAAACTCTGGAATTTCTTGCCTCTGCTCTGCCACTACTTTGGGGGGGTAGCTACAGGTTATTAGTGAGATAAACTAAAGTCAGATCCTTCAAATTGGGACATAAAGAATGTGCTGGAGGGTGTCACAGACAGTTCCCTGGGGGCAGGGTTCATCTCTACAGTAATGCTGAATTTAATTTTTAAGATGGCTTTCTTAAAAACATGTCTAAAGGATACCAAAACAACAAGCATGCGTTATGCACTGAAATACCCACCACGTTTAGAGGTAAATTTATATACTTACACAAACACGATTCTGCTCTCATAATCGCACTCCCAGCTGTTTGGTTGTCACTCATGGACAGACACTTCCAGGGAGAACATCTGGCAGCCTCCGTCCAGTGAGTTTTTTCTCCACAAGACTCCTCACACCTTTGTTCTCACGATGATTAAATTTTCAGTTACTGAAGAGGTCATGCTCTCTTTCCATTCCAAACTTGCCTCAAATGGCCTGCACTACCTGAAATGCCTGCTCTGCCCTGATTGCTCCTTAACCTCGCTAGCTCTCCCCATCTGCTGCTGAGAGCTCCAGTGACTTCTTCCTGCTCCCTCCCCCAGCTCTCTCTCACACACACACACATACACACAGCATCTATGTACTTGACTACCACCCCGATGCTTACTTCTCCCGTAGCACTGAATACCCTTTATTGAGTGATCTGGTTACTCATCTGTCCTCTATCACCACTGGAATCAATCAGACCCCTAGGGGCCTTCCAAGGACAGATCCCCACCTCACCCCCCATGTCCTCTGCCTGCCTCTTGTCTATAGAAAAATTTCAGCCTACTAGGCCTTCCCAGAGTGCCAAAGAATAAGTTTAATCAGAGAAGTGAGAAAATGCAGAAACAAAGGAAAACAGTCAGGTAAGACAAAATAACAATAGTTTTAGCCATTAAAATCAAGGACTTTTAGTCCATCCTCGAGGGCTAGAGATAGTATTCTGAGCCATGTCCTTTAAGCTGTTTTGTAGATATCTACTGAAACCCTCACTGGTTGGAAGAAGTTAACTATATGCTGACCACAAGCACAGAGATCCCAAACTGCTTGGAACTAGAAGGTTGTTGATGTGGGCTCTTGGTTATCTCAGAAGAATGTGCATGAGTCGATCATGCACACCACAGTCCTCTCCACCTTGTCTTTAAAAACCTTTCCCTGAAAGCCATTAGGGAATTCAGGTTTTCTGAGCACTAGCTGCCCAGACTCCTGGCTTGGCACCAGCAATAAATGCTATACTTTCCTTCACTACAACCTGGTGTCAGTGCATTGGTTCTGCTACGGTGGGCAAGCAGACCCAAGTTTGTTTGTAATACCACCCCCACCTCAGAGTGTCAGCTCCACCAGGACAAAGCTGGTGTCCTTTTCACTGGGTGCTCCCATTCCTAACATGGTGCCTGAAAGACGGGTAAGTAAATACTGAGTGAGTGAGTGAACGAATGCAATAAGTGAGTGAGTGAATTCTTGCTCTGACCATTTAGTGAAAAGTTACCTCACATACTACTTCTAATCCCATCCCACCCTGAAATCTGGAATTGAAGGCTGGTGGGTGGAGAATTTGGTCTCCATGTTCCCAGGGCAACATGCCATCCACAGTCCACCTGGATGAGAAAAAGCCCCTCGGTGGGTAGTTTTTCTTTTCCTAGAGGCTTTCATCACAGTTTGTGGCTCATTTTATCAAGTCTAGGCACTTTTTTTTTTTTTTCATGTGCTGTGGAGTCTCAGTCCCTGTGACACAAATCATTAGTCTTTCTGGTGGAATTTGATAGGGGTCATATAAAATCCTTCTCCTCATCTGCTAATAGTAATTTATGGACACTTACTTTGAGCAATATACATTGCAAAAGACTAGAAAACTCACCCTCTGGTTATGATTCAGCACTGTAACGCAATAGCTGGGAAACTAGACTGATAGTTTAATCAGTGGTATGTGATCCTTATTTGTGGTTGGCTGCCTCATCAATTTTCATTTGGGAGTTGAAATGGACTCTGAGGCAGATATGGCATTAATTACGGGGGAAATTGGTTGCAATATGCCTCGAGGTAAAACCCTTCTGATGGGAATCTGAGATTGAAAGAAAGCCAAATTATAAAAGGATGATTTACTGGAAAAGGCAAATGTATGCATTACCATCACTGCTTAGCAAAGAAAAAGGAGCTGATAAACCAGAAAGATTGTGGAATGACTGAAAAGTGAAAAAAAAAAAAAAATTCCTGGGTCTAACTCACTCAAAAAAAGATTTATTCTTTTGCTGAATGCATTATATTTCCCCAGATACACACGACATTTTCCAAGAGTGCGCTTCAATTAAAAGGCAAGTGAGCATTAATAACAGTTGGCATGGACCCTATTTTCTTCTAGATTGAAAATATATTTTACTAAGAGCTGGATAGGGAGCATACAGGGACACCAAAGTTAAAATTCATTTTACCACTTATGGTATCTGCTGTGCATCAATTTTCTTCTTATAATATCACACAGATTTTTTTTCCTAAAGCTTCCAAACACCTTCTTAGATAATGCCTTCTTTCTCATATCACCAAATATTGATGAAGGACATAGAGGCAAAATCACAGTTGGATGACTATCCCCAATTTAATATGAGAAAACTAAGATATGAGGACCTTAAGTTAATGCAGTTTTCAAAGCAATATATTGTTTTTCACTAGGTATATAACAGTGGGTTAGAAAGAAAAATTTTGAGAATTAATATTTCTTCCCTCATTGTCTACAGGCTTCCATGTGTGGCTCAGTGGAAAGAACCTGCCTGCCAATGCAGGAGACTGGGTTCGATCCCAGAGTCAGGAAAAATCAATCCCTGGAAAAGGAAATGGCAACCCACTCCACTATTCTTACCTGGGAAATCCCATGGACAGAGGAGTCTGGCAGGCTACAGTCCATGGGGTTGCAAAAGAGTTGGTCACAACTTAGCAATTAGACAATATTAATAACCTTCATTGTACCCCGGAAAAGAAGAGCAGCACTTTATTTTTTAAAGCTGGGGTGTGTTTACTTATACCTAGGGGTGAGCAGAAGTGTGGAGCCTCTGTGTCACAGACCAAGAGCAACACAGTAGAGCAGTCAGGGACAGGGACTGAAGCCAGGCCATCCACACCCAAACTCTGCCTCTGCTGCTTACCAGCCGGGCGACTTGAGCCCTGGCCTCCATGCCTCTGTTTCCTCAGCTATATGACGGGATAGCACAAAAGAGTTTATTACTCCAAGAATTAAGCTGGGTCCCCTCTTTAAATGGAGGAGTTGCAGGAACCACTTGAACTGGACAACACAGAAGTTTCCGGATCCCCAGAGACGTGCAAGAGTTCTGAGACCAAGTGTGGAGGTAGGGTTTCACAGGTTTCCGTTGGAGCAGGGAGAGCAGGTGGTGCCCAGGTGGGAGACTGAAGGACCCCGAACCTGAAGCTCGGCACCTTGGCCAGGAGACCAGGGACCAAGAACTCCGTGGGCAAGTCTGTGGCCATGGTGGGTATCTCTAAGTCAGTCTGGAGTTGAGTGCCCACCAACACATCTGAAGCTAAAGGGAGTTTCCTTTCTCCATACAGTGCCTGGAAGATAGGTAAATTAAGTACAGAGCAGCATGGGCTGCTCCTCTAAGTAGGGTGCTTGAAGATAGGACTGAAGAATCTTTTCTGGTTTGTTTTTAGAACGTAGCACAGCAAGAAAAGGAGATAAAAGTAAGGAAGAAAGAGGGGATCAGAGACATGGAGGGCAGATTGAAAAAATGTCTACAACATATTTAATTGGCATTTCAAAAGAAGCAGAAATGAATTTGAAAGAGGCGATAATTGAAGAAATAATGAGAACTTTCTAGAATTAATGAAATACATAGATTCTTAAATTCAAGAAATATTACTAATCCTGTACAGAACAGGAAAAAAAAAAAAGAAATCTACACTTAGACTAATCAGAGTTAAAATCTGCTAATTGTCAGAGACAAAGGAAACAATTTTAAAAGTAGTCAACAAGAAGACAAATCATCTACATAGGCACAACAATTAATCTGACAGCTGACTTCTCAACACCAAGGATGGAAACCAGAAGACAAATCGATAATACCATCAAAGTACCAAAAACAAAAATCTGTCAGCTAAATATGGTACCTAGCTAAGCAAACATTTTCTTCAAATCAAAATAAATCATTTCCAGCTCCCCAAAAAACTTGAGAGAGAGAACTTACTACCACTATAGACTCTATAAAGGACATTCTGAAGATTATACTTAGGAATAAGAAATATGGTCCTAGAGGTGAGGTCTCCTACGCAAAAGAAATGCTGGCAAAATAAGTGTATCAATGAATCTTAACAATTATTAATTATGCAAAATAATAGGGAAGTGGCTAACAGGGTTAAAATTTTAAATTCAATACGGGATAGCAACAACTTTTAAGTAGAAAAACACCAACTTGACTCTCTCTGATGATTCTGTTAGGTAGTTAGAATAGGGAAAAAGAGTCCAAAATGGCGGTGGCTAAAAGACCTGGAAGGGAAAGCCCACGAAAATAGAACAAAGGAAGGTCCCCGACCGACCGACCGACCAGAGTGAGAACCTCAGGTTAAACAAACAACACTCCTGGCCGGCCCAATTTACATAAGACAGGCCCAGGGACAGAGAAACATATAAAAAGAGGAGCCAAAGCCCCCTTTTCTCTCTCTCTCTCCCCCATGCGATGGGGCGCTCTTCTGTTCGCATTTTTGGATCCACGTGCCCTCACACCTTGAAGATGGATTTTCCTGCTATTATCTAAATAAATAGAGCTGTAACACTGAGCTATAACACTGATTTATTTAAGAGCTATAACACGGTCTGTCCTCCGAGAGCTGTGACCTGCCAAGGGGCTTTAATGTCCGTCACTCCAAATTTTTGTTGTGACGAGACAAAACCGAGGAGCATACACTCACGTGACAATTCTATTCTATGATCATCATATTCTATTCTCTCTGATCATCTATTCTATGATTCCTATTCTATGGCATTGGGTTTGCACTATACATACAGGTAACTTGACAACTACTAACTTCTTTATGACACATCATTTTCCTAAGAATACTGCATACCTTTTGAGTTGTTTAAGTCACCATATTTATGTCCCTCAAGGGTCTTACAAAGTTTTCTTTGCATGGAAATTATACACTTCTTGAGCTCATTCTTGGAAATTTATATTGAATGAGATCTTCCATTATTATCTAATTGGTTTTTGTCTGTAGATATCAAAGTTAATTATTTAAGTATATAACTCTGTAGCCGTCGTCTTTCTGAATTATCTTGTTGTTTGTAGTAATTTTTCCATTGATCACTGGTTTCAGAGGTTTACAAATCACATTGTATGCAAAGATTTTACTTCCTCTTTTTTCCATGTGTATTTCCCTTGCCTATTTGCATTATCTATTACATCAGTCTAAACATCCTTAAACAATAATGGTGTTTGTGGACATTCTCTCATTTCTGACTTTAATGGAAATGTTATCTCTAGTGTTTATCCACTAAGTATGATGCTGTTTTGTGAACTGAGATGGGCAATTTTTTTACCATATTAAAGAAGAATCTATACATTCCTATTTAATTAATTTTAATAGATCTCAAACTTAATCAAATGCCTTTTTAGTATTCATAAAAATTATCATAGTATTTTTCCTATGTACAACTACTAGTATGATGAAATCCATTATGACATATTTTTATACCATGTGTCCATGCATGCTCAGTCATGTCCAACTCTTTGTGACCCCATGGACTGTAGCCCACCAGGCTCTGGGATTTCCCAGGCAAGAAGAGTGAAGTGGATTGCTGTTTCCTTCTCCAGGGGATCTTCCTGACCCAGGGATGAAATCCGCATCTCCTGCATTAGTAGGCAAGTTCTTTTCCACTTTGCCAACTGGGAAGTGCATTTTTATATCAAATCAACTATATAGCCTCCAAATACATTCACAAGGATGGTGTATTATCTTCTAAAGTGCTACTGGATTCTGTGTAAGTTTCATTTTATTTAGGGTACTTGTCTCACTATTAAAATAAAAATCTGTGGCTCTGTTTTAGTGCAATTTTTTCAGTATTTGGTGACAATACTTTATTTACTTCATTAACAAAAAATTCCTTTGGAGAATTTCTTTTCTATGTCCTATAAAGTTGAAAATGCATAGCAATTATCCTAAATGCCAGATAACAACTTTTTTAATGAAGAAAGAACTTTCTTACCCCTTATTTCTTTTTTCTGCCAACTACAATTCTGGAGGAGAGTAAGTGGTAGAGTGAAGCAGGTGTGTGAAGATTAAGCACAAATGGAAAATATGGAAGTTGATATCCTCTCTTCTCCTCTCCTTAGCTTCCCATTCCAAAGCAGGAGTAGTAGTTGGGAGAGGGGGAAATCTCAAACTTTAAATGAAGTTCAGAGTTTTTATTATTAAATTGGGCTGCACCTTTAAATTGCTGAACTGAGATTTTTCTTATGACTTGCAGTGATTGAGAACTTTTGATAGCCTAAGAGTTACTAGAAAAATCTAGGAGACTTAAGCAAGCACAATGAGTTGGTCTGAAGAGCCACAGGAGGAATGACCATACCCTGTGAAGTCCATCTTTTGCTATGTGACAGTTACATCTGCCTAGGACACTATAAAGAATGATGAATAAAAGCAGCTCAGGCTGTTTAAAGGAGTACAAAAATGAAACAAGCAAAAAAAAAAACTTGATTTCCTCCCAGTGACTATCCAACACGGAGTTCTTTCCTTCTCTTTCCATTAAAAGTTTTTAAACCCTACCTAGAAGAGACTCTTCTATTTCAAAAAGGTTTTTGGCTAATGGAACATCATCTCGGTCAAAACAGACAGCCATCCAGGCTCCCAGGAGTTGGAAAGAAATGGCTGGTGGAAGGTGAGATGCATGAGACAAGTGCTCGGGCCTGGTGCACTGGGAGGACCCAAAGGAGTCGGGTGGAGAGGGAGGTGGGAGGGGGGATCGGGATGGGGAATACGTGTAACTCTATGGCTGATTCATGTCAATATATGACAAAACCCACTGAAATGTTGTGAAGTAATTAGCCTCCAACTAATAAAATAAAATTAAAAAATAAAAAATAAAGAATAAAACCATTATGAACATTCTTGAACAAAAAATAAATAAATAAATAAATAAAAATAAATTAGAAAATAAAAAAAAAGAAAAGAAAAGAAATGGCTGGTGGAGATAACACATTGGTCAAAGTGGTGTCACTGTGCAGTCTAGGAGTGGAGACATCCCTCCAAGAGTGGCTTAATGTAAAAGCAAAACAACTTGGCTCTTTCTTCTCTTGCTCTCTGATATTTATAATTCAGCTGCATCTCCCGAGGAACAACCGGAGCCACAAAGCAATAATTCTCTGACTGCTGCAATTACTAAGGAGGAGAGATTTGATAATTCAATATCTACAAGTATCCAGGAGAGTTACTGCACAATATTGACAAAGCTCATGCTTTTACCTCCTTCAGGAGTTTGCTCAAATGTTACTTTTTCAAAAAAGCTTCATCGGAACACCCTAAAACTCTCAGCCCCCAATAGTTCATATCTCTTTTCACTGCTTTTTTTATTTATCTATAATATTGTATACTTTACCTATTTATCTTGTCTATTTTCTCCAGTAGACTCCACAAGGGTAGGAATTTTTGTCTAGTTTGTTCACTATTGAATCCCTAGTACCTAGACCAGTGTGTGGTAGATGGTAGGCATTCAAAAAAAAAAAAAAAATACTTGCTCAATGAATAAGTGAATGAACTGAAGAACTGAAAACATAGTAAGTCTATTAATGGTGATTTTTTTTTTCCAAAATAAATTATGGTAGATCCATAAGACGGAAGTATAGAACAAGGACTCTAAAATCAGATTAACTCAGGACTTCCCTGAGGCGGTCTGGTGGTTAAGACTCCAAGCTCCCATTGTGGGGGGCATGGGTTTGACCTCTGGTTGGGGAACCAAGAGCCCAGATGTCATACCGCCCACCAAAAAAAAAAAAAAAAAATCAGATTATCAGGAATAAAATTTTGTTTCTGACACTTGTTATCTTTGTGTTATTGAGAAATTTACCTAACCTCTTAATGTCTCAGTATTCTCATCTCCAAAATGGGGATTATAAACGTACCTACCCTTAGGAGTGGCATAACTATTAAGAAAGTCATATTAAGATATTTAGCACAGCTCTTGACATACAGCAAACATGTAAATAATGTTAACTATTATTACAGTGGAATACCATGCAACTGTGAAAAGCATGAGGCTGATTTACATATATGGACATGGCAAGATTATAGATGTTAAAGAAAAAAAGTTACCCCAAAACAAATACGTATTGTATGATCTTACTTATGTGGGTTTTTTGGGTTTTTTTTTTTTGAGCTTTATTGATTTATTTTTTACTTTTTGGCTTTGCCTCGAGGCATGTGGGATCTTAGTTCCCCCACCAGGGATTGAGTCAGTGCCCCCTGCAGTGGAAGCACAGAGTCCCAACCACTGGACCATCAGGGAAGTCCTGCACTTAGCATTTAAAAAAAAAAATCCCTCTATGTGTTATGCACATAGATTGAAATATATGAAAGAAATAAAATCAGACTTCTATCAGTGGCTGCCTATAATGAAAATGATATGGGTATCTGTGTAGGGGACTTTAACTTTCTGCTCTATGGGGCCAACATTTCTGTACTGTTTGAACTGTGTGACCAAATTATTTACAACAGGCACAAACTTATTCAGAGTTTCTGGTATATAAAACTTTTAAAATAGGGTGAAAAATTCCTTCTTGGCCTGTCTGCTGAGCCTGCCTCTGAAACAACTGCCCAGATCTGTGAGGTATGGTTTTAAGGGTGTTACAAAAGACTTCCGGCTAGACTTTTTATCCAAGTGTATTAATCTTTTAAAATCTGTTCCCCAGTTGATATGCAAATATTTAAGTTCCTTTTGATGAGTTGTATCTTTCCCAAGCATTAAATCAGATTTGTGTGAGAGTGAAGAATTTTAGATTTTTTTCAAACTATACTCACAGTCTCCCTCCTCTCCAAGGTTCTGAGTCGTTCTCTTAGATGCCACAGCCCTTGGTTTCTCTTCCTAACATGTGACTTAGTTACAATCAATGCAGCTGATTAATGAACTTAAACCAGTCCCAGTTTTTCTCATTTTTACCTCAATGTCACAGACACCTGATCAATGAGAGCAGAACATTTTCTTGAAGGGAACAGCTCTGCTGTGACCATCTCTTCTCCTGTTGATAACAAATAACTCTCCTCTGAGAACCCAAATTTTTTCTGATTCTTCTTTCCTTTCTTTTCTCACATTCAATCCATCTTTAATCTTCAGTAAGTCAACAAACACTTGTTGAAAACCTATCGTGTGCCCAGCACAGATCTTGGGGCTGTAGAGACACAACAGTCAATGGCTGTTGTCTTTGATGTGCTCACAGTCTAGTGGAGAAGTAGCGCGTGTGTGCATGTTAAGTCGCTTCAGTCCTGTTCGACTCTTTGCGACCCTGTGGAATGTAGCCCATCAGGCCCGTCTGTCCATGGGATTCTCCAGGCAAGAATACTGGAGTGTTTTGCCAGGCCCTCTTCCAGGGGATCCTCCCGACCCAGGGATCGAACCTGATCTCTTATGTCTCCTGCACTGGCTGGTGGGTTCTTTACCACAAGCGCCACCTGGGAAGCCCAGGGAAATAGAACTGAAAGCAAACAACACATTCTACAAAGAAGATCAGCCACTTGGCCCTGATAACATCTCTTGTATGCATTCCTTCTGCTGCCTCGCTTATCAAAGCCCTTCACCAGCAACATTCCCTAACTCATCTCTCTATTTTCAGTATCTCCCATTCTAACCCATCCTATGCAAGGCAGTTCAAGGAATCTTCTCAGATCATCATTTTTAGTTCACTCTATAATTTTACATGTTCTTACTTTACTCCAATGCTCAAAAATCTTCTTTGTTTCTCATTACCAACATGGCAACATGCAAAATACATTACTTCAGGGTCTCAGTAAGTAGCTGTGTCCTCTCAATAGGCAGCTGACGAACAAATAAATGCTGAATGAGTGAATCTGGACTGAAACTCCTATTCAGACGTTTATTGTACAATTGTATGGCTCTAATCATACTACTTTATTCACATGGATATAAATCCTGTTCCCAAAGGCACATCAGCACATTTCTGCCTCCGTCCCTTGCTAGTCCCACTTTTTCTGGGTTTCTGGGAAGCGCTTTCCAAGACCCTCCTATCTGCCAGCACTCTCAAACTCAGCTCTGGACTCACCTCTCCCCCAAACACCACTCTCTTCCAAAACTTGTCTGAGCCACTCATTTGCTGCTTTGGAAGATGCTACTGGGAATTGTTATCTTTTGATAAATATGCCCTGTCTCTCCAAATGGGATCCCCATAATTTATCAGCATCTCTAAAACGGGAACTACAACTGTTAGCTCTCATATAATAATTACTTAGAGGGCTGCAAGAATACACTTGGAAGAGAAAACACCATTTATTCCCAGTAGATGCGAATGACACATTTCTGTGTCTACCGCAATTGCAGACTGAACAAGGGATCTGACAGGAAATCACGAGGCAGCAGTCCGCGTGAGCATGATAATGAACTGGGAACGTACTGATCAACATCTTCTTTCCCATCAACACGACAGAATTACAAATCTATTTCCAGGGACAGCTCCATCAAATCCACCAGCTGTCGCTGGACATTTCATCATTTATTTGGTTTGATTATTAAAGATTCAGCCGTGTTTAAATTGGGAAGTAGGAGAAAAGGAAAAAGAGCCCTCCTGGGCTCTGTGCTAAATTGAAAAGCATCTCCCAGATACAACTCTCTGTGACCTTCAAGCTTTGGAAAAGAATCAAGCAGAAATATCCACATTTGTATCTCATTCCATAACATCGTCATCTATTCCACTCCAAAACTCAGGAGCCACCGGGCATAGAAATGGCCTATTTAATGTGTAACTACCAAGCAACTGAGAGGGGTCGGACCCACAGGCAAGTTGAGTTTTCCCAAGGCCTCCACCCATGCAGACTCGAAGCCCTCTGTGGCCAACTCCATGTCCACTCTGCACCACAGCACTCTGGGCTCTTCGTAGCAGGACACCTAACAGAACGGGCTCATACTGTATACACCTGTGCACCCCAAATGGAACAGCTCAGGCGTGGAATTCCTCAAGATCCGGGCTATAGCTTCATAATCTCAGTCCTCAGAACAGTGTCCAGCACAGAGCAGGCTTGTAATGTCTGATCTGAACAAAAACTAGTGGTTTCTTATGATTTTCCACTTCCAACTGTCCTAACCCCATCTCAGAAAACACAGGCTGCTAGCTACATCTTCCCACAGGAGAGCAGGATGCATGCTGCAGCTGTACTAGTCTAAACAATTCTGAACATCTCTCTTGTCAATTATCATAGAACACACTGAAGTAATCCTCACTGTAACCTGCGAGTTAGGTACCATTATTTCCATTTTACAAGTGAAATGACTGGGACTAATATTCATTGGAAGGACTGAAGCTGAAGCTGAAGTTCCAATATTCTGGCCACCTGAAGCGAAGAGCTGACTCACTGGAAAAGACCCTGATGCAGGGAAAGATTGAGGGCACAGGGAGAAGGGGGCGACAGAGGATGAGATGGTTGGATGGCGTCACTGACTCGGTGGACGTGAGTCTGAACAGACTGTGGGAAGTGGTGAAGGACAGGGAAGCCTGGTGTGCTGTAGATCATGGGATCGCAAGGAGTCAGACACGACTGAGCGACTGAACAACAAGAGAAGTCTGGTAGGCAGAATAGTTACCTTCAAAGATAGCAATTCCGCATCCCTGGAACCTATAAATGTTACCTTATAAGGACAAAGGATCTTTGCAGATACCATTAAATTAAGGATTGTGAGATGCACAGATTATCCTGGGTTTTCCAGTAGCCCCTAAATGTAATCAGAAGGGTCCTCATAAGACAGAAGCAGAGGGTGATTACACATACACACACACACACATACGTACACATACATATATATACACAAACTCACACACACACAATGTTCAATCTCCTTCCCACATCAACTTTCCCCCTTCCCAGAATTTCTTCGAAGGTTCCACAAGGTGTCTCTTCTGACTCAAGCAAGGTGCTATGAATCACCTTAGGAGTATTAAGGGGCTTCCCAGGTGCTAAGAGGGAAAGAATCTGCCTGCAGTGCTGGAGAGGCAGGAGGCATGGGTTTGATCCCTGGGTCAGGAAGATGCCCTGGAGGCGGGCACGGCAACGCACTCCAGTATTCTTCCCTGGAAAATCCCATGGCTAGAGGAGCCTGGCGGGCTATGGTCCATAGGTTCGCAGAGAGTCAGACACGGCTGAGTGAGCGAACACAGCACAGGCAGGAGTATTAAAGCCGAGGAGAGAGGGTGGAGTCAAGCGTTCTTTTCCTGTTTGACAAGCTAAGGTACAGGTCCCAGGTGATACAAACTAGGGAGAATAGAGGATTTTTGGTCCTTATGTCATCAGTGCAGTAAACGATTTCCTGGCTGGAGAGGAGAAAGGCAAGATCTCATGGACGGGAACCGAGGGCCACTGAGAGGCTGCCCAGCTCTGACCCCCAGGAGCTTCGTGACGGCCGAGCCAACACACAGGCTGCCGCGGTCTGGGAGCTCCCCCTCCACTGGCAAGCTCAGTTAAACTCGCGTGACCCCTTCTCCATCCCCTCAGAGCCATCTCATGTGCAGTCACCTCCCCTCCCCTCCCCTTCCATGGCGTGGGCCACTCACATGAGTAACCATAACCCCTGGAGAGGAGGATGGGGTGCTGACGTCTGGAGGGAGAGGGCAACGGGGCAGGGAGAGCCCCGGGGCCTGAGCCCAGGTGCCTGGTGGTCTCCCCTAGAGTCCCTGACTCCTCTCACCCCGGCCCCTCCCCTGTGGCAATCAGCAACCAACCCACTGAACAAAGAGGGCGTCCAGTGGGCTCATCGCTCGCCATGAGCTGCAGAGGAACCTGACCCAATGGGAGCCCTCTGTGGGGAATCTGTCACAGGAGGTGATGCTGGTTTGTGGTCAGTGTCTTCTACTTCTCTAAGGTACCCGGAGATTCTGACATTCAGTCTGTTACACACAGTACTCTGGGGCTCCTTGGGTCATGCTGCAGCTGTCTCTCCACCCTTTCATTCCTCTCTGACAAATGATTCATCAGCAAACCAATCACAGCACGGACTAACGCACGCTTTCAGCTGCCCTTCCGTTTACTCCACCAATGACACAGGTCCCTTCCACTTAGCCCAGTGCCAGGCCTTGCAACAATCTCAGAACTGGAAAGGGCAAAGTACCAATTACAGTACCTACTGCTTGGGCTGCTGGGTGAGGAGGAAATAGCAAGTTTGACCTTTTAGACTTATGCTAACATGTAGGTCACCAGGGTCCACTTAGTCAAAGACCTTTTCTGAACCATCTCAAATTAATATTGCCTACCATAAGCAAACGCCTATCTTTCTTTCAATCTACAAAACCAGACTCAAAGAATTTATATATTTATTTCTAAAATGCTAAAAAAATTGTATTTAATGGAGAAATTTGAGCCTCCAAAAAAGGTAAATAGCATAATATTCTACAAGAGGAAAACATGGAGCAACTAAGAAACCTATTGATCAGTTGGCTGATCGATCAGTTGACTGACTGATAGACATTTACATTTACATATATGTGTGTGTGCATACAGCTTCACAGGTGGCTCTAACGATAAAGAACCCAGCTGCCAAAGCAGGAGACATAAGAGACATGGGTTCATCCCTGGATCAGGAAGATCCCCTAGAGAAGGGCACGGCAACCCACTCCAGTATTCTTGCCTGGAAAATCCCATGGATTGAGAAGCCTGGCGGCAGACTATGGTCCATGGGATCGAAAAGAGTCAGCCACAACTGAAGCGACTTAGCATCCAAAGCATATATACATACTGAATATGTATAGTAAATATATATAAAACCAAACCCCCAGTTTGGGTAGTGTGGCATGGTGTTCACAACATATTCTTTTATTTACCACCACCTCACAAATATCTTGACCAATTTTCTATTGTATATGTTCAGCCCCAGACCAAGTACCAAAGAGAATATAATTTGTGTCACTGACTTTCTAGTAGCAACTGGCTCTCATTCTAATGCCCACCCAAGGGGCATTTGCTCTGCCAGAGTCACTCACATCTTCTTTTTAGATATTCCTGGAGCATTGGATCATGCCAGCTCTCAGACAAAACTCCTAAAGTGCTCCATTTCTGCCCTTTGGGATGGCACAGCTTAAAGCACATGGGAATCACTAAAATTTCTCAAGGAATATTGAGAAGAAACCATGAGCAACCAACAGCAGAGTCAGCCTTCATATTACTCCTCTCCTGCTCCCACCATGAGAATGCTCTTGCTCCTCTCTAAAACCCTCCCAGCTGGCTTTCAAAAAGCCCCTTCTACAGTCCTTTGGGTGAATCGCTCTTGTAGTTCTTATCATTATTTAATATTTACTAAGTGTCCACACTATATGAGGTCATGAAGTTGCTTGACATGTATTAATATATATTTGGCAGAGATATGCCAAGTATATTTAGTCATTGCCAATGTTCTTTCTGAGTTGGAAATACCGCTGAGGAAATATGTACTTGACCTGAACTCTCTAGTGTCGATTCTTTTAAGTAAGTGTAAACGAAGCAGAAATCTTCCATCAGAGAAGCATTTGCAAAAGGGGACTAAGAAAGAACGCAAGCAGCAGATGGGGCTTGAGAGCCATGAATGAGAAGCCCAGGATGCGTCCAAAGTCTGTAAATCATTATTGACTGAGCTCCGTGCCGTCTTAATGACTTTTACTACCTCTTGGTTCCAATTCGAAGTGCATATTAAAGCAAGCTACACTGCAAGGACCAGAGGGGCTAGAACAGTAAACTACTCGTAGCTTAGTAATTGTTATGCATTAATTATTCAGGAGCTGGAGCCACTCTTTGCAAACATTAAAACCAGTGACAGCAAAGAAATATGCCTTCCGTTGGGATGATAGAAAAGAGTACTGCTATTTGGGGTTGATGCTGGCACGATATTTAGCAGAGCATGACAGGTTTAGTAGATAAATAACGTGATGTAGTATCATGCAAACTGTTAGCAATGTATTGGAAGGCCCAAGTATTCCCTGTAGGGCATTTACATCGGATTTGCTATGATTGCAATATCTGCACAGTGATGCATTACGTGTTTTATTCTCTTTATTATATGTTTTCATTACTTTGTGTGTTAGAATGCAATAAAGAAAGCTGAAGCAATAAAGGCTGATTGATAATAATAATTCTGCAAAGATGCAACTTCCTTTCTAAAGCAGTTCCAGAGTCAGAAGAACCAATCGCACACAGTCATCTGTTCCTTTGTGAAGATTTTATCCTCCTTGCTGATGAAGGAATGGTAATTGCTTTGGAAGCAGCTTTTGGTGACAGCTGGCCCTGTGTGGTAAAGGGGGAGGAAGGTAGGGAAGACTGTGTTCCATTTAGATGCTGAATCCCGCATGCGCCTCAGTTCTCTGCTTCTCTCTTTTTCTTTCATATTCTTCAACTTAAATATTAGATGTCCTCTTTGAAAGAAAAAAACTGTAATTTTTCAGTAATCTATGCTGCTGCATTCTTTCACTCTGACAGCTTATCCTACCTTCTAAAGTTTGTTTCAACCTCTTCTCAAGAATCTCTCTGTAGCAGCTCTAAAACCGGGATCACTGCAATCAGGAACTTAACAGATGTGTGTGTTGGGTAGGGGAGGAGTCTCCACCTAAGTGTATAATTTCTTTTTTACATATAATTTTATTTATTCTTGGCTGTGCTGGGTCTTTGCTGCTGCGCAGGCTTCTCCCCAGTTGCAGTGAGTAGGGACTACTCTCCAGGTGCGGTGCGCAGGGTTTTCATTGTGGCGGCTTCTCCTGTTGCAGAGCACGGGCTCTAGGGCATGCAGGCTTCAGCAACTGTGGCACATGGGCTCAGCAGTTACAGGTCCCAGGCTTAGTTGCTCTGTGGCATGTGAGATCTTCCCAGATCAGGGATTAAACCCATGTCTCCTGCATCGGCAGGTGGACTCCTCACCACTGAGCCCCCAGGGAAGTTCCCCACCTAAGTATAAAATGAGCTTCAGAGATTCAGATATAGCTGAGCATGTGTGATGACCTGGTGAATGGGTCTATAAGGAGTAGACTTTCACAGTGATTTTGTTTGGGGAATGCAGTTTATTTGTGGGCATCCAATGAAGTGATCGAGGAGGGCATGGTACCCCACTCCAGTATTCTTGCCTGAAGAATCCGATGGACAGAGGAGACTGGTGGGCTACAGTCCATGGGGTCGCAAAGAGTCAGACATGACTCAAGAGACTTGGCACGCACGCAAAAGGAAGTGATCAGATTGGAAAAAAAAAATACAATGTTTGGGTCGCTGGAGAAAGGAGCTGCTCACAGAAACTGAATGAAAAGGACTTTGGAGACTCTGGAGAATAACAGTGTTGCTTGGATGGAAAAATTATAACAGAGTCAGAGCAAATAGCATCCTCGTACCTCTATACCGAGCACAGAATGGCTCTGACCTGGTCAGGATGTCTGAGAACACAGCTCCGCCCCTGGCTCCTCAAGTGTCTGTGGCTCCATGCAGATGCAGAGCCTAAAATGACTCCGAAAGCAATACACCTCAGCCAGCAGCATGGCGCAGAGAAGCAGGGCTGACGGCACCTGGGAGGCTCCTCCCCACACCTCCCAGAAACACTCGAGGAAAATTCTGCAGGAAATTACGGTCTTGCATTATGTCGGTACGGGCATGAGTCAGTGAAATTTGGGTTATAAACATTAAGTGACTTTATTTGTACCCACAAACAGATGAGGCTTTGGGGAAACCTAGGTTATATACGAAGTAAAGGGAAAATTACATTTGTGATTG
This sequence comes from Muntiacus reevesi, assembly GCF_963930625.1. NCBI lineage: Eukaryota > Metazoa > Chordata > Mammalia > Artiodactyla > Cervidae > Muntiacus > Muntiacus reevesi. The sequence continues at coordinate 11,859,006 of NC_089259.1, forward strand.
CAAAGGGCAGGCAGGCACTCTCAGGATTTTCTAAAAGGCTCGAGCAACACAAACAACCTGGGCTTCCCTGGTGGTCAGCGGTAAAGAATCCGCCTGCCAGTGCAGGAGACACGGATTCAGTGCCTGGGTCAGGAAAATCGTCTGGAGAATGAAATGGCAATCTACTCCAGTATTCTTGCCTGGAAAATCCCATGGATAGAGGAGCCTGGAGGGCTGCAGTTCATGGGGTTGCAAAGAGTTGGACATTAGTGACTAAACAACAACAATATAAACAGTCCACAGTTAACCACACTCATGGAACAGAGTAGGAAGCCCTCACAGGTAGAGGAGTCATTTCAGAGGACGTCAGAGAGGATGGGCATGCCTGGGATCACATTCAACCTAGAACAGTACCTACAAAACATTGGTCACAAAAATATTAAAGAGAAAGTCTGTTAAAACGCAGACTGAGGGCCCCACTCCCCAGAGGTCCTGGCTCAGTCAACTCAGATATTTCACAAACTCCCCTCCCAAGGTCATCCTGACAGAAGTGGTCTTCAAACAACTCTTGGATAAACAGCATGGCAGAAGTGTCTGTCAAAGCCATATGGTCTGCACTGCAAACTTAGAGGTACCACTGTCAACACCATCACCAAGACTGTACCCAGAAGGGATAGAACTCTGTGTAAGGAAGAGAGTAAAGTGAAGGAGAGAGCATGGAATGCTGTGGCCAGGCACAGAGCCAGAAAACAGGAAGCCAAGAGAAGCAGAGAGAAGACGGGAGTGCAGGACAAGGCCACGGACGGAGCGTTGGAGGTTACAGCTTTTACGTGGTGCCCCTGGCCCAGTGTCAGACGGCCTCATGTTGGGCTGGACAGTGGCGGATAAACTCCAGCGGCAATATGTGTATAAAACTACAGAACAAGAATAGAAGTGAGGAGACAGTTAAAAGCCTACTGCCATATCCTTTAACCATTGATAAAGCTCACGGACTGTTTCCCTACTAACACAAGGCAGAGGTGATCTTACAAGAGAAGAAAAGGAACATCAAAAATCAGCATCCTGCTGTAGTAACATAGATGGTCAGTGAATCAAAGTGAAACTCAGCCTTTGTTTATGCCTAACCTGCATTTAAGATCCAGAACTGTACTATACATACTACTGTACAGAAAATGGATAGCTGATAAGGACCTTCTGTATAGCACAAGGAACTATACTATGTATTTTATAATAACCTATAAGGGAAAAGAATTTGAAAAAATAGATACATATGTATGTAACTGAAATGCTTTGCTATACACCTGAAACTAACACAACACTGTAAATCAACTAGACTTCAATTAAATCAGTAAATCTTTTTTGAAAAGATCTAGAACAGCAGAATCAGATTACTTAGGAGGTATTTTACTTTTAAAATATGTATATTTCATTTGAAACAGATTTTTCAGCTTATTTTATCAAAGATGTTAGTCACCTAGAACTATAAAACCAGAATCCTGAAGCTAGCTTCAAAGTGATTCTCACCATATGTTCAAGCTCTTATCAAAAGCTTTGCATCACAATAAAGGGGTTACAATTTAGACAAAGGGACATAGCGCTGGATGTACAAAGCTGCTGCTGTAACCTAAGAAATGATTAACTTGAAATTTCATAGAATCCATTAACAAAATCAGATTGTTTACATTTATAGATTCTTCAACCCCCCAACCCCCCACCAGGGCTTCCCTGGTGGCTCAGATGGTAAAGAACCTGCCTGCAATGCAGGAGACCCAGGTTTGATCCCTGAGTCAGGAAGATCCCTTGGAGAAGGAAATGGCAACCCAATCCAGTATGCTTGCCTGGAGAATTCCATGGACAGAGGAGTCTGGTGGGCTACAGTCAATGGGGTCATAAAGAGTTGGACACAACTGAGTGACTAACACACTTTCAATCCCCCAAAATAGTTGCAATTGTCTCCCAAGCCCTTAATTACACAGTCTCTGTATTTTTAGATAATTAGTGGACAAATTTTCATTCAAGCAAATCATTGCTTGCCTTTAAATCCTAAACTTATTACCAAAATTAGCTTCAGTGACCTTGAGAAAAATTATCAAGAAATTCTTTCCAACTGAATATTTAGCAATAAAACAGAATACTTTAGACAGACAGAAATCTTACTTTGATCTCTTTTGTGGATCATTGAAATGGACCTGGGCTCAGGTCTTCTCATTGTCAGGCTCTACTTATCAAGAAAACTGACCAAACCACCATCCTCTATTCCAAATTATAGTTTTATGAAACTTTCATTTCAACATGATGGAAATACCATGACTAATCAAAAAATGACCCTGTGATTAAACGGTGCTTATACTGTAGCTAACTTCATCACTTTCTGATGAGTAAATTTCATCAAAGACACAAGAACAAAGTAAAAAGTTGTTTACTTTCAAAACTCCAATCAATTCTTTTTTAAAGACAATAAAAGCTCTGACCTCAGCATTCTTTACTGGTTTTTCCTGAAGTCTTTTTCTTCCTTTGATCTTCTTTGTTACCTTCAGCTCCACCACAGATGCCAAAAATCTCCTGAAAACAAGATCTGCTGTTAGTTGCTCAGTTGTGTCCGACTCTTTGTGACCCCATGAACTGTAGCCTACCAGGCTTCTCTGTCCATGGAACTCTCCAGGCAAGAACACTGGAGTGTATTGCCATTCCCTTCTTCAGAGGATCTTTCCGACCCAGGGAGCAAACCCTGGTCTCCTGCATTGCAGGCAGATTCTTTACCGTTTGAGCTACAGGGAGGCAGGGAAACCAGGACGGAAGCATGAAAAGATAATGGACTTGGACCCCAATTCCAAAAGATCTTGGTTCAAACCTAATCTTTGCCACACATAGCAAAATTTGAGGGAATGCAGTTAGGTTTCTATAGCAGCTTGATTCAGAGCTGCCAAAACTGGAAAGTAACCAAGATATTCTTCAGTAGGTAAATTGATAAATAAATTATGGTATATACAGACAGTAGAACATTCTTCAACACTAAAGAAAAATGAGCTATCAAGTCATTAATAGACAATGAGGAGTCTTACATCAGGATCTTATAGTTTTCCGAGTGCAGGTCTTTTGTCTCCTTAAATAGGTTTATTCCTAGGTTTTTTGTTTTTTTTTCCTTTTTGATGGGATGGTAAATGGAACAGCTTCTTGAATTTCTCTTTCTGATCTTTCATTGTTAGTGTATAGAAATGCATCTGATTTCTGTGTATTAATTTTGTAACCTGCAACTTTACCAAATTCATTGATGAATTATGATAATTTCATAGATGCAAAAATATTCAACAAAATATTAGCAATACATATCCAACAATTCAGCAAAAAGATCATACACCATAATTAAGTGCAATTCACCCCAGGGATGCAAGGGTTTTTCATCATCCACAAATCAATCAATGTGATATACCACATCAACAAGTTGAAGAATAAAAACCATATGATCATCTCAATAGACGCAGAAAAAGCTTCTGACAAAATTCAGCACCCATTTATGATAAAAACTCTCTAGATAGTGGGCATAAAGGATAGATATCTCAACATAATGAAGGGCATATATGACAAACCTACACCTAGCATCATACTCAGTTGTGAAAAGCTGAAAGCATTCCCTCTAAGATCAGGAACAGGACAAGGATGTCCACTCTTGCCACTTTTATTCAACATAGTTTTGGAAGTCCTAGCTACATGAGCAAAGAGAATCCAAATTGGAAAAGAAGCTAAACTGTCACTGTCTGCAGATGACACAATGCTATACATAGAAGATCCTCGACATGGATGCATCTAAATGCATATTACTAAGTCCCCTAGAGGAAAAAACTGCAACCCACTCCAGTATTCTTGCCAGAGAATCCCATGGACAGAGGAACCTGGTGAGTTATAGTCCATAGGGTCACAAAGAGTCGGACATGACTGAGCATGCAGGCACACAAAACTAGACGTAGCCAATCTGAAAAGGTTCTATAACACGTGATTCCAGTCATACGACAACTCTGACAAAGGCAAAACTAGGGAGACAGTAAAAAGATCAGTCATTGCCAGGAGCTGCAGGGAGGGCAATGTGAAGAGATGAATAAGAGATTACAGAGGATTTTTAGGGCAGTGAAAATGCTATATATGATACCATAGTAATGGACACATATTATTAGACATTTGTCCAAACCCACAGAATGCACAAAACCAAGAGTGAACCCGACTGTAAACTATGGACTGTGAGGGATAACAGCGTGTCCATGTAGTTTTATCAATTGTAACAAATACATCAGCCTGGAGGGGGATGTTTACAATGTACATGGGTTGGGGATGTTGAAAATGTGTGAGGGCTGGGAGGCAGGTTTTCATAATACATGGGAAATCTGTGCATCTTTTTCTCAATTTTCCTGTACACTTAAAAGTAATCTAGAAAAATTAAGTGATTTTTTTTTAAGTCATAGACACTAATCAGACCATGAGACCAAATTTTTCTCACAGAAGGGAAACCTGTCTCTCTTAACAAAATGAAGATATGTGCCGAGAAGAGTCAGTTGTATGCACTTGGATAAGCCACTTATTCTCTCTCTAATCCTGTTTCCTATGATTTAAAATGAGGGTAATAAGTCACAAGAATTAATTATGTTCAAAATCTCTTGTATCTTCTTCTTAGTAGGAACCTAATAGTCAGCTGAATCCAATTAAACAAAGGTGAGGCTGTCTCCAGCATACAGAATACCAGAGTCATTCTAGCTGTCATGTGGCTGTTTAAGCCACTCAGTCGTATCCAACTCTTTGCAATCCCATGGACTGCAGCCTGCCAGGTTCCTCTGTCCATGTGGATTCTCCAGGCAAGAATACTGGAGTGGGTTGTCATGCCCTCCTTCGGGGGATCTTTCCAACCCAGGAGTCAAACCCAGGTCTCCCACTCTGCAGGCGGATTCTGTACACCATCTGTGTCACCAGGGAAGCCCAAGAATCCTGGAATGGCTAGCTTCTCCTTTCTCTAGGGGACTGTCCAGACCCAGGAATCAAACCAGGGTCTCCTGCATTGCAGGCAGATTCTTTACCAGCTGAGCTACCAGGGAAACCCAGCTTTCATGTTAGGTTAGTCCTACAGGTACAGGGTCATAAGGAAAGTCTCCTGTACTTTGGGACATGCTGTACACAGACGCTACTGGCTAGATTTCCTCTATGTCAAGGTCAACCACTGTCAAATGCCTCTGAATGTTCAGAAAAGCTAGAATTTTTCAGAGCCTTGTAGCCTAGTCAGTGAAATCTGCTCACCCCCAGTGCAGAGTGCAAATGCGTCCTCTATACCACCACCTCTTTGGGGCCAGCTCACATCTGGAGCACCCAGACCACAGAAGGATCTAGCTTATTGCTGAACATTTCCAAGACAGAGTCTTAGTGACCATATATAAACCAAGGACAACAACAACAAAAGGGGAAAACAGAATCAAAAGGAAAATATGCGAGAAACTGATTTGTACACACACAGAGAAATTTTTCAAGCCTTTGGGGTTTGATCACCACCTCGGCTACAAAAGCTATTTCTGAATTGAGCACTTCCTCCAATGCTGATTAGAGGCAGATAGCATGTCTCCTCTTCTGCATATGCCAAGGGCAATGTCAGTACTCAAAACCAAGAACGAAAAATGATGATGAAAACATGAGGCTAAAATCCCATGCAACCCTTGGCCAGCTCCTGCTTCTGAAATTCTAAATTACAGGCTGAACCATATGGTTCCACATACCTGGCTGACTAGTGGCTTCTCTCTTGGGAAATGACTCAATCATGCATTTGTCTTTCTGGGGATGGCTGAGTTTTCTAAACGCCCTCTTGTCCTCATAAGCCTACACACTTTTTGTTGATGGGAAATCTTGTGAAAAGCAGAACATTCAAGAGTCATTAATAGTCATACTCAGAAGCTTTCATACTTATCCCACAAAACCCTCCGAGCAGGCCTCCCTGTGGTTACTAAATTTTTCCTCTTGCTGAGATTTCCCAGCATGCTCTGGGATTATCAAGTAAAGTCAAATATTAAGAGGGAAATCTTGAAAGTCCTTCAGTGCCTGGGGTGGAATCAAATCAGACATGCCCTCCACTCTGACACCAGCCAGCTGAGCTACAAACACTGACCCAGCCCATGCTGAGGAGACTCATCGTGAGTGGAAACCCATAATGTTGCTAGGATACATTGTCGTTTCTCAAAAGTGGGGGAAATGAACTATATAAAACAGTGAGAAAGTTTGCAGAAATAACAGTTAATATTTACTTCAGGCATTCATCTGGACATGGCAACATTGAAATGCTTTTCCTTGAGCATTTCTTTCTGCCCTCAAGGCCTTATATTGGATAAGATTCTGAATTCCTTAATCATAGCAGCTACGCACCATGTCTCAATTTACAACTAAATGTAGTTTTTGCCAAAGTGAGTACTGGAGTCAGACAACAGTTAACATTAAAAATGAAGGGAAAAAAAAAGCTGATATGGAGACAAAAACATGGAAGCTCATATTCCTGGTCAAATGAATTTTATTATGCTGCATTTTAGTGTCGTCTTTATGTATTCTACTTGGTTGCTCAAATTGAGAAAATTACAAAATAAAAATTAAGTGGCTGTGTAATACCTGACTTGTCAGTTTTTCCACCTGGCATTTCTTTCTCTTGCAGCATTAACTCTGTCTCAAGGAGAGGACGCATGAAATATGAAAAGCCACCTGTCTCATTTAGTGAAATGGGAAGGGAAGTGGGCTGGAAGCAAGAAGGCCTGATTCCTAATCCACATCTGCTGCTTTATGCTGTGTCCTTCAGCAAACCCTGGAACTCCCTGGGCTCTACCTGTGTTCAGGCTTTTACAGGGAATATCATTCTCAGTCAAGGAAAAAGAATCTCTTAAGATTGTTGTCTTTAAACGAAAATCTTTGTGCATGAAGGGGCATGTCTGCTAAATACCCCAGTCTGAATAATCTGAATAACCAGAGTCTGTCGAATTTTTTAAAATGGTGTTCATGAAAAAAAAGCTGCTAGTTCAGCTCAAAAGTCAACCACAAAATGTCTTTTTTTTGTTCTTTTCTATGTAATAGTAAGACTTTATTTGTACTCCCCATATCATCACATAGGCTGTAAAGACATGTACATCCAAGGATCGTGATTTAATAAAATTAATAATCCTGCTGCTTCATCAACGTCATTCCTAAGTGAAATTCTTTGTTTTGCTTTCTGGCAGTGCATGCAGATGAAGAATAAAATGTCTACTAGTGCAACTGGTGGTGCTGTCTTGATCTGTGCTAAGATGTCAGCAGTTTTATCTACCTTTGCTTCTGTACTATCACTGCAAATGTCAACAGAATGAAAAAAGCAAAACTGAGAATAGTTTTGACCTCACAGACTCCTTGGAAGTGTCTCGGGATCACTGAGCAGCCAAAGACAATGCTTAGATAATCAGTGTGTTCACAGCGACATAAAGACGTGATGGTAACACGTGTGGCTACTGGAGAGAGGAGAGAAATAAGGCGAGAACAAAGGAGGATTCATTTCATAAAATAATTCATCAGACATGAAATAATCAGACATCTGGTTCTATAGTATGGATATCATGTATTTTTCCTTTGGTAGTATCAACTCTGTTTAAAATTAGAATATGTGCAAGTTGACCAGTCATGTCCAACTTTCTGTGACCCCATGGACTGTAGCCCACCAGGATCCTCTGTCCATGGAATTCTCTGCAAGAACATGGAATTCTAGGCAAGAACACTGGAGTGGTAGCCATTCGCTTCTCCAGGGGATCTTCCCAACCCAGAGATTGAACCTGGGCCTCCTGCTTTGCAGGTAGATTCTTTACTATCTGAGCAAACAGGGAAGCCCCAAATAGAGTATACTGGCTAATAAAGGGCTTCCCAGGTGACTCAGTGAGTAAAGAATCCGTGTGCAATGCAGGAGACAAAGGACATGCGGGTTCTATTCCTGGGTGGGGAATATCCCCTGGAGGAGGGCTTGGCAACCACTCCAGTATTCTTGTCTGGAGAATCCCACGAACAGAGGAGTCTGGCAGCTTACAGTCTGTGGGGTCAACTCAGCAACCAAAAACAAGAGCACTTATAATACCGAATACAATGTAAATGCCATGTAAATGCCGAAGCATCACAAATTCAAGTTTTGGTGTTTGGTACTTTCTGGAATTTTTTCTTTTTCCCAACATTTTTTATCCACTGTTGGTTCAATCTGCTGATATGGAACATACAGACAATATGGAGGACTGACTGTATGCCCAAGAAACTATCATCACAATCAAGTAAATATATCTATCACCCCCCACATTTTCCATGTGCTCCTTTCTAATAAGGCAGAGCATACTGCTATGACCATAAATCCCCCTTCTATGTGTAGAACCAACAGAAATTAACACAAATGTTCAGTGAAGGCATGTATTAGAAGGCTGACAGCAACATTATTTTAATACCCCACGTTGGAAATTATCCAAACACTCATAAACAGAAGATGGATACATGAATTGTAGTAGAGGCACACAGTAGAACCTCATATGACAATCAGAAAGAACGACCTCCAATTACACATATTCATATGGCTGAATCTCATAAATGATGAAAGAAACAAGCCAGATGCAAAAGGGTATATACTATACTATTTCATTTATATAAGTCCAAAGCCAGCCAAAAGTAATCTGTGCTTTTAAAAGGATCAGGACAATAGTTGTCCTCGGTGGCAGAAGGAGAGCTACTGAAAGGAACATAACAAGGCTTTAGGGGTGCTTATAATGAACTATTTATTGATCCAAATGGTGACCATATGAATGTGTTCAATTTGTAGAAATTTATCAAGCTCTTCCTTATGCGTAATTTTCTGCAATGTACTACCATAATTTTTTTCTGTAAAGTTGATAAGCTTTATCAAAACTTTTAAGAGTGTTACCAAGATCTTTCTCTTTTATGTAGATACTGAGAAGACAGCTAGTTGGCAGAGTTAGTACAGTGCGGTGAATTCACAATAAACTAGAAAGCCAGGGTTATATAGCATGGTGCATCTGGGGACCATTGTAACCAGCCAGGAATGGTTATTGCTAGTCACAGAGCCGAAAGCTCTCAATAAATTTTGTTTCCTCCATTGCACACTGTCTGATGATTGGCAAAGAAATAAAATATAGAATCAAGAAAGCCAGAATGCCCTCTGCAAGGATAAAATGTACTGCCAGTATATGGCACACAGCTGTATCTCCAGCCAAAGTTGCATGGAGCTGACGAGAGGCCCAAGCTGCTTCATGACTTGGAGAGCTTGTGTGCATCCCTTTGCCAGAAGCACAGTTAGAAAAAGCAAACAGAAAATATGCTTCTGCTGAGATCCCTGAGGGAAGGAAGGAAAATTCCTCTCTAACCAAGAGAGGAAAGCAGGAGAGCATCAATTTCTTGTCTTTTTAATGAATAGCTCTAGGAAGCAGAGGAGAAATTCTTTATCTACCTGAACAAGTGTAATTTTCCTTTAGTCCTCACATAATGCCCAAGAACTACTTGGTTACCAGAGTTTATATTAAAAATTTCAACTCTTCTTATATTGGTTTTCAATTTTACAATTTCTGTTAATGACACAAGGACCATAGCAAGCTTCTTATACAGTTTTCTTGTATCTTCTATATGACTTTAAATTCAAAGAAAAAACCTGACAAAACTGGGGGAAAAGTGAATGCCAGCAATGGACAATGGTTAAACACATCATGGCATGCCATGGAGTATCACAGAGTCACTAAAAAATTCAATCAATTTACTTCTAGAACCAAGATGGTGGTCTCTAAATAGCATTTTCCAATAAAACAGAACATTATTCCTTGGAGAAATGACTCAACCCAGATTTGGTATAGAAAATATACTAAGTCTAGTATACCTTATTGTGCCAGAAAGCATGGAAAACATCATAAATTACTCGGGTTTTATTAAAAGAAAACAAAAGGAGAAAATCTGAGGCATTTCCACTGGTCAAGGATCAACCAATTTGGACATCCAACAAAGTAATAGCTGCAAATAAAATATATACATATGAAAATCTATGAGTCCAGAGATGTAACTGACCATCACTAGGGGTTGTTAAAACACCAACTCATTTTTTAAAAAATTGACAAATAAACAGAATAAAGCCTTTATTCTGCCTTTCCTAATACCCTGGGGGATTACCAATGATTGACAAAGGAGAGGTCCTCATAGAAGAATCCCAGAAAATAAAAGCTGAAACATACCAATAGATTTAGAAAATCATTCTTCAACTCTGAATGAAATAATGGATATAACTGATGCTCACTTCTGAATGTTAAAACCATTCAGTTCAGTCACTTCGTCATGTCCAACTCTTGCGACCCCATGGATTGCAGCACGCCAGGCTTCCATGTCCATCACCAACACCCGTAAATTGCTCAAACTCATGTCCATCAAGTTGGTGATTCCATCTAACCATCTCATCCTTTGTTGTCCCCTTTCCTCCTGCCTCCAATCATTCCCAGCATCAGGCTCTTTTCCAATGAGTCAGTTCTTTGTACCACATGGCCAAAGTTTGGAGTTTCAGCTTCAGCTTCAGTATCAGTCCTTCCAAAGAATATTCAGGACGGATTTCTTTGAGGATGGACTGGTTAGATCTCCTCACAGTCCACAGGACTGTCAAGAGTCTTCTCCAACACCACAGTTCAAAAGCATCAATTCTTTGGTGCTCAGCTATCTTTACAGTCCAACTCTCACACCCATACAAGACCACTAGAAAAACCATAGCTTTGACTAGATGGACCGTTTTGGCAAAATAATGTCTCTGTTTTTTAATATGCTGTCTAGGTTGGTCATAGCTGCTCTTCCAAGAAGCAAGGGTCTTTTAATTTCATGGCTGCAGCCACCATCTGTTGTGATTTTGGAGCCCAAGAAAATAAAGTCTGTCACTGTTTCTACTGTTTCCCCATCTATTTGCCATGAAGTGATGGGACTGGATGCCATGATCTTAGTTTTCTGAATGTTGAGTTTTAAGCCAACTTTTTCACTCTCCTCTTTCACTTTCATCAAGAGGCCCCTTAGTTCGTTTTCACTTTCTGCTATAAGGGTGGTGTCATCTGCATATCTGAGGTTATTGATATTTCTCCCGGCAATCTTGATTCCAGTTTGTGCTTCATCCAGCCCGGCATTTCACATGAAATGCGAAATATAAGTTAAATAAGCAGGGTGACAATATACAGCCTTGACATACTCCTTTCCCAATTTGGAACCAGTCTACTGTTCCATGTCCAGTGCTAACTGTTGCTTCCTGACTTGCAAACAGATTTCTTGGGAGGCAGGTCAGGTGGTCTCGTATTCCCATCTCTTTCAGAATTTTCCACAGTTTGTGGTGATCCACACAGTCAAAGGCTTTGGCATAGTCAATAAAGCAGAAATAGATGTTTTTCGGGAACTCTCTTGCTTTTTTTGATGATCCAGTAGATGTTGCCAATTTGATCGCTAATTCCTTTGCCTTTTCTAAAACCAGTTTGAACATGTGGGAGTTCACGGTTCACGTACTGTTGAAGCCTGGCTTGGAGAATTTTGAGCATTACTTTTCTAGCATGTGAGATGAGTGCAATTGTGCAGTAGTTTGAGCATTCTTTGGCATTGCCTTTCTTTGGGATTGGAATGAAATTGACCTTTTCCAGTCCTGTAGCCACTGCTGAATTTTCCAAATTTGCTGGCATACTGAGTGCAGCACTTTCACAGCATCATCTTTTAGGATTGTAAACAGCTCAACTGGAATTCCATCACCTCCACTAGCTTTGTTCATAGTGATGCTTCCTAAGGTCCACTTGACTTCACATTCCAGGATGTCTGGCTCTGGGTGAGTGATCACACCACTGTGATTATCTGGGTCATGAAGATCTTTTTTGTATAGTTCTGTGTATTCTTGTCATCTTCTGCTTCTGTTAGGTCCATACCATTTCTGTCCTTTATTGAGCCCATCTTTGTGTGAAATGTTCCCTTGGTATCTCTAATTTTCTTGAAGAGATCTCCAGTCTTTCCCATTCTATTGTTTTCCTCTATTTCTTTGCACTGTTCACTGCAGAAGGCTTTCTTATCTCACCTTGCTATTCTTTGGAACTCTGCATTCAGATGGGTACAGCCTTCCTTTTCTCCTTTGCCTTTAGCTTCTCTTCTTTTATCAGCTATTTGTAAGACCTCCTTAGACAACCATTTGCCTTTTTGTATTTCTTTTTCTTGGGGATGGTCTTGATCACTGCCTCCTGTACAATATCATGAACCTCCATCCATGGTTCTTCAGGAACTCTGTCTATCAGATCTAATCCCTTGAATCTATTTGTCACTTCTACTGTATAATCGTAAGGGATTTGATTTAGGTCATACCTGAATGATCTAGTGGTTTTCCCTACTTTCTTCAATTTAAGTCTGAATTTGGCAAGAAGGAGTTCATGATCTGAACCACAGTCAGCTTCCAGTCTTGTTTTTTCTGACTGTATAGAGCTTCTCCATCTTTGGCTGCAAAGAATATAATCAGTCTAATTTTGATGTTGACCATCTGCTAATGTCCATGTGTAGTCTTCTCGTGTTGTTGGAAGAGGGTGTATGCTATGACCAATGTGTTCTCTTGGCAAAATACTTAGCCTTTGCCCTGCTTCATTCTGTTCTCCAAGGCCAAATTTGCCTGTTACTCCAGGTATTTTTTGACATTCTACTTTTGCATTCCAGTCCCCTATAATGAAAAGGACATCTTTTTTGGGTGTTAGTTCTAGAAGGTCTTGCAGTTCTTCATAGAATTGATCACCTTCAGCTTCTTCAGCATTACTGGTTGGGCCATAGACTTGAATTACTGTGGTATTGAATGGTTTGCCTTGGAAACGAACAGAGATCATTCTATTTCTGAGACTGTACCCAAGAACTACATTTCAGACACTTTTGTTGACTATGAGGGCTTCTCCATTTCTTCTAAGGGATTCTTGCCCATGGTAGTAGATATAATGGTCATCTGAGTTAAATTCACCAATTTCAGTCCATTTTAGTTCACTGATTCCTAAAATGTCAATGTTCGCCCTTGCCATCTCCTGTTTGACCACCTCCAATTTACCTTGATTCATGGACCTAACATTCCAGGTTCCTATGCAGTATTGTTCTTTATAACATCAGACTTTACTTCCATCACCATTTACATCAGCAGCTGGGTGTTGTTTTTGCTTTGGCTCCATCTCTTCATTTTTTCTTGAGTTATTTCTCCCCTGATCTCCAGTAGCATATTGGGCACCTACCGACCTGAGGAGTTCATCTTTCAGCGTCCTATATTTTTGCCTTTTCATACTGTTCGTGGGGTTCTCAAGGCAAGGATACTGAAGTGGTTTGCCATTGCCTTCTCCAGTGGAGCACATTTCCACCCATCCATCTTGGGTGGCCCCACACTGTATGTCTCAGTTTCACTGAGTTAGATGAGGCTGTGGTTCATGTGATCGGTTTGATTAGTTTTCTGTGACTATGGTTTTCAGTCTGCCTGCCTTCTGATGCACAGGAATAAGAGGCTTATGGAAGCTTCAGACTGACTGAGGGGGAAACTGGGTCTTGTTCTGATGGGCGGGGCCATGCTCAGTAAATTTTTAGTCCAATTTTCTGTTGATGGGCAGGGCTGTGTTCCCTCCCTGTTGTTTGACCTGAGACCAAACTATGGTGGAGGTAATGAAGATAATGGCGGCCTCCTTCAAAAGGTTCTGGGCATGCACTGCTACACTCAGTGTCCCCAACCCTGCAGCAGGCCCTGCTGGGGACTCTGGTGGAGGTGGGGGTGGAGTTTGTGCCAGAGCGACCCTCACCCGGTGAGTCACAGAGAGCAAGGGCCGCCAAAGCCATTAGGAAAGGTTAATAAGCAAGTTTATATTGGCAAAAGGGTTCATGACCACACATGAACCCACTGATCAATTTTGATGTCACTTAAAGAGGGCCAGCCAACATTCTGTTCTTCCTGATGCTGATGAAAGAGGAAGCCTGGGTGTCACCAGCTATTACGTTTTCTTGCTAAAGAAACTAAACCTGAATCTCATCAATTCTCTATATTCAATTAAGGAATGGCATAGTAGATGAATGTAAGTGCCATCATAGGATAAAATAAGCCAAATCTAGAAAACAGGAAATTCTATGAGGAAAATAACCTAGTTTCTTCAAAAACTGGGGCATTAAAGGAGGGGAGAAATGGAAAACTGTCATAAATTTAAAAAATATTCATAAGACATATCAGGAAAAAGCAGTGTTTAGCATTTGAATCTTCATTCAAACAAATCAACTATTAAAGAAAAGCTTTTTTGAGGCAATAAAGGGATTTGAACATGAACTGAATATAAGAGTTTAAAGCCTGTTATAAATTTTAAGTGAGAATAGTATTATGGTTATTTTTTTAAAAAGCATCTATGTTAGTGAAACATACAGAAGTGTTTACTGGACAAAAATAACCAAGTGTAGGTTGTGCAAAAGGATTTCAGCAAAAATAAATGAAAACATTTTAAAGTCAAGCAGAATAGATGAAATAAGATTGTCAAAATGCCAAGAGTTGTTGAAGCCAGCTGATAGGCAATGAGAATTCATCATGTGGTATTCCCCATCTTTATATGTGTCTTAAATTTTCCATTTTGAATTTTAAAATAATGAAAGAATTACTAGAGTTCTGACAGTAGTCCTGGAGCATTTTCCATGATCTTTTATTGAAAGAAAAAAGCCAGATGGCCCCACTGGGCAAAATCAAGAAAGGAAAAACTGAAGCCAGAGTTCCCATCAAACCTTGCCCTTAAACTGGTCACAGAGAGTAGGAAGGATCTCACAACAGATTTGAAGAGCAGTTCCAGTGATCTCCAGGTCACTGAGTATGGATTTCTTCAGCAAGAAATGATGCAAGTCCAGCTATTTGGTCTCTCAGGCCTGCGAGCTTCCAGTTCCCCAGGGCCTCTACACTCAAGCAATATTCTTAGTGAAGATAAATGGGAAACTCAGACAGCTACTGCAATGCTTCCAGTGCAGTGATGTTGTTAGATGTGTATTCATGCTACACAAAGGTCTGAAACACAATTTGTAAAACAGTCACAGAAAGGAGGATTTTAATTGTATAATAATGGTGGGAAAGCAGTCTGACAATGGATGTTGAAGTCTTTAAAATGATCATAACTTTTACTTAAATAGCTCAGCTTTTAGGACTCAAATCTATGTAAATAATCTGAAACAACAAAAAGAAGCTTCAGTCACAAAGATCTTCATCACAACCTTATTTATAATAGTAAACACCAACAAAATCCTAAATGTCTGAAAACAGGAAAACAGTAAGAAAGTCAGAGTGAAAAATAGTCATGTAAATAATATAATATTATGGAGCCATAATCAATTATGTTTCAAATAAGTCCAATTCAACAAACAATTATTGCTGCTTCAAATTTCTAGCACCATTCTAGCAGTTCATAGTCGAGTGGACAGATAAATACAAAAGAATACTTGAAACAGGTTGTGGTTAAGTGCCATAAAAGCATGGAGAAGCCTCAGGTATCTCAGGAGAGGAGAATGAGGGCTGAAGAGGCAAAAAGGAGAATCAGGAATGCCTTAATTTGGTCATTTTGTGTGATTTGGCAGTTTATTATGGGGAAGTTTTATATGCATAGAAGAGGCTTCATCAATTCCTAGAAGAATGATGAAGATGAAACCTAAGTAATGAGTAGGAGTTAGCAACAGAACAGGAGCAAGTAGGGAAGAATGTGTTCTAGGCAGCAGGACTGGCCTGTGCAGAGGCCCAGAGTGGGAAGAGGGGATGAGGTGTCTGGGGCGGCACAGGGTTTGTGGGTGATACAGAAGTAGCGATGACAAGAGAAGCAACCCTTTCAAGAGTTTATCTGGAAGAAGGGTGAGAGCTAAGGCAGCAGCTGCAAAGACTGTGCTGTCAGTGGGATGCTTTTATTTTCACTATATGTAGGAAGACACTAGTATTTAATGATTGGATGCCAATTAGAGATTAAAGAGTTAAGGATAAAAATATGAGAAAGATAAAATAAGCAGGGGCTACAGAAACAGACTGGAGACAGGAGACTTTTTTGTTGGACATTTATTCCAAAAAGGAAGGGATGGGGTGGATGTAGGATAGTTAGCAGGTTTGAAATTTGGAAGTTGGGGTATGAAATGTGTCTGATAGATTATATTTTCAATTAGGGGGAGGGGTGAGGCACCTGTCAAGAGTGGAAACGAGGACTTCCCTGGTGGTCCAGTGGCTAAGACTCTGTGCTCCCAGTGCAAGGGGCCCAGGTTCAACCCCTGGTCAGGGAACTAGATCCCACGGACCACAATTAAGAGCTCATTGCCAAATAAATAAATATTTTTTTAAAAAAAGAGTGGAAACGAGGCAGTAGGGCAAGAGGTTTAAAAAAAGAAAGAAAAAAGCAAGATAATGCACAGTGTAAATAAGAAAATAATATGAACCCATTTTTTGGTGAAACAATGACGTGTTTTGTAAAACAATGACGTGTTTTGTAAAACACACATATATAAATATATTATACATATACATGTATGTATGTTTACATGTGACTTTACAAGCTGAGCCCGAGAATGATTTGGAAGGGTACATGATAAGATCATACACATGGGCTAGCTAGGGGTGGAAGCTGACACAGGTCAGGAAAGGGTTCGGTTCAGTTCAGTTCAGTCACTCAGTCGTGTCCGACTCTTTGCAACCCCATGAATCGCAGCACGCCAGGCCTCCCTGTCCATCACCAACTCCTGGAGTTTACTCAAACTCATGCCCATCGAGTCGGTGATGCCATCCAGCCATCTCATCCTCTGTTGTCCCCTTCTTCTCCTGCCCCCAACCCCTCCCAGCATCAGGGTCTTTTCCAATGAGTCAACTCTTTGCATGAGGTGGCCAAAGTATTGGAGTTTCAGCTTCAGCATCAGTCCTTCCAATGAACACCCAGGACTGATCTCCTTCAGGATGGACTGGGTGGATCTCCTTGCAGTTCAAGGGTAGGTAAGGGCAAACACAGAAAAAATATTTCGCTTAAAAAAGGGTATTATGATATGACCCAATGTATAGATTTTATGAAATGATTCAAATGCTTGTATTTCTGCATGTATAAAGAAAATTGTTTTAAGTCTTAAAAATCAGCAAAAGTAGCTCACATTTCTGAAACTCGACTGTTTTCCTACTACTGGAGTCCTGGTAGCTGCAGTAAAGCTCTGCAAGGCTGCCTGTACAGTGAACAAGAGCAAACAAGGACCCTTAGTAACAACATACGTGAGCTGAGGTGAGGCAAATAGAAACCGGTGTATGGTAGGGTCTGGGAGATGCAGGGCTGGCTGGAAACCAGTATGTCGGAAATGCACTGAACACCGTGGGGTGGTCAAGGAAGGCAAAGAAACAAAAGGAAATGTCAGTTGAGCATACAAGAGAGAATGGGTATCTTTTTCAGACCCCAGGTATCAGGCAAAATGTACACAAGTACCAGGCAGTCGTGGGGCAGAGGAAAAGCGCTGATCTGGAATCAGAGGTCTGTGTACCAACCTTGGCCACCTACCAACTGTATGCATGATCTCGGAAAAGGAACATGACCTCCTGGCCTCAGTTTCTACAATGTAAAAAGGACAAGAAAAAAGTAACATCTTACTTATGATGATCAGGTGGGTAATACACATAGATTTTACCATGTGCTTTAAAAAACACTTTATTTTCAAAATGCTGCACATATGAAAATGTCAAAAAAAGATCACTGACTGCCCCACACACATACATGCACACCTTACCATTCACATATACATTCATACATGGAGATATATACCATTAACATATAGAAATGCTGTATATATGCAAGTATACAACTCTTCTCCAAAATTATAGATGAGAAAACCAAGCCTTAAAGATCTTAAAAAGCTAATCCACACTGTAATCCATTATAATTATTTTGAGATCTAGCAAAGACAGGTATTTTTAAAGTCTTATTCATAGCTGATAAATAATATTTCTTATCTGGAAAGGGATTTGTAATCCCTGAACTGGAAAACTTCTAAAACCAGGTGTTATGGCTGAATTATGTCCCACTAGAATTCATATGTTGAAGCCCTAACCTCCAATGTGATGATACCTGAAGACAGCGCCTTTGGGAGGTAATCAGATTTAGATGAGGTCATGAGGAGGAGGCCCTCATGGTGGGATTCGTGCCCTTAGAGGAAGAGACATGAGAGCGGTTGCCCTTTCTCTCCTATGTGAGGACATGGGAAGGCAGGCATCTACAAGCCAGAGGAGAATGCGCTCACTGGAAAACAAACTCTGGCCAAGCCTAATCTTGGACTGTCCAGCTGTTCCAGAACTTTGAGAAAATGAATCTCTGTTGTTTAACAACCACCCCCTAACCTAGGCTGCTTTGTTATGGCAGCCTGAACAGACTAAGACATCAGGTCAGGAGCCTTTACATCATATCTTTACAATACCTAAACTCGCTATATCTTGGACTTCCTGGTGGCTCAGTGGTAAAGAATTCGCCTGCCAATGCAGGAGATGCAAATTCGATCCCTGGGTCAGGAAGATTCCCTGGAGAAGGAAATGGTAACCCATTCCAGTATTCTTGCCTGGGAAATCCCAGGAACAGAGAAGGCGGCAAGCTAGTCCATGGGGTCTCAAAAGAGTCCAACATGACTTAGTGACTAAAAAACAACAACAAACCCTGTATCTCATCACTTTGGATTGTTAGTGCCACTTCTGGCCATGCGACCTTGGATAAGTTTAGGACTTTCCCACATCTCAGTGTAATGATTAAGTGATTTAATATATGAACTCACCTAGAATAACATCTGGCAAATAGTAAACATCTAATAAGTATGAAAAACTGATTTTGTCACTCACTGTATTGTTATGGGGCTACCTGGCTAAATTATAAACTCCACAAGGGCCTATGGACTTTGATTAGGCCTAAGAATGAACATAGTAACACAGCACGTAAATAAGTATTTGTTAAATGAATGGCCAGATGATGAGAAAGGAGAAAGTGATTAGGAGAGAGGAAACATTTTCAGGTGGTATATACCACATCTATAAATAGAAACAAGAGCTATTTTCTCAGAGATTTTAAGCAGAAATTTATAAGTTGCAATTTAATTGATTCATCACACAGCCAAAAAGATGAGGAAAGAATAGTATAATACTCTCAGAACAACTGTCTTGTGCATAATATAATACTCACTGTAGAATTGTTGAGGGTGTGTTCTATCCTAAAACCCATTAAGGCTGCTGGAACAACCATTGTGAAGGTTTTGGTTTTTCACTTAATTTTAATAAAATATTTTACTGGAGGAAAGTTTGGGGTGTGATAGCAATGAAGTGTGTCTACTGCTTTAGGTGACATGTCATTCCTGGACACCTGTGGAGATGAATACACTAATCCCAATGCCTGGGAATTTTGGTTGCTGGTAATCCAAAAATGAAATGTCATGTAACTTATTTTTTATTGTTTAATATCCAGCTGTCTGCCCAGCAAATCAGAATGACAAAAAATAATAGCTATTTCTGTGGCACTATATGCATTACAGAAAATACTTCTCCTTTGGAACTTCAGTCCTGTTCTTGATGAAAGATCTATGAAACATGAACTTTAAAATATTCCTTATTGCCCCCTGAATAAGGGTGATTATGATCCTTTAATTTTGTTTTGACTGAAAGTTAAAAGCAAAAACATGGCTATATTGCACAGCTGCAGCCATACCATATGCACAAACAATCCATATCTCTAGGCAAACCTCGTATAGCCTAAAGAAGTCTAGGAGACAATGAGAGCAGGAAGTTAGATTTAAACGCAAGATGTTGATCTGTAGCTCAAGGAAGCCAGAGCAGACAGAGAGCCTATTCATTCCAGCATAATTCCCATCTTGGACTAAATTGTCTGAACAAATTTAGCATACTCTGCTCCTCTGAAGACCAGATAAGTTGTATAATTGCATAATTTAATGTCCCCAAAACAAGGAGAGAAGAAAATTCTCTTTTGGTTCATTCTCCAGCCTTCAGGGATAATGCCAACATAAAGCTTCCCAGAGATTTCTAACCTAACTGTTTGTGTTGGATAAAACCCATGAGTCCTCTCTGTCAGAATACGCCACAACAATCCCTATGGGAAAGAAGGAAAGAATCAATATTCATGAAATCCTTGTGTACATTTGTTTGGGAAGGTTACATCATGTTTGGAGAGAGAGTCAAGAAAATCTATTTCTCCTCCTTTGGAAATCTACAGAGACCATCAGTGTTTCCATGCACCAAACTACCCACTGACAAGAGCAAGAGGTAAGCTAATTAAAAAAGTTTGGAACATGCTGCTTAATTTCTTCACGAAAAGGACCTCCCTTGTTTTGTGTATTCTTGTTCAAAGGAATTACCTTGCAGCTCTGACTAGGTCACATTGGTAACTGCTTCAAAAGATGTATCTCTTTCTCTTGTCTAATGACTCTTCACTCTTTCCCTGGGCACTAGCATCTGGTCATGCGATTTTCAGTATTATTTGTATGCTGATGATGCCCAAGCTTATATCGCCATCCCTGAATTTTGTTTGAGTTTCAGACCTTTATATGCAACTTCCCATTTGATGTATTCATTAGGATGAAGAGTAGAAATCTCAGACATAAACCTTTTAATCATAACTCAGTTTCCATCCCATACCTATTTCTCTCACAGGCATCTGCTCACTTGCTCAAACCCCAGATCTAGGATTCATCCTTGATTATTTCTTTCCTTCTTTATCAGCATCTCCTGTCAGAATGGCCTCCAAAATAAATAATGAACAAGTATAAACTTAAATTAATTAACATAATGATAATTTTCATGAAGACTATGAATCAGGATGATATGAGAGGAAGGAGTGGGGATGTACTTTTGGTAGGGTCGTCAGGGTAGGCCTTTTTAGGAAGGTGGCAATTCTGTCATCTGGACATCCGTATGGAGACATTTCCAGGCAGAAACAACTACTCTTAAGAAAAAGAAAGAAGGCTGTCTTGACAGAGGGAGGAAGTACCATGATCTCTGGCTGCAAAGGGAGATAGGAGTCAACTCATATAGGACACTTTAAGCCAAAATAAGGACTTTGAAGTATTTACCCAAGCATAATAGCAAGTCATCAGCAGGTTTTAACCTGGGGATAACAAGATATATTTTATTTTTAGAAGATCACTCAAGATCAAGATCCTCGGGCAACACGAACTGAATTCAGTTGCATCCTTCTACTACCATTGCCTCCACACAGAGATACTATTGATCCAACTGCATACAACAGGAATGCCGGGTAAAAGCACAGAGCAATAAAATAGAATACATACTCAATTCAGAAGAAGGGAAGGAGGGAGAGGAGGAAAGAAGGGAGAAAGAGAGAGAAAAACCTTAAGAAACCAAGACGAAAAAAGAACTCAAACACTGTGTGGTAATGCTGACACCTGTTGAGAGAGAAGCCCAAGGTGGCCTGGGTATGCGTATCAGCCCTGGATGCTAGAGTGGGGAGCAGGGTGGGGGTGGGGGTTGGTGGGGTGGTGTATTCTACCTTGCAGGTGGAAAAAGGGGAAAGGCCCTGGGGGCAGTGTGAGGCAGGAGAAGAATCCTGCAGAGGATGAAGTTCCTGAAAGGATTTCCCTGTCTAGATAAAGAAGATTAGAAAAAGCTTACCCATCAACTCGGGGAAGAGGAAAGAAAGGCTTGCAAATTGCTGGGAATCTGAGTGGAAAACAAAGCCTTTCATGAAATTGAAACCCTATAAGAGAAACGACATCAGAAGTTACAATGCCCAGGGAGTGTAATAAACTCAAGCCAAGAGGATATTACGAAAACTTTTCTAGCACTAGTGAATCCCTGAAGTCCAAGCAAAAGTAAATGCAAAATTGAGCACCAGGGAGTGTCTGATTTACACGGAGAAAACAACAAGAGTTCACAACAAAAAAATTGCAAAACACACAAGAAATGAAACCATCTGAAGGAGAAGAGCAGATACAACCATTAACAGATGTAATACCAATATTCTACAGTAGTTGACAAAATCTGAAAGAGATTATAAAATAAGAATGGAAACTAAAATCAAAGAGCTTATGCTAAGGGAAAAGAAGACACAAGTTGAAAAAACAAAACACATATTGCTTTAAACATTAAAAAAAGTCTTTATTCCAAAATAATCTTAAGAACAAAGCTGGATGCCTCACACTTCCAGACTTCAAAACATGTTACAAAACTATAGTAATTGAAACAGTATGGTCCTGATAGAAAGGCAGACATATAAACAGATGGAACAGAACAGCTCAGAAATAAACCTATGCATATATGGCCAAATGATCTTTGACAAGGGTGCCAAGACTACACAATGAGGAAAGGATAAGTTTCATCAACAAATGTGCCTGGGGACTTCCCTGATGGTCATGGCTAAGACTCTGCACTCCCAATGCATGGGGCCTAGGTTCAAACCCTGGTCAGCGAACTAGATCCCACCGGCCACAGCTAAAGATCCCACATGCCACAACAAAGATTGAAGATCCCATGTGCTGCAACTAAAATCCAGCACAGCCAAATATTTTTAAAGGACCAAAAAACAAAAAACCCAAAAAACCCCACAAATGTGCCTGGAAAACTAAATACCCATGGGCAAAAGAATGAAAACTGGACCCTTATTCTATACCATGCCCCCAAATAAATTCAAAATAGAATAAAGATTTAAATGCATGACCCTAAAGTATAAAACTCAGAATAAAACAAGGGGAAGGCTTCATAACATTGGTCTTGGCAATGATTTCTTGGATATGGTAACAAAAGTAAAAATAGACAAGTGGAACTACATAACTAAAAAGCTTTTGTGCCGCAAAGGACTATCAACAGAGTATACAAAACAATCCACAGAACGAGAGAAAATATTTGTAAGCTATATATCTGAGGAGTTAATATCCAAAAATATATAAGAACTCCTACAAGTCAATAACAAAAAAATTTTTTTTAATGGGCAAAGGACTTAAATAGACATGTCTCCAAAGAACACACACATGTACCCATAGGTACATAAAAAGATATCAACATCACTCATCATCAAGGAAATGTAGATCAAAACCACAATGCAGTATCACCTGACACCTGCTTGTGTGGCCTTCCTCAAAAAACAAAACAACCAAAAAATTCCAAGTCTTGGTGAGAATGTGGAGAGAAGCTGAAATGTTGTGCACTGTTGGAGGGAATGTAAATTGGCGCGGCCACTAGGGAAAACAGAATGGAAGTTCCTCAAGAAATTAAGATACAACAGCGCATGATCAAGCAATCCCACTTTAGGATATCTGTCCAAAAAAAAAAAAAAAAATGCAATTAGTGCATAGATGCATCTGCACTCCCAAGTTCACAGCAGTATTATTCACAATAGCCAAGAGGTATTATCAACCTAAGTGTCTATGAACAAATGGATGAATAAAGAAAATATGGTATATACATACAATGGAGTATTAGACTTTAAAAAGAAAGAAATCCTATCATGTGCTACAACATGGATGAACTTTGAGGATATAATGTTAAAGTCACTGGTGTTTTAACATAATGTTAAAGCCTTTGGGGACATAATGAAAAAGCCAATCAGCATGAAGGCAAATACTGCATAATTCCAATCATATGACATATCTGAAGTAATCAAACTCATGGAAGCAGAAAGTAGAATGGTGGTTGCCAGTGGTTGGGGGTGGGAAGGGGAGAAATGAGGAGTTATTGTTCAGTGGGTATAGAGTTTCAGTCTAAAAGAAAGTTGATGAAAGATGAAAAAGTTCTAGAGATCTATTGTACAACATTGCACATAAAACTAAAATACTGTGCTGTACACTTAAAAATTTGCTGAGGAGATTTCCTATTATGTGTTTTTTTAGCACAATAAAATATATGAGGGATATATCTTAATGAAGTATTTTATATTCAAGAAATTATTCATTAAATTTTTAAAACTCAATGAATATAACAGATGAGAACCAGCTCAAGACAAAATTAGTTGACTCCAAATATATTTGAGGAAAGTACACGAAATGCAGCACAAATACAAAGGAATACGCAAACTGTAGGAGGGAGTAAGAAATGTAAAGACGAAGAGAAGTTTCAACATATATCCACTAGGATAAAGAATAGTGGAAAAGCAATATTCAGGTCGCGGTCATCACAGGACTGTAATCACCTGGGCATAAAGTTTGATCCAAGGGTGAACATATGTCCAAACATGCCCAAATAGAATACCTCTTTCAACAGATATATGATGTTGAGAGATTTATTAACTTGCCACTGGGTTGCAAGATATAATATCAGAAGCAGTGTACTATGCTTTGGGTGGTGGACTTAGACATGGGAGGGGGCAGCATGAGCTGGAAGACTTTTACAGTTCCTGAACTTTATTCCATGCCTATTTTATTCTTTCTTTACACCAGCTACATCTGGGGTGGGGGACAGTAAAAGCAAAGGCACACACCTGAGCATACACTGTGAACCCCACACTTTCCTAGGCAGTGGGAATGAGCAAGATCCGATCCATGGAGAACCAGAACGCCTGGGGCTGGAAGGGACAGAAGGTAGCATCCTTGTGTCACGTCCAGAGCTCCTCTGCTGTGTCTTCCGCCTTCACAATTCTAGAGCACTGTCCACCAGGCAAGATAATGACTGAGAGATAAATAAAGGTACTTTAACCTCCTCTCGACCCTGGTCTGAGTTCATAATGAAACAAAATGCACAAGCCTCCCTCACTCTTGCCACACTCTTTGGGCAGAAGCATCTCATTTGAAACAGCTTGGGCTCCCTGGGCTCTTTGCAAGGATTGGTGGGGATGAATTTCGATGTTTGACAATAGTTGTGAAAAATCCTCTGCTCACAGCCTGAGGGAGAGAAAGGCCATGCCTAGAGTGGGGACCATGGGCACGCTGGAACCTGAAACCAGATAACTCCAGATGGCAGTGGGGTCTGCTGAGTGATCAGGATGGGGAAGCAGGTATTACAAAACAGGGGCTGCTGAAAATGAGGTAAGATACCGCAAACTAAAGAAGCACTGCGGTACTACACTCTAGCCAAAATGGATTAAATAATCAATGTAAATCCTTTTCCATTTGAGCGAAAATCTGAGTGAAAATTCCAGTAAGTCAGCTCAAAAGATTTCTGAATCAGCAGCTTACCTTCAAGGTGGTTAAAGGCAGTTTTCACTTATATCTGTTATGTCAGGTTTATCTCTTTCAGCATTGGTTCAGGATTTTTTTTAACAAAGTATTATTATTATTATTATTGGGCTTCCCCTGTGGCTCAGCTGTAAAGAATCCGCCTGCAATGTGGGAGACTTGGGTTCAATCCCTGGGTTGGGAAGATCCCCAGGAGAAGGAAAAGGCTCCAGTTTTCTGGCCTGGAGAATTCTATGGACCGTATAGGCCATGGGGTCGCAAAGAACTATTAGTGGTAGTAGTAGTATCACTATAATATTATTCGTATTAAAGTCAGCCAGGGCTCAGTAGACTTGCAGTGAGATGCTCTAACGTGTCCCTCAGAATTCCTGAGTGTGCGAAGTTGTTTCAGTCGTATCTGACTCTGTGCAACTCTACAGACTGTAGCCCACCAGGCTCCTCTGTCCATGCGATTCTCCAGGCAAGAATACTGGCGTGAATTGCCATGCCCACCTTCAGGGGATCTTCCCAACCCAGGGATCGAACCCGCGTCTCCTGTGGCTCCTGCATTGCAGGCTGATTCTTTACCACTGAACCACCAGGGAAGCCCTCTCAGAACCCCCATCAGAACCGAAAGATTTCCACAACTGCCAAGAGGGCTTCTGGCAGAAATCCCCGTGAGGTGTTCTTCCCAGGACACTTATGCCCAATGGCTGATTTATGTGAAAGTATAAATGTCTGGTCCCCTCCACTAACTTCAGAGCTCCTTATGGGGCTGGTCTATGCTGAAGCTATCTCCCAAGCCAGCTTCTCCTTCTGCCTAATCCTTCTGTCTTTTAACCAGAGCTATGAATCCTGAGAACACTCCCTCACAAACTGCGGCACACTGATCTCCATCTCAGCAGGCCACGGCCTCTGGCAATCACCATCTGGTGCTTTCACATCCTACCATGGACTTGTCCAGTAGTGTATGAGATACAGATAGAGTGTTCTCACTTCGATGAGATCAAAGGATGCCAAAATAACATATCTCACTTTGCCCGATCTTATTCAGACACACCTGGTGAACAAAGTGATGCCTGGATGCCTCTTCAAAGAGGCATCTTGCTGCCCAGCTGTGGGTACTGCAGTGAGCAAGGTGGCCTCGAGCTGTCACCCTCTTCGGGGTGTGCCTCAACTGCAGAGAATGGCCCCAGCAAATGTCATGCCCCTTCTAGGACAACCCAGACCTGGTGACCAGGTGATCTAGTGACCAGGTGAGTTTTAGTTGCTCAGTCTTGTCTGACTCTTTGTGACCCCATGGACTGTAGCCCGCCAGGCTCCTCTGTCCGTGGGATTCTCCAGGCAAGAAAGCTGGAGTGGGTAGCCGTTTCCTTCTCCAGGGGATGTTCCCAATCCACGGATCGAACCCAGGTCTCTTGCATTGCAGACAGATTCTTTACCATCAGAGCCGCCAGGGAAGGCCAACCAGGTGAGTTGTGCATATAAATATCCAGCCCACTTGGACCCAACAGGGGACACTCTGATGGGCCACACTTGTTCCAGAACTCCCAATCAGGTGATCCAAGGCCTTGGCAAGCCTGCATCCCAGTTGGACAGCTCCCTCTACTCAGTCCTGCTTTCCCCTCATCCTCTCATGGGTGCTGTTCCCAAATAAACATCTTGAGCCCCAAACTTCCTCTCAGCAGCTGCTTCTGGATAATACAACCTGTGATACAGCTTAACATTTCTCTTTCCAGGACAGCTTATGAGGTGTTCACTTAACAACAACAACAAAAAGTGTGTTAGGGAACTGGTGGATAGGAACAGCTCCTTCTCATCTAGGAAATGGAGAAATAATTGATGTTGCTGCCTTCCCTGGCCCCATGGGATACCAGTCAGTTGTGAGGTGACCTTTGTCTGAATTTGAGAGATGCCAGCTGTCAGCAGGCCACCATTTGTGCAGTCAGTGGAAAACAAGGCCAGGTGTATGTGAAATATTTATGGAAAATAAAGACTGAGTGGTCCTCTGTCATAGAGAAAACAGAAAGGACTCTAACTGCTCTTGCTATGGTGTTTTTATCAATAACATTAATGATACCCTGCATAAATCTGCAACTATTATGTGTTTACATGGTAATAATTTTAAAATTGGCAAAAAATATGTTGCTATTAATGGGCTCAAAAAATGAAAAGGATTGCTTAATCAAAAATCACATACTTCATTCATGAGAAAGTTGATGACAAACTTATAAATTTCAAAACATTTATGAAAACTGACCACCTCCCATGGGGACTATATGATACCATTGATCCCACAAAAATCAGAAGACACAAATATGCTAAGGCATCAATATCAACTCCCAAAGATTTTGCCTGAAGACAATGACCCAACATATACAGCTGGGCAATGTATGCAGCAAAACAAGAATTTTTAGGTGAAATAACTGCTCCTCTACATTAACTCTCTAACATTAACTTTCTTCCATTTTTCTTGTGCACATACCTAAAGTGAAGGTAGTTATTAATGCACTGGCTCCAATGCAGAAAAATGTTTCAAACAATTAAATGATGCCATTTTTACATGAGTATAATCAGATGCTATGGGGCTTCCCAGGTGGCTCAGTGATAAAGAATCTGCCTGCCAGTGCAGGAGACCAGGTTTCCATCCCTGGGTTGGGAAAATCCCCTGCAGAAGGAAATGGCAACCCACTCCAGTATTCTTGCCTGGAAAATCCCATGGACAGAGGAGCCTGGTGGGCTACAGTGCACAGGGTGGCCAAAGAGTCAGACACAACTTAGCAACTAAACAACAATCAAACACTATATATTGGAAAATGACTGTTTTTTAATAACGATTTAATTTTCAAATGGAATTCACAGTACCAAAGTGAAACATTTGGAATTTCACCCTGTTGAGAGTAAAACATTTGACATTACTAGAGCAAGATGCCATTATAAACTCAGTTAAATGAATCACTGATACTGTAAATTCGGTGTTTAAAAAGTTCACACTAACATTATCCTCACATAATAATATAAATACAGATTTTGATGGAGAACAATGCCATGGCAAAACCATGTTCTTTCTGAAGAAATTTATGGAGTGGAAATGTGCTTGGAATTAGGTGTGGTACAACATAATTTATCCTGCACTCAAGTTGTCAAACGGCAGCAGTAGCTCTAGAAATTTATAAATATTATATAATATACATAGTAAGAATAACTGAACCACACTTTTTTGTGAAAAATCTGATTTTGAATACAAAGCAGTATGTGTTTTTCTCTTTTCTGGCGGCCATAAGTAGGATTTTAGACATATTTAAGCCTTTGAAGAAATATTTTGTAAATCAATCTAAGTGCCTGACAATGGTGTTAAATTCTTTATAAGTAAGCCCTCTAAATTTGGTCCATATTTTTTCAAAATAGTTTTAGAAAATTTATCAACATCATCAATGAATGGAAGATCAAAAAGTTTCAGTTTTTCAGACTTCCAATTATTGATAACAAGGTATAAAGACAGCAAGACAATAAAATTTGTCCCCACAAAAGAACTAAACAAATTAAATGATCTGTTCTGAGCAAATCAAATGATGCACAAGATTTAACTTTGAAATTATATAACTGCACTTCAGTATATCTCAAATTGCAGACACTTTTATTTAATAAAGCTCCTATTTTTTCTGTTTCAGACTAGAGTAAAATTGAGAACTGAAATTCACAAAATATAAACTTGGAAAAATAAAGAAAACTAATTTGATAAGCTTTGCCTTGTAAAAATACCCTCTGAAGAAAAGTACTCAGAATGGAGGCAAAAAGTAGCCCTGAAAATACATAAGAATTGAGAATATCATCCACTTAGAATTTGTTTTGATCCTATTAAGTATGCTAGAGACAGTACATTCTGCAACATAATATGGTCTTTAGAGAAGCTCAATTGAAGGTTCATTTCAAATTTATTAGCCTTAAAATGCAACTTTAAAGAAAATTTCAAGTAATTTTCTTCAAAAAAGTAACACAGCAAGACCACATGGGGGAAAAACATATTCTTCAGAAAAATACAGTAGCATGTTATTTGAGATACATGTGTTTTAAGAAACTGATTAAAGGAGGTGAGTTAAAGGGTTGCGGGTAGGAGTCTTTCAGTTCTGATGGGGATTCTGAGAGGGCTTCCCTACTGGTTCACCAGCAAAGAATCTGCTGTAATGCAGGAGCCTCAGGAGACCTGGGTTTGATCCCTGGGTCAGGAAGATCCCCTGGAGAAGGAAGGAATGTCAGTCCACTCCAGTATTCTTGCCTCAAGAAACCCATGCACAGAGGAGTCTGGTGGGCTACAGTCTACATGGTGGCAAACAGTCAGACACAACTGAAGCAACTAACACAAATTACTCTGATTCTTTTCTAATGTTTACTTTTCACTATAAAAAGTATTTTTTAATTAACTTTATTATAGTTGCTTTACAATGTTGTGTTTGTTTCTGCAGTAGAGAAAAGTGAAACAGCTATCTGTTTACATACGTCCCCTTTTTTTCTTTTTGGATTTCCTTCCCATTTAGGCCACCATAGATCATTAGGTACAGTTCCTTGTGCTACACAGGAGGTTCTCATTAGTTATCTTTCTGACTTCACTCTGAACGACAGACTCTAGGTCCATCCACATCCCTACAGATGACCCAACTTTCTTCCCTTTTATGGCTGAGGAATATTCCACTGTATATATGTACCACGTCTTTATCTGTTCACGTCTTGATGGACATATAGGTGGCTTCCGTTCCCTGGCTACTGTGAAGAGTGCTGCAATTAGCATTGGCGGCGGGGGGTGGTGGGAGGAACATGTATCTTTTTGAATTACGGTTCTTTTCCTGGGTATATATAGTTCCTAACAGGATTGCTGGATTATTGCAATTTTTAACTTTACCTTGATGTCCATGGGTGGATGGAGTTGAAGTGATGTCCCACCAGAAAGGCCTAGGCCACGTCAGAGGACAGAGACAACCCCGAGGCTAACCAGGCCGCTCTTTTTTTGCGTAGGCCCAGATTCTCGCGTCTCGCGACCCCGACCCTCCCCGGGGTCCTCGGACACAGCGGACACTCTCGCGAGGCCTAGTCAGCATGTGTCTCGCGAGAAATCCTCCGCGAAGTGGGCTTTGGGGCCGGAGGTCGCCTTGGTGCGTGAGCACGTCCCGGCTGGCCCTGGGCGGTGACTGGGAGCGACCCATGTCCGTCCTGAAGGGCTTGAGGCCGAGTAGGGGCGTTGTCTCCAGTTCCCAGCGAGGAGCCCCTTAAGTCCCCACGGCCACGATGCTTCCGGTGAGCAAGCTCTCTCAGGGGTTGAGAAGGTAAGGGAAGCTCAGCCGTCCCCCTGGGGTGGGGGCAGCGGGTAGCCGCCTCATGGGGTGGTCCTCACTGACTCTAGAGAGGGAGGGAGGCCTGAGTATCAGAGCCCCCACCTGCCTAGGTGAGATAGCCGAGGAGAGTCACGTGCACGTTTTCTCCAGAGTCCGGCACTGTCATCCTTCAGAACCAGCGACTTCGGTGCACTTGCAAGCCGCTGCCGGGCTCCAGAAATCCTAGAAGGATGCAGTCGCTTGCCCCCGTCAAGATCCCAGCCGCTCCCATGCTACCGTGGAAGTGAGGTGCAGGAGACAGGAGGACCAGGCGGTTCTCTGTGACAGTGGTCTCTTTAAGACACACCGAGGGGCCAGGTCAGCTGTGTGGCAATAACTTGAAAGTGGGCGATTGCTCGAGACATGGTGGAAGTCGGATTGGTTAAGTCTTGGCAATGAGTCTTGCCTGGATGAGAGGGGAAACGACTCGCTAGTCCTGTAAGAGTCCGTGGTGTCTGTAAGTCAAGGGTATCCTTTGGAATGGTGGTAAAGTAAGGGAGGAAGAAGACTGAAAGACTGAACCTTGAAAACCTCTTTGTAGTTAACACTAATTTAGCACCTGCCATTCTCTCACCTTATCCCCTTATTTACCTTTTAAGAGTATTTAGCCCACCCGGGTTGTGCGGAGACTATCCTGTGAGGTAGATATGGAGCTAAGACACTTGTCCAACATTAGCAACTGACACAGCTAGACTCTCAGGTCTCCTGCAGCCCAGCCATCCTCCTTTCTTTTTCCAGATGCTTCAGCTCATGGCTAATGATCTGTAGGTAGACATTAAAAGACCGGCATCACCAGCAACCTTGCTGAATTACAAATAGACAAAGCCAGCACTGCTTTGTGCCAGCAGCTGCCAGTGGCAGGGGCTGAACTGACTAGCTTAGCCTGATAGCCTGGTCCCAAGAATCTTTCCAAAATTTGACTGCCACACCTGGGGTTGGTCGTTAGCTATGAGACATCCCAAAACATCAAAAGAAACTCTCTTGAGAAGTTTTCTTCTCTCCTCATTCCGATCTTCCCACTTCCTTTCACACTGAGCAACAACTGTATGAACCCCCGAGGTAGCTCCCCTACTCTCTCTCTCTCTCTCTCTCTCTCTCTCTCTCTCTGCACCCAGTCCTCCACCAACCCCCATGATGCTTATTTCTCTTAATCTCTGAAAATCCTACTCCTCCATCAAATCCATTCATCTACCAAATATTCTGCCTGTTATGTGCTAGGCACCTTTCAAGGCACTGGGAGTACAGCACTAAACAAGACAAAGTCTCTGAGCTCACCAAGTTTAAATCTACAGTCTTTAAAACTCTTTATTGACTACATCAGGGCTCCCCATCTTCTAAAATACCACACATTTTGTCTCTGTGGTTACATCACTACCAACACATTTACCCAGGCTAGAAATATGTTCTTGGGTGGGAGATGAGCTCTGTGTCCTCTTACTCTGCCATCTTCATCTCTCTCTCCTTAACTAGATACCCAGGCTACAGATACAAAACTCATCTCTCACTTGTCATTCTCCTTCTACATTTGAGTCACTCACAAAGTGCTGGTTTTTTAAAAATTACAGATGCCTATCCTGTGCTCCCCATCTCTAGTCAGTGCTCTGGCTTAGAATTTTAATTATGGATCATTTGGACCCTAACTGATTGCTCTGCCTCTGGTCTTGCCTCCCTCAAATCTATCTTCCATGAGATCTCTCATGATTTATTTAAAACAAAGTCGAATCAGGTCCATTCCCTGCTCATAACCCTTCAAAAGCCTGAACTACTCGATATGGTACACAAAGCCCTCTGATATCCATCATGTCTTACACTTCTTGCCTCATTGCTTTACATAGTTGCTAACTCATTTTTTCTAAGTTCTCTGTATGTGTGTGTCTGTATCTTTGTACATTTTGTAGTTTCCATACCCAGCAAAGTGCTTGGCATATAGTAGCCCTTTAATCAATTTTGAACTGGACAGGGCTTCTGCCATCATTTTGCATTTATATGTATGTCTTAAGTTTTTATGGCTTCCCTGGTGGCCCAGAGGTTAAAGTGTCTGCCTGCAGTGTGGGAGACCTGGGTTCGATCCCTGGGTTGGGAAGATCCCCTGGAGAAGAAAATGGCAACCCACTCCAGTATTCTTGCCTGGAGAATCTCATGGACAAAGGAACCTGGTGGGCTACAGTCCACAGGGTCACAAATCTTAACAGTGCATTTTGAGGGGTAGTCATTAGAATTATTTACAATGTTCCTGTTCTTTTCCTCCTTCTGGGAATATTGCAGAATTATATTTCCCACTCCCTTAAAAGTTGGGCATAGTCATGTGATTTGTTCTATCCAATAAGATATGAGCAATAATAGCATGCACCATTTCCTGAGAAAGCATTTAATTACCCATGCAAGACACTGCTACTGTCCTTTTCCCTTACATGAGGAAATGGAAGCTTCATCAACTTGGTTCCTTGAGGGACAAAGGTGAGCAGAGCCTCCTGCTGACCTATGCTTGAAATATAACGTAGTCAAGAAACAGATATTACCAGTCCACTAAGATGTGGGGATTTACTATGGTCACATAACCTTGTCTGTCCTCACCACTTCATTCCCTCAGGACAGGAACAGTACAGGGACAGGACAGGAACAGGGTCTTCATGGTGCCATAGTCAAATCAGACTAGAATATAAGTATTGTATTTAAACTCTGATTTCTGATTTTTTCCTAATTCACAGTGTCCCATTTCAAAGATTCCTCTCTCATCTGTTTCTGCTGTCTCATTACTTTAGTACTTTCTGCTCCATTTTAGCACCATTCTGGCTTCTAAAATGCAAAAGTTAAAAATTCTAATCAGTTCATAATTCGGTGTTGATCACCATGTAACATCTTGTAGAGAATAAGATGGCCACCCTCTGATGACTGAGTGAACAGTTTCTCCAGCTCAGCTGTAGCAGTGCTCTTCGGGGAAGGAAAGGAGTCTGGCACACAGGCATGCAGCTCTGAGGGATAAAAGTCATCAGCTTACACTCACACGGGGATGTGAGTGTTACAGCACAGGTCGCCCTGAATCCTCTACCCAAGCAGATGGCACAATGACATAGTGATACATGTAATAAAAGTTTTCCTCCATTTGCCTTTATATGCCTTTAAAAACCCCCAGCTTTGAGTATATGATTCTGTGAGGAAAAAAAAAAATCCTCTTTCTATGATCCTTTTTAAATGCCACTGTTAAACAATGGACTATCCAAAAAGAAAAGGGTTCCGACACAGACAGTCTCTACCTGAAAGAAATGCCTAACATTTACTTATTCTCTCTGTAATCCTTACAGTAACTTAAAAGGCATATTTTTTTTTTTTTGCTCATGTAAGTCTATTATACATTACTCCAGTCATTTCCTGGACATCGGTACGGAGCTGCCTACTATATGCATTAGTTCATAGGGTTAAAAGCAAAAGACAGCCTTCTTAATATTTTCTTCTATCTATTAACAGTTCTAACACAGTATCTATTACCTCCTCCAGCATCCACAGCTCCAAACATGCCCTTTCATAGGAAAAGGTCCAGCTCGTCATAGCCCATCTGTTGAATATTCTGAAAGTTAAAATTAAGCCTGTAGGCAGTGTCTCTATGATTTATGTTTCCTAAAGTCAATTATAAATTTTCAGCCAGAGGTATCAAAACTTTGAATTTAACTTGAAGTTTTCATTTTTACAAATGCCAACTGCTTTATTTTAGAGGGAAATATTTCTGTTTACTAAAACTATTCAGTTCAGTTGCTCAGTCGTGTCCGACTCTTTGCGACCCCGTGAATTGCCGCACGCTAGGCCTCCCTGTCCAACACCAAAACTAAAACTATTAATATAATGTAATTTCCTATAGATACTTTCTGAAAGACAAACAAATCTTCAGGTTTAAAAAACAGCTTAGAGAATTTTATCATTTTAACAAAATCAAATCTGTGGAAGGAATCTAATTTTTTTCAAGCTAACAAAGTGTTTAGGGACCACAGGAAATATATCTTTAGTGTTAAAAATACATAAATCTGTGAGCTCAGGTCTGTGCTATGAATGGAATAAGATCTTCTGCCCCATATCACTCACAACCATACCCAGGAGAAGTCCTGCATTTTCTTATGATGGGTCATTGGGTGGGTTTCTGCCTTTAAATGTATCAACATAACACCAAGAAGCAGCCACAAAGGAAAAATATTAATAGGTTTCCATACACAAATGTTTAAACTCCAATACTAAATTAAATAATGATAAAAGATTTATAAAAATTTAGGTATTTCCAACATAATATCTCAGCACAGAGAGATCTTTTATAAATCAACTATACACACACAAGAAGATAAAAAATGACCAGTAGACCTAAGGAAAGAAAAGAGGGATTAAGCTCTCCAAATGAAATTTTTTACTCAGTTTATAAGCAAATATTTTTTTAAAATAGTAATAGGATTAAGGAGAGTATAGAGCATACTTTTGGTGCTAATAGATATTGAAGTCAACTTTTGGGAAAGTAATTTA
Organism: Muntiacus reevesi; assembly: GCF_963930625.1. Classification (NCBI taxonomy): domain Eukaryota; kingdom Metazoa; phylum Chordata; class Mammalia; order Artiodactyla; family Cervidae; genus Muntiacus; species Muntiacus reevesi. Next base: position 11,893,979 of record NC_089259.1, read on the forward strand.
ACTACATATATTAAAATACCAGTAAATGTAGATTCCCTTAAATCACCAGTTCTAATTAAAAGTGTTTGTCCTCATCCAGTCACTAGACAAATATCTGTAAGGATTTTTATTGCAGGGAGTTTGATATACATGTTGATAATATCTTGATGGATGCATACCAAAATACTAAGCTGTGAAGATCAACAAATGAAATCCGAAAAAGTCACTAGTTTTTTTTTTTTCTTTTTATAATTTACTCATCTGTATGTCTAAAGTTTCTGTAACAAATACCTATTACTTTTGTAACAGTCTGTCTCGTTTTTATTCTCTTTTACAGAAAATGTAATTTAAAAGCATAGAAAGGGTGATTGGAACTTTGAAATTCTTATCCAGGGTTACTCATACATCAAATTGTATTCCAATCAAGAGCAGATTAAATGTGAAAAACAAAATAGTAAGCTCCCTTACACAGCAACTCTAGCTGCTTTTCTGGTTACTTCTACCTGCATAGAGAATTGCTTAAGGAAGATGTTTATGATCCTATATGTAGTCTAGAAAATTTTGGCCATAAAGTCCCAATCTTCTATACTTGCACAATAACTTTTTAACAAGACCAGATACCTGAACAAAATCTTTGGGAATGCAGGATATGGCAGGCAGTAGAAGAGAAATTGACACCAATTTTCCTGAAAGTCCTTTTGGAGACTTTGGTGTGAAAGCCTCTCTTTCCCCTATATTGAGTCCTGGCTACACATGGGAAAACAGAAGCAAATGAGAATGCCAAGCCAAGGCAGAAGAACCAGAGCATGACCATGGACTGTGAGGTAGCCAGGCTGGCAGGTGTAGGCTGAAATGACTGCAGTAAAACGCCTGCAACAGTCACACATTTACAGTCAGTTTGGCAGTGTTTCCAGGCCAGGCCGAGGGATTTCATTGTCCCCAGATTAGGCAGTGACAAAGATTTCAAATGGACCGAACATTTTATATTACTGTCAACACCACTAACGTAGATTTGGCTGGCAGAGGAGAGGGAAACCAAGAGTGTCTGCATTATTGACTCCAGAGGAACACTGAGTACCATCTGCTCTCAACCACCGTCACCACCACCCAGTGCAGCTTTTTCTGCACCACACCCTCACCCCACTTCTGTGAGCCCTCCCCCACCAGTCCTGGTCCAAGAACCTGAAATCCCAGTGTTTCTCCAAATACACATTTGGAAAGTCATTTTCAATGCAGCAGTTGGTAACACAGGAGAGCTCTCAATGTTGCATGATAGTGTCTGCTCTTGTCCAGTTCCAAAAATTGTCTACTCTTCCAACTTTCATTCTAAGACTACATGCAATGCTGCAGTGCTTCTCTTATATAATGTGGGAGGAGAGGGGTGGCCAGACCATACGGTGTGGAAAACCAGTAATTCCCACACCAGGGTCTATAAACTGGTTCAGGGTCATAAGTGAATAGGAAAGCCTACTGAATTAATAATAGGAACTAGGTTGCATGAGCAAAGACAAGTTTCTAAAACACCTACAAACCACACGTGGTATCAATTGTGTCCAGCTGATTTTTTATGACCTTTCAGAAAATGAACTGTCCCACTCTCAAAAACTAGAGGAACAGTATTAATAAGTAAGTCAAAACCAAAGCCAAATCCAGTAGTGATTATAGTACTACATTTGATCTCTATGGACTATAAAGAAGAATATAAAAACAGGAGAGAAAAACTCAAGAGCTTTTCATTGAAAACATTTACAAACCATTTATACAGAAGCAGTTCAAATTTTATTTATAAATTTGTTTAAAAGCATATAAAGGATTTTTCTTTTGCTCACATTTGTAGCCTGAATTAAGAAAATAGGGATACAAATCTAAAGGTGCCATAGATTCCTCAAATCTGATCTGAGAAGCAGAAAAAAATTAGCTGTGTAGAGACAGGCAGGCAGCATCCACAGTTCTCACTAACCTGAAACAATCAAATGACTCCCTGCTATTCTAGCGTACTAACATGGCTGTAACTATACTTCCAATAAGAGGCAAAAACAATTAGAAAAATAATGCAACATTTCACTAGCAGTAGAGATTAAATATGAGTTCAGTAATCTGTGCTTACAAATAGGCATAAATAATGACAGGGAGAAGAAACCAGTCATCCTCAGCCGCTCAGCTGAGTGGGTGGGCAGTTGGAGTCAAGGTAAAACACAGTGAGGCTGAACAAAGCTGCGAGAAAGAAAAACATCTCGTGTGGTTTTTCAAGGTCAGTTGACAAAGGCCAGACATAAGCAAATATTTCTCATGTATCCTGGAAGAAAAAGAAAATGAAAATTAGCACCAGCAACAAAACAGAATTCAAAGCCTTTGCAAATCCAAAATAAAGTTCCTCCAAAAAACACTCTGACTACATGACTATTTTTTTAATGATTTCAAGTCCCAGTGAAATGATTTAATTTTCAAGTTCCATTTCGACTCACTGAATGGTCTCTGTCAACAGTGTATTGGCTTATTGAGTGACAGCTCATCAGCTGTGTTCTGAGAGATAGGCTAACATGAGTGACAACTAATAGTGTTCACAAATATTGTCACCCACCTCCATAGTTAGAGCAAGGACGGCGCAAATACGGTATGGTGCAGAGCTACTTAAATGGAAATGTGTGGAGTAGAAGTGCAGTGTATTACACAGCAGGAAGGTGACGTCTAAGGGGGCCTTGAGGAAAGGAGATAGACTTAAATGAGTTCCCTCCCCCCACCATGTGCAAACAGTCATGTCACCTCGATCAAGCCTCCCAGACTACCAGGCCGAGGTACACAGAGGTTTCAGACTACTGGCTCTAACATTCTGGGAAACTAAAATATCAGGTTGCCTCATGGGTCATGGCAAATGCTTAACTGCCGTTGAAGACACAGGATTCAGAGTTTCCACAGCATCTCAAAGGGTCTCACCTGCTAGTATCAGAGAAATTATCATTTGAACTGATTCTTTAAATATCCTACCTTAGATACATCTTATATGTGATTTCAAAGAGAAGCTTTGGATGTGCTTTTATTATAGATTTTTGATCCCTTGTATTAGATAAAGAAATTTATTTTCTATACCTAGTTTGCTAGAGACTTTTACCATAAATGAGTATTGAAATTTATCAAATGCTTTCTCTGTATTTATTGAGATATTTCTTCTATAATCTATAGGTGTTTCTCCTATAATTTATGTGGTAAATTATCTTGGCTTTTTTTTGGTTCTATTTATTTGTGATGAGCCAAACTTACATTTCTGAGATAAGTATATACTATGCTTTTTAAAAAAATTCATTGTTAAATCTGTCAAAACTTTGTTGTGATTTTTTTTTATCTATGTTAATGAGTGAGACTGGCCTATGATTTTTTTTCTGTATAGTCTTTGATTTTGATTCTACATTTACCTGCTTAATCCTTTGGAAGAATACTCCCTTCTTTTCATTTATTTGGAAAACATTCTGGACATTTGGAATAATCTGTTTCTTGAACATTTAGTAAAACTTTTCTGTAATATGTGTAGGCCTGGTTTTTATTTTATGGGAAAACAGTACCTAATCTAGATATAATTTAAATCATTTTGAATCCTACCTACAAAGTGTAAAAGAAACTGTCTCCCCTGTCTTGCAAACAGAGCATGTTGTCAATCTCTTGTGTTTTGCCAAATAATAGATAAGAAGTGATATTTTGGTTTAGTTCAATTTGTATTCCTTTTGTTATAAATTCATTGGGTGCTTTAATTTCAAAGATTATAATTTTTTATTCCTAGAAGTTCTATTCTGCTCTCTTTCAGTCCTCCTTGTTGTCATTGTCTCTTGTTTTTGCTTATCATTTCAAAGTCAATATTTATTCCAAATGTTTTATACATAGATATCTTAAGTTCAATACCTAATCATTTAACTATATCAAATTATTTGGTTCTAAATTTTGTTTTGGTGACCCTCACCCACAGCTATCTGTTTCCTGTCCTTGTGGTAAGTTCCAGTCACTGTGTTATACTTAGGATATATCAGTGAACAAAACAGTCAAAGAGCCCTGCTCTGATGGAATAGGGAACGCAAATTATCACAAGGAGAGAATAATAGTAATTGATCAACAAAACACCTAAGAAAATGATGTTAGAAAATTAGACCAGAGGTTGCAGAGTGTTATAGAAAAAAGAAATGGAGCCTGGAAAGAGAATTGCAGGAGTCCGATGGCAGCATTAAATGGATGGCCAAGGAATCCTTGGAACTTAAGAAAATACTTGAAAGAGCACAAATTATTTGGATGTTTTGGAGAAGAGTATAGAGGGAGCAGCCAGTTCTTAAGTATTCAAAGAACAGCCAAAGAAAGCTGATGTGGCTGAGAGGAATGAGGAAGCACGGCAGTCAGAGGAGAGTGCCCGAGAAGTAGCGTGGGCTCTAGGGCTTGAATCACCTGTAGGATGAGTAATAGACATCTGTGCTTTTACTGTAAAGACTTTGGCTTTTACTCTGGAGAGTCGTCAGAGTCACTGGAGGGCTTTGAGCCAAGGAGTGACAGCAGATGACTTGTTTTTCAGTCTCATGTTGAGATCAGACTCTAGGTGGAAGTGTGGAAGCAAGGACACCATCTAGGAGATGGTTTCAAGAACTGAAATGAGCAATGATGGTGGTTGGGATCAGGATAATAGTGGTGAAGGTGGATGAAGCTGCGAGACTGGATACATTTTGAAGGAAGAGTCAAGGAGACTTGCTGATGCATCAGTGGGAGAGGTATAAGAGTCAGTCATGCAAACATGAAAGAGTGCAGACAGAGGACTGGGGTCAAGGGCATCAAAGGTGAAGTTTTAGACATATTAAGGTTGAAATGTCTACCAGACACACAAGTAGTGATGTTGGGTAGAAAAATGGATCTGCAAGTTTAGAGGAAGAGATCAAGGCAGGAAGTTGAAATTTGGGACTAAAAAGCATATTAGTATTTAATTTCATGGGAATGAATGAGGCCATGAAGGTAATAAGTGAACGTAAAGAAGGTAGTCCAAGATGTATCCCTGAGGCACTCTAATGTGGAGAGGACAGAAAGATAGAGGGGATTCAGCAAAGGAGAATGGAAAGCAGTGGTTACTGAAATAAAACTCAGGAGAGTACGTACAGAAGCCAAGTAAACAAAGAGTTTCAAAGAGGAGGCAGTGATTTACCATGACAAATGATGCTAATCGGTCAAAAGATGAAGACTGAGAAATAACCACTCAATTTTGCAATGTAGATAATGTTAGTGACCACGAGAAGAACTTTGTGGTTAGATGGTCTAAATTCTGATTAGAGGGGGTTTAAGAGAAAAGGGAATATAGAAATTGGAGACAGGACAAATACCTCAAAGTTTTTCTCTAAAGGGAAACAAAGAAATAGGACAGTAGCAAGAGGAAAATGGGCATCAATATAATTTAATATTTACATTTTCTGCTGATGAGAATTTTCTAGTCGAGATGACATGTGACAGTTTGGGAGAGAGGGAGGAGCATTGTTAGAACAAAGTCCCCCAGCAGATGGAGAAGACAGAATCTGTGCCATAATGAAAAGCAGACACAGAGGAAGGGATGTCTGTACTGAAATGAGGTGGAGATGAGAACCTGGGCAAGTCTTTGCCTCTGTGTCACTGCTTCTTTCACACAAGTGAAAAGCCAGTGACCACGCTGGACTTGGGTATGCCTGTCTTAGTAAGGAATCTTCAGTCATCCTCACTCACATCACATCCTGAGAAAGTGATGTTTCTCTCTTTCTATCTGTGAGGAACCCAAGTGGAGATTCGTAGCTCATTTACCTAAAACCTACCAACAGTCAGGGGTAAGCCAGACTCCCACATCCCTATTCCCCTTACGGCAGCCCATGGAGTATTCATTTAGTCTCTCCTGTCATCTTCTCTTCAACCCCAGGTATTTTTCTCTGTATGTGTGCTTAGTCGCTCAGTCGTGTCCAACTCTCTGCAACCCCATGGACTGTAGCCCGCCAGGCTCCTCTGTCCCCAGGATTCTCCATGCCGTCCACCAGGGGATCTTCCCAACCCAGAGATTAAACCCAGGTCTCCTGCACTGCAGGCGGATTCTTTACTATCTGAGCCACCAGGGAAGCTCTTTCTATGTATATGCACCTTCTAAATTGGGGTTATTAAGTACAGGAGAAAATGTACAGCAAGGTTCCAAGTCCTGTCCAAAATCTGAGTTTCAATCACATTTCACTACTTATAAATTGTATAAACTTGGATAGTGTCTTAAAATCACAATGCCCTATTTTCCACATGACTCCTACTCACATATTCTTTTAAGTCAATAATTTGTCAATTTCACACACAATGCAAAGACACTGTTTTGATTCTTTTTTATCTTTGTACATGGTCTCTACTCTGAATGCCTTAGTGATACACAGGAGCATACATTATAAATAGACATATCCGCTATGCATTCTCTACAATTTGCCTACATTTAATTATCTTCAGTATATATTGAGAGAGGTTGTGAGATCTCTCCATAAATTTTAACCACTAGATGCATTCCAAGAAATCATGCATATGAAATCTCTAACAGATTATTTTCTCAAAAATGATCTTTTGTCCACCAAGTATTTATTAAGGGGTGATCTCCTCTGGAGTTACCAGGTCAGCAAGTACTTGATTATTGTCTCATATTTTACCAGTTTAAAGATTTCTGTCTGTTCCTTTTTTTTTTTCTTAATAAGTTCAGATACACTTGGGCTTCAATTGAATTGTAAAACCCACTGTGGTTAGTTTTAATTCTGTACACATTGCAAACTCCACAACCCCATATGTTCCAAAGCTTTGGTGCTGTTTAAATAATCTACTGTGCACACAAAACACATTACATACATATTACTACATATTCGCAAGGCTTTCTTCCCCAAAATCTGTAAGAACATTTCATTTTCAAAAAGTGCCTTTTGCCATAGGGTTTTTTTAAAAATCATTTTGTAGTGAAAAATTAAATACTGATTTCTTTGATGTGCTAGTTTCACTGAAAGAATATGTTACAAGAGAATGCTTACTATTTTTAGAACCATATTTCACTGAAAATCTTCCTGGAAAAAGAAATGTTCTTTGGTTTTTATTGTAGGCCTGGGCAAAGGGTGATTTTTTTTTTTTAAAAAGCCTTGCAGTCCAGGCAATCACACAGCAAACAAAGGGCAGGTGTCATTTTTTATTGTGATTGGCATTGGGCTAGAGCTGAAAGCAGGACTTTCTCCATGTCTCAGAAGCTATGGTGGAATTTACAATAATCACCCCAGCTGCCTGCCCACTACACAGCTGAATGGCACACACAAAAAATATTTATCTGGAGAGAAGGCCACAACATATTTTTTAAATTCTCATTGTTTTTATGCTTCAACTTGGAAATATTTAGTTTTTGAGAAAAAAAATAATAAAACTCACCCAGCTGTTACCACTATTCATATTCCAATAACCACCGAAGTGCTGGAGGCCACCTGGTTGACTTTTGCCTTGGAGTCGGTCCAGAAAAGCATTATTTACCCTTTAAAACAATGAAAAGTGTGGGTGAGTGGAAAGCTTGCTGCAGGGCTGAGAGATTTCCGAGAAACTAATGTGCTGTCTGAATGGACTGTGGGGCTCTCTGCCCCCATTCAGCTCAGAAGAAATCTACAGACATATTCTTTTCACATTAACCACATGATGTGCTGTGAACAGTCCTTTGGTGGAGGTGGTGGCAGTCTTGGCTCAGTCCCAAAGGGGCATAAATTCTTCACTCCAGAGTTTCACTCACCCACCTCTACTAGTTCTACAAGAGTCGTGGTCACCCAAACAACCATACCCCTTAGGGCCATGCCAGGCGTGAACCCCAGAGGAGGAAGAAAGATGGAAGCTTCAGCAAGAACTAAAACATGAAGAGAAACCAAACACAGTTCTGTGGTGCTGTTAATAGTATTACAAGATAAATGTCTCTCCCATACACCCTGTACCCCATTGCCAGTCTTTCTAAGGTAAATCCCACTAGTGAAAAGTAGAAGGAAAACAGGAAGAGAGTGTGAGAAAAGGGAAACACCTGAAGAAGGAAGCCCAGGCTTTCAAAAGAAGGAAGGGGTACATCTTTCCCTGATGTCTGATCATACTGGCAGCAACCAATTTCAGAAATAAAGTCAAACATATAAGAGGTAAAACTAAAAAGAAAGGCAAGAAGTGATTATCCTAACAGTCAAGGTAGGGTTACCTGTAGGATGATGGTTATTTTGTGTCACTGGAGCTGGCTCCCTGGGTGTCCATTTTATAATTAATCACCCTAAATATCCTTTTCACGGACTTCTGTGTGTGACATCTTAACAGTTTTTAAGTTTAAAAAGGAAAAAGGCCACAGCATGCTCTGAGTTGCCCGTGTGTGGCTGAGCAGAGTCAGAGACCTGGCAGGTGGAGAAATAGCATGGCAATAGGTTCCCTATGATGTGAATGGATTACTGGGGAACAGCAGCGTGAAGGCCATACGCTTCTCAACAGAGACACAGTGCCTGGAGCCCAGAAACCTCAATCCCTGCTTGTGGGAGCGGGGTCAGGCAGGACCCAGTGAGGTGAGCCTCCTTTTCAGTCATGAGGTTTAGCCAATGTGGTCATGGTGGGTGGCTGGAAGTCAGCACCTGTGTAAGATTTGGGAACTTGGAGGATGATGACTGCTGAGTGGCAGAGTCAGAGGCTGGGGGTTTTGCCTATTGGTCTTGCTCAGTGTGTTAAGCTAAAATGCCAACTGCATGTTGACTCAGGTTAGTCTGTGATTTATGGTGGTGGTTTTCAACTTCAAGCCCCATTTGGCAGTGGCTACATCTTAGCTATTAGAAAGCTTTTTTTTTTTTTTTTTTAATCTCTCACCATAAAATCTACCAAGGTGTCATATTCTGGTCCGCCTGGTGGCAGTGGTTTAGTTTCTAAGTTGTGTCTGACTCTTTCAATCCTGTGGACTGTAGCCTAGCAGGCTCCTCTGTCCGTGGGATTATCCAGGCAAGAATACTGCAGTGGGTTGCCATTTCCTTCTCCACGGGTCAGCCTAGTTCACTGCAGGACTGAATGTTTACACTGCCTTTTCTAGACCTCTCAGCATGCAGATTGAAATAAGATACCTGAGCTGGAAACTTGAATATTAAGGAAGAAGGAACTGGCCTTGATTCCCCTAAAACTATACAACCAATGGTATTGTACATACACCTGTACTGTCCAACTATGTGTTGGACAGTCCATACACCTGGGGCTGTTTTTATCCAGTCTCTGTCAGTAACAAAGATGGACATTCCCTCAATATCCCTCATCCCTCCTCACATCCAATCCACTAGAATCCTTGTTGGCTCCACCCACTAAACACATCCTGAATTTACCTTTTATTTCCATGGCCACCATTCTAGTCCAAATCCCTATCTTCTCTCATTTGCCTCTCTTTCCACTCCTGCCCTCTGCAATCCATTCTCCACACAACCACTTGAATAAGTTATAAAAGGGACCAGGCCTTCCTTTTGTTTAAAACCCTCCCACGACTTATTAGTCTTAGAATTAAATAATTGACTTACAAAATCTTCTATTTCCTGCCTATCTTTCTTTTCTCATTTTGTAGTAGTCTCTTTCTCACCATCTATAAACAAATCATCTGGGACTCAGAAAGTTCAAGCTTATTCCCGATTTAGGGCCTTTGTGTTTGTTGCTATGCTTGATAAGAGGGGATATCCCATTGTAATGTTTTGCCCCCTTTCCATCTCTGTGTGACTGACCCTTGTTCTTGGATGTCACCTCGTCATTGAGGAACTATTGCCTGTAATCTCTTCCTTAGCGTCACTTTGTGATGTGGTCCTCATGGTGTGCATCGCTATCTGAAATAACCTTGCTGCTAATTGCTCATCTCCTCCAGACTGCAAATCCCATGTGGCTGGGGACCTTCTCTGCCTTGTTTGCACCTATTACTAGTGCCTAGAACAAAGCACAGGGTATGCCCTGATTCCTAAGAGGTGAATGGATGAATTGTCCAGATGCATGGTCCCCGCATTAGCCTCTTTCTGTGACTGCAGCTGCATTGTAAAATTAGCCATGGTAGTGAGAGTAGTTCATTGCCCACTGCCCTCCATTCACTTAACACTTTGAAGATGGATGACTTTGTCATGTACACAAGGTGATGTGATTCACTTTTGAGCGTGTTACTAAGAGGACAGCAGACTGGGTCAACTAGAGATCAAGGGTGGTAAAGAGATTACTTTTTCAATTTCTATCAAGAATTTGTAATAGGGAAGAACCTTTTGTATTCTATTACAAGTTAATCACTAGAGGGATGTTGCCTATAAGCTTAAATTATACATAATGGCCCATCTCTGAGAACCCTGCTTCTCAGATAATGAGCATTAAGCTAAAATACCTTTGTTTAGCTTGCAGGAAACATCCTGACCAGGCCCTCTATTAATGACTGCAGGAAAGAAGAAACTAACACATAAACCCCAGTGACTGACTGGAACCAGGAAATATTTGACTTTACTCCTTCCCCTTTTAGTAGAAAAGAAGCCTGAATTCTAATTCAGGCAAGACTGGTTCTTTGAGACACACATCTACCATCTTTTGCCGGCTGTCCAATAATGTTGCTATTCTTTGTCCCAACAACTCATCTCTCAATTTATTGACCTGTCATGGGACGAAAAGTGTGTGCTTGGACTCAGTAACAAATTCAAATAGGGGGGGAAAATTCCAGTTTATATTTTTGTTTACTAGTTTTAGAAAATACATATATTTCATTGCTGTCAAGCTAATGCTTAGGGTTTTCTTCAGAGGCTTAACTTGGATAAAAACTGTTGTTCAGAGATGATTCATGTCTCAATAAATCAGTTCAGTTCATTCCAATTTCCAGATTGCAGCCCAGTTCTAGTCCTTCACCCCCAGTGCTCTGTTTTTTCCTCTGAAGTCTTAACTTTCGTCTCTTCCTCAGCAAGTTACACTGGGTCAGGTTCAGATGCCATTAGGTTCAATCGTTACAGGATTGGTTGTAAAGCTTGTTAGGAATCTGCATGATTTCTATTATAAAACTCAGGGCTGCATTTTCTGCTATGTGAACTTCCAAACAGTAGAAAACACAAGGTCTTCTTGTCTGCAATAAAATTATGTCCTTGGAGAAAACCTAACTTAACGACCCCTTTACCCAAACCACATAGCTTGTATTGCTACCCTCAGCAGGAGTGGACAAAACTATTTTATTCATTAAGTGACAACTGAATGAGTATTTCCATATGAAAGATGGAAAAGCTCACTGTAGACACCAAAGGACAATACAAACATGAGCTTTTATCAAAAACTGATAGTATAAACAAAATATGTGTAAAGACTTGATCAATTATTTCAAAACTGGTTACTGAGTTTATTATCCAGAGAGATTTCCTATTGGATTAAATTGGGATCTATATTTCACTAGAATCAATAGAAAGAATTGAAGGTGGAGGAAAGAAATAGTGCCATCAGTATTTAGGTATTCAGCAATAAGGAAATAAAGGTCAAAGTTCCATAACAAAAAATAATCTTTTTGACCTCTAATCAAATAATGCATTTTTATTGGGTGCCCACTGAAGATTAATTTCTTCGCAGTGAGCCCTATTAATGTGACATATCACTATCTTTAAAATGCCTAAAGCTTTATAATCCAATTAATCCTCAGAAATCCAGAGAAATACTGGCTACTAATAACTAGTGTTATAGAAATATCAGGTTTTTTAATAGAAAGACTTTTAAAGAGAAAAAGTAAAAGACTAAACTAATTTATGACCTAATTTATTAAAAAAAAAAAAAAAGTAGCAGTAAATGTTATATGGCAGCCTGAATGGCGAGGGCAGTTTGGGGGAGAATCAGTTCGGTTCAGTTCAGTCGCTCAGTTGTGTCCGACTCTGCGACCCCATGGACTGCAGCACACAAGGCCTCCCTGTCCATCACCAGCTCCCGGAGTTTATCCAAACTCATGTCCATCGAGTCGGTGATGCCATCCAACCATCTCATCCTCTGTCGTCCGCTTCTCCTCCCGCCTTCAATCTTTCCCAGCATCAGGGTCTTTTCAGATGAATTAGTTCTTCGCATCAGGTGGCCAAAGTATTGAAGTTTCAACTTCAACATTAGTCCTTCCAATGAATATTCAGGACTGATTTCCTTTAGGATGGACTGGTTGGATCTCCTTGCAGTCCAAGGGACTCTTTAAGAGTCTTCTCCAATACCACAGTTCAAAAGCATCAAGGCTTCGGCGCTCAGCTTTCTTTATAGTCCAACTCTCACATCCTTACATGACTACTGGAAAAACCATAGCTTTGATAGACGGACCTTTGTTGGCAAAGGTCCAACTGTGGGGGAGAATGGATACATGTATATATGTGTGTAGCTGAGTCCCTTTGATGTTCAACTGAAACTATCACAGCATTGTTTGTTAACTGGCTATATTCCAATACAAATTAAAAAGCTTTTAAAATGAAAAATAAAAAGAAAAAATAGGTAGTAGTAATGGTTCCCCTTTATCCAACAAAATAGTCTAGCCAGTGTATCAGAATTTTGATGTTTCCTTACAACCAGAGAGGGGCTTCCCTGGTGGCTCAGACAGTAAAGAATCTGCCTGTAATGTAGCAGACCCAGGTTCAATCCCTGGGTCAGGAAGATCCCCTGGAAAAAGAAATGGCAACCCACTCCAGTACTCTTTCCCAGAGAATCTCATGAACAGAGGACCCTAGTGGGCTACAGTCTATGGGACTGCAAAGAGTCAGACATAATTGAGTGACTAACATTTTCACTTTTTCACTTTATAACCAGAGAAAAACATATAAATTTGCATTTAACATTTTAAAACTATCTTGACAGGACCATGGAAGCAGAATAATCCATTCAAAATAATATGAATACACAGCCAGAGTTGGCAGGTACAGCAGAATTAGGAACTTCCATTAACACTTTCTAAAGTCTCATTTACAAAATGAAACCACCACAATTTAAAAGTATGCCTTAGCGATAGTGGGAAGGTTAAACACATAAATGAAGCCAGTCAGTTTTGAAAGAATTTGCTCCTTTAAATCATGAAAGCCTTTATATTAAATTCTTCTCCTGAGACAATCACTTGGCAATAAACTCAAATAACCCAACTGCTCCCTAGGAAAATCTAGAATAATGATAGATAAGGTAATTATTAGCACTGACCCAATATCAACATGATATTCTGGGCACTCTTAATGTCTGACATTAGAAATAAGATAAAGACTATTTCCACTATTAAAAATTACTTACTGATTCTAAAAATTTTTCCCTAATATATTAGTCAACATAAAATAACTAATGGTAGTTCTTGTCTGAGCTTTTATATTCAGGTATGAGTATCTAACCATCTATACTAGTTCAGTTATTATAAAGTAGTGTACAAATGGTAAGGATTATATAAAAGGATTACCACGCTTTGTCTTATGGGAGGGAGATTAAGTATAAGCTAAACAAACATATAGCTTGACAGCTGAGTCCACTTTCTAGGGTCAATTTATGCCGCCAATTCAGAAAAATTGGATATTGTTTGTATATGTATGTGTGTGCATGTGCACATACCACATACCACACCCCAATAATATAATGATTAAAAAACTAATATAGATCCCAAAATCCTGTTCAGTATTACTGTGTTTTCCTAAAACATTGCAAAAACTTTATAGGTAATTGTTTTAACCAAGGATGCTTATTTTAGTGGTTTATACCTCCTGTGTTCAGCTTGGTGGCTTTTGGTTCTTTCTTCCTCCTGTTGCTGTCGTTTAAATTCCAGTAATTCACCCTAGGAACATTAAAATATGGTTTTCAGTTAACATGGTTGTACAGAAGATACCCAAATCAATTACATATTTAACCTTAGCTAGGACAATATTTCATTTTTGAAATTTTTACTTAAGTGCCATTTCCATGTGAAATTGTTTTCTTACATAACTAGGTAGCAAAAATAATTGTGCCTTAGCCAAATAATAACCGTGAGTGTAAAATTGTGAGATTAAAAAGGCATTGTGCATGTTCAAGCTATTAGACCACTAGGTACAACATACACAGGAGAAAATGCAATGTGAGCCAAACTCACCTGTGTCTTACAAAGAAAAACAAATCAAATTAGTTTCCTTAAGGAATGTTACACAATGCTATTTCTTGGTAATTTCTTGAGCTTCTTTTTCCCGACAAGTTCACAGCTGCTTACAAATATATATTAGACTCAATTCTGTAGAGCAGTTCCATTAGAAACACATTTTCCATCCTGGAGAATAATCACACAGCTATCATTGACTAGTTATTTCTAAAACTAGCAGAACATGGGAGTGGATGCTTTGCTTCAAATAGGAGGTCATATTACTCCAACTAAATCTCTAGCTTCTGACATTCTACCTTCTTGGAAGAGTCAGCAACTTCCACATCCCGTTACTGTGCTCACAGTATCAAACCAAACAACTAGGTTGCCAGAGAATCTCAACACTCAACTGCCTACATCGTAGGCAGACCAAGTTATAACCTCATGTCCCAGGCAGAAAAAGGCAGAGGGAAGTTATCAGGCCCCTGTCAGGGGTTAGTGCCGGAGTTAAAGAGGTTTTCTGAGAGAGAAACTACAGTCACCTCTTGATAAACACATAGCAGCTTGTGTATTTTTTTAACCCGCAAACTTCCATGATGAAAAGTATAAAATAAGTTCAAAATTCAGATTGACATTTTATTCTTTTAATTTTATTCTAAGGCCTTCCAACATTGTATAGCCTCCAAAATAAGGACTGGTTTCTTATACTGTGATAATCCAAGTAAGCTACACATTAATCCCTAAAGCACAATATTTAATCTTAATTTCTCCTGAGCACCAATGACAAGGGAAAAAAAGTACTCATTCAGTCACTTCACAAGTATTAAATGCTGAGGATTGTGCTAGAGACTTACTTTTTCACAGTGTCATAAAGTCTTTCACTTTAATTTCTGTCACTGTATAAGCATGGATTAAAAATCTACCAAGCAACAGTACTACTTATACTAGGCTTATATTAAAATAAAGGAAGTCCCAGTCTTCCCCCTCACCCATACAATCATGTTCAGTTTTTGTGTGTGGTTTCATCTGTCAATTGCCTTGTTTAAAGCATGAATATTCTTCTGTTTCTTAATTAAAAAAATAAAATAGCATTAACATTTAGCCTCCTACCATGGAGATATACATCTCTATTACTACCTCCATTCCAATGCCACTTCCCTTCCTGGTATACCACCATCCTCATCCTTCATCCTGACAACTTTGTTTAAGTTTCACTGTGGTGAGGGAAGAGTCCTAGGGGTCTTACCACTCCTCAGCTAGATTTCCAAGCCACCCTTTTTTCAACTCTAGCCCTCTGAGGTACCAAGTGTGTCTAATTCCACATCTGTATCAGGACTGCTTCAATATCAGTATTACATGTCTTGAAAATGAGTTCTGCCTTCTCCTGCTCTTCCTACCAGCTTCCAAAATTGTGCTGATAACGTTTTTTGCTGCAGCCTCCTGATCTGCACTTTTGTTCTACATACTGGCTTATGCCTTTTTAAAAAGCATTCCCTTTGTTGTCTTTTTAGGGGATCTAGGGAAAGAGGGACTGGACTTAAGCAAATGAAATGTTTTGGAAGTGCAGTGTTTAACCAGACCTTAATATTCTGAAGCAAAAATTATACCAGAATTCTGTTACTTGATCCTCACAACAATTCTCAAAGGCAGGCAGATAGCATTTTTTGATGAATGAATGGATAAACATTATTACACTTGTTTTATAGAAGAGGAAACAAAGGATCAGAGACTCAGGTTAAATGTTTTGTCAGGGGCTAAATGGCTCCTAAGTAACAAAATAAAGACGAGAGCTTAGACTTTTTTGTACCTAATCTGTAAATATGCATCCAGTATAGGCGATGGAGATAAAGGATAACTTGTCACTAGTTAATCATACTCAAGAATAAACAGCCAGGTTGGATGCATGAGACAAGTGCTCGGGCCTGGTGCACTGGGAAGACCCAGAGGAATCGGGTGGAGAGGGAGGTGGGAGGGGGGATCGGGATGGGGAACACATGTAACTCCATGCCTGATTCATGTCAATGTATGACAAAAACCACTACACTATTGTAAAGTAATTAGCCTACAATTAATTTTAAAAAAAGGGGGGGAGAATAAACAGCCATATCTAGAACTGTAGAGCCCATTTACACTCAAAAATTCTAGCAGAATCTATCTAATCTAAGTTCAAACCTAAATCCCTCTTGTCAAAGGATGCTGATTCTTCCCACTTATATTAACCCATTTCTCCAAGGAGCAACTTCTATATCCAGCCATTCCAAGTTTGATAACATGAACCCTGGACAAACTAAATTAGGACATCAATCCTAGATATGAGACAAAAGAGATTTTAAAAACCTTTGAAACATATATTTTATAGATGTGTATTACCACATATTTCCTTAAAATAATTTTTAAGATAATTTTTTCAGCCTTGGCAAAAATGATCCTGAAACTTATCTGGTAAAAGATATAATAGCAAATAGCAATAAAAAAAATTCCTGAGAAAAAGAAATGAGTGAGAACCAGCTTTCCCAAATATTAAAACATATCATGAAACTGCAGTAATTAAAACAATTTGAGTTCAGGAAAAGACTTACTACATGGAAGCACAGCTTACCATAAGTTGTTTTGCTAAACCCTCACAGGAGAGAGAGTTCAGTGAATGATGATGGACTAGCTGACTACTGTGAGAAAAAATCAGAACAAGATCCTTTATTTTTATATCAAAATAAATTTTACAGAGCCCCAGGACTTGAACTTAAAAGAGGGAACCATAGAAGTTTCCAAAGGAGGCAAGGGTAAATGTATTTATAAACTTGGAATGAGGAAGCTACAGACTCATGAAATAAAAGGATTAATAAATTTGGCTACATCAAAATTCAAAAATTCAACTGGGATAAAAACTTAAAAAGATGTTTATGACACACATAGGCTAATTCAGTTATTCTTCCATTCAGTCATTCAACAATATCTGAGTGCATATTGTGAGGCAGGCTTGCATCTATGTGATGGGGATACAATAACAAGACAGATGAGATCCTTGCTTCTTAAGAGTTTATGTTCTAAAGAAAGAGAAGGCCATGAATAAGTGAGAAAAATATCCACTGATAATCCTATGCAGAGGATTAAACATGCTGTTGTGAGGCTCAGTGGCTCAGTTCTTATTTTAGGTGGAGGCTCAGGGAAGGCCTGAGGAGGAAGCTAAAGACCTTATATAAACCAATAAAGAAAACACAGCCACCAAACAGAAAAAGGGCCAAGCAGAGGAGGAGGAAGCTGGCAGCTAAACCACGGAATGCCTGTAAATTTAAAAATAGTCATCATTTTCACACATAGTCAAAAGAATATAATTCAAAACAATGAGATAAAAGTTTTTCTTCTGTTGACAAAAACTAGAAAAGTTTGATAGAGAATCAGGTACATTCTAGCATTTCGGTGGAGTGTCTAATAAAAAATTAGTTTTTGGAGAGCAGTAACCATAAATATTTAAAATGTACACATCCTTTGCAGAATGTTCAAAGATGTGTAAAAGGAGAGGCACATCTGAATTACTGAAACAGTTAAAGAGAAAGACTTCATGCATATTTACAAGGACCTGGCACAGATGATGTATGGCATCATCCATACAATGGAATATTATGCAACAGCTCCAAAGAATCAGATAGATGGCAGAGAGGGGGTGCCTATGATAAGATCTCTAAGATACATTAAATGATAAAAGTAATGTTCAGAGCAGTTTGGAGGGTACTGTTCCAGGTAAACAGAAAAGATACACATATATCCATTTTTAACTCTTATATGCTGGTATACATATCTTAGACATTTTTATGTAAAATACATACTAAAATGTTAACTGTAACTATCATTGGTGCTCAAAGCATGGCAGGTAGGTAGGCAGAGGAAGAAAACTTTAATACCATAAGTAGTGTTTGTTTTAATCTTTGAACCATGTGAACATTGCTTCCTCAAACTATCCAGAAAGGTTTATATCTGTGTGGGAGACCATTTCTGTTTCTTTCTGCTTTCCTTTATTTAAAAATCCCCATGGATATCTAGTTTTTAATACACAAAAATGTAAAAGAGCAAAACACTACATCATGAAGCCAAGAACTGTCAGGGAAGGCAGAAAAAGAGGACAGGAAGAGACTAGCACAAAGCGTCCTGTTACAGAGGCGAGGACAGGGGCGGGGGAAGACACAGAGCAGGAGGGGGCAGGAGGGGAGTCGACGCGCATCCACGCAGGGCCACGACTCCAGGTGGCAGAAGGGGGTGCTCGAGTTCCGCTGCACTCAGGGTTTTTATTCTACAAGCAGCAGAGTGTGTTTACTAGGGAGAGGCTGGTTTTCCTTTGGTGCCACGAAGGATAATTTCAACTAATTAATTTCTTCTGCTGAGCTGACAGCCACTGCAGATGCATCTGCATGCTTTATAAGCCTATTCCTGGCTCATTGATGCAGTTCTCACCCAGAAGTGCAACACCTCCTTGGACAGATACAAAACAAGTCATTCCTGTTCCAAGGACTGAGCTTTGGACACTAAGAAAATAAAAATGCTCTCCAAGTCGGAGGGACATGACACACAGCATCTGAGACACTGTCAAATCTCATCTCACTCAACACATATTTGTGAAGCACCAACCATTTTCCAGACACCTGGATTCAGGCTGAAGGTACATATGCAAAGTAGACCCATCTCCAACCTGAAGGAAATCACAGAATAATGAGGAAGACAGACCTGGGAAACAACTGTGACACAAAACAGAAAGAAAGGCATCTCTGGACACAAGTTCAAGCAACATGACAGGAGAAGAAGAAGGAAGGGATGCAGACGAGAGACAAGGAGCAAATGATCCCGGACGCTCGATACTTTAAATGCACCCACGAAGGCTCCCAGGGGAGAGAGCATGTGTCTTCTCACCGCTCTGCTTGCCTCCCTACGTTCAGTCGGAGCTCCATACAGAGAAGGTACTTAAGTCCTCTGATAAACAAAATCTCATTTTGGAGGTGCCAAAGCAGAACCTCCTGTAAACACTGGCCAAGTCAGATGTGTGTGTTAGTCGCCCAGTTGTATCCGACTCTTTGTGACCCCATGGACTATACAGTCCATGGAATTTCCCAGGCAAGAACACTGGAGTACCATTCCCTTCTCCAGGGGATTTTCCCAACCCAGGGATTGAACCCAGGTCTCCCGCATTGCAGGAAGATTCTTTACCAACTAAGCCACCAAGTAAGTGTTTAGTAAATGAGGACAGCACTGCAAATGGTGCCACAGTCTGTGCTGGTCCTGCTGGGACTGCTCTTGCTGGAGGAAGGGCTGTGATGGAGCAGTGCTGGGGGCCCAAGCTAATGGCAAGAAGTAAAAGGGTCACCATTTCCTGCCAGAGGTTACAGAAATCACTTCTCTGAGTTGCATTCTACCAAAGGCTCGACTAAACAATAAACAGGTGTGTACAAGGCTGGCTGCATGAGAAAGCTGATGAGTTCAAAGGCATGTTCCAAAGCAAGGCTGTGGTAATTGGAGACTAGGACAGGGTCATTTTAAAATCATGTTCGAATTCCAGTGGGGTGTGTTCTGACATGGTTCAGCTTGACAGCATTATATGTAAACATTAAAGTGTCATCACCAGGGCAGACATGCTGCTCCCAGGAGAGAATGTTCTCTCAACTCAACAAGGGAAAAAGGATAGTGGAAGCAGGAGAGTTGATGCCATGAACTTCAAGAACCCCTACCTTTGGATGTTTAAAAAAACAACAAAAATCAGGAGAAGAGTTTGGGGCTGGGGATAGCTTAGAGGAGCCTTGGTTCTGCAGCTCCCCACAATAATGCCTTTCCTCAGAATAAAGATGGCATTGGCTATGAGAAAAAGTGGAAATGAGCTCAAATTATTGAGAGGAAACCAACCAAATCCAAGGAAATAAATACTCATGGGTAAAGTAGGAGAGTGAAAAAATAGCATTAATAATGTGTACTCCTCTCTTACTGTGCTGTGCTAAATTGCTTCACTCATGTCTGACTCCACAATCCCATGGAACATAGCCCGCCAATCTCCCCTGTCCATGGGATTCTCCAGGCAAGAATACTGGAGTGGGTTGCCATGCCCTTCTCCAGGAGATCTTCCCGACCCAGGGATCAAACCCAAGTCTCTTACGTCTCCTCAGGTGGCAAGCAGGTTCTTTATCACTAGTGTCACCTGGGAAGCCCCCTCTCTTATTAGTTATTGTTAATCCTGTCATTATTTAATATAAAGAAATGGACTTTCAGCTACAATAGTCATTGAGTTCTCTATCTCCCACCCAGAAATACTTCCTATCAAATTTCTTCCAACTTACAAAAAATATTTTTTTATCATAAAGCTTGCTTTTATATGGTGGAAAATGTAAGAAGTATAGAAATTACAAAGAAAATTATAATAATCACTCATAAAAACCCTCTACCCAGAGATAAGCTCCTTCAACATGTTAGTATATTTTCTTCATCTCTTGATTTACATATATACAGAGATTGTAACTGCTTCTCACCACCTCGGATCACATTTGCAGGTTTACCACATGCCAGGCATTAAGTTAAATTCTCCATGTACTCGCTCTCATGTAATCTTAACAGTGTCATGAGGTAAACAGCATGACTATCATCTATAACAGAAAGTAATCCGTACAAAGTACAACAAGAGAAGAGGTAGGCTTCAAGACTCACCCAGACTCTATTTTATAATCACTTTTTTTTCATTTTCACATAGATAAGCACATTCTTACATCATTGAAGCATAGTAGTAACTGTTGCATGGTATTCCAGACTTCAAAATCCTCAACTTCTCTACTGCTGAAAAATTATTTTAAACCTCCCATTAAGCTGATTTTAAATATAAACTATCCTATCCATACAGCTTGCATGCATTTCTGATTATTTCCTCAGAATAGATGTATACCTTTTGGATCTAAGACTTTTATTTTAGGAAACTCTTTAGAATTCGATATTGTCAGAGATTCCTTTGGTGCCCCTCTTATCAGTAGCAGTATGAGGGAGTCTGTAATTTTTTTAATAGCTAATGATGTAAACCCTCCTCGCCCCAGCAAACGCACAAATTATTTCTTATTTAATCTTGTGATTATTCTCTCAGTTGAAGTGTAGATAAGGTTTTTCAAACTACCTCAAATTCCACTGAAATTTTTACTGGAATTGCATTAAACTCATTAATTCACTTGGAGAGAACTGAAGTTATTACAGTATTGAATTTTACCACTCAGGAGCATCAGCCCTCCCTACTTTATTCAAATTGATGTTAGTGGATTACAGGAAAGTTCTCAGGTATTCCGGGGCTTTTTTAGGTTTGGGGGTTTTGGATGTGTTTTTTTAGGGATTGAGCAATTTTTTATATTGTTGCTTTTCGATGAAATCTTTCTATCCCCTATTTTCTCATTAATTTTTACTAATATTTGAGGGTGTTATTGATTCTTACATATATGTTTTATGCTGTGCTTAGTGGCTCAGTCGTGTCCGACTCTTTTTGACCCCATGGACTGTAGCCCACCAGGCTCCTCTGTCCAAAGGGGATTCTCCAGGCAAGAATACTGGAGTGGGTTGACATGCCCTCCTCCAGGGAATCGTCCCAACCCAGGGACTGAGCCCAGGTCACCCACACTGCAGGCGAATTCTTTACCATCTGAGCAACAGGGAAGCCCAAGAATACTAGAGTAGGTAGCCTATCCCATTCATTCTGCAGGGGATCTTCCTGACCCAGGAATCAAAACAGGGTCTCCTACATTGCAGGTAGATTCTCTACCAGCTGAGCTACCAGAGAAGCCCTAAAAAATATGGAACACTTCACGAATTTGCACGTCATATATATATGAAGTGAAGTGAAGTGAAAGTCACTCAGTCGTGTCCAACTCTTTGTGACCCCATGGACGATACAGTTCGTGGAATTCTCCAGGTTAGTATACTGGAGTGGGTTGGCCTTTTCCTTCTCCAGGGGATCTTCCCAACCCAGGGATTGACCCCCGGTCTCCTGCATTGCAGGCGGATTCTTTACCAGCTGAGCCACAGGGGAAGCCTATATATATATATACACACACATATATATACATATATATGTATATATATAAAATCAACTCATTTAATTCCATTTGTTCTAAGCACTTTTCAGTTGATTCTCTTGGGTTGTACAAGCAGATTGCTCTCATCCATAAATAATAACTTTTATTTCCAATAATTAGATAAAACTCCTTTTCTATTTTTGTCCTATCAAGTTAGCTAAAACAGTTCTCAAACCTTGTCCCATGCAATACTGAAGGTTTCTTCCCCTTCACTAGAAAAGAATTTTTCATCAAATAACACTAAAAAGCATTAGGTTAGAATTTCTAGAACAAATACTTGTTGGTGGGAGGGGTTGCAGATACCCTTATGTTGTTCACTGTTCTAATATTTTACCATTGAGATTAATGTTGGTTATTGGTTTCAAAGACTATATGAATGTTAAGGGAAAAAAAAATTTTATCTCTAGCTTACTATGTTTTTTTTTTAATTGATAGATTTTAACCTATCAGTGCCCATTTTTTGGCAACTACAGAGGTAGTCAAATTCTTTTTCTCTCATGATCTCTTTTTCCTCTCATATTTTGGGCTTCCCTTGTGGCTCAGCTGGTAAAGAATCCACCTGCAATGCAGGAGACCTGGGTTCAATCCCTGGGTTGGGAAGATCCCCTGGAGAAGGGAAAGGCTACCCACTCCAATATTCTGGCCTGGAGAATTCCATGGACTGTATAGTCCATGGGGTCACAAAGAATCGGACACAACTGAGCAACTTTCACTATCATATTGCAGTGATATAAAAAGTTATAATATATAGGTAGTCATCTTTGCACTCCTAGAATAAACTTAACTGTCTTTGTAAATGATATGAGAAAAAAATCCCATTAGCTAGAATTTGCTTTCAGATGTTAATCTCTATAAATCTGTGTGTGTGTGTGTGTGTGTGTGTGTGTGACATCATGAGAATGACAGTTAAATAATACTAATTCTAAATTATTTCATCTTTTTCCTTGCTCTGAAACAACTTGTAGAACACAGGAAAAAAAATATGTTCCTTGAAAATTCTAATGAACCTACCTGTAAATTTATCCAAATTTAACTTGTTAAGGGAAAGTAATTCTCAGAAAACTTCAAAATCACCTGCATTTTTGTCTTTAATTCTTTGAGTCAGTTTAGAGTTTTACATTTTCTCATAAAACCATTCACTTAATCTTTTCTAAAACTATGGTTCTAGCCCCTCATTTATACTGTTGTGTATTTGCATTTTTACTAATATTTTCTTGATTAGAGTTACCAGAGATTTGTTCATTTTGGTGACCTTATCAAAGAAGAAGCTGTTGGATTTTTATAACAGCTGTTTCTTCGTTTTTTTTTTTAATTAATTTCTATTCTTAATTACTTCCTTCAGTATTGTTTATTGTTCTTGTTTTAAATTCTTAGGTTGGATACTTTAATTTTCTGTTTTGAGTACTGGTTGAATTTAAGTTGTGATTTTTCTTTTTCTGAGTACAGCTTTGCGAGGATTCCCATAAGCTGCTCTCACCATAATTTCTAACGTAGTCTAAAATCATTTTCTCTGTCATTGAATAATTTAAGTATGTTTTCATGTTTTGGTTTGTTTTTACTTTCCAAATGACTATATAAAATCAACAACCATGCAAAATCAGTAAGTGCACTCAATGTATCAGAAAAATTTTAAATTCCTTGTAGGTAGAAAAGGAATAAAATAACTTATATGGAGAAACAAGTGTGCAGGATCACCTGGATCTGAGTTAGCTGTGTTTCTGAAGCAGATCTGAGAGAAACTAAAGATGACCAGTTGGAGACGTGCTTTGAGAGGAGCTCGACAGTGGGTTCTTCCTCTCCCACACCGGCACACACAGCCGCCTTCACTGACACAGTCCCTGAGTCACGCAGAGTGGAGGAGGGGTGCTGAGCTCAGAGGAGCTGGACAGTGTCCCAGTACATGCTGACCGCAGGAGAACAAGAGGCTGCCACATGCAGAAGATCGGCTTCTGTATATCTTAGCTTGGCCAGGGGCTTCCTTGGTGGCTCAGATGGTAAAGAATCTGCCCCAGATGCAGGAGATCGGGGTTCAGTCCCTTGGTCGGGAAGATCCCCTGGAAAAGGGAATGGCAGCCCACTCCAGTGTTCTTGCCTGGAGAACCCCATGGACAGAGGAGCCTGGCGGGCTACAGTCCACAGGGTCGCAGAGAGTCGGACACAGCTGAGCAGCTAATACTTTCACTTTCACGTGTCCAAAGAAACACTAGGAGATAACCAAGAATCACCAAACATTTGAGAGAGAAAACTACATGAGATAAAACTTACATCACAGAGGGAAACAATACTGTTAAAATAGTAAGTAGACAATGTTAATGATTGTGTAACTATCATTAATGAAGAGATCAGAAAGGATATTGCACTTATAAAGCAGAACACTGCTATGAAGAAGTCAGCCAGCAACAGTGGTAACTAAACAAATTCAATGCATGGGCCAAATAAGCAGAATGACAAAATGATTTTAGGAGCAAGATGATCTAGCAAAAGGTTTCTCCCAGAATGCAATGGAAAAGGCCAGACAGGAAGTATAAGACAAATGGTTAAGAGAGACAGAGGAGAGGTCTAGCTAGAATTTCCAAAGCTACTTGATACATATCCAAGAAACAGGGAGTAGGGATGATAATAGGGAAGAAGTGTGAAAAGAAAATAGAAATTTCTCAGAACTACAGTAAGACATGTCTTGAGCTTAAACAGGCCAACAAAAGGTAATACAAAATTAAAATAAAAACCACTAAGAAATTTCTTATGATAGGGAGGAAAGGAGAGGAGAGAAAAAAGGAAAAGTAAATAAACAGGACAGAAAATTCAGAGTCAAGAAAATAAAGAATGGAAAACAAAAAATAAATTATGCAGAAGAAAATAGGCAAATATACTTGTAATCACAATAAATGAGAATATATTAAAAAGAGATTATGATTATCATTACCATCTTTCTAAATTCCATATATATGCATAACAGTAATGCTATATGAAAGACAGAAAAAGAGACACAGATGTATAGAACAGACTTTTGGACTCTATGGGAGAAGGCGAGGGTGGGGTGATCTGAGAGAATAGCACTGAAACAAGTATACTATCAAGGGTGAAACAGATTACCAGTCCAGGTTGGATATATGAGACAAGTGCTCAGGGCTGGTGCACTGGGATGACCCAGAGGGATGTGATGGGGAGGGAGGTGGGAGGGGGGATCGGGATGGGGAACACATGTAAATCCATGGCTGAATCATGTCAATGTATGGCAAAAACCACTACAATATTATAAAGTAATTAGCCTCCAACTAATAAAAATAATTGGGAACAAAAAATAAAGAGATGAAATAAAAAAATAAATAAATAAAAAGAGATTATGAAATTGGGTAAAGAAAAATCAGCCATTTTTGTTACTAAAAATCTAATTTAAGCCAAATGACACAGAGAGGTTAAAATTAAGTAATGGAAAAAGAAATTGCCACAAAAGTTCTAGCAAGAAGGATGGCAAAATAATAGGATCAGATAAAATTAAGACCAACAACCATCAAGGTGAAAATCACCAAATGAGAAGAGTAGTCCATTTCATATTGATAAAATCCTGTACTGAAAGGCTGGCTTCCCATAAGTCATGTTGGTTGGAACTACTTCCCATATCAATGGCTGAACCAATCACAGTCAATGAGAATAGAATTCCCTTGATCAGTTAGACCATTTGCAAATGCATCCCTGGGCTGACTTCTTCTGACTTTTCTGAAACAGGCCATGCTAAGTAGGATGAATACATGAAGGGGGGAAAAATGGGGTTTTAGGGGAGAGGTAGGTAATCAACACTATTTGCTACACCACTCTGAAATTATCACAACACACAATTTTTCTTGTGCAGTATTACTACCAAGTGATTATTCACTATAAAATAAAAGTACAGTGTTTTATTTGTCTTCTTTTAATAGTTCATCTCCTCCACAAAAAAGTAAACTTTAGGAGAGAAGGGGCCTTGTCTATCCTGTTTCTAGTTGGAACTTCAGTATCTTCCAGAAGGCTCAGTACATAATAGGAGCCCAGTCCCTGTTGTTGACAGAATAGATGGATGGATGGATGGATGGATGGGTCGGGGATGAATACTGGGATGGATTACTCCAAGATAGAATAATATCAGAATAATAGAGTAAAAAAAAAAGCCATAAAAGCTTTAAATGGTATAAATAATGTCAGAGTTACAGGGACACAGGGATTGCAAAAAGACCACTGAACCACTGAATTGAATGTTCAGAAGGGATTTTATCTTTAGAGAGCAGTTTCAGTAAGAGCGTTTATGAATATAAACCAGAATGTAAAGCATTAAGGACAAAGTGGGCAATAAAGATGTGATTATAGTAATATTACCTCTGTCTTTTTTTTTTCTTGGTAGAAGCAGAAAAGGTGATAGTCCTGAGGATAGCAGAATCAAGGAAGAAGCAGGCTGGCTTGTTTATTTTACTATGGCAAGAGTCAGCACGCTTGTTAACAAAAAGCATACTAGTCAACAGAAAATATACTGAAAGTATAGGGTGAAGATGATGCTTTTGAACTGTGGTGTTGGAGAAGACTCTTGGGAGTCCCTTGGCCTGCAAGGAGATCCAACCAGTCCTCCTAAAGCAGATCAGTCCTGGGTGTTCATTGGAAGGACTGATGTTGAAGCTGAAACTCCAATACTTTGGCCACCTGATGCAAAGAGCTGACTCATTTGAAAAGACTGATGCTTGGAAAGATTGGGGGCAGGAGGAGAAGGGAACAGAGGATGAGATGGTTGGATGGCATCACCGACTCGATGGACATGGGTTTGGGT
The DNA here is from genome assembly GCF_963930625.1 of Muntiacus reevesi. NCBI lineage: Eukaryota > Metazoa > Chordata > Mammalia > Artiodactyla > Cervidae > Muntiacus > Muntiacus reevesi. The sequence goes on from NC_089259.1 coordinate 11,920,878, forward strand.
GGACTCCGGGAGTTAAGTGATGGACAGGGAGACCTGGCGTGCTGCGATTCATGGGGTCGCAAAGAGTCAGACATGACTGAGCAACTGAACTGAACTGATAGGGTGAAAAACTGAAATGAGAAAGTATTAGCCAGTCAGTCGTGTGTGACTCTTTGCGATCTCATGAACTGTAGCCCACCAGGTTCCTCAGTCCACGTAATTCTCCAGACAAGAATACTGGAGTGGGTTGCTATTTCCTACTCCAGGGGATCTTCCCAACCCAGGGATCAAACCCAGATCTCCTACACTGCAGGCAAATTCTTTACCACCTGAGCCACCAGGGAAGCCAAGGGAATGACAAATAAAGTTTTGGAAGCGGGAAGTGAATCAAATGTAAAATACTGAGAAGTTAAAATTAAGGAAGAACCTACTGTCCCCAAAGACCAGAGTCATGGGAGAATGTGAAAGTCAGGGACGGATGGAGCAGGCTCAACATGCGGTCACCTCAATTCAACTTAGAGAATCTACTCTCCAGTTTCTCCACAGTAGGTGTTCATCAAATACTTGTTGAATCAAGGGAGCAAGTAAACACATGAATGTGTGTATTAGTTCCTCAGTCATGTCTGACTCTTCGTGACCCCATGGGCTATATAGCTCACCAGACCCCTCTCTCCATGGAATTTCCCAGGCAAGAACACTGGAGTGGGTTGCCATTTCCTTCTCCAGGGGATCTTCCCGACCCAGGGATCGAACCCAGGTCTCCCGCATTACAGGCAGATGCTTTACCATCTGGGCTACTAGGTGAAATCAAACACATGAAAAGATGTGATGATACAAATGTGTTATGTCTCCCTACCATAAACATGATTCTTCTCATTTTCTTAAGCAAAACCACTGAAGTGATAATGAGTGACAGACTCTAATGGCCAGGGAACCTTCCAGTAGACATTTTTTAACAATAGACTGAGCAAAAAGGGAGAGAAGCAAAAATAAGGTAAATATCCTTACGTATTCTACCATTATTGAAGTCCCTAGTGATGGAACTATCTATACACTCATTATTCACTTTATTGAAAGCTTCAGTAAGTAAAAGGGAATAATTTATGTAAAAAGAAAATGTTTAATCAATAACCAGAAAAATATATATGTATCAATATTTGTCTGACTCCAGAAGAAAAACAAGATTAAGAAATAAAAAGCTTAATTTTCACTGTTTAAAATAACTACTCAACCTGAAAATTAAATAGCAAATCTGATTTTCTAATCTGTTGAGCATGCTCTTTGTAAAATGTTCTACATTTAAAGGTTTTCACATTCTAAATATACCAAACTTTATAAAACAGTATTTAAGATTCACTAGTAGTTATTTTAAAATACATCATGTCTACACTGATTTGTAACACTCCCCTTAGTATCTGAGTACCTCAGGATGTGGTAATAAGTTTAAAGATCACAGAAAAATATTAATACTTCCATGTCATTTGATGGACATCGTTGAAAATATAACTTAAATATATACTAGATTCAGTTTCTACTTGCTAATTACTAGAATCTTACATTAACACTGCTTATTTAACTGTGGATTTCAATATGAAGCCTTTGTCAAAGGAAAAATAATTTTTTTTTAAAACACCAAGAGATGAAAATGCTTCGTGGCTTCTTTATTGCTTATCATACTTGTATTCAGTCACTATGTCATGTCCAAGTTTTTGCAACCCCATGGACTGTTAGCCCATCAGACGCCTATATCCATGGGATTCTCCAGGGGACCATTCAGACCCGGGGATCAGACCCACATCTCCTGCAGGCAGGCTCCTTAGCAGTGATCCACCAGAGGCACCTCAATGGCACTTGGCTGAGTCATTAAGCCTGGTAAGTGGCTTAATGACTAAACTGACAACTTACATTATTTCTTTCAGCAGTTTAACAGTTGAACCGCACATGGAACAATGGACTGGATCCAAATTGGGAAAAGAGTACATTAAGGCTGTATATTGTTACCCTGCTTATTTAACTTATATGCAGAGTACATCATGTGAAATGCTGGGCTGGATGAAGCACAAACTGGAATCAAGATTGCCGGGAGAAATATCAATAACCTCATATATGCAGATGACACCACCCTCATGGCAGAAAGTAAAGAAGAACTAAAGAGCCTCTTGATGAAAGTGAAAGAGGAGAGTGAAAAAGCTGCTTGAAACTCAGCATTCAAAAAGCTAAGTTCATGGCATCTGGTCCCATCACCTCATAGCAAATAGATGGGGAAACAATGGAAACAGAGACTTTATTTTCTTGAGCTCCAGAATCACGACAGATGGTGACTGCAGCCATGAAATTAAAAGACATTCAATCCTTGGAAGAAAAGCTCTGAGCAACCTAGACAGCATATTAAAAAGCAGAGACATTACTTTACTGACAAAGGTCCACCTAGTCAAAGCTATGTTTTTTCCAGTAGTCATGTACGGACGTTGAGAGTTGGACCATAAAGAAAGCTGAATGCTAAAGAATTGATGTTTCTGAACTGTGGTGCTGGAGAAGACTCTTGAGAGTCCCTTGGGCTGCAAGGAGATCAGGCCAGTCCATCCTCAAAGAAATCAGTCCTGAATATTCACTGGAAGGACTGATCCTGAACCTGAAGCTCTAATACTTTGGCTACCTGATGCAAAGAACTGACTCATTGGAAAAGACCCTGATGCTGGGAAAGATTGAAGGCAGGAGGAGAAGGGAATGACAGAGGATGAGATGGTTGGATGGCATCACCAACTCGATGGACATGAGTTTGAGTGAGCTCCAGGAGTTGGTGATGGACAGAGAGGCCTGGTGTGCTGCAGTGCATGGGGTCATAAAGAGTCAGACATGACTGAGGGACTGAACTGAACTGAACAGATGCACAAAACAACTCAGTGACAGCCACTTATTTTGTATGTTGGATGAAGCTATGAGAAAGTAAGGGCTTGACCTCTGTTGGGAGGAGGGTAGCACTCAAAGGGTCAGTTATAACAACAACAGTTAGTACACATTTCATAATATGAATATGTTATAATATGATTTCCACACTCAATTGCTATAATAAGTTACCCTGTAGAGCAAAGACATAAGGGGAAAAATCACACCAAATTAAGGAAATCAGAATGGGTGTTAGAATTCAAAGTAATTGAATAATTGAAGAAACAGACTTGAGGGATATCCTGGAAGAAATGACAGGATATATTTAGTACAAATAGAGCAAGAAAAAAGTTGCAAAATAAATATGGGGAAGATAATGGTCTCCCACTAGCTGAACATATTTTTTTTTTTTTTCTTTTTTAAAGGACCTGAAATAAAGTGGCCCCTTGGAGCTGACTCCCATCTCTCTCCTCACTCTCATCCTTGGTTGAGGAGCCTCTGAGCCTATGAATCAAAGGCAGGTATGACCATCAAGTCACAATACTGTTTTCAGTTACCCTGTCAGAAATTTCCTATTCTAATAAGTACTTTTCTCAGTGTTCATTTTCCTGATTTCTATTGCTCATTTTATTTGGAACACTGTGATTTTTTTTTGAAACACATCACATATTTGTATATGTGTTGAGTATGCATTGTTTCATTCTTTGGGTATTTTTAGATGAACATTTAAGCCAGTGTCACGATTTTGTGTGCCTGCTTTTTTTTTTCATTATGCATTATCGTGGTCTCTGGACATTATTTGCAATATCATATATCTTTAATTTAAAAAATGGCAGTGGCATTTGTTATATTTTGTATACCAGAGGTTCCCAAGTGTCCTGGAACTCCACTTAATATTCTGCAACAACATAACTGGGAAAAGAATTTGAAAAAGTATAGATGCATGTTTATGCCGTGTAACTGAATCACTTTGTTATATACCTGAAACTAACACATTTTTAATCAACTATACTCCAATACAAAATAAAAAATTAAAAAAAGAAGTTCCCAAGTGTTCTGTCATCTCCCTGAACAGGTGGCACCAACTACAGCAGATACACTGTAGCCCTCTGAGGCTAAGCAAGTAGCAGGAACCAGGAAGTAGCTGAACAGAAGCCGCCATCACACCCCCATACTCTTAAGGCATGCTCACATCTCACCATTTCTCACACCTATGGTGTTCTGTTTTGTTTTTAGGATTTTCATGTATGTAAATATTTCTGTTCTCAAGCCCTTCAGCATTATCTAGTACCACAACGAAATACTAACATGGTCTTTGAATACCTTCTGGTGCTGTTCTTCCTTCATCTTTTGCAATTTTTTATTTTCTTCTTCCTTTAGAGTATCCATATAAGCCCGTCTTCTGGCCTGTAATGGTATAGAAAAAAAAGAATCATGAGAAAAAGCATCACCACAATGTCTGCTGCCTACCGTGGGTCCAGTTCTAACAGCTCGACCTGAGCATACAGCAGGCTGTCCATGTACACTTGTTTAAAATTGAGTGATTTATGCATACGTCTGCAGATGCCCCTTGGGATGTACAGGAAGAGACGAGTATAAGCACAGCCATCCGGCACACTTTAAAGGATGCTCTAAACGTTTGTTTAATTAGGCTTTAAAAAATATCCCCTCAGAGATAATCAACATAGTTTATTCCTTCTCGTGAGAAGGATTTGAAGCAGAGGAAAGTTAAATATATTTTTTCAAGACTATTTCAACGAGCTGATGAATATCAGAGGCAGGCAGTGGTGACACTGAGTGCAGAAGCACAGACGTGTCTGCTGCTCATTAATGCTGTCCTGTTAAACAGCCTGTCGGCTGGTGACTGACGCTGCGTAATTCCAGAGACGGATTTCTCTCCCGGTCTTTGTGTCCCTAATCTGTACCTGGAGTTCATTTCTGTGCCTGAGAGGGAAAGCAAAGTCCGTTCAGGAGCACAGAAGCCATCATTTCTGGCTGAATTAGGACCTCAAGGGGGAAGTTCGGGAGAGTCTGCACACACAGTTAGGGTCCTTCAGTCCCAGTGACTCTCCATGTCAGGGTCCCCGTCCCCCCATGGGCACAGAGACCACACGTGTGGGAATTGATGGGATTTCAAGTATTCCGTCTGTTCCTTTGCCATGCCCTTTCTCTCCCTCACACTGATTTGCAGCCCACCCTCAGGAAGGCAGAGAGGGCAGCCTGATAAGCTAACACGTGGGAAATCCATTGTTCTCATAAAACTACCCGCAGCATCATGGCAGCAGCGACATATTTCAGGCCCTAGTTCTTTGGACTAATAATCCATAAAGCTTCTGTAGCCTGGTCCCCCCTTTTCCCTTACTATAATTTTTCTCAAGTACTTCTTAATTCATCCCTCCATTTCTGTCACTATAAAACCCATCTTCCAGCAAATAAGAAGTACTCGCCGGAAAGAGAGATCCTCAGGATGCCTCAGCTGTAGCACTACTAAGTAGAACTGCGGCACTCCAGATGTGCCCAGTGTGTTCAGAAAGCCCACATATATCCAAACCCTGCCACACTAGACAGGCGCATGCAGCCTAGGACTTTATCCATATCACCTGGGCTTCCCAGGTGGTGCAGTGTTAAAGAATCCGTCTGCCAATGCAGGAGACACAACAGATGGGGGTTTTATCCCTGGGTCGGGAAGATTCTCTAGAGTAGGAAATGGCAACCCACTCCAGGATTCTTGGATGGAAATTCCATGTCAGAGGAGCCTGGCAGGCTACAGTCTATGGGGTCGCGAAGAGTTGGATGTGACTGAGTACACATGGGCACAGCACACAATATTTGACTTAGAAAAAAATGGTTAGACACATAAAGTGTCGAAAAAGTCACAGAATCTGGGCAGTTCACAAGGCATCTCAGCTACAAAGAGTTCAGAGTTACTTGCAGGCCCAGTACTTGCTTACCCAGCTGTGATCCCTAGGCAGGACAGGAAGTTCTCTTCAAAAATACGGACAATGACTCTTGATCACTGGTTTTCTTTATTTTTATTCTCATAATGAGATTTTAATCTTGAGAGTTGTGTGTGCGTGTATGGGTATCACTAGCTTTCTTAAAGTCTCAGAAATTTCTATGTAATTATATTCATATAATTGTTCTATCAAAAAGTATTAACATATTAATGATAAATTTGTTACTCAACTACACTTTTGCTTATCCTCCCCCACAACCTATACTAATAATATATTCATTCAATAAGCAATATTTCAACCTCCTACGCACAATCCCTGAGGTCAGATAGGACCCCCGGCCTCAAGTACGTATAGCCTAGTATGGAAGTCAGACAGAAAGATTAATAAGATTAATGATTACAGTATAGCATGAGAGGTATTGTGATAAGGGATGCTAAAAAGGACATTGAATTAAAGCAGATCAAGGACACCTTCTCAAAGCGGGAGACATCAGGTTGCGTTTTAAAAAGTAGGAATCAGACTAAGCAGGGGCAGGACATTGTGTGAATAAATGAAAAATGGCATTGTATTATACCAGGTTGTTCGGGCTGTCATAACAAAGAACCACAGACCGGGCGGCTTAAACAACAGATGTTTATTGCCTCACATGGAAGCTAAAAGTCTAAAATCAAGGTGTCTACAAAGTTGGCTTTTTTAAAAAATTTTTACTGGAGTATAGTTGCTTTACAATGTGATGTCAGGTTCTACTGTACTGTGAATCAGCTATATGAATACACATATCCCCTTTTCTGGACGCCCTTCCCATTTAGGTCACCACAGAACTCAGAAGAGAGTTTCCTGCACTATACAGTAGGTCCTCAGCTATCTATTTTATACACCGTGTCAGTAGTGTATATATGTTTCTTCTGATGGCTGCGAGGGAGGGATCTATGCCTCCCTCCTTGCTTACAGATGACAGTCTTCTCACGTCTCTTCACATCATCCCCCCTCTATACGTGTCTGCTCCTGTGGCCTTTCCTAGTGGATTAGATCTCCTTTTAACTTAACGTCCTCTGTAAAGACCCTGTCTCCAATTAAGTGCACATGCTGAGGTACTGGCAGTTACGACTTCAGCATATAAATTTTGAGGGGACACAATTCAATCCATAGTAAGCACTGCATTCCCATTTCAGATGGTGAAGTGAATATGTTTCTGCTCCATGCTTTTCTCAGAAGTCACCCTAAACAGAGGAGGAACTGAAACAAACATAAGCCCTAGTTTCAAACCCCAAGAGAAACCAGTGTACTCCGACCAAAGATCCATGAGGACAAAGCAGATGAAGAAACACTAAGTGGCCAGGAGAGCAAGGAGCAAATCTAAAGCCTTGCTGCGGGGGGGTGAAGTCGGGGGAGTGATGCAGGAGCCACAGGAAGGCAGCGTGCCCCACAGAGCAACGTGAGGGCCCCAGAGATGGATGCACCAGCGACCGGGAAGGCGGAGGGATGAGAGGAAGGCGTCCACGTCTGCTTCCACCCCGACAATTCAGGTGCTAATGCTCCCAGCCTGACAGGAAATCACAAGTGTATCCTCTGGATCAACTAAACCAGACAGGCCTAGGACAGAAGGCAGCCGTGTTCAGATCCCAGGGTGAGAATGAAAGGATTGTGTAAACTCCTGCATACCAGGCTGCGAGCCTCTGGGCCCCCTTCTTTGAACTTTTATACTGCTCCCTGTACTGTTTCCTCTGAGACATAGAGGGTGATATTTTATCCATGAAACAAGAACAGGTAGCTGTTTTTTTTTTTAATCCAACAAAGAAAAGGAGCTCTTAGAAATTAAAAATATCTCCTCTTCCCCACAAAAAGACAAACTAGTAAAATATTTAGAAGATAAAGTCAATAAAATGTGTGAGATAACAGAAAAACTTATGTATACTTAAAAATGTTATATACATTTTGTATATAGCATATATGGCAGGCTGTTGTTGTTCAGGCACTAAGTCATGTCTGACTCTTTACAACCCCATGGACTGCAGCACGCCAGGCTTCCCTATCCTTTACCATCTCCCAGAGTTTGCTCAGATTCCTGTCCATTGAGTCAGTGATACTATCTAACCATCTCATCCTCTGCTGTCCTCTTCTCCTTTTGTCTTCGATCTTTCCCAGCATCAGAGTTGTTCCAAAACATAAATACAGCAGATATATATATATATATGTGTGTGTGTGTATATATATATGTGTGTGTGTGTATATATATATATATGTGTGTGTATATATATATATATATATATATATATATATATATAGAGAGAGAGAGAGAGAGAGAGACAGATATAGATATATACATAACTGCCCTAAGTTCCTGGTACAGAGCTCAGAGCTCCTAAAACCTTTATAATTTCCTAAATGATAAGAGCTTTCAGAGCATCTCTTGTTCCAGTCTTTGGTCTTTGACCCCATCTCTGACTCAGGGCTCCTAAAACCCTGTGATTTCCTAAGTGATCAGACCACGAGGAGCACCTTTTGTCCTACTGAGGCAACTCCATGTGGGCTCCTGAATGATTCCTGCATGGGGCCTGGTCACCAGAAGAACCAAGTCATGGTTAGATGTTTGGAATTTTCAGTCTCAAACCTCCATCCTCCAGAGAAGAAAAAAGAGCTGGAAATGGAATTAATAACTGATCATGCCTATAGGAGGAAGCCTCCATAAAAGTCCCAGAAATATAGGGGTTCAAGGAACTGTTGAGTAGATGCACATACCCATGTATAACATATCCACCAGGAGGGTGGCCACACCCCAACCCCACAGGGACAGAAGCTGCATAGAACCCTCCCTGGCCGTTCCCTGTATCTTTCCTCATCTGGCTATTCATCTGTATCCTTTATCATACCCTTTAACAAACTGGTAGACATAAGTAAGTATAGAGTAGAATGAGTTTTGTGAGTGGCTCTAGCAAATTAATTAAATCCCAAGTGCAGGTCGTGGGAATTCTTTTTTGGCTGTACCCCATGGCATGCAGGATTCTAGTTCCCCAACCATGGGTTGAACCTGAATCCTCTCAATGGAAATGTGGAGTTTTAACCACTGGACTGAGCACCAGGGAAGCCCCTTGTGGATACTTTGGATTTGTAACCAAGTTGGGCAGAAGCTCTGGGTCCCCTTGGGACCAATCACTTGTGACTGGCATCTGAAGTGGGGAGCAGTCTTGTGGGACTGAGTCCTTAGCCTGTGAGATCTGATGCTATCTCCAGGCAGAGAGTGTCAGAACTGAGTTAAATTGTGGGACATTTAGCTGATGTTGCAGAACTGCTTGGTGGGGAAAACCCGACACACGTTTTGTATCAGAAGGGCTGTGTGTGTGTGTGTGTGTGTGTGTGTGTGTGTGTGTGAGAGACAGAGAGAGAGAGAGAGCGAGCATGCACGCACACGAGGTAGTGTAGGAGTTAAGGATACACTAAGGAGGGAAAAGATTAGAGTTTTTTCTAATTCAGTATGCCAGGAAGTAAGTGACTAACACACACACAAGGGGGCGGAGGGAGTAGTCAAAGATAAATTAAAGGGGAAAAAATACTTTTTTATGAAAAAGTTAGAAGATAAATCAAGGAAGCCTAAGATTTGAATAATAAGAATCCCATAAAGAGAAAATGAAAGGAAATAAATCAAAGAAATAACACAAGAAAATCATCTAAAACTAGAGATAGATTTCCAGACTGAAAATGAATAAAAATGACCCTCACGCTAAGGCACATCATTATGCAATTACAGAATACCAGAAAAAAGTAAAACAGAAGGAGATACAGAAATATTTCCAGGGGAAGCAAGGGAAAGCCCCCAGATAAGTACAAAATTCAGATGGCCTTGCATTCCTTAGGAACGAATAACTCAAAGTCAGAAGAGCAATGCCTTCAAAATGGTAAAGGAAAATTATTTGCAATTTGGAATACTTACTAGAAATTTGCAAGCTGAGTATGAGGGTTGAATAAAGATAGTTTCAGACATGTAAGGACTTGAACATACATCTTCTCTTGGGAAGCTACTACTAAATAATATGCCCCACCAACACAAAGAAATAAAGCAAAAAAGAAAAAAAGAAGAAGAAATGCGACCCAGAAATCAGGGAACCCAACACAGGAAAGCAATAAAAGCAATTCCCCGGATGATTTTAAAGCCCTGATTCTCGTCCTTGGCTGCACACTAGAATCACCTGGGGAGCTTTAAAAACCTAAAGCCCAGGCCACAATACAGCAGGAGCCCTGGGGGCGTGACCCAGGCATCAGGGAGCTTTAAAGTCCCCCCCACCCATATGATTCCAGTGAACAGCTGAGGTTGGGAACTACTCCTTGAAAGGACAGTCCCAGAACAATAACGCTGTAGGAGGCTTCAAAATCAACCAGCCCGGGTGAAGTGAGGAGGGAGGTCTGCAAAAGGGAAAGAAACCCAGAATTGACAAGTTAATCTGACAGTCACAAAGTGGAAAATTGTATGGAAATTTGCATCAAGAGGCACTTTGTAGAACACTCACAAAAGCTAAAGGAAGGCAGTCAGATGTTCTAAGGAAACTAAGAAAATGAAAAATAAAATGAAAGATTCCCAAAGTTATAAAAGAGAGAAAATGTAAATTATAACTGGATTGGCAGTGAAAACTATTTGCAGAGTCATAATAAAGGAAAGCCTGAGATACTGAATGATTAGATGGGGAGAATCAGGGGGAAAAATTCATAAGATTTAAAATAGATGAATCAACAGATAACCATATACTTTACTAACATCAGTTCGGTTCAGTTCAGTCGCTCAGTCGTGTCCGACTCTTTACGACCCCATGGACTGCAGCGCTCCAGGCCTCCCTGTCCATCACCAACTCCCAGAGTTTACTCAAACTCATGTCCATTGAGTTGGTGATGCCATCCAGCCATCTCATCCTCTGTCATCCCCTTCTCCTCCTGCCCCCAATCTCTCCCAGCATCAGGGTCTCTTCCAGTGAGTCAGTTCTTCGCATCAGGTGGCCAAAGTATTGGAGTTTCAGCTTCAGCATCAGTCCTCGCAATGAATATTCAGGACTGATTTCCTTTAGGATGAACTTGTTGGATCTCCTAGCAGTCCAAGGGCATCTCAAGAGTCTTCTCCAACACCACAGTTCAAAAGCATCAATTCTTTGGCACTCAGCTTTCTTTATAGAAAACTTCATTAACATATTCAGAGCCAAATAACAAAAGACAGCTAAGGGAGTGTAGCTGGATGAATAACGGCCCCCTCAAAGAGCTCCACATCCTAACCCCTGCACATTGTCTGTGAAAGCGTTAGTCGCTCATTCTTGTCCGATTCTTTGCAACCCCATGGACTGTAGTCCACCAGGCTTCTCTGTCCATGGAATTCTCCAGACAAGAATACTGGAGTGGGTAGCCATTCCCTTCCCCAGAGGATCTTCCCGACCCAGGGATTGAACCCAGCTCCTGGTTGCAGGCAGCCACCAGGGAAGCCTCAGAAGCTGTCAGTGTTACCTTATATGACAAAAGGGACTTTGTAGAAATCAAGAATCGGGACACAGAGAGGGGCACCTGTGTGGTACGGGTAGAACCAATAGAATCACAGTGGTCCTTATAAGAGGAAGGCAAGAAGGTCAGAGTAGAGAGGAGGTGATAAGACGATGAGATTAGAGTGAGCCACAGGTCAAGGAAGGGGCTTCCCAGGTGGCTCAGTAGTAAAGAATCTGCCTGCCAATGCAGGAGACACAAGAGATGCAGGTACCATCCCTGGGTAGGGAAGATCCCCTGGAAAAGGAAATGGCAACCCACTCCAGTATTCTTGCCTTGAGAATTCCATGGACACAGGAGCCTGGTGGGCTGCAATCCATGGGGTCACAAAGAGTGGGACACAACTGAGCAGATAACACACACACACACACACACACACACACACACACACACACACGGGTTAAGTAAACAAAGAATGGCAGCAGCAGACAAGAGACACTGGGAGAGGCAAAGAGCAGATTCCTCCTCAAGCCTCCAGAAGAAACCAGCCCTACTGACACCCTGACTTCAGTCCGTTCCTCCTCACGTCTGACTTCTGACCTCCAGAACTGCAGAGATTCCATTTGTGTTTGAAGCCCCTAAAATGGCAAAAACTCACTACAGCAGCAAAGGAAATGTTTCACTAAGAATGTAAAGAACTGGAATAGAAGTGGGTTTGAATGGCATGTGAGGGATCTGTGCCTCTCAGTGTTGACTTTTTAAAGGACATGTGACACATGGATGGAAACTAAAGCAACCTGCAGTAAGTGTCCAGAGTGGTGGCCGTGAGAGTGGTAGCAGTAGTGGCCAGAGAGGCATGAACTAGCGAGCAGTGCTCCTCAAACATAAACGTGCACACACGTCAGCTACGCCCATGTTAAACTCCGGGTGCTGATTCAGGTCTGGAGCATCATTCGGGCACCGCCTCTACTGCTGGGCCATGGCCCACACCTGGAGCTGCAGAGACCTAGACTGCAGGACCACAGAGAGGCGGGTTGTGGGGGGAGAAGGTGGAGGGGCGGAGGCACAGACAGGGCTTTGTGCATAAGCTAAGGCATTTTGACTTGACTCTGGAGGACAGGGGGAGCCACTGAACCGTGGAACTACAGGATGAGGTGGTATTTATCTCAAAGGATTAATCTCGGTAGAAGAGGCAGGGGGAAGCAAACCAGAGACTGGTTGTGCGCTGATGGTGCAACTGGAAACATTCTATGATATGACTCGGGGTGAGGGTTATGATGCTGCTGGTACGTCTGCTTCCACACCCAGTATACATCCATGTGCGAGTGAACACTGTGAATTTCTCCTCTCTGATGTTCTGACCTACAGGAATTTCCTTGTTTTTTACATTGGCATCATATATAGTATTTATTAAATTCCCATCTGCCATGGTAGCCCCACATTTAAAGAAGTGGGAAGAACAACCATTTTCTCAGGAAAGTTGCATTATGTAGTAAAACTGAAATAGCTTTAAAAAAAAAAATTGAAACCTTGCAGTTCCTCACACCCCACATATTTGGCTATCACGCAGTGTCACCTTCTGCGCATTGACCATAGTTAAAGCAAACCGCAGGTGTCTTCCTTTAAATTCAGAGGTGTAGTGTGCATATTTGATTTTCCTAAAGCATTAAAAAAATGGTTCTGCAATGCATTCTCTGAGGAATTCTATACATATGGATTAGACAGTATGAGAAGACTATAATATGGGTAACAAGTCAGTAAATATATTGATCACCCACAAAATATTAATACTTTGGTGTCAAAATGGGAGCAGCTGTTGAACGCTGTTGGTGAGGAGCCATCCTGGGTGCAATCCTGCCCCATATTTTCTATTAATAGCCTGAGGATCTTAGGACTAAGGCGCTAATCAATCCACAGGAAATGCAGCTCTGGGAGAGATTACTAATGCTTGGACAACAATATTGAAATTCCAGGAGGATCTTGTTCAATTGAAGAAACGAGCCAAAATCAATAGTGCAAGCACACAGGTGTTTCAGTCACAGGATTCAAGACCCTTCAAACAGAAACCAGGACCATCCTGCCGGCCAAACACCCAGGTGGTAAAACTATCCAATGCCTGTCTTGCCTCCCCTCCTCCATCATGAAAAGGCCGTGTAGACATATGTCAAGGAACATCTCTACACGGGATTAACCCTACTACCTACAGCTCCTCAAAGCTTCTTCCTCCAGTACCCTGCAATGAGAGGGATGATGGATTTGATATGACTGGTGGAGCCCACATTTAGCAAATCTGGACTTTGGAACACCGTGATCTTCAATGCAGGGGAAAAATAAGCAATGAGAGGTTTCTGGTAAGAGTAGAATGACCTTTTCCCAAGGAGCGTCATAGTATCTTCCTGACATTTTAAAATGCAATCACTAAAGAGAAGGAGGGCTGGGGGAAGAGGACAATCAGACGTATCTAACAGCCTCTCGTTTACCTACCCAGACCCTGAAAAGCTGTCTTTCTAAAACCTAAAACAACCTTTTCTTTAAATTACAACCCTTTCCCATGGTCATTCTTGCTCCCCCTTAGTCAGTCAGTAACCAAGCTCTGCCCTTTTCACCTCCTAAGCGTTCCTCTGACCTACACTCTCATCTCCATCCTCTCACCCACCACTCTACTTCAGACCTTCATCATTGCTCGCTGAGTCTAATATGGAAGCTTCAGAGACCTCTCTGTTATTTCAGACCCATCCTTCACCTGGTTACCAGTGTGATCCAGCAGCCAAAATGCAAATGTGACCTTGAAGCTTCCCTGTTTAAAACATCTCAGTACCTTCAGGACTCACAGAATGAAATTCAAGTTCATTCAGGTGGGCAGTGGTGTTCCACCACGGGCACCAGGAGCTTCCTGTATATGGCATCTCTGAAGCCTCAAAGCCTGGGAGATGCTTCTAGTATCTTCTGCCCAGGGTGTCAGGGCTGCTACACATTCTGCAGTACCCAAGACAGCCCCCCCAATGGACCAACCCACCCAGACTGCTACAGCTGAGGAACTCTCCCCAGGGCTTCTGACTTCTTCTCCAGGCTCCTAGCTTGCCCTTCTCAACTGCAGCTACACAAAATTCATCCATGCTTTTCCTTGCCATTATACCTTCATTCTTTCTTCTAATTCCTGAAACCTGGAATTATACTCTCTTGTGACTCATCTTTTAAGCTTCAGCTTTCCAACGGTTTATATCCTCTATACTCACCACTCTGCTCTACACCTAGTTCTCCTCTTCACCTAACTTAGGTCCTTTTAGGCAGAAATTGTATGTGACTGGTCCTTGTTAGTATAGTGGTGACTATCCCTGCCTGTCACGCGGGAGTCCGGGGTTTGATTCCCCAATAGGGAGGCAATACGCCCTTTTTTGGGGCTTTCCCAGGTGGTGCTACTGGTAAAGAACCTGCCTGCCAATGCAGGAGACACAAGAGATGTGGGTTTGATTCCTGGGTCAGGAATATACCCTCGAGAAGGGCATAGAAACCCACTCCAGTATTCTTGCCTGGAGAATCCCATGGACAGAGGAGCCTGGCAGGCTACAGTCCATGGAGTCACAAAGAGTCAGACATGACTAAGCAACTTCGCATGCATGACAGAACTTACATAAACATACAAATCTGAGGGATGGGTGACTGGGTGAGAGCACAGGTTTTTCAGAGGCTGCTGCTCGTCCCAGCGCCCATGATGCTGGCAACAGGTACAAGCATTGTTTTACAGCTGAGACGATAGTTGAGGTCAGGGTTTCAGCTCAGATCAGCTCTGCCTTTAGTTCCAAAATTCTATGCTGTAGAAGTCACTCTCTGGCCCTAATCTTCACCCACTTTAAAAAGTGCCCCACGGCACCCTGCATGATATTCCACTCACCCAAGCCGAAGACTGTGGATTGTGACCAGCAGCTGGACGGGCTCCTCCGAGTGGCACGTCGGCCTCAAACCTTCTCAAGAGCTCAGTGGTTTTGCTAGCAGGAACACAAACAGGTGTTAGCGCCCTCATAACAGAAGAAATGTCCCTCTTTATCGTGCCTTCGGATACTAGCCTAGACTTTCATCGGGGATTACGAAAAGTGTCCTCGATAGAACAAAAGCTGAGTTTGTGGGCATGGTAAGAGTACAAGATCAAAGCAAAATGCTATTGCAAGATTGCACCTCACAGTTTGAAAAATATCATACTAGGCTTGTGGAATGTGAACCTACTGTTTCATTTTTTTCTGCTTCATGTCCTTTGACATGGAGATAAATGCCCTATCAGATTCCACAGTATGGGCGCTAATTTCCTATCTGAACACTTAAAGCTTTACGACTCAGACTTCAGTGCAGGGCTGTAGAATGAACATCCCTCCCCTGGTATGGTGTCCCTCACAACTTGCTGGTGCCATGTTAGGCCCTTCACCCTCCAGGGGTCTCTCTTCCAGTCATCTCACTGCCCCCGTGGCTTGGACTACCCTCAGGATACACAGAGCCGCTAAGCCTGTCACTCTTAACCATTTAAGGTCATGGGCCCCTTTGGAATTCTGAAAGCAGAAATGGCCCCTCTCCTTATACATACACACACCCCTTTGCATTTAATTTGCACCTTCCATGGAAGAAAGACGTGCTGCCAGTTCTGATCTGTATCTCTTTTTAGCTCTGAGAGGTTGTGAAAGGTGTACCAAGACATAACCTCAGTGTTTTTAATATTTTACTGATTTATTTGATTGCCAGGTCTTAGATGCAGCATGCAGGATCTTGTAGTTGCAGCACATGGAATCTTTAGTTGTTGCATGCTAACTTAGCTGTAGCATGTGGGATCTAATTCCCCAACTGGAGATCAAACCCAGATCCCTGTATTGGGAGCATGAAGTCTTATCCAATGGACCACCAGGGAAGTACTCTTAGTTTTAATAAGTTGATTTTCCCTTAAAAATCTAAACCATCACCCCAATTTCTCCCTCCAGTGTGTCAAGCATAGAATGCTGGAATTGTTTCCTGGTCCTTACTTTTAACAACTGCCCCATTCTGCCGCTGATGAATTTCTATTGCTTTGTCCTTTCCCCATGTAATTGGTGGAACTTTGATCCCCTTACTCTGTTTTCACAATCAAATAGCTCAGCAAGGCCTGGTTTATACCGCACGAGACCCTGGCAGCATGCTCTCCTTCTGCCTTTTCCTTCTGTCACCCCTCTGTTCCCCCTCATATTTTAGGCCTGATGCTAAGATCTAATTTGTCAAACACTTAGGACATGGGCATCAAAGGAGACACAAATGGTCTGGTAAAAATAAATGGTATCCAGTGAGGGCAGGAATCAAAATAAGGAATTAGAAGTTAAACAGAGATGCCAACATCACTTCAAATAATTACTTAGGTAGAACATGGCATCTGAACAAGGTCAGAATCTTCAGCTGGGAAAGGAAGAGCTGAAAGTTAAGCGATGAACATAACCTGCAGAAACACAAGGCTTCAGCAGCTGAGACGAGCAGCCTTTCCATTTGTCTAGGGTTGCTTATCTTGCCCAGAGTAGACAAGGAGACTAATGTCGCAGAAGCTGGAAGCTGCCCCATTGTCTGAGGCTTTATGAAGCCATCAGTCACAAGTGTAAAAAGAAGAGTGTTGCCAGAAATTTGGTTGAGATTTCTGAATATCCTTAGCTGAGAACAGACTATGGGAGCAAGCAGCAGAAAAGAAGCACCGTGATAAGCAAGTAAGGAGCTTCAGACCAGGTCACCAGCAGCCCTGCACTGTGTTCTAAGGGATGTTTCTTACCTGCCAACGCCAAGCACAGAGCCGGCTGGCTAGGTAACCAGCAGCCATCACCTTTGTGCCCATGATCACTGCCCCATTCATGCTACAAGATCAGAGCACAGTGACAGGGCCACAGGACTGTCAGAGGCATACCAGTAGAGGCCTGTGAAGAATGTGGATTACTCCCAAGTGATTAACTTTACAAACAAGAGAAGTTCCAAGTTACCAGGCTAACTGGCATTTTTCTATTATCAATACAATAAATTCCATAGATTGGCTGAACTGGACTGGAATGCTTGCAGGTAATTATGGTCAAATTCAATAAAAATAAAATAAAGAACCTCCTTGAGGCTCAAAAGGATGAACATCTACTGGAGGGGAAGTCCAACAAAGCTAAGAACCCTAGACTCCAGCACTGAGTCACCCTTTTGTTGGGGTTCCTTCTTTGCCACCACTCAGACTCTGTCATCTAATGAGGGGGGTGATCCTCTCCCACGTTAGCACTTTAGCCCAGGCACAAATACAGGATCCCTTCCTTTATTCTCCAGAGAACACCTGAGAATGGACCACCAATAACAGACTGGTTTTGAAGATTTAGTTAACTTTAATTCATCTCCAACTTAGGACGCATCTTTCCTACTTGTCCTTAGGGTGGTGCCTATGGCTTATCCTAAAAGGCCTCTTCAGGGTAACATCTGCTGCTGCTGCTAAGTCGCTTCAGTAGTGTCCAACTCTGAGCGACCCTGTAGACGGCAGTCCACCAGGCTCCCCATCCCTGGGATTCTTCAGGCAAGAACACTGGAGTGGGTTGCCATTTCCTTCTCCAATGCATGAAAGTAAAAAGTGAAAGTGAAGTCACTCAGTCATGTCCGACTCTTAGTGACCCCATGGACTGCAGCCTACCAGGCTCCTCTGCCCATGGGATTTTCCAGGCAAGAGTACTGGAGTGGGGTGCCACTGCCTTCTCCATCTGTTGTAGCAGATACTTCTAAATATCCATCAAAATGAAAGTTCTCTTCTAGTCATATAACCCAACCATATTTCCTAGCTTTCCATGCAGCTAAGGTTGGCCACGTGGATGTTCTGACCAACAAAATGAAGAAGGAAGTAATGCACACTACTTCAAGGATGAACTGATAATAAGCTTCCCATGCATGAGCCTCCATATATTTCCCTCCTCCTTCTGGAGGTCTGGAATAGGGACAAGCCCTAGCACAAAGCTGGAAGTCATTTGTGTATTGAAAGTGGGAGAACCACTGGTTTTGGTGTCTGAATATCTGCGTGGAGGGGGCCTCTTCTCATACCTGTACTCCCATGTCTTACGTCAAAAAATAGGGCTCAAATAATTATTTTATTTTGAGGTTTGTTGATTACAGCAATGAGTCAACCCTACTAATACAACTAATCCAAAATCACCGCAGAAGGTGATTGAAGCCATGAAATTAAAAGATGCTTACTCCTTGGAAGGAAAATTATGACCAACCTAGATAGCATATTAAAAAGCAGAGACATTACTTTGCCAACAGAGGTCCATCTAGTCAAGGCTATGGTTTTTCCAGTGGTCATGTATGGGTGTGAGAGTTGGACTATAAAGAAAGCTGAGTGCCAAAGAATTGATGCTTTTGAACTGTGGTGTTGGAGAAGACTCTTGAGAGTCTCTTGTACTGCAAGGAGATCCAACCAGTCCACCTAAAGATCAGTCCTGGGTGTTCATTGGAAGGATTGATGCTGAAGCTGAAACTCCAACACTTTGGTCACCTCATGCGAAGAGTTGACTCATTGGAAAAGACCTTGATGCTGGGAGGGACTGGGGGCAGGAGGAGAAGGGGACGACAGAGGATGAGATGGCTGAATGACATCACCGACTCGATGGACATGAGTTTGAGTAAACTCCGGGAGTTGGTGATGGACAGGAAGGCCTTGGCGTGCTGCGATTCATGGGGTCGCAAAGAGTCAGACATGACTGAGCGACTGAACTGAACTGAACTGAACTAATACAACATAATATACACCATAATATACAACTGAGAATCACTTCTCAGTTTAGGTTATCAGTTTCACCAGGACATGAGGAGAGGCCAAGAAGGGCTGAGGAACAGTAGAAAAAATAGAATTCTCAAGAGTTAAGCTCATCATCTTAGTTATTTCAGAACCTTAGGAGAGGAGAAGGTGAGAAAGGGGAGGAAACCACCAGTCCTTAAGGCTGTCTCGGTGTCAGGTCTAGCAGTTGCCTAGGCTCATAGTGTAACAATGAATAGGCATTTATCTCAGTACCACTAAGATTTGTCTGGTTTGAGGACAAGTGGGGGTTTGGAAGGAGAAACTGGAGGGCGAGCAAGTCAGGGAAGGAGAGGGATATGGCTGGTTATATTGCAATATGATGGAATATTAATGTTAATGGTGATTCATCAATCAAAAAGTTCTTGACCTTTTTGAAAGGATAAGATATATGGGAAAGATCACAGAGAGTGAAATGTGTATGTGTTGGCTCATTTAAATAGGTCAGAAAGACAAAGATAATTCCTATAAGGCTTAAAAAAAAATTGTTAGAAAAGACAACCAGCATCTCTAACGTTCAAGGAAGAATCAGTTTATATAAAAAAAAAAACTTATAATAGTTACCAAAGGGGAAGGGGGTGGGGTGGGGGGATAACTTGGGAATATGAGATCAACAGATGCACAGTACCATACATTAAAAAGATAAACAACAAGGATTTTTTAAAAACAGTTAGTTTAAAAACGTTCACTGAGATCTGTCAGAGCTCATGAGTCAGGCACCTGCCGCCCGTTACACCACAGGCTACAAGGCGTGCCATGCACCCTCCTCTGCCTGGTTGCCCACATCCAACGCTGGACCATGACAGATAAGGAGGTGCTAATAAAAACGTTAAAGGACCCATTGTAACCCTCAAGAGTCATAATTAGGAAGGCACGCTCCCTGAAAAAGTAGCAGTTGATAAGTCTCTCTTTTTGCCTTGCGGGGTGGATGGAGTAGTTTTTCCTTCTCTCACCACCTATCAGCTGACACATAAACTCCAATCCCTGCAGAGCACAGACAGTGAGGTAAACGAGTGAGGGGCGCCTAGACAGAGGGCGGCCAAAGGAACACCTCTCAGTAATATTCACAGTACACACACCAAGAACTTGCTGACCTAGTACTGTGCTTGACACGTACCCGGTGCGTACGTGTGATAGTCGCTCGGTCTTGTCCAAGTCTTTGTGACCCCATGGACTGTAGCTCACAAAACTCCCCTGTTCATGCAGTTCTCCAGGCAAGAATGCTAGAGTGGGCAGCCATTCCCTTCTCCCGGGGATGCTCCCAACCCAGGGATGGAACCCAGGTCTCCTGTTCTGCAGACAAATTCTTTACCATCTGAGCCACCAGGGAAGCCCATACATACCAGGTACAGTACAAACTGTTGAATTATGAAAGCACATTTCCTGTGAGATACTATCAATGTGTTTATATTTTTACCAGTGTAACAAAAATTTTAATTGTTTTTCTCAAATATTTTTTTGTTTACATTTGTTCTCTTTGGACTATGTGTTTCAATCCCTTTGCCAGTTTTTCTAGAGTTGCCTTTTTCTTATTAATTTGGAAGAGTTCTTTGTGAAACTAAGCCTTTATTATTTTTGAAGCAAATAGTTTCTCCTAGACCATCTCTTACTTGTAACGTAGTTCACTATGTCGCCTAGCATAAGTTTTTCCTGTAGTCAAATCTGTATTTTTTTCTTACGGATTCTAAGTTGTGCACATAGCATAGAAAGGGGTTTCACCACAGAACTTTAAAAGCATTCTTCACTACATTCTGTGTCGAGTTAATACAGCATGTCAGATTATCTTTCCTCTTGACAATGATTTGAAAAAATACTTGAATCAACAGCTAAAGTACCCTGATGCTGGGAAAGACTGAGCGCAGAAGAAGGGCACGACAGAAGATGAGATGGTTAGATGGCATCATCGACTCAACGGACGTGAATCTGAGCAAACTTCAGGAAATATGAAGTCCAGGGAAGCCTGGGTGCTGCAGTCCATGGGGTCACAAAGAGTCGGACATGACTGAGAGAATGGTAGACTCTCTTCCATTCCCTGTTAACTGCAACACCAATAACACTTTGTTATTATTACCATACCTATGTTGTATATGACTCATGTCACCAGCTTCTCCCTTGTCCCTTCAAGTTTTCAAGTCTATTTTTTAATATTTTTCTCTTTAAAATTGGTTTATCATATTTCATAAAAGGTCCTGTTTCATTTATATTTGAATAGGAGTAGAATTATCTTTACAATGTTGATTTTTTCCTCCTGTAGTAAATAGATATTCTATATTTATTTTCATCTTATATTATGTATTTTTTAATATATAAAAGTCCATTAGACTTACATTCACCTGTTTTACAATGTAAATAGATATTGTAAATGAAGTTTTTCTTTTAATTATATTTTATAATGGACTTTTGATGGTGTGTCTGATGGTGTGAAGAAGGAAGTATTTACATACTGATTTTAGATTCATTCATGATAGCCAAACTTTGATTAATTCTAACAATTTTTTAGTTAAGTCCCTTGAGGATTCTTTAGTTAAGTCCCTTGAGAGGTTTTAGATAAAGAATCAGAGTCACTTATCTCTTCCTTTCCAATATTTAAGTTCTCTCTTTGTTAGAAACAAGTTCTAATTTCCTATCTAAAAATCAGTATCAGTTGTAAATAGCAAATACTCTTGTCGTCCTGTTCCTGATTTTATTGAAAAAGTTGCCTTCTTTTTCTATTTTCAAACCAGTTGGACCTAGTGTCTTTTTTAAGATGAGATCAAACTACATTTTCTCTTCCACTTAGAGTTTTTATTCTATTCAGGTTTCAAGTCTACTGGCATACTTTTTCCTAGGAAATTTGAGTTTAAAAAAATTAACAGAAGTAGGACATAGTATTTCTCTTCTAGAATTTTGGCTATATGTCCTTTCTTATCCTTGGAGTTATTCCTTATTCTTTACTCAGACAAGTCAAAAGTTTATCCATTTTATCAGAGTTTTACAAAAAAACTTAGGTTTTGGTTTATCAATGATAAATTTTTCTATTCAACTTCACCACTTTTCTCCCTTTAATTATTCCTCCTTTCTGGTTTTTTTTTTTTTTTTTTTTTTTGCATTTATTTTAGTGCTTATTTTATTTCCATTTTTCTAAAAGCTTTTAAACCTCTACATTTTAGAAATAATTTTGTAGTCACAATCCATAGATTTTTATTATTTTTTTTTCCATAGATTTTTAATGTGGAATACTTTAAACATTATATTCTCTTATCCTAAAGTAATTTGTAATTTCAGTTTTGGTTTCAAATTTTTTTATCCTAATAGTCTCCCACATCCTCCCAGGAAACCTGAATCTTTATTTTTTAATTGAATAATAATTAACATACAATACTCATTTCAGGTATAGTGACTTGATATTTTTATGCATTATGAAATGGTCACCACAATAAATTCAGTATGGTGACAGATGGTAACCTAACATTTAAAAAGGTAATTAGAAAAAAATTTTTAAGTGGATAGACTTTAAAATTTCTTATTGCTTAATTTCTAATTTTATTATATTTTTTTCCCTTAGGAATGGTGACTTTATAGACTTTGGGAGTATTTTGGGAATTTACTGAGAGTCTTTGAGCCATTTTGTTGTTTAGTCACTTCAGTCATGTCCGACTCTTTGTGACTCCATGGACTGTAGCCTGCCAGGCTCCTCTGTCCATGGGATTTTTCCAGGCAAAAATACTGAGTGGGTTGATATTTCCTACTCCAAGGCTTTGAGTCATGGCCAATGGTAATTAAGTCATATTTGTAAAGGATAGATATTTTCATAAACCAGGCACAGTATGTCTATATAATCAAGCCAAGTCATTGTTATTCATATCCTCTATGCCTACTGAAATTTTTTTGGCTCACATGATGACCTATTAATTTCTATGGAGAATTAGTTGAATAAAAGGAAAATTTGACAAATCCATAATCTACATACAGACTTCAGCAGTTTCTGTTTCATACATTACACATCTCTATTGGTATTTATAGCTCATATTATCTTTTGGATTGCATATTTTACCTGCATAAAATATCCTTTATCCTACTGAATGCTTTCATCTTGAATTCAGTTGTGTCTCATATTAATATTGCTACATTTGCCTTTTTTATCAGCATTTATGGATATATGTTCTATGCCTTTATTTTTAGTTGTGTAGATATCTCTAATAATAACATACAGCTAGATTTTGGGGGTTTTTTGCAATCCAAAAGATTTTAATAAGGAAACTTAGCTTATATAACCTTTTACTGTGATTGCTGCCTTGTTGCTTACAAAACTTCCACACCCTTTTCTGCCTTTTGTTATAATTATCAATTTTTCATTTGATTTTTCTTATGTTTTTGTTATATATCCTAGTTGTACATGTAATACAATTAAATATATGATAAAAACATAATTACCTATTTTTTCTATTAATATCTGGAATTCACTAGCATTCACTCATACAAAAAATACTTGTTTTGCTTCCTATCCTTCTCTGTTCCATCCATATGCCTCTTCTAGCACTGAAGCCCTCCATGATTTTAATTTGATCATGTTGATTCTTAATAATGGAAAAGAAAAATGTTAATCATGTATTTGACTATAAATGTCATTGTCTTCTTTATTCACAATTGTTCTGATATCTCTTCCTCTTTCTTGGATCCCTTATTTGTTTGACCAGAGTTCATTTTGTGGTGACATTTTTATGTAAATATCTTAGAATTCACACAGAAGTGATAAATAGACAGAGTGCCTGATGAACTATGGACAGAGGTTCGTGACATTGTATAGGAGACAGAGTTCAAGACCATCCCCAGAAAAGAAATGCAAAAAGGCAAAATGGTTGTCTGAGGAGGCCTTACAAATAGCTGTGAAAAGAAGAAAAGCAACGGAGAAAAGGAAAGATATTCCCATTTGAATGCAGAGTTCCAAAGGATAGCAAGGAGAGATAAGAAAGTCTTCCTCAGCAATCGAAGCAAAGAAATAGTGGAAAACAACAGAATGGGAAAGACTAGAGATCTCTTCAAGAAAGTTAGAGATACCAAAGGAATGTTTCATGCAAAGATGGGTTAGGTAAAGGAAAGAAATGGTATGGACCTAACAGAAGCAGAAGATATTAAGAAGAGGTGGCAACAATACACAAAAGAACTGTACAAAAAAGATCTTCATGACCCAGATAATCATGATGGTGTGATCACTCACCTAGAGCCAGACATCCTGGAATGTGAAGTCAAGTGGGCCTTAGAAAGCACCATTACAAACAAAGCTAGTGGAGGTGATGGAATTGCAGTTGAGCTATTTCAAATCCTGAAAGATGATGCTGTGAAAGTGCTTCACTCAATATGCCAGCGAATTTGGAAAACTCAGCAGTGGCCACAGGACTGGAAAAGGTCAGTTTTCATTCCAATCCCAAAGAAAGGCAATGCCAAAGAATGCTCAAACTACTGCACAATTGCACTCATCTCACGCACTAGTAAAGTAATGCTCAAAATTCTCCAAGCCAGGCTTCAACAATACGTGAACCTTGAACTTCCAGATGTTCAAGCTGGTTTTAGAAAAGGCAGAGGAACCAGAGATCAAATTGTCAACATCCGCTGGATCATCGAAAAAGCAAGAGAGTTCCAGAAAAACATCTATTTCTGCTTTATTGACTATGCCAAAGCCTTTGACTGTGTGGATCACAATAAACTGTGGAAAATTCTGAAAGAGATGGGAATACCAGACTACCTGACCTGCCTCTTGAGAAACCTGTATGGAACAACAGACTGGTTCCAAATAGGAAAAGGAGTACCTCAAGGCTGTATCTTATCACCCTGCTTATTTAACTTCTATGCAGAGTATATCATGAGAAATGCTGGGCTGGAAGAAGCACAAACTGGAATCAAGATTGCCGGGAGGAATATCAATAACCTCAGATATGCAGATGACACCACTCTTATGGCAGAAAGTGAAGAGGAACTAAAAAGCCACTTGATGAAAGTGAAAGAGGAGAGTGAAAAAGTTGGCTTAAAGCTCGACATTCAGAAAACTAAGATCATGGCATCTGGTCCCATCACTTCATGGCAAATAGATGGGGAAACAGTGGAAACAGTGTCAGACTTTATTTTTTTGGGCTCCAAAATCACTGCAGATGGTGATTGCAGCCATGAAATTAAAAGACGCTTACTCCTTGGAAGACAAGTTATGACTGACCTAGACAGCATATTAAAAAGCAGAGACATTACTTTGCCAAGGAAGGTCCGTCTAGTCAAGGCTATGGTTTTTCCAGTGGTCATGTATGGATGTGAGAGTTGGACTGTCAAGAAAGCTGAGTGCCAAAGAATTGACGCTTTTGAACTGTGGTGTTGGAGAAGACTCTTGAGAGTCCCTTGGACTGTAAGGAGATCCAACCAGTCCATCCTGAAGGAGATCAGTCCTGGGTGTTCATTGGAAGGACTGATGCTGAAGCTCAAACTCCAATACTTTGGCCACCTCGTGCGAAGAGTTGACTTATTGGAAAATACCCTGATGCTGGGAGGGATTGGGGGCAGGAGGAAAAGGGGACGACAGAGGATGAGATGGCTGGATGGCATCACTGACTCAATGGACATGAGTTTGGGTAAACTCCAGGAGTTGGTGATGGACAGGGAGGCCTGGCATGCTGCGATTCATGGGGTCGCAAAGAGTTGGACACGACTGAGCGACTGAACTGAACTGAACTGATGCAGGTAGCTTGTCTCCAGGATAGGGTTGGGGGTGGTGCATATCCCCCCAGGCATAGTATGTTTACCAGGAGCTCTTTCCAGGCCCTGGGGCCTTCTTAGTGCATCTCTTATCTAGAAGTTTTTAGACTCTACCCTTGCAGGTAAAGGCCAGAGTTAGCTGGTCTCTCTCTTCTTCCTCTGCTGTCCTTGTTTCCCGTTCCTTTATACTCCACCTTCTCCCTCCAAGTACAGTGTCTGATTTCTTACATGGTTTATACTGATTAATCTTCTTTTGATTAGCAAATATTAGCCCCACCCCATTGCTATATATGAGGAAACCGAGGCTCAAAGAGGTTAAACAGGAATTTCCTGTTAGTACAGTAGTCAAGACTTGGTGCTTCCACTGCAGGGGGACGGGATTCAATCTCTAGTTGGGGAACCAAGATCCCACATGCCTGGCAGCCAAAATAAATAAATAAAGCAGAGAGATTAAAAATGTTAGGAGAGAAGTTAAATTTTGAGACCAGGCAGGCAGTCTGGTCCCGGATATACCCTCCCAAGAGGGGAACAGTGATGGTATGATGTTCCAGTGATGAGATACTTAAGTGAAACTATTTTGTAAGTGGCCAGTCAACTTTTTTTTTTTTTTTTTTTTACCAATTATTAATCACATCCTAAGAAAGACAGAAACTCTTCCTGACATCCAGGAGCTGGCCTGGCACTCATAGCTAAGCCTTGGTCTTCTCCTATTGAAAGTAATTTCATACAACATCGGTCTCAGAGGAGGTCACTTTATGGCTTATGAAAAAATAAGACTGCTCCATGACATGGCTAAACAAAGAAAAATGTATGAACCTTGTCTAAACTACAAAAATGACTATTAAACTAAACCCCCAATGTTTTGGAAAATGATAGAGACTGCTGCTTATTAATCAATTACAGTATTAATCTCACTCTGATCTTCCCTCCTTTTAAATAACATATCTGATACCTACTTTGCTATACCCCTGGAATTAACACAACATTGTTAATCAACTGTACTCCAATATAAAATAAAAAGTTTAAAAGATACTCGATACCTAATGACTGTTACTCTTGCTTGCTGATAGCAGCCAACCCAGAAGAAAGCCCTGTCTTAAACCCTCTCCCACATCACCCGACACAGGCCCAAATCCTATCAGTCTTTTCGTATCTATAAGTTCACCTCATTAGCATAAGACAGAAAGTTATGAATAGGATGACTTTTGGTTCACCTTACTCAGATTATAAAATGTGAGGTTGGATGTAAGCCTACCATATGGATAAGGGATCACTGTGGCCCTTTAGTGTCTTTTAGAAGCTCCCATGAAGGGCATTAGAAGTTTTGTGAGCATATTAGAAGACAAACTTGGAACCTAAGTATGCATATTCAGCAGACCTGCCTGGATCCCTGGCTCTTAGAAACTAAAACAGATGAAGATGTGCCTCCTAGGAACTAATCACAATATCATTCAAATGGAAGTAAAAGAGATGCATGGCTCCAATGGCGGAAATGAAGAGAACTCCCAACATTACCATCGGCAGGTAGAGTGCATGGTGATGCTTGGCAGCGTAGGACAAAGAAGGTCCTATTTGGGAATGAGCTTGGTTCCAGATGCTTTTCCAACCAAGGTTTTAAGAACTGAGCCCTGGGCTTGCCTGTGGTCCAGTGGGTAAGAATCCACCTGCCAGTGCAGGGGACATGGTTCGGTCCCCAGCCTGGGAAGACGCCACATGCTGTGGAGCAGCTAAGCCCGGGTGCCACAGCTGCTGGGCCTGTGCTCCAGAGCCCGGGGCAGCGCAGCTCCTGAAGCCTGCAGGCCCTAGACCCTGTGCCCCACAACAAGAGAGGCCACCACAGGGAGGAACCTGCAGCTGGAGCCCCCGCTTGCGCAACTGCAGAAAGTCAGCACACAGCCCCGAAGACCCAGTGCAGCCAAAAATAAAAAATAAACAAACAAACAAAAAGGAACCGAGCCCCTTCTCCCCTAGGAATATTAAATATTGAGTCCACCCAGGAGAGCTCACAAAAGCCCATGTACCCTACAGTAAGTTTAACTGTGGAATTAATCTCATATGAGACCTGGAGGAGGATGTCATTCATGTGTGAGGAAAATCAGAGAAAGCAGACATAATTCCTTGGTTTTTCTTTTGCCTCCTACGGGCAAAATTTAGATCTTCCTTGGAAGAATCAGAAGTCAATTTTGCCCAAGTCTTTATCTCTCAACTGACCTATAGTCTTCTCCACAGCACCCCCACCCAATGCCATGGAGCTACAGTACTTATCACCCACCCCTAGCCAGATGTTCCTGACCACACCTCTAAAATACTCATTTTCCCTAGCCCCCCAAATTTCAGGACCAAGATCAGACTGCACCATTCACTGCATCTGTGACTTTGGGGGCAGACTCAAATTTCACAGTGGAGAGTCAGTTCTAGGATTCTTGAGCATGAAAGTGAAGAGTAGAATTTAAATTACACAATCCCTCCACCTGTAAAATAAAGATGATATATCTCTAATAGGATTGATCTAAAAATTAAATGAAAAATGTATATAATATGCCTAACATGGCTGAAATACCATAAGTTCTCAATAGTATAGCAGCTTATTATTTTGAAATAGCATTTTAAAAGAACCAAACACTTTCTATATTTTTAAAACTATACAAATGTATAATCTATTATATTAAATGAGTATTAGATAGGAATTAAAATTATAAATGCTTAAAACACACACAATTCTCATTTCTCCAGCAAATCCTTACAAGAGCACTGTTTTTCCTAACACCTGCACCCAAAATGCATCTGATTGCCCCATTCACATCTTACCCTAGCCCCCATAATTCATTATGTAGTCTCCAAATTCAAACCTGTCTTGACATCCATCCAAAAGCCACATGGTTAGAAAGATGACTGTGACTCAAAATAAATTACCATTTAAATTAAAAATGTTGAAATTTGAAAAATGTAAATCACAACATCCTTTCTATGATTATAACAACACACACACAGGTTTATTAACTGCTACTTCAAATCCTTAAATCTACCAGTACTATTGACTCATAAAAAAATCCTGAAAAATCACATTTCACTCTTTATAAACAGTAAAGAATGACAGAGTAAAATAATGATGAAAACTATGCCAAGGTTAGAAGCCTATTTCTACCCTTCACTTTCATGCTCAAGAATCCTAGAACTAACTCTCCACCGTGAAATTTGAGTCTGTCCCCAGCCAAAATAGCAGACTTAATGCACC
Source organism: Muntiacus reevesi (assembly GCF_963930625.1). Lineage (NCBI taxonomy): Eukaryota > Metazoa > Chordata > Mammalia > Artiodactyla > Cervidae > Muntiacus > Muntiacus reevesi. Next base: position 11,949,907 of record NC_089259.1, read on the forward strand.
ATTAATCTGGTCTGTTCTCAGCCACCAATTGAAATAGTCACAGTCATTCGATTGTTAAGGAAAACACAGTACTGCAGAAGTACATTCCAGAGGTCCTTTCATAAAAGCCATCCCGTGTGCTCCATCTGCATGTGCAATCTGCTTGTGTATTTTCAGCCAGCTTGCATGGGCAGATTAATGTGTACAATTAGAAAGCAACCTCACAGGCATTCAATAAACTGCCTTCATTATTACACTCAGGAGAGTCCCTTTGGATGTCAATAAAAGCCTAGTTTTCTGCCTGTTAGCTAAATAATTGACAACACTAAAAATAATCAGAAGCAAATGAACAAGCCTGGAACAAGGTGGTAAGAAAGAGCACATTAAGATTCCCATGATGGTGCCCCAGGATACTATTAGGAGCTTTTTCTCCAGCAACTTGGAGTCACAGTCTGCTCAAGTCCATGGTTGACCTTCTTTACGGAAAACAAAACAAAGAACACCACTCCCAGTCTGATATTTGAATTACACATATTATGGCATTGAAAATATTTCTTATTTGTGTTGCTATTTTGTGATCCTTCATTTGAACACCTTCAGAAGAATCTAACTTTGGGATGAGAGGATGGAATAACAGCCTGGTTGGTCTAGTGAAAACTTTGTGCTGTTAAAATTCTAACAGCTCAGGGGAGACTTCCCTGGTGGTCCAGTGGCTAAGACTCCATGCTCCCAATGCAGGGGGCCCAGGTTTGATCTCTGGTCAGGGAACGAAGATCCCACATGCTGCAACTAAAGATCCTGTGTGCCACCAAGGAGGTCAAAAATTCCCTGTGCTGCAATGAAGACCTGGTGCAGCTAAATAAATATTAAAAAAAAAAAAAATTCTAACAGCTCTCCTATTCAATTTCTCCACCATAAATTGACCCTAAGAAAATATGATAAAGGCTTGTTATACAGAGGATCCATCTTTTCCAAGAAGTTTTCTTTCATATTTCTAGCTATATAATGGTCATTTATTTCATTAGCTACTAGTCTTTTAATTTTGAAAGCACTTCAAAACAAAATATACTTAAAACACACACACATACACTTCTTTTTGTGTTTCTCAATAGGCTTTAAAAATCAATTTGAGATACTTCTCATTTTCAGCCAACTTCTCTTTTTCCTGGTTAACTGGGACTTTTACGATAAGCAGAAGAAAGCAAGAGTGAAATGTGCATGAAATTGAATTCAGCTCCACTGATAGTGTGTGAGGTGGCTGAGGGTAGAATTCTTTTTTCTTTACAGAAAAAGGATGATCTCTAATATTTAGTAAAACACAAACTCAAGAAGCTGGAGGACTAGGAAAAATAAAAAAGGTTTGATGAGACAATCTCCCACATCCTCTAAAACTCTAAGAATCTTATCCTTCACCTTATCGGGTTAAAACTTCACAGAGGATGGGCTTGTTTTCCTAGTCTTGTACCTAAGACTCCTCACAGTGAGAAGGTCTTCCCTGTCCAGTGTAAAAGGAGGATGCCACAGGATAAATACATTTTATTATGTATTACAATATATTACAATACTAAAGTACTATCTTATTGTCTCCAGGCAACATGCCCCCATGGAATCCCCGTGTCTCCTTCAACTCCTCTGATTGGCCAAGAAATCAACTCTCATCCATTATCTACCAAAGAAGGCAGAGGCAACAATACATTAACCCAAATCTATTGCCTGCCTCCCTCAATCTCTAGGAGAGGCAACTTCTCCTGGTGTTTAGCTTAACACCAGCTTCCTTACTGCATGCCTGCCTTAAAACAAAAGTGGGGAAAGATAATGCCATTCATTAGCACTTCCACCCAACCCCATTCCATCTCCCGCTTTTTACCTGGCCTGGGTAGCAGAGGCAAAGTACCCCATTTGGGAAGGGGCAAAATGAAATAGAGAAACATATTTTGCATTCCAACCTGAGTCTTAAAGCAAGGAGTTGTTGCTTACAAGAGAGGCAGGGAAATTTCAGTGGTATGAGAAAACCAGAGAGGGCTGTACTTAGAAGAGGAATATACTTTGGGGTGTCACATATGCTCACACCAACATGCCAATAAGCTTAAATTCTGCAAATGAGGTATAATGATGGAAATAGATAAGGGGAAGCAGTCAGAACAATCCATCTGAAAGTGGAAGGCCAATGTCTAGCTCTGGTGCAACCAAAAATCTATATAGTCCCTACAAAATGTGTTTTCTGATCCCATTCAACAAAAACCTCTCTCTGTATGAAGTTACTTATCAAATCCCCATAAAATGAAATCACTTGTATCCCATTTATATATTTTATTTAATCCTTACAAATGTCTGATGGGATATTACCAATCCTATTAGGGAAAAACAAAAACTATTGAGGTTTCAAGAAGTTTAGTAGTTTGTCCAAGGTCACAGCTGGAGAACGGAGCTAGGATTTTGAACCCAGATCTGCTTGGTTTTAATTCTACAATATTTGGTATTAACCTAGGGACAGAAATACAGTTCTTCGATTTTGTCTATTCTTTTAGGTGGTGTTACTTAGAGCTGGGACACAAACTTCTGATAAAGCACATTGTGGTTGCCCTATACACGTGGGCTGCTATGATTCCCAAGTCACACTGGAAAAAGTACCTTGATGTATGACCATCATTTGGAGCTCTGCTGATAACTATGAAATTATTTCTCAAATTTCATTTACAAAAATATAAGTCCTCAGTCCATTAGCTAAATCCCTAGTTAGATTCTGCTTGGGTACTTCTTTTCAAACAGCATCTTGCTTATATTGATGTTTCGGAAGTCTTCATAATCAAAACTAACCTGGATTACCAAAAAGTCAAGCCCTCCAAGTTATTTAGAATATGAAATTTCTCAAATTTAGCAGTATTCTTTCTAATCTGTTGACCACTAGCCACGACTTTCGTGAGTATAGATGTCTCCAAACTTGGAACCTCACTTTTAGAGTTCAATCACATAACTAATAGCCAAGAATTCATTACCAGATATTTTAAATAGTTACCATCACCTGGACTTTAAAAGCACAATGAACAACATTTCTGTAAAAGGTACAAAGTTCTGAAAACAAACTTACTATTGCTGATGCTCTCTGAAAGTTTCTCTCCTGAGGTTTTCTTGAAGTCTTTTTTTCTCCTCTAATTTGTTGCTCTGAAATTGCAAGTAACAAAATATTATCTTTTAAGGAAGCTTTAGGTGAAAATGTTGACTTAAAACTCAACATTCAGAAAACTAATGTCATGGCATCTGGTCCCATCACTTCATGGCATATAGATGGAGAAACAATAGAAACGGTGAGAGACTTTATGTTTTGGGCTCCAAAATCACTGAAGATGGTGACTGCAGCAATGAAATTAAAAGACGCTTGCTCCTTGGAAGAAAAGCTATGACAAACCTACATAGCATATTAAAAAGCAGAGACATTACTATGCCAACAAAGGCCCAGCTAGTCAAAGCTGTGGTTTTTCCAGTAGTCATGTATGGATGTGAGAGTTGGACTATAAAGAAAGCTGAGCACCAAAGAATTGATGCTTTTGAACTGTGGTGTTGGAGAAAACTCTTGAGAGTCCCTTGGACTGCAAGGAGATCAAACCAGTCCATCCTAAAGGAAATTGGTCCTGAATATTCATTGGAAGGACTGATGCTGAAGCGGAAATTCCAATACTTTAACCACCTGATATGAAGAACTGACTCATTTGAAAAGTCCCTGATGCTGGGAAAGATTGAAGGCAGGAGGAGAAAGGGACTACAGAAGATGAGATAGTTGGATGGCATCACCGACTCAATGGACATGAGTTTGAGTAAACTCCCGGAATTGGCAATGGACAGGGAGGTCTGATGTGCTGCAGTCCATGGGGTTACAAAGAGTTGGACATGACTGAATGACTGAATGGAACTGAACTGAGCAGAATCATGATGTTAAAATGAACCAAGGTCCAAAATCTTTAGTTTCAAGTGGCCTCCATAATCCATTATGGTGCTTAGCAGGGCTTTGAAGATGATACCCCTCTCTCAACTCTTGGGCCCTACACTGAAAGCCAGAAGCCCTGAGTTCTTTCCATGGTCCCCCTCTCCCAGCTTGATGGGCATAATCACAAAAATCAGTATTTCATATTTTTAATCTTAGTTCAGATGATAGCAATATTTCTATCTTAAGCAATGTCTTCAAAATGTTCTAGGGAAAACATAAAATTTCCATATCAATCATGTTAAATGAAAATGATGATAAATGGTTTAATAGTCAATATATATATATGGTTAAATATACTACATACATATATATATATTTGTATATATATGTACATGTTTATATATTTGTATATATACTACATACATATTTATACTACATATATGTGTGTGTGTGTGTGTGTGTGTGTGTGTGTGTGTGTATGTATCACTCTATATCCTGATAAAGCATTCAGGAAACAATTTTCAATAATCCAGTTCAATTCCCTTCTGACTTAGAGTCAGACACTTAAAGCTGTTGGGAGACAGAACAGCAAATGTCCAAAATAAGTCATTGCTTAAATACTCTTCTCCTTTTTTTTTTTTAAATTAATTGTTTGGAGAGTCTAAAGAATTTCACATTTGATATTACTGTGATATTGCATTACTTCCCTTGTGGCTCAGCTGGTAAAGAATCTACCTGCAATGCAGGAGACCTGGGTTCAATCTCTGGGTTGGGAAGACCCCATGCAGAAGGGAATGGCTACCTACTCCAGTATTCTGGCCTGGAGAATTCCATGGTTTATATAGTCCATGGGTTTGCAAAGAGTCTGATACAACTGAGCAACTTTCACTGATGCTTCCCTGGTGGCTCAGACGGTAAAGCGTCTGCCTGCGATGCAGGAGACCCGGGTTCGATCCCTGGATAGGGAAGATTCCCTGGAGACGGAAATGGCAACCCACTCCAGTATTCTTGCCTGGAGAATCCCATGGACAGAGGAGCCTGGTGGGCTACAGTCCACGGGGTCGCTACTGTCACCATGGCTCTGACATATTTTAATCCAACTTAATAACCCAGAAACACTTGCTTTTTTTTTTCTTTTATTATGATACAACTGTCATTTTTTAAATTTGCTCACGAAAAATAAGTAGACTTCCTAGATGGCAAATTTAATGGGGAGTTGAGACAAATTCCACAACACAGGAGAGATTTGAAGTTTTAATGTCAAGCATCTTTTATTTGCTTTAACAAAAAAAAAAATGGACTTGTCCACTGGGAAGACCTGTGAAAAGGGAATATGGAAATCATCACTTCCAGACTGTAACATAAGGTTAGTTCCATTTTCCAAAGAGGGAAAAACTGTTCATTTCCGTGGAAGTCTTCATTCACATAGAACTATTTACTTATCCCATCTTGAAAGGTAAAATGAATGATTTCAGTTTCAGAAAAAAAAATAAGGAAAATTTACTACAATCTGAAAGCATAAATTATAATACAAGGCAAGGGGGTTATTACTGAAAACAGTTCGAGGAAGCAAACTGAATAAACATGATCTCAATCTAGAAAAAAAATCCTGATTCATGAGACCAAAAGTGGTCAATTTTGATGAGCTCCCCACATCTCCGGGGGAAGGAAAGGGGGCCAAGAGTTAAAAGACAGCAAGCAAGCAGCAGGTATTGATCAAACCAGAATTAGGAATGCTACTGAGAGAACAGTGAGAAAGCCACACAGGCATCTAGAGACCAAGGCTGGGTTCCTTCAGCAAGATCAGAAATTAGAACATGGACTCATCTCTTCACTAACAGATTGTCACTGTACTTAGCTCACAAAAATAGTTACCCAGTAGCTATATTCTATCCAACAAAGGCCTGTTTATCCCTGAAGAGTTGATGGAGAAGTGTTTTTCAGAATCTAGAGTATTTGAGTATTCAACACCTACCACTGTGGTGGTGGTTTCCGTTGTTTCGTGTTGTTCAGTCACCAGTAGGGTCCGACCCTCTGTGACCCCATGGACTGTAGCCTGCCAGGCTCCTCTGTCTATGGGATTCTCCAGGCAAGAATACTGGAGGGGGTTGCCATTTCCTTCTCCAGGAGATCATCCCAACCCAGGGACCGAACACATGTCTCCTGCTTGCCAGGCAGATTCTGTACCACTGAGTCACCTGGGAAGCCTAATTATTTTAGCACACTAATCCAAATACTTAGATTTAGTCAGACTGTTTCTTTCTTTCCATTTAGCAGTGAGTTAAGGAGTCACCCAAGCATACTTACACATGCATATACAAAAGTAGAATGTAAAATACCTAAGAACATGAGGTCCAGAAGAAAACACTATGCAGTCGGTTCTAGGTTCACCATCACTGAGTGACCTTAAGCAAATCATTTACTGTCACTGAATCCATGCACTCAGTAAACATTCATCATATGCCTATTATATGCTCCATACTGTGTTCTGTTAGATGCTGGGACTACAGGTACAAACAGAGCAGAGCCTACCCTGGAAAATTCAAGAAGTTAGCTGGGACCATAGACAAGAAAGCCATGATGGCAAAGTGTAAAATATATTAGGGAATAGAGGTTTGCAGATCTGTAGTATGAACATAAAGAAAAAAGCACAGAAGTGGCCTGTTGGAGAAATGCTGTCAACAGGTCCCATAAACATTCATTTGGTGCCTTCCATGTGCCAGGCCCCATCTTGGGTTGGGGTAGAGTCAGGGTTAGCCAAAATTTGAATAACTATTGGAACGTGGTTTCTAACCTTGGGTTCATGAATTAAGTGTCTGTTAGGAGTATGCTCAGTTTTTTGTTTTTTGTTTTTTCTTTATGGAGTATGCTCAGTTTTAAGGTGAATGGGTTCATAGCTTGCTTGCTTCAGATTTCCCTAGGGGTGGATGACCAAATAAAAGGATAAGAACCATGGGTCTAGTGAGAGACAGACATTCTAGATGGAGACCAATATTAAGCAAGAACTCCGCAGGAGGAAAAGGGGGTGATGGGAGCAGGATACTGCATTCCACTGTGTGAATCTCTCATGGCCCAAGGCCTAGCAGAGAGGTCCACAGGGCTAAAATAGAGCAGCATTCAGCTCCCCAAGCTTTGCAGCCCGGCACAGGGGCCTTCAGCACAGCAGGGGTATCTTTCTCTGTTTCTCACAAAGGTACCATCTCTCACCTTTGTGACAATCTGAGCACACACAGAACTGACTGCCTGGATGAAGCATCTGTTTCTAATTTGCACAAAGGCCATGATGGGCTAGTTATGGCCCTGAATAGGAAAAGGGCATTTTTATAACATGTATTTTCAATACCGAAAGGCAAAAGAGAATATATCAGTTCAGGAAACCCCAAGAAGCTTATGTATAAATTCAAAGGGGTTTGTATGAGATGGGTGGAAGATAAGATTGAGAGAGCAGGAAGGGGCAATTATAAAGAAATGTATGTGCCAAGTAAAGGAGTTTGGACTTCATTAAAGGCAATGATGAGCCACTGTGTTATTTTAAGCAGGATAGTAAGCAGTTAATCCTGAAAGCAGCACAAAGGATAAGCTGCAGAAAGGATCACAAACATAAAAACCAGTGGTGTGGTTCTCACAAGCCACATCATAAAATGATGAGTCCCAAATTAAGATAACACAGACTTAAAAGAAAGGACAAACTTTGAGAAAATGTAGGGGACAGAAATAAGAGGAGAGTAAAAAGGAAATAGTGGGAGGCGGGCTATATTAACGTGTGTGTGTGTGCGCGGGCGTGCTCAGTCATGTCAGATTCTTTGCAACCTCATGGAGTGTAGCCTGCCTGGTTCCTCCATCCATGGAAATTTTCAGGCAAGAATACTGGAGTGGGTTGCCATTTTCTTCTCCAGGGGATCTTCCCAACCCAGGGGTCGAACTCACATCTCTCACACCTTCTGTACTGGCAGGCAGATTCTTTACCACTGTGCCACCTGGGGAATCCATATTAATATAGGATGAGTCAAAAAAGGGGGGAGATTACAGGTGACTGTGATTTAAGAGCATCAGAATGAATATGAGGTCGCTTTTGAACCTGTTAGGGGTATGCTCATTTGTATCTGAGATATACTGTGGCACCTCTAGAAAGGATAGCAAGCATACAGTAAAATACAGTAAAACAGATGTTCTGCGATTCAGGAATACGGTCTGGAGATGTGGCTTTCACACATCATCAGCACAAGCAAAATCCAGACATGGAAAGGTGGGGGCTTTCACCTAGGAATATGGCAGCACAGACAATGAGAAGATGAATGGAAGGGACCTGATAGAACATCAGTAATAGGAAAACAAGCAGAGAACAGGGTCCAGAGGAAATCCAGAAGGGGAGAATTTGAAGGACAGAGTGCTCAATAGATACAATATTACAAACAGTTAAAATAAATTAGGAGCTGAAGAGTCTCCACTGGATTTTTCAACTAAGCTCCACTGGTGATCTTAGCTAGATCCATACCAATGATTTATTAGAGACAGAAGTCAAATTTGGCCCACCAAGGAGCAAGTAAAGATGAGGACTCAAAGAAGGTGAGTTCCTAAAAGCCAGCTGAGCTCACCAAATCACCTGGGGAGCATCACTTAAAACAGATCTTGGAGGGGAGCAGTTCAGATGATTGATAGGAGTTGGTCTACAGACTAGCATGTGGGAATCCAGTGGGGCAGAGAAGACTTTCAAGAAGCTGAGCTGTGATGCTTGGGAGGAAGGAGTTGAAAGCAAGCCAGCATAGAGACAATTTGTTTTTAAGGTGAGAGATTTGAGTATGATTATACCCCAAGAGAAAAAAACGAACAAGAAAGCTACAGAAGAAATGGAGCCTTAACCAATGCAGCAACAAGGTTCCTGACGAGGATGGAGGAAAGATGGGATGGGATGGGAAGCACAGGTGAGAGAATCCATCACGGCAATAAGGAAAAGCAGTTTCTTATTCCTCCCAAGATGAGGTGGGTGTAGAAGCAGCAAAGAAAGAGTAAGGAAACAGAAAAATATAGACTTTCAGCCTCATGGTCTTTATCTCCAAGATGGTGGGAAATGAGGTCATGTGTTGAAAATGAAAAATGAGGATAAGGGAGAAAGATGTTGATAATTAGAGATGAGGCTAGACTGCAAAGGAAAATACCGTGCCCTGGGGATGATTAAAGACCCAGCTGAGAGGGAAGCCCAACAATTTCCGTGAGAAGAGGAGCCAAGTGTGTGTTTTCCTCCAGCAACCCAGTTCATGTGAGCTTAGTGAAAATGAAATAATTAAGCCGATCCAATTCGTGTGTAAAATAAAACTCCTGTCTGCCTCCACACGAGAGATTGATATAGTAACAGAGGCAGGGACTTACCAGATGGTCCAGGGGTTAAGATGCTGCCTTGCAATACAGGCGACTGTGGGTTCAATCCCTGACTGGAGAACTAAGACCCTACCTGCCTCGGAGCGACTAAGCCCAGGCGCCGCAACTCCCGAGCCCCCACACCACAACCAGAGTCCGTGCACGGCAATGGGAGACCCCGCGTGCCGCAGCTAAGGCCTGGCTCAGCCAAACAAATAAATGTTTTAAAAAATAATAAAGTCAAATGAGACGGGGTGCTCATTTACAAATATAGTTAATTATGTCAGGGCACCTTTTTCAGTGCTTACTTAGCACTATCCATGGTAGTCAATTCAAAGGGATTTGCATGTATTGTATCCTTTAATCCTACACCCATTTTACAGATAGTGGCTTCCCCGATGACTCAGCGGGTAAAGAATCTGCCTGCAATGCAGGAGACACTGGAGACGCGAGTTGGATGCCTGGGTCAGGAAGATCCTCTGGAGGAGGAAATGGCAACCCACTCCAGTATTCTTGCCTGAGAAATCCCATGGACAGAGGAGCCTGCTGGCCTACAGTCCATGGGTCGCAAAGGGTCGGTCAGACACAGCTGAGTGACTAACACAGACACGCACACTTTATTACAGATAAGGAAAGTGAAGCATAAATAAACAAACAGCTTACACTTTTAGTCCTGTACCTGCATTTCAGAGAGATTATTAAATCCCAACACTATGTGTTAATTAATGGGGCCAATTAACGGGACCCTACTGCATTTCAACCATCAGAGGCTTAATGCCCACGCTGGGTCAGGCATAAAGAAATGCATGATGTAGGAACCATATTTCTGGGAAAAACTTGAAAATTTTGTTTTGTTCCTTGAAAGTTTTCAGAAATGGAAACTATTCCCAATTTTTAAAAGCAGTATTGGAATAATTACCTTGATGTTGAGTTTTTACCCTAGAATTGTTCTAAAGTCATTAGCCCTGCTACTATGTTTCCTAGGAATAAGCAACAGGTGTGATTCCTTAAAAACATGTATGTGGATGCACCTCTGCACCTAATATGCAGACCTTGTTTTCTACGTTAATAGAAAATGAAGTAGGTATGAAGTAGTTCCTACCTCACTTTTAGCATTAAAATTAACTAATGATGCTTTTTGGTGTCTATAAAAAATACCATTACCTCAAGGGCTCCACATAACTTCATCAGCTTTATGAATTTATAGTTTATTGGAAAGAGCAAAGAAAGGTTTCATTTGCCACTCAGATTTCTAGCTGATTTCTTGCTCTCTCTGATGTCCTGATGCTCTAAGAAGTTAGGAGAATTGAATGAAAATATTCATAAACTATATAGCACTATATATTATTTCAAACATGTGTTGATCAAAAGCAGAATAAGATAAATCCAAGAGGTAAAGAAGGTCTTTGACATGGACTTGGAGATTTTTATTTTTTAAGTTTGTGGGCATTATGAAAGTCTGAAAAAAAAATCAAATTATTACTTAATTCATCAATGTGATTATGAGGGGAAAGTGTGGTGGAGGTTTATTTCCATGGCACTGCATTTGGGTGAAAGGCTTGCTATGATGATTCCTGAAAACTTGTCTACCATGCTGAGATCCCGTGACAAAGCAAGTACTTGCATGTGTTATGCTGTTGTTTTATTTTTTTCAAGAACTTTATTTTACTGATGCACTAATATTTTAGAGATATTTTCTCTTCCATATATATTTCCAAGAAGAGAAATTAATACACTATATAACCACATGGATTGTATTAGCTTTCTGTTGGTGCTATACCAATCATAAACTTAATGGCTTAAAACAATATAAATTTGTTAATAATCTTACAGTTCTGGAGTTCAGAAGTCCAAAATGGGTCTCATGGGGCTCAGATAATATACTGAGGTTGAGGGAAATTAGCAGATTCCAGTACCAGCTGTCATGTCCACAAGGCTTTCAGGTAGCTAGCAATATGAGTGCCCTCCAAAGACTACAGCTGAGTTTTTACTTCTTTCTACCCCTACGATAAGAACTGTTTTTCCAGAAATCACATCTATTTGTTTGTTCTGCTATCCTAAGTGCCAGTCATCTGTTTGGTCAGTGTAGAGTTAGGGGTACCATAGGTATGGTTTTGTAGCTCCTACTTATAGGTTTAATCTTTTATCCAGTGGCCTTGTTCTATCTTCAAGCCAGCAATGGCAGGCTAAATCTTTCTCCTGCTCCATATCTTTATGCCCTCAATTTTCTATGTCCTTCTCCCCAGTTTAAGGAACCTCATGATTACACTGGACACAACTGAATAATGCAGGCTGTTCTCCCTATTTGAACGTAAGTTGATTAGTAATCTAATTCCAGCTGCAAACTGAATTCCTCTTTGCCACATAACATCACATCTTCCTAGGTGCTAGGGATTCGAATGTGGAAGAGCAGGGGAGGGGGCGTTATTCTGCCTGGAATCCACTTTTAAATCAGATATGTAACATGCCAGATAATTCACGGAATCTTTGCCCCCCACCAGCCCTCTGAGGCTTGGTTTTAAAATGGGAGAGAGGGAGGGAGGTCTTATTTCCTTTAGGGCGAAGCAGTGGTGTGCTGATAAATGTAACGCCTAGCTCTAGCAAGGAGGGGAAGGGTGTTTGCTTTGTAGCATTTACTGATTCCAGTGGTGAAAATACCCCCTTGTGGTCAGTTTCAATCTACCAACATGAAGTCAACTAACTCACAAAAATATAACAATCCACTGTCATGAGCCAGTACCAGGAGGTCCCAGTACACCGCTGGAAGAGCACACATCATCAACATCCCCTAGTTTAGGGAATCCAAGTTTACCTGAAGCATCCCAGTGCCCTCTCCTAAGTTCCCCTGAGCCCACAGGATTAACTCCTCCCAGACGCCAACGACATGACCAGATGCTAAAGGACTGGCTGCCTTTCATACCTTTGTGCTTATTGAGGATACAGGGAATGCAGTTTACTCTCCCCTCACTCACACACAGGTGGTGACCAATCAGAAAGAGACCCGGTGTTCCTGGGTGACCCTCCTGCGTGCATGTGTGCTAAGTCCTTCAGTCGTGTCTGACTCTTTGCGACCCCATGGACTGTAGCCCACCAGGCTCCTCTGTGCATGGGGCTTCCCAGGCAAGAACACTGGAGAGGGTTGCCATTCTCTCCTCCCGGGGATCTTCCCAACCCAGGGACCAAACCTGCATCTCTCACGTCTCCTGCGTTGGCAGACAGGTTCTGTGCTGGTGCAGGTTCCCACTAGTGCCACCTGGGGAGCCCTGCGACCCTCCCTGGAGAGGACAAGATAAAGGCCAAGGCGGTGTTAAGACCAGTGGGCCACGCTGGACGGCCTCGGGTGGCCCCAGGCTGCTTGGGTCCTCCTTGGTTTGTGGTTCCTGGGCAGCAGCCACGTGCCTGGGGAGGAGGGGGGTTTGTACGCCGGTGTCCATGCGTGTGTCTGCTGTGCATTTTAAAGAATAAATGCTCCATAAGCACAGCCATTATCGCTTCCCTTGGCCATTTTCACACTGGCAATGTGAAGCATGCCATTTCGAGATGGCTAATGTCCATTTTTCTTTCATCTGACACAAGCTACTAAATAGGCTCACATTTAGTATGAAAGCCACAGATTTATATACAGTAGGAAAAACTAGGTCAGGGTGGCAGTCCAAGCCAATTAGCCAGAGAAATCAAGTTTGTGGAAGGGCCAGCGTGGGCGGCCCCATCTCTCTCAAGGCAGTTTAGATGAAGGCTCCTCAAACCAGGATATGCACGAGAATCACCTGGGGAGCTTGTTAAAATAACAGGTGTGTTTCAGGAGGTCTGGAGTGGGGTTTGAGATTCTGCATCTCTTTTTTTAAAAATATTTATTTATTTGGCTGCATCTGGTCTTAGTTGCAGCATCAGGACCTTCATTGCAGTGAACAGCATCTCTAGTTATGGCACCCGGGCTCAGCTGCTCTGTGGCACATGGGATCTCCGTTATCCTATATGCATGCTCAGTCACTTCACTCAGGCCCGACTCTTTGCAACCCCATGGACTGTAGCCCGCCAAGGCTCCTCTGTCTGTGGCATTCTCCAGGCAACAATACTGGAGTGGGTTCCCATGCCCTCCTACACAGGATCTTCTCGACCCAGGGACTGAACCTGAGTCTCCTGTATTGCAGGCAGATTCTTTACTGCTGAATCACCAGGAAAGCCCCTTAATTATCCTACCAGGATTCAAATCTTTGTCGTGTCCATTGCAAGGCAGATTGTTAACCACTGGACCACCAAGGAAGTTCCTGAATTTCTAATAAGTGATGTTCCAAGGCTGCTGGTTCAAAAACTGCGTTTTGAATGGGAAGGATCTATATATCAACTCTCTCTCCCCCTCTGTTACTCTTAGACAAATTTATACCAATAATCATTATAGTTATCATTTTAGAAAGGCCAATGCAGTTAAGATTTTTGTAGTAAATGATGGCTGCACAACTAGTGGTATGGTCTAACTTAGGAAGGAGGGCATGCTGCTTTCACTCAGCGTTAAAGAAAACTGTTTTGGCCACTAACATTTCTAAATAGTATACAGTACATTATTTGAACCACGAAGAAATGACTTATAAATAACCCACAAGCCAGCCAGTTATGGCTATTAAATGACAACTAGTAAATCACTTTTAGGATAAGAGTTCACAACACAATTCTTCAGGATCTGCAAGCCTCTTAATTAGTTCCTGGTGATTATTTGATGATTTTCTGAGTTCAACCTGAAATGCAGAAAGTCTATGCTATATAAAGGGAATACCTCCTTTACAATCTTGAGACTGAAGTGTAAACCTTCCTCTAAAGGAGGAAATGGGGTGGAAGGGGCGGGGTGGGGGGGGGGCTTGAAGGGAAAAGAGTGAGGAATAGAGAGGAAGTGAGAGAGAGAAAGGTTTTAAAAAGAATTATTATGAGAATCTTTTCAATGAAGGTGTAATAGCTAATGACTTGGAAGTGAATTGCTGAATAAAATTTAGTAAACAAAGTGCCTATACTTTTTTTAATACCACCAGCATTTCATTTCAATTCCTCATGTATATGTCCAATCTTATCTCTACCCCACAGCCTACATCTCTACAGATGTAGCATTTCTATATCTATACATATTCCTGGCCTTGGGAACAGAGAAGGTGGAGCTTACAGAGTCATTTTACAGTAACAGTTTAGAGAGGGGTAGGGGCCTGTCCAAGGTCACACAATGTAAGAGGACACCTTCCAAGAAATATACCTCTCTAGCCAGGTATAGAGCTCCCTGGTGAAAGAAGACTCACATTCTTGTGCATACTTATAAGCCATCAGCTTTGGGCTTTGTTAACTCTAACTAGTATAGATATCTATTGCTTGGTAACTAGGTTAAAGTTTTGACCAACACCCAATCTTTAAGAGGAAAAAAAGAGAGAGAGAAAGAGAAAGACAACAGGAAAAAGAATTGTGTTTTCATGACTTATACATATAGCAGATATCATACTTGGTCACTAGTATCATCAGTCAACCTCTTTCCCCCAAACCTCCAACACTTAAAGCCTATGACAGCTTAGGACTTCAAGGGGCATGGGAGAAGGAGGAGTCAGATAGAAGAACTGTACGTTCTTCCTTCTCTGGCGAATGAGCATCTTCAAGAGACTTTCCCCCCCGAAGCCCCAGAAAGAAGATCAAAACTAAAAACATCACTTTGAGATTTAAACTAGATCATATCGCTAATACTGAAATGCAAATGCATGCTCTTTCTTTTACCAGTGAGAAAGATATGTTCACCTATTTAACATTCAGCCTGGAAAGTTCAATATTTGTACGTAAGCCTGATGGGGCACCACTGGTGGCCATTGTCACCAGTAGCTGTGCCTCCTGGCCAAATACACATCTGCTCTTTTGAGCACCAGCCTGAGGAGGTGAGAGAGTGTGAAGATAATGAATTCCAGATCTGGGACTTCCCTGGTGGTCCAGTGGTTAAACCTCCATGCTTCTAATGTAGGAGGCATGAGTTTGATTCCTGGTTGGGCAACTAAGATCCCATATGCTGTGTGGTACGGCCGATAAAGAAAATAAAATTACTTAAAAAAATAATAATAACACTAGCTCTGAGACCAGTCAGCCTGGATTTGAATCCTACTTCTTCTTTTTACTGGCTGTGAGTCCTTGGCAAGTTATCTGATACTCTGTCCATGGGGTCACAAAGAGTCGGATGAGCAACTGAACTGTCAGTTTCATTTGCAAACTTGGACAACACGAATATTATATACCTCACAGGCTCTTGTGAGGATTAAACACTTTTATATGAACCGTGTGGGAACCTGGCACATAAGAAGCCCTAGGTCAATGTTAGCTTACCATCTTCTCCAGTTCCTACCTTCTCTCTCTGAGCTGCCCTCATTTTTTGGACTTCAGCTTCTTCAGCTTCCTTGTTGATTCTTAGACATTCTTCTCTTCTTAGCTAAATTGTATTGAGATTACAGAGGACAAAAAGCAGTTACTATTTTTCTGCCTGAACCCCTGGAACACAAAATTATGATGAAAGGCAAATTACAGTATTGTTTGTGCTATGGCACACCATGATTATAGGTTGGTTCTGCAGGCTACTTAGATCACAGAAAATGGTCAAGCTATATCTGCTGCCCATGAAATTTATCTGTGTTTCTACCTTGGTATCTGTTTCTCTGTCTCCACAGGCCCCAAACCACCCCCACCACCAGCCCAGGTTAGGGAGAAGAAAGGGCAGGTAATTTTTCCTTAGTATCTAACTCAGACTTCAGGGACCTCCTTGGCAGTCCAGTGGTTAAGAGTCTGCCTTGCAATGCAGGGAACGCGGGTTCAGTCCCTGGTTGGGGAACTATATGCTGCCTGGTACAACCAAAAACCAGAAAAAAAAAACCAACCTGAGTTCCTTGTTAAAAAAAAAAAAAAAATCATTGGTTTTTTCGTACTACTATTATGCTTTTATGACTGGAATGGAGTAAACAAATCTATGCTCCTGGAATCAAATATTCAAACCATAGTAGCGACTTATACTGGGGTTGGGGTGCAGGAAATTCCCTTACCAAGGTCCCACTGACTGATACACAGCTTGGGTGGAGAAGTCACAGTATTTATCCCTTCGCTTCTCACATCTGGATTTCTTTGATTTTTGAGATTTTCTTTTGCAATTTGTTTCAAGGTTTTATGCTTTTTGGTAAAGTTACTGTGTTATTTCATGGTTATTTTGAAAGTGCTGGTACTCT
The DNA here is from genome assembly GCF_963930625.1 of Muntiacus reevesi. NCBI lineage: Eukaryota > Metazoa > Chordata > Mammalia > Artiodactyla > Cervidae > Muntiacus > Muntiacus reevesi. The sequence continues at coordinate 11,966,386 of NC_089259.1, forward strand.
AATTTCTTGCCAAATTTAAGCTAAAAGAGATGGATTCTGACCTTCTTCTGGTATTTAGATTGTATCAGTTGAAGCTGTTGTCTCCCCCTGACTTCAGCCTCTGATTGGCTTCCCCCTAAGGAAAAAAGTCACAAAGGTGAAATATGAATGTTAAACTGAAATGTCAGCCATCAAAGACTAATTAAATACATGATAAGTCTACACCACGTGTTTCTTTAACATTTTCACACCACTGGAAATAAGGGCCTAACTGAAATTGAGTCCCCCTAAAACCTAGTTCCTCTGCTGAGTTTATGATTAACCTCTCCATTCAAAATATTATTCCCTTTTTTGTCCAACACCTGTTTTCCCCAAGCTTAAGGAGTCTCAAAGAAAAGTGGGAAACTGTAACTGGGCAAGACCCCTCATATCCTCATATCCTCTACTTTAGCTCCTCTCTGAAGTACCTAGATAATATCATATCTGATGTACATTTTCCTGAGTTGTTTTATAGATGCTAAAAATGGAAGAAGTTAACTATGTGATTACAGCATGTAGCCCCCAAGCCCACTGAAGCCTAAGGATTGATAATGTTAACCCCTGTGATACAGTCCTAGGATCTCACCATCAACCAGTCAGAATTGTGCACAGTCCGATCATATGCTCTGTGACTCCCCCTCCCTCACATGGCCTTTAGAAATGCTGTCTTGAAACCCATCGGGGAGTTAAGTTTTCTAAGCACTATTTGTCTCCAACTCCTTGGCTGATGCCTTATAGTAAACACTGCACTTGACTTCACAAAGCAGGGTCAGTAGACTAGCTTTACTGCACAGGGGCAAGCAGACCCAAATTTGATTTGGTAACTTAACCAATTTTTTCAAGTGAGACATTAAACAACAGTAATTGCATAAAAGAAAGATAAGGCCACATTCCCCCAATAAGAGGACAGTGCTACGAGTGTTTTTTAATCATGTAGGTATACAAGGTTTTACATAGACTGAAATCACACCTGAAGGTCCATGCTAAATAAGAAATAGTGCTTCAGAAATTCTAGAACATTCTTCCTGCTAGATTATGACCATTTCTTAACCTAATAAAGATGATAATCAATGATGTTTCCAATGTTTTTCTTCTTTTGATTCTACTGCCCTGTATTCAAGTAGCAAAACTCAGGAAATCCTGAGAGGTCTTGCCATGAGACAAGTATACAGTCTTTATAACCAAGTTTTTAAGTACAATGGGAATATTCTAGGTAAAATTAATGGTCAATCCATACTATTTATTGTTTTTTCTTTAGGTATTCAAGAGAAAAAATATGGATGTTAGATTATTCATCTACTCTTTCTTAAACCTATAACAACCAGGGGCCAGAAATCCTTGCAGCTTGACAGGCATCTAAGAATTACTGTTTAGGGAGTTCTCAGTGTTTATGCAAGCTTGGCGTGCATATTTTAAAGATTCCTTTGAAATAATTCTCTGGTGCTTTGGTCACTAAAAGTGTCAGTTCTCTGAAAGATTCACTTACACAGAAGATGCATTAAAACAATTTGCATTCATCATAGTTTTTATAATTGAACAGTTAAAGACACCATAGAGACTTCTGAGTCCCCAAAGATCTATAATACCTGTTTGGTCCTGGCCCTAAGGAAAGAAACAGTGAGGCCTAATGAAGCTTTTATCTAATGTCACAGCTACTTTTAGTATCTCCTAGAACCATTCCAACATTTTAAGTGGTAGAGGAATAGAGGAGGAGTTGAGAATTTAAAACATGGAGAAAATCAGATGTCTAAGCATTTACAGGTTTTCCTTTAAAACTCATCTCAAAGTTTAATACATCCTAGAACTCTTTTCTACTCTGTGCCCTCTTTCTCTTGACCATTCCTAGATACACCACATACCAGAACTCATGATCATTTTTGGTTAAGACCCCAAGACAATAGACACCAACATCTCCAAACACCCAAGGCAAGTGCTTGGCTCCCTAAGCAGGATCTGCAAGGGGGTGACTTAAAACCAGTTTGCAGAACATCAACTGGCAACCACTTTCAGCCTATAAAAGAGGTTAGCTAGGTCAAAGGGAGGTAGAAATCAGAGAAAAGATACCTTTGTGAATTTCATCTTCTCTGAGTATGTGTTTGGGGAAGGAAGAATCTTCACATCTTCAATGTGAGTAAGAGAGATTTAATAAAATTCATTTGAAGAGCTCAAGTTGTGTCCCCAAAAGACTGAGGGACCCATGCTTAGGAAAACAGTGCCAGAAGGCACATGGTTGTCCTCAGGTGGCTCCTCAGACTGGTCATCAAGAAGAAGTGGCCGCAGGGCAAATGGCCTGTATTCCCAGAGTTTGTGGGGAGAGTGCACAAGTGTTCCCCACACTCCCAATCTGGTTGTCATGAAAGAGAATGCCAATCTAAAGCCACCTTAAAAGGGACTTGCCCATGTGGACAATTCCACAGGCACAATGGAGCTCTACAAAGATAGTCTAGCTACCAGGAGCCAACAGTGAAGCCAAGTACTGCCAGCAGGAAAATATCGTCTGTATCAGGGAAAGCCAGGTGAGAGATGGACGGTGGGCAAAAGGGGGACTCTGAAGAACTTCAAGGACCCCAGGGCTGAGATGCACAGCAAACACACCCCAAAACTTGAGGAAACTGGGATTGGTGCAAGAGAGACCGATCTTCTTCCTTTGACCCACAAGGAGGAGGAATCAATAAGAGAAACAGGAGTCAACAGAGAAAAATTCAGTCACACTCATTTGCTTTGCCAACTTTCTATCCAAAACAGGCCCAGGCTGGGAATTCCCTGGTGGTCTAGCGGTTAGGACTCTACGCTTCCACTGCAGAGGGCAGAGGTTCGAGCCCCAGTTGGGGAACTAGATTCCACATGCCATGTGGTCTGGCAAAAAAAAGGAAAGCAGGCCCAGGGTGGAACAGGGAAGGAGCTTTAATCTCTATCAGCAATAGAGTTGTGACCAGTATTTAGGGCTGAACTTACTGAAAAGACAGTTTTATGCCTAGAATTAGCTGGACAACTGTATTATTTGGGAAAGACCATAAAGATCTAATTTCATTCAAAGAACATAGGAAAAAAACAGACCTAGATAATTAGTGTGAGGGGGCCAGTTAGGAAGGACAGAGCTGTCCTCCAGGTTGCACCCCTCAAATGCAGCTTATTCAGCATAAAGGTGACATGAGATGAACCCTGTTCATGAAATACAGTGAGATGATCATGATAATGCTATTGCTTGTACACAATCACCAAATGAGCTTATTTTTACCAATATCTTGGAAAAAGCACTTCTTGCAAACTACTGTGAGAGTCAGTGGCCCCTGATTCTATCACATTTGTGCGAACTAAACCTGTGGGAACTGCGAGTCCAGCCCTTTAAGCTCCCAGCTGCTGCTGGCAGAAAGAAGATGTGAACGCTTCGCATGAGAGGACTTCCATGTTGAGTGAGTCAAACACCAGGCAGCGGTAGCCCAGGCAATTTATCACACTGCCATGTGCTCCAGAGGCCCAAAAGTCTCTATTTGCAAATGAAAACACAGGTGATATTATCTTTATACCTACCCTGTGTCCCCAGCCCACTGACATCTTACTGTTGGAACTGACCCTCCAATTTTTTCTCCCGTAACCAGTTAACTGCCATGATTAATATGCTTGTGATAACACTAATTAGGATGGGAGTAAAAGCTATGACGGGGCATATGCAACGCCCCAGGTAAGATTTCTTCAGAGCTGATCAACTAAGAGGCTGTAAATTATCTGGCAGTTAAGCCATCTTCTTATTCCCCTATAACTGTGGCATCACCTGTTTGCTACTTGCAGAGAGTCAGAAACAACAGTCTACCTGCATACTTTTGACCCTAAATGTATGTTTTGACTTTAAAGGCGTTTCATTTCAAGCAGCACAATGACCCAAAGACCTATAATGGACACTGAAAGACAGATGTGGGCAAGGTGCTAAGCGGATTGCTGGGCGGCCCTGTCCTCCTGCATTCAAGCAACTGGCTTGGTGGCTTACCTAGCGTCATGGGCGGCAGGTTAATGGACTTCACCCTTTGTTGTTTCTTCCACCTTTCCAGCTCCTCCAGCTCTTTCGCAGCCACTAAGTCAGGTGAGAAATATTAAATCATCAATTATTAGAGTGTGAAAAGGAAACGGCTCCCTTGAGATGGACATTTAACTACATGCAGGAATGAGTGGGTGAAATATCCAGGAAAGGAAGCCACCACCCAGTCCTAACCCCTTGGGGTCACCCTAAGGCACTTTCTCTCCAAGAGTTGGCAGAGAAGTACAAATGTGAAAACAACCTGAACTCCTGCTAAATAAAGAAGTTTAGTTTTTCCTCCCATTCTGGCATTTTTCAAACTCTACATCATTTAATCCTGGAGAAGGAAATGGCAACCCACTCTGGTATTCTTGCCCAGAGAATCCCATGGACAGAGGAGTCTGGCAGGCCATGGTCCATAGGGCCGCAGAGAGTTGGACACGACTGAAGTGACTAAGCGCACATCATTTAATGTTAAAAGTTTTCTATAGGGTGTATGCAAAACATTCATGTGGCAATAAGAACTTTGCACACACAGTAAACATAAACCCCCATAGAATTCTGATGCCTGTATCCACTGCATTTCAAATATTCCCCAGGATTACTGTAACCGTGAGGAATGAGAGCTCTCCGATTCCTATTACCTGATCCCATTAAGCTGAGCCTACTGCCTATGGAGCAGTGCCCAATTCCCCAAGATATACTGACTGGCAGCAGGGGGCGCCAGAGACACTAGTTCTGTTTTTTCCAAGGTACCTCATGAGACATGATTGTTTCAAACATCCATTTATATTTTTTAATTATTAGAGGGGAAACAAAAACTTCTGAAACATCTCAAAAATCCAGACCACACTGAAGCTTAAATTCCTGTTGACCACTTAAATAAAAAACTTGTAAGATGCCAGAATCTTTGGGATTCCATTGATCAACTGCAGGCAGTACCCACAGTCACCATGTCCACGCAACTGTGACTGTCATATTCTGCACAGACTCAGATATACCACCCAGAAGGCTACTTGTCCAGTGGAGACCTTTAGAGAGCTGCCTTCCTGTCGTGCCCTTATGTTCATCAATCAATACAAAATCAAATTTCCTAGTAAGGTCAGGAAAGGAGAGCATAGGATCTCAGTGCTAGCCCCATAGCTGACTTGAACAAGCATCAGAAACTTCTTTGTGAATGAAATGAACTTTAGTTCTCCTCCTAACTTGAAAATATAATGCTGTCACTTTAAACAGCAGCACTTATTTTACCATAACATTAATACGACATTAATCGTGTTATATGTCCACTACGTACAAGGAGCAGAAAAAGAAGCAGGATGCGGCCCTGCCCTCAGAGAGCTGATAGTCTAGAGAAGGAAAGTGCAGTCACCAATAAAAACAGCTGAGGTTAGACTCTGCTGGCTACAAAATTACAGGAACAGAGAAACTAAAGAAAAATTTCATTAAGAAGGAATGGGACATATCCAGGAAAAAGACAGATTACCTTATAATCTATTTCATGTATGACTTGTCCCTTTCAAAAGTGTTCCTAGTCCTGTAAAGATATCTGAAGTGAGCCCAATTTTGCAGGAACTTGATAGGTCTATTGGCAATAGGTGTGAAATTGTTTAACTACAACAGAAACCTCGGATTTATGATTGTGCGATGAGTTCTGCTATTAGCATAGAGAAACAAATTTAGAAGCATTAACAATAAAATAGTTTTAAAAGGTATAATTAAAATTGTCAAAATTTAAAAAGGAAAAAAATGAGCTCTAGTGAGTCTATACAGGTCAGATACTAAAAATTCTTCAGACCAATGCAAGCCAATTCTACTCTGTAAGAAAATGAGCAGTATTTTGAGTGTTAAATGATATACATACTCTGTTGCATCTCATTTCTTCGTTTTTCATTTGGTACTATCAAGGTATATGCACCTGTGCTAGAAAGAAGAGAAAAAAATCAATTATCAGGAGAAATTATTTTTTTAAATACTTATTTATTTGGCTGCATCAGAACTTAGTTGCAGCATGTGGGCTCTAGTTCCCTGATCAGGGATCAAACCCAGGCTCCCTGCATTGGGAGCACAGAGTCTTAGCCACTGGACCACCAGGGAAGTCCCCATGGGAAATTATTAATGCATATAAACCACCAGATATTCTTTCTGATAATGTACTGTATTTATGATCATCACCATCAAATAGGTACTATGAAAGATAATCTTCCTCTAAAGACTCAAGTGTTTTCTCCAGGAGCTTACAATCTAGTTGTCAAAGTAAAACCAGAACACATGGCCAAATATGGAAATATAAAGCAGTTGGTGAAGCCTGACAAGTGACTACTTCACCATTAGCTCTCGGTAAACCATAGGGGTCCACTGTTCCTCCAGGTGGCCCTCGTGGGCACATCCACTTGAGATGACTGGCATTCTCCCACATCACCCACACTGGGAATACAGGAAACACTCCTTTTTTGTTGCCGCAAACTGGGTGTAGGGGCCGTTTGCAATGCAGAGACCTCTTCTTAATGACCCATTTGAGTGGCCAGATGGCCACAGTCTTGGGTTTTGGGGCTTTGACTTCCAGGCAGGTACCACTGGGCCCCTCATTCTCCTGGGGACACAGGTTGAGCATAATCAGGAGCTCAGAGGAGCAAAGAGTCACTTCAGTTCACTGGCACAGGATGAGCGGGTGGGGAGGGAGTGGGAATTAGGGGAAACTTCATCTAGGCAAAAATATTCAACACTGAGATACAAGAAGTTGTTCAAATATTGCGAGCTTTTGCAGGCAGAAACTCCGCTTGATTGATCTGTATGTGCCCAGCCCCTGGCACAAAGTAGCTGCTTGATGAATGTGGACGGAATTGAAATGAAGTGATACCACAGACCCCGTCTGTGAGTCTGTGCTGCGGTGGCTCTTCTTTGTCATGATGCATGTAATCCCACAAAAGTACGAATACTTCATACAGCAGAAATATAACACAGCAACCAACTGCAGCATACATATGGGTACAGTGTGAGGGGAAATGTTATGGAATAAATACAATCAGCTTATAAATGTAGGCTTTTAAAAAAAAATCCCCGATACTCTTAGAAGTCTCTGTCCAACACAGAATGTACCATTTCAAAGGATAAATTAGCAAAGATTGAACAGTAGAGGCCAAAAGTGCTGATTAACAGAAGCCGTTTCTTCCTTATCTCATTATTTTCCTAGCAGTGAGCCTTCAGCCCGCTTCAAACTGAGCTTTAATTTTAGACTTGTACACGGGAGGTGTGCAACCCCCTCTGCATGCAAATGTGGCTACTGGGTGCCCAACTTCCTAATGGATATCAGCAGACGTTGCCTGTGTAGCCTCACATAAGTACAACGTGATGAATACATAATTAGGAGGCTGCCGCTGGAAATTAATCCCTTGTCCATTGCATATTTTTGTTCACCCTCAGAAAGATTTTGCACTCAAGTGCCCACACTTGATAGAAGCTTGAGAGCTGCAGTTCTGTGGGTCGTACCTGCAGACTTGAATATGATGCAACAGTGAGCCATTCGGCAGGGCCTTAAAGATGAAACATAAGGTGCTGGATTTAAAAGCCAAGGATGAAATGACTGCAGAAGCCTCAAGGTCCCCTCACATTGTGGTATGGAGCTTCTCAACATACCAGGGGTTTGACTACACCGCAAATCAGTAGTTCTTAAACTTTAGCATGCATTGGAATCACCTGGAGGGTTTATAAAATATTGAGTTTCTGATTCAACCAGTGTGTGGGGGAGGGAGGAGCCTACAACTTGCATTTTGAACAATTCCCAGAGGATGATGATGTTCTGGATTTGGGGACCACACTTTGAGAAGCAGGGATGTAGATCAATCAAGCTGTCTTCAAATACTTGGACTAAAAGGGAACTGTGCATGCATGCTCAGTTGCTCAGTCATGTCTGACTCTTTGCGACCCTGTGGACTGTAGCCCACCAGGCTCCTCTCTCCGTGAAATTTCCCAGGCAAGAATGCTGGGGTGGGTTGCCATTTCCTCCTCCAGGTGATCTTCCTGGCCCAGGGATTGAAATCATATCTCCTGAAGCTCCTGCATTGGCAGGCAGATTCTTTACCACTAAGCCACCTGGGAAGCCCCAAAAGGGAATTGAAGGATTCATAAATATTGATAAAGACATAGAGATTAAATCATATGCCAAAGATCGTAAGGTTTTTTTAAGCAATTGTGTTGAGACTCAAACCTAGTGCTTTTGACTTAAACTGGGGGGGTGGGGGAGGGTGGGTGTCTGGAACTAAATATTCATCTCAAAGTAGAAAACATAAAATATGACTGTCTTTAACCTCCACCTCTTGCTAGACTTCCAAGCAAAGCAAATAAATGTAACTGAGCACCCACTATGGTCTTGTGTGTTAGGGGCTTATGAGAAGAGAGGAGATACCAAAAAACAGATACAACCCCTTTAACAGAGTTACACCTCCCAGTGCAGGAGACTTATAAGAGACTCTGGTTCAATCCCTGGGTCCGGAAGATCCCCTGGAGAAGGAAATGGCAACCCACTCCAGTGTTCTTGCCTGGAGAATCCCAAGGACAGAGGAGCCTGGAGGGCTACAGTCCGTGGGGTCGTAAAGAGTTGGACACAACTGAGTGATTGAGCATGCACACTTGGGAACAAGTCATGAAACCATCAGAGCAGACCACAAGGATGTTTGCTAAGAGAAGCTTCATAGAGAATTTTCCAAATTCCATGAATCTCTCTTATGAAATTTTCAGGAAAGGTTTGAAAAGAAAAAAAAACAGTTTGTAACAGATTTTATTCTATAATATCTAATTAAGTTTAAGTGTGACAACATCACACTAGAATCTTTAATCTTAGGATTAAATAGCTCTCTGGTCAATCTATGGCCAACATACCCAGACTCAGAACAGGGCCATGAGAAAAGGAGAATTCTCTAGCCTTGAAATCAGAGGCTTTTAATGAAAAACATTTAAATATAACCCTGGGCTCAAGGACAGTAGTCCCAGTAATAAATGTTTTATGTTAAAGAATTCCATAGCAACCTTCTTAGCCGTATTTTATTGGCTGAAAATGTCAAAGCTGAAACATAATATTCAGAAGAAAGCATTGGCCAAGTAATGAAGCCTCTATTCCTCTTCCTTCCTGTAGGAAGAGGTGCTTAAGTTTAAGGATTGACTTTTTATTTTTTAATATCCTGTGGCACAGCCTAATGCCTGGGCAGACACAAATATTCATCTCTGCTCTCTTAGCTTTTCCTTGACATGAATAACAAGTATAACTTATTCATGTTTTCAGCCAATTAGTTTCCACCCACAGCAAGGGCCTCTGCTGTTTTAACCTCCATGTCGTCCCTTTCAACAGCCTGACTCTCAAAGCTGCTGACGGAGACGAGCCCAACCTAACTATATTTAGTATTCCAGTCATTTCCTGATTAAGCAACATTCAAAAGCCACTGAAATAAATGTATATCTTTGAAAATGAGTTTCCTTAATTACCTCATTGAAATTTAATGAAACATCTCCATTTGTAAGATTATTCTCACTTTCCAACAGCCCACGTCCATGAGATATACTAAGGGAGAACGTATAAAGATTAGCATGTGACAAGGGAGAAGTGTTTTTCTGTACCATTTAAACATATATTTAAGAATTCTTTGCCTTGTGAGCGCTCTCCTAAGCTACACAACTGTCTCTCTTGTGCACTTTCTTGCATGTTTTTTTATAAGGTCTCATCAATAAGCACTCTATGAAAAAATGTTATGTTGAAGTTATGAAGAATATCTTGGCTGGATAAAAGTATTACATAAATATATCCCCTGGTGTGTATAAACCGCAGCAGATGTAATTTAAATTTCTAATTAGGAACAACACTAATTTGACTGAAAAAGGAATGTAGTCACAAGCAAAAATTCAGAAAGAGATTACATTACAAACAGATAAAGCAGAATAGTAGACACAAAGTTTACTGTCCTATAAAAAGTTGGTTTGAAGTTTTCATAGTTCAGGAAAATCTTACTTTTGGGGGAAACTGAAACAAAAAAAAAATTTTGGTTAATCAAACGTAGTGGATAGGGTTTCTCTGGTGGCTCAGTGGTAAGGAAGCCACCTGTTAATGCAGAAGACACAGGTTCGATCCCTGGTCTGGGAAGATCCCACGTGCCTCGGAGCAACTAAGCCCATGAACCCCAGCTACCAAAGCCTGTGCATCCAGAGCCCAACAGGAGAAGCCGAGGCAACAAGAAGCCCATGCAGCGCAGCTAGAGAAAAAGCCCGCACGACAACGAAGACCCAGCACGGGCAAAAAGAAACAAATAGAATTATACAAAGGCACTGGATATTTAATTTCTAGATATAGTTTTCCATATTGGTTTTTAAAACATGGTTTTCAGCACAGGAGTCTGAAGCATATGTTTTTAACGAATGTGAGTCACCTTATAGGGCATTCGGGTTTTCAAGAGTTCTTTTGTAAAGAGACCATATTCCTAAGTTTAAAAAAAAAAAAATGACAAGATCAGGCTGAGTAAATCATCCTTGACCCCTAGCCTGTCACACCAGTCGTGACCCATATTCCACATCCCTGGTGTGGAAGGACTAATGAATTCTCTTTCGTCTCAGAGTCTGAAGAGCCCAGGACTTTGTCTGCACACCCAAGAGGCTGGCGCGAGGCTGGTTAGTTCTATAACCCATAGCTTCTGATGGAGGGCTGAACAGATGTCCAGAAGGCTGGCTACATAGACACCCAGAGAGAACAGATAAGAAGAGACCTTCAGGACAGCAGGGCCTTTGTTCATAAGACACCTTTATGGAAAACAGAAAGAGGGACACACACACATATCTCCATCCAGGATCCTCATGTAGACCCATGGCTTAGTGAGAGGTGCTAAACTGACGCAAATCAGAAAGAAGTGCCCCTTCTGTCAGGTGGAGGTAACCCCACCTGATTAGGGCACGTGATTTGGTATGTATTCCAGCTTCAAATTACTATCTTATCCAGATAATCATATAGCATAGAGCCGAAAGATGTGATGCTTCTTCACTTAAAACACACATATTATAGAGACTCGCCGTCATTAAGAGACCAAAAACCAGTGATGGAGGTACAGATGAGGACCAACTGGTAAGAATACTTGCAAAATGTTTTAAATTGCTTCCTCAGTAAAAAAAAACTACAAGAAACTCACATTTTCAGAACACAGAGATGGCAGGTCTGGGATGTGACTGGAGCCTACCTGTAAGCAAATCTTTGCCTAACAGGCTATTACTATGTCATGGATGCTGGCAGAAGACAAAACGCCTGCGTCCGAGTCAAAGGGCTGTATTTCTCACAGCACAGCATCAGCATATTTATGCCTGGTCTCTCTCTCTCTCTCTCCAGGTTAACATGATGGATGTTGCACACACCAAGTGTTTGCATTGCAGCTGAGGAACACTGAATTGTGGAATCCACCACTTTTAAAGCAGGTAGTAAGCAAGCCTGGTCTTTTCTCTGGGGAAAATGTACATCATCTCTCAAGGTTCCCAGCTACATAACAACCCTGAGAGATAGTCCAGGTTAAAGAGTAGTCTGGTATGCAATGTTGGCACACCCAGCAAGACATCTAGAATGCAAGAAACCCAAGGAGGACTATCTTTTCCAACAAAAGAATATTTAAGAGTGACTTAGAGACAATAAAAAATGGCATCTGCATAAAAAACACTTATCAAATTGTTATACACTTTCTATGATTATTGTTATCATCACCATCACCATCATCATTATCATTAGACTAAGCTCTGATTATGTCCCCATAATCAGGTCTAAAGCAGTGCTCATCCGGGTCATCTATAACTTAAAGGAGAAAACTAGAGATGCAAGACGTAAGGTATTTATATCTAAATATCTGCACAGAATATTTAAAAATGAAATTCATCCTGATTTTGAAATAAACATACACTCATATAAGAAAAAGGAGAAACTTATCTTTAAGACTTTTAAAAGTCACTCATAACTCTACTCCTCAGAGATCTCAATGACAGTTTTATTTGGGTGATTTTCAGTTCAATTTATATTCTATACATATTACACAGATGTAGTCATATCTTAAGTCGAGTTTTATCTGCTGCTTTCACTTGTAAGTGGTTTTTCCAATTATGCACATAAGAAGCTTCATATTAAATGGTTACGTATTTCATAACATCGATGCCTCATTAATATAACCACTCGCTTAACCATTTCAATTGTTTCAGTTGTTCACTATTATAACCCTGCAGGATGTACAAAGCATAAAACAAAGATTGCACAGAACCTCATCCAGAAGAAAACCCTTAATAGTTCTCTAAGATCAATACTCAACAGTAATGTGGACTACTTTTAAATTTTTCTTCCTTAGATATCCCATTTGCATTTTCCAAAGTTCCTGCAATAGTTTGATCATATGATTGATTTCTGCTCATATGCTTGATTCTCCTCAATGCCTAAACCAGACAAGATGCTGGCCTACCTACCCATTGATTCTCACCGCCTCCTTACTAAAAGCACTCCTGTATTATTCAGGTTAACAATGTGCCCAGTAAAGACTATAGTCTCCAAACTTCTTTGTAGTCAAGCATGACATGTGATTGTTTAGCAAACTGAGATATAAGGGGAAGCCACTGAGAAGGATTTCTAGAAAAGCTCCATTAAGTGAAGACAGACAGATGGACAGGAAAGGTATTTTGTTGCCTTCCCCCCTTCCTGGATGCTGGAAGTGGTAGCTGGTGCTCAAGCAACTTGGTCAGTGAGGCAACTTGGATATAGATGACATGCCTCAGAAATAGCAGAGCAGAAAGAAGTAATCTGGTGCCCTGTAACTGTAAAACCACCACACTAGTGGTAATCTATTGCCAAACTGCCTGGCTTTGAACCCTAATTCTGTTACTTCCTAGCTATAACTTTGAGCAAATTACCTGGTGTTTCTATTCTTTCATCTGTAAAATGGAGATAAAAAATATCCATATCTTAGAGAATAAAGCATTTAGAACAAGGCTAGGAAATAACCAAGTTCTATTATGGTTGCCTATTATTTGCACTATTATCAGCCCTAGGCTACCCACCTTCAGAATTATTCTTACAGGAGAGAAACAAAGCCACCAATGCTTAAGATACCTATTTAGAGATATCTATTTTATGTAATTATAATAATTATATATAAGACATTATTTTTCTCACCTTCAATTGGCAGTAGAAATTGAAGGGCATAATGGCTCTAAGACTTTCTAATTGGCATAAAAAGTGAAAAAGCACAACCTATACTTTAAAGAGATCCTTACATCAAACAGCTTGTTTATTTCTGAGGTTCTGAATTGCAAGAGATTTTTCCTTTCTATATTAGTTTAGTAATGTTTAGTTTTTTGTTCTGGGGTCGGGGGAGGGGATGGTCTTTTTTTTTTCTGGCTGTACCACATAGCTTGTGGGATCTGGGTTCCAGGATCGGGAACTGAACCTGGGACACAGGAGTGAAAGCGCTCAGTCCTAACCACTGGACTGTCAGGGAATTCCTGATATAGTTTAGATTTTTACAACAAGCAGATATAACTTCACTTTTACAGGCATGAAAAAATATTCCAAGGATTTTTAAATGAGAAAATATTTAAAGATTTCTTAAAGCAGGGGTTCAGATTTTCTTACAAGCCTAGGTAGCCCAGGATTTCTGCTCTCACTGGTTCCCTAGTAAAGCAAACACTGGGCAATACTGGCCCATGAGTTTTAAAGATGGCAAATGTCTTCAGTTTTGTCAGTTCAGTCGCTCAGTCGTGTCTGACTCTTGGCAACCCCATGGACTGCAGCACGCCAGGCCTCCCTGTCTATCACCAACTCCCACAGTTTACTCAAACTCATGTCCATTGAGTCGGTGATGCCATCCAACCATCTCATCCTTTGTCAACCCCTTCTCCTCCCGCCTTCAATCTTTCCCAGCTTCAGGGTCTTTTCAAATAAGTCAGTTCTTCCTATCAGGTGGCCAACATATTAAGAGTTTCAGCTTCAGCATCAGTCCTTGCAATGAATATTGAAGACTGATTTCCTTTAGGATGGACTGGTTGGATCTCCTTGCAATCCAAGGGACTCTCAAGAGTCTTCTCCAACACCACAGTTCAGAAGCATCAATTCTTTGGCACTCAGCTTTCTTTATAGTCCAACTCTCATATCCATACATGACTACTGGAAAAACCATAGCTTTGCCTAGATGGACCTTTGTTGGCAAAGTAATGTCTCTGCTTTTTAATATGCTGTCTAGGTCAGTCATAACTTGTCTTCCAAGGAGCAAGTGTATTCTAATTTCATGGCTGCAGTCATCATTTGCAATGATTTTGGAGCCCAAGAAAATAAAGTCTGTCACTGTTTCCACTGTTCGCCATCTATTTGCCATGAAGTGATGGGTCCAGATGCCATGATCTTAGTTTTCTGAATGTTGAGCTTTAAGCCAACTTTTTCATTCTCCTCTTTCTTTCAAGAGGCTCTTTAGTTCTTCGCTTTCTGCCATAAGGGTGATGTCATCTGCATGTCTGAGGTTATTGATATTTCTCTTAGCAATCTTGATTCCAGCTTGTGCTTCATCCAGCCCAGCATTTCTCATGATGTACTCTGCATATAAGTTAAATAAGCAAGGTGACAACATACAGCCTTGACGTACTCCTTTCCCAATTTGAAACCAGTCTGTTATTCCATGTCTAGTTCTAACTGTTGCTTTCTGACCTGTATACAGATTTCTCAGGAGGCAGGTCAGGTGGTCTGGTATTCCCATCTCTTTCAGAATTTTCCTCAGTTTGTTGTGATCCACACAGTCAAGGACTTTGGCATAGTCGATAAAGCAGATGTTTTTCTGGAACTCTCTTGCTTTTTCGATGATCCAGCAGATGTTGGCAATTTGATCTCTGGTTCCTCTGCCTTTTCTAAATCTAGCTTGAACATCAGGAAGTTCATGGTTCGCATATTGTTGAAGCCTGGCTTGGAGAATTTTGAGCATTACTTTACTAGCGTGTGAGATGAGTACAATTGGCGGTAGTTTGAGCATTCTTTGGCATTGCCTTTCTTTGGGATTGGAATGAAAACTGACCTTTTCCAGTCCTGTGGCCACTGCTGAGTTTTCCAAATTTGCTGACATTGAATGCAGCACTTTCACAGCATCATCTTTCAGGATTGGAAACAGCTCAACTGGAATTCCATCCCCTCCACTAGCTTTGTTCATAGTGATGCTTTCTAAGGCCCACTTGACTTCACATTCTAGGATGTCTGACTCTAGGTGAGTGATCACACCATCGTGATTACCTGGGTCATGAAGATCTTTTTTTGTATATTCTTCTGTGTATTCTTGCCACCTCTTTTTAATATCTTATGCTTCTGTTAGGTCCATACCATTTCCTTTATTGTGCCCATCTTTGCATGAAATGTTCCCTTGGCATCTCTAATTTTCTTGAAGAGATCTCTAGTCTTTCCCATTCTGTTGTTTTCCTCTATTTCTTTGCATTGACCGCTGAGGAAGGCTTTCTTATCTCTCCTTGCTATTCTTTGGAACTCTACATTCAAATGGGTATATCTTACCTTTTCTCCTTTGCGTTTCACTTCTCTTCTTTGCACGGCTATTTGTAAGGCCTCCTCAGACAGCCATTTTGCCTTTTTGCATTTCTTTTCCATGGGGATGGTCTTGATCCCTGCCTCCTGTACAATGTCATGAACCTCCATCCATAGTTCTTCAGGCACTCTGTCTATGAGATCTAATCCCTTGAATCTATTTGTCACTTTCACTGTATAATCATAAGGGATTTGATTTAGGTCATACCTGAATGGTCAGTTTTTGTTCCGGACTTTAATAAATTATCTTTTAAGTATTTATGGGGGGTGGGGGGGGGTGGTTACAAACATTGCAGAACAAAGGAATCATCATTGGCTGATTCTCTGATATAGAAGACCCTTCAAATACAGTCTTCTCCCTTTGATGATTTTTTTTCCTGTTAAGCTTTGTTTCAGATTCAAATGCATTCTGAATAGATGCGATTAACCTTAACAATATGTATAACCTTACAACACTCTGCTGACTTTGAAGTAAGTAACCTTACTGTGTAATTGAACTAAGTCTCTTCCCCCCCCCCCATTTCTGCTAAGCTTCTACTGATTATTATAGGTATTATGTGTTTGCAGGCTTTCATCATACTGCTGATTTATTGTCTCACTGTTTCAGCTGTCAAAAGACTTTCTGAGACATTCCCACTCACTTTTGATATTATATTTGAACAAAAATGATTGCTCCCCAAGACCTGGCAGAATGCAAATACATATCATACTGAGTCTAGTGCAGAAAAGTTGGAAATTCATCCTAAATAGGATCATAATTCCTCCCCTCCTGTATAAACTGGAAGGTAAATTTGACCTAATCAAACCAAAGTGTCTTTTCTTTCCATCTACTCGAATAATCTCTTCTGCCATGCACAGAACAATACTTTGCTCTTCACTCTGTGGGTGATAACCCACTAGTGGACTATGAAATCAATTTACTGGGTTTACTTTTAATGAATTAGAATAGAAAATGTCAAAGTCATCACATATAGTAAGTAAGGGTAAGAATTATTTTCTGACTTTTTTTCAAATATCTATAAATTCACATATCCCATGCATGTACTAGGTCATGAATGTCAACTGCATTGCTAATTTTACGCTATGGTCAGAAGTCTGAAAGATTGCTGGAAGGCAGTATGTAGTTTAGGTTGCTCAGAAACTATGACAGTGAGAAAACTGTTGTAATGCAAGCCAACCAAGCTGTCATGAGGAAATGCAGCAGAGAACAGAGCATCCCCACAGCAAGGTTGCTCTGACAAACCACTTCTCTATCCACATCATGTTAAAGCTGGAAATAAATGTCACATTGCTGATTCTATATAGTACCACTCTCTTTAGCCTATAGAAATTCTATTTTCTTATGTGAATAGAGGACCATTGATAGGAAATTCATGAGTTGCACGGTCATTCCCTCCTTCAGCTCCATCATGTTCAGGATCCAGACTCTGGTATATAGACTCAGGTTTGACTGCTGGTTCTGTGACTTAAAGCCATGAGACCTTAGGAAATCATATACTCGCTCAAGACTCAGTCTCGTCAACTAAAATGGGGTAAAGTGTCCACTGTGAAGAGAAAAATGAATTACATGATGTGTGTAGCACAGCATTACATGTTTGAAACATCAGAGTTCCAGCTATCGATTGGCATTTTGGTTTTCAGTCCCTCAGAGTACCCAATTTAAATATTCTAGATCACAACTAATTTCCTCTCCACCACCGCAGTGTTGCAACGCTTTGTCACATTTCTCCTGTCTAAACTCAGTCAAATAGCAGAGCTCTACTGATTAGTTTCATACTAGAATCCGGTCATCATTGAGACACCTACCCAGCTCATTGAGTTGTATAATTATCATTGAGTTTAATACTATCTGTTGTTTCACAAACTTTCTGAATGCTTATGAGCCCTGCCTGGAGACCAAGTTAAATAGTTCCCTAATGAATAGCTACCCTTACTGAGCCATCAAGTAGATTACTCATTAGAATCAATCATAGATTTTCTTTTCGTATGTACCATTATCTCAGAGCACTAAAAGGAACTCTAGCATTATTTGGTACTCCATCTCCAGGGAGAAGTAACAGCCTGATGCTTTCATGCCACTTAATATCTACAGGCAAAAGCTTATTTTCTCACAGTCATAACAGGAGACAGAAGAGAAATCTGGGACATTTGCAGTGAAGAAATAGTAAAAGCAGTTCCTGTAAGTGTCATAAGTTTGTAAAAACTTGCATTTCATTTAAGACTATTTTATGTGGCTACTTCGGATTAAAATGAGCTGAATCAAGAATGACTTAAGTTTTTTTCATGGTCTGTTTTAGGCGTAAAGTATACATCAGGATTAAGAGTATACTCAACAATGATTAAATAGTGATGTTTTTAAAAATGGGACCAATACTATACCTTAATGACTATGTTATCATCTAGCCCATCTTATATTTCACCTTACATTTACAAAATGTTTAATATTAATGTAACACCATGTTCTTTAAGAGAGAAAAATCAGGAATTGGTCATTAATCAGTGGGCTTACCGAGTCATTCTTTATTGTCCCTTCACACTCCCTTGAGATTTTGCAGATGAAGAAGAAAAGAGGTATTAATCACCGGGGTTACTTTCATCCCTGGAGCACGAGAAGCTGGAGAAAGCATTGAGGTTGGACTAAGAAACTAAAGAATGTCCCCTGAGCCCCAAAGGAGGAAATAAGGAAAAGGAGAGTCTTCCCACAGAACACAGGGCACTCCCACAGCCACAGTGTCTCAGCTGCTATGGTTGGGAGTAGGGTGTATCTTAAAGGCTGAGTCGGTTTGGGTCCTCCCAGGAGCAGACATCAAGATGAGGTCAGACAAGCAAGAGATCTGCTGAGAGAAAGACTTGTGAAGGATAAAGGGAGCAAACAGGAGTAGGCAGGAAAAGCCTTGAGAACATGAGCAGGTCTGACTCCTGTGAAAGGAGAGAGGGAAGGAGGATTCGTAGGAAGAGCCTTGGACTGGTATATAGTACTGGGAAAATCTTGGGTAGGCCCATGGGGAGTCCTCTGGCAAAAGCTGCCCCATAGTGAAGTCGCACACTGGGATGCTCGGCCCCTGGTGGAAAGAGGGCAGAATAAATGTGCTCTCACAGCAAAGGGTGCAGGGGATCAAAGAACAGCCTCTAGAGCTGTCAGCTGGCTATGCTCCCCACATTAAGTTGTCTTCAAGATCTGAATAGCAGGCTTCCCTGGCTGCCACAAAGGCTATTTAAACAATGCTGGTATAATGAGGTTTCAGTATTCGATCACTGTCCCCAGTTCCTGGCTCAGAGCTCCTTAAAATCCTTGGAATTCTGAGTTATAAGGATATCAATCATATGTTAAAGTAATGATTTCTGGTGGGGGCCCTAGATAGCTTCAGGATTGGAGATGTTTTCCATTAAAAAACAACAACAAAAAAAAACACCCTGTGATTAGAGGGTTAGAAATTTCAGGTCTACTCCTTGCCCATCTCTGAGGAGGGGAGAGGAGCTAGAGATTGAATTCAGTCACCAATGGCCAACAGTTTAATCAGTTATGCTTTTATGATAAAGCCTTAATAAATATCCTCAAACAGTGAGTTTAGGGCACTTCCAAGTTAGTGAACACATCTAGGTGCCAGGAGGGTGACCCACCCAGAAAGGGTGTGGAAACGCTGTGCAACGCCCATCCCCATATCTTCCACTTGGCAGTTCCAGCGCTGTATCCTTTATAATAAAGCTGTAATTGTAAGCACAGGGGTTTCCACGAGTGCTGGGAGTCATTCTGCTGCTGCTGCTGCTAAGTCACTTCCGTCGGGTCCGACTCTTAGCGACCCCATGGACTGCAGC
Organism: Muntiacus reevesi; assembly: GCF_963930625.1. Classification (NCBI taxonomy): domain Eukaryota; kingdom Metazoa; phylum Chordata; class Mammalia; order Artiodactyla; family Cervidae; genus Muntiacus; species Muntiacus reevesi. Next base: position 11,985,801 of record NC_089259.1, read on the forward strand.
CTATCAGGCTCCTCTGTCCATGGGATTTTCCAGGCAAGAGTACTGGAGTGCGGTGTCATTGCCTTCACCCGGGACTCATTCTGGTGAACTATTAAACTTGGGCAGAGGGGAGGTCATGAGAAAGTCAAATTTGTAGTCAGAAATGTGGGTAGGCTGCAGTCCCCCTTATTGGCTTACTCCTAAGGTGGGGGCAGATTCGTGGGACTGAGCCCTTAACTTGTGGGGTCTATATCAACTCTGAGTACTGTCATAACTGAATTAGAAACAATCAGTGTTAGAACATATTTGTCAGAAACAAAACAAAAAATACAACTCCTAATCTATCCGGTAGATTACAACTCAAACATTCTCTCTTTTCTTGGAAGCAATTCTCCTACTCCCAGGGCTAGCTCAGGTGCTGGCTCTGCTTCATGGAGCATATAAAGAGTTACTCATGTAATTCTCTGATAACTGTCTGCCCCGTTAATTAGACCATAAACTTCATAAGGGCTTGTCTTTTTGTTGAGTAGGTATTTGTTCCTGTATTTCTAATTAAACATCCAGAGCTAGAGACCCTGTCTTACTACAAGGTTGTTGCGAAGAATCAAAGAGTTAATATTTGTAACACACTTTAACATACATACATTAAATACACAAGTATTTGCCATAATTTTTGCTAATCTTTGTTTCTACAGTTCTCACTATAAAATTAAGTAAGTGAAGTCGCTCAGTCGTGTCCGACACTTTGCGACCCCGTGGACGATAGCCTACCAGGCTCCTCCGTCCATGGGATCTTCCAGGCAAGAGTACTGGAGTGGGTTGCCATTTCCTTCTCCAAAACTGGCCACAAATAAAATGAGTTTGTATACAAATTAGGTTCAAGTTAACTGTATAGTAAAATTCCACATGATGGGTTCATTTTCAGAATATCTTTTTAGCATCAAGCTAAAGGACCACTTCTATAGATGTGTCTATAGAACTTCTATATATATATAGAAGTTCTATAGATGGTCTATAGATTATAGACCAGTATCTGAACAAAGTGAAACTTGCCTGTATTATTGTCATAGGCAAAGAGCCTTTTGGGTAAAATGCCCTTCCAGAAAAACCCATATCTTAGTCTTATATTTATATTTATCTAGAGTTTGGGGAAAGGGTAAAGGATTACTTTGATTAGAAGTTTGCGCTATTTACTTGGCTTCGCCACACACACACACATGACTGGTTGCAGATCTTAGTTCCCCCACCAGGGATCAAACCCGTGTCCCCGACAATGAAAGCACAGAGTCGTAACCACAGGACCACCAGGAAAGTCCCCATTTTTTCCTCTTTAAATCTGTATAAATAGCTTACAATATTTAAGGCCAAGATAAAATCACCAACTGAAAATAATTAGCAAAGCTATTATTTATTAGTAAACACTTGTAATTACCTAAATCCAAATAGAATCAAGGGCTTAGCTTTGCCTTAGAGTCTATTAGAGGACCTCGGGAATCTTTCTAACAGCATGCCTTAAAGTCTTTTTATATGTAAGTCAGTGTTTTAAACCGGGATGCTTTTACAAGGAATAAACACTCCGGGGTGACAGCACAGTACCTGATCAATAAACATTTGTGAAATGAACTCAAGGATATCAGCACCCAACATTTATTGGATGTTTGCCTTCTACCAGGCATGAAATTGTTTTATGCATACATGTATTCACACATACAGACACACACAGACCGTGAGAAGCTGGTATTATCCCACTTCACGTAATGAAGACACTAAGAGATAAAGTAGCTAAAATCTTCTTGAAGTGCAGAGACAAAGTAATGGCAGAATCAGAACTTGAACCCAAGTTCTTTAATCAAAGCTCCTGCTCCTCTGCCCAGATTGGGGCTTGCTTAGTGAGTAAGTGGAAGGATGCATACAAAACAAGGTCAAAGTTCAGCCCTTTATCATATAAATAAGCTCACACTGAAAGAGAACAAGTGAGGTTTCACTATTAAGCACTCAACTCTATCCTTCCTTTTTCTTAATTTTCCATCAGAAAATGCTTCTAATTTCTCCCCAAGAAAATAAATCTTAATGGCTTTTTGTCAGTTTTATTGAGCTGTTATTAGTATCTGCCATTCAGCCAGTTTCCTTAGTTTCCTACTTCCATTAAAGGAGACAAGCAAGTATAAACAGCAGATATGTGACTAATGGAGATGTAAGAAGAGTTCAGAGTGGTCAAAGCAGGACCTTACATGTTAGATCCTTAGGAGGAAATGTATCTTATACTGTTCTGCTTACTGTAGCTCGTTCGCATGAAAACGATGAGCTCTGTGAAGCACATCTGAACCCTCCCATGTACTCTCTAACGTCTACTGGCAAATTAGAAACTACAAAATGGTATCTTCAGATACCGAGGTCTGGAAAATTAATTAGAAAACTACCTCTTTCTGAACAATTCAGTCCAGCAAGATTCTGAGGGTAATTTACTGGTACAATTAATTTACAAATAAGAAAACAGATAGATACCACTGCTAATGTTTATGTGATGTTATGAGCTTGCAATTAAATAATTATGTCTAAGTAGATGCTGTATAATAGAAAAAAGGCATAGAGGGTATTTATTATCAACATGAAATCATACATTCATGACCTCTGTTTTATCAAATGCTACAGTTTATAGAGCTGAAAGTTACTCAGAATTAATGGACTTCCATTATTACCAGATAACCCTCCTTTTTTTTTTTTTTTTTTGCCACTATGCTCAGCTTGTGGAACCTTATTGACCCAGCAGGGATGAAACTCCAGGCCCAGGCGGTGAGAGCACTGAGTCCTTACAGTGGACTGCAGGGTGGGGGTGGGGGGAAATCTGTGAGGAATTCCCCCACCACCAGCTACTCTGAGTTGGAGACAAATGCAGCAATTTCTAATTGAAATCACCCAGATCATCCACCCCATCTAAGGGCAACTCTAAGTTCAGTTCAGTTCAGTTGCTTAATTGTGTCCAACTCTTTGCGACCCCATGGACTGCAGCATGCCAGGCCTCCCTGTCCATCACCAACTCCCAGAGTTTACTCAAACTCATGTCCACTGAGTTGGTGATGCCATCCAACCATCTCATCCTCTGTCATCCCCTTCTCCTCCCACCTTCAATCTTTCCCAGCATCAGGGTCTTTTTAAATCAGTCAGCTCTTTGCATCAGGTGGCCAAAGGATTGGAGTTTCAGCTTCAACATCAGTCCTTCCAATGAATATTCAACACTGATTTCCTTTAGGATGGACTGATTGGATCTCCTTGCAGTCTAAGGGACTCTCAAGAGTCTTCTCCAACACCACAGTTCAAAAGCATCAATTCTTCAACCCTCAGCTTTCTTTATAGTCCAACTCTCACATCCTTACTTGACTACTGGAAAAACCATAGCCTTGACTAGACAGACCTTTGTTGACAAAGTAATGTCTCTGCTTTTTAATATGCTGTCTAGGTTGGTCATAACTTGTCTTCTAAGGAGCAAGCATCTTTTAATTGCATGGCTGCAATCACCATCTGCAGTGATTTTGCAAAAATTAAAGTCTGTCACTGTTTCCCCATCTATTTGCCATGAAGTGATGGAACTGGATGCCATGATCTTAGTTTTCTGAATGTTGAGCTTTAAGCCAACTTTTTCACTCTCCTCTTTCACTTTCATCAAGAAGCTCTTTAGTGCCTCTTCACTTTCTGCCATAAAGTTGGTGTCATCTGCATATCTGAGGTTATTGATATTTCTCCCTGCAATCTTGATTCCAGCTTGTGCTTCTTCTAGCCCAGCGTTTCTCATGATGTACTCTGCATAGAAGTTAAATAAGCAGGGTAACAATATACATCCTTGACGTACCGCTTTCCTGATTTGCAACAAATCTGTTGTTCTATGTCCAGTTCTAACTGTTGCTTCCTGAGCTGCATACAGATTTCTCAAGAGGCAGGTCAGGTGGTCTGGTACTCCCATCTCTTTCAGAATTTTCCACAGTTTGTGGTGATCCACACAGTCAAAGGCTTTGGCATAGTTAATAAAGCAGAAATAGATGTTTTTCTGGAACTCTCTTGCTTTTTCGATGATCCAGCAGATGTTGGCAATTTGATCTCTGGTTCGTCTGTCTTTTCTAAAAGCAGTTTGAACATCTGGAAGTTCATGGTTCACGTACTGCTGAAGCCTGGCTTGGAGAATTTTGAGCATTACTTTACTGGTGTGTGAGATGAGTGCAATTGTGTGGTAGTTTAAGCATTCTTTGGCATTGCCATTCTTTGGGATTGGAATGAAAACTGACATTTTCCAGTCCAGTGGCCACTGCTGAGTTTTCCAAATTTGCTGGCGTATTGAGTGAAGGACTTTCACAGAATCATCTTTTAGGATTGGAAATAGCTCAACTGGAATTCCATCACCTCCACTAGCTTTGTTCGTAGTGATGCTTCCTAAGGCCCATTTGACTTCACATTCCACTCTAAGTTGAATAATATTAAAAGCCTGGTACTTATGAATTCTTTCAAAAGTTAAGGGATGAAATAAAATCTGTTTATTGGTCATAAGTTTATATATTGTTCCTAAGGAACCAACATTTGTCTTTCATGTAACTAGAAGTTGATGAGAAGGGAGAACTGAAAAGGAAACCATCTGTCAATAGAAATTTCAGTTCAAACAGAGGCAGCTCTTCAAAAGCAGTAATGTCTTTACAAACCTTATTGTTGGCTTAATAAAGTAGCTTACTCATTGGCAGGAAAGAAAGGGTCACTGACATTTTACATGATAAATGTTTCCAGGATCGTAACTGTAGTCCCTGAACCAAAGACCAGGAATAAATGCTACCTGGCTGTTGATAAACGTAGAGCACTTCTCAAAACTGGAGACAAGAAACACCGCAGGGCTTGCCTGGTGGCCCAGTGGTTAATAATCTGCCTTGCGGTGCAAGGGACACCGGTTCAATCCCTGGTCCAGGATGACCCCACCTGCCACAGAGCAACTAAGCTCGTGCTCCACAACTACTGAGCCCGCACTGTAGAGCCCATGAGCTGCAACTACTAAAACCCCCACACCTAGCACCTGTGCTCCACAAGAGACGCCCACACATGGGCAACTAGGAGGCGGCCATGTGCAGCAACAAAGACCCACCACAGTAAAAATAATAATAATAATAAACTCTTAAACACTGCAGCCACTCACATCCTCTCTGACTCCATCCTCTGGTGCTGAGGCTATTATTTTGTTGTTGGGCTGCAAACTCCTAGAAGCAATATTTGCATCTTCTACCCCATAACACATTCCCTCTTCACCCTTACCCTGGCAGCTGATGTGAAGATACTATTTAGGGCATTGGTTTTTTTTTTTTAAGAAAGGAAATTTTAAAATATTTTCATATTATTTAAGGGCTTCCCTGATGGCTTAGTTGGTAAACTGAGCTCAGTCTGTCTGCAATGCAGGAGACCAGGGTTCGATCCCTGAGTTGGGAAGATACTCTGGAGAAGAGAATGGCAACCCACTCCGGTGTTCTTGTCTAGAGAATCCCCATGGACAGAGGAATCTGGCAGGCTACAGTCCATGGGGTCGCAAAGAATCGGACACAACTGGGAGACTCGCACACAAGACCATGAGTTCTGGAGATACCTGGAAAATTCGCGAGAAGCCTAGGCAGGCACTGCACACGCATGTCTTTCAGTCCTGGAGCCAGTCACAAGAATCAGGAAAGGAACAGGGGGCTTGGACGTTCAGTAAAGGACCCCGGACTGGCACTCTCAATTTATACAGTAATTCACGGTTGTTGCTGTTTAGACAAGTGAACCTCCCTTCTCCCAGGAACTGTGATGGGGCCCGCGTGTTTCAAACTCCAAAGATCAGGGAAGAACCTGCGGGTCTGCTCGGGAAAGACCTGCTGGGCCGCCGCCACCCCCGACAGGTGGTTAAATACTTACAACCTCGGGCCGGCGCGCTCCGTGGTCTCCCGCGAAGGGCTCTCGGGAGTTGCCTCCAAAGCCCCCCTGGGAGCCTGCGATGGGCCCAGCTCCCCGCGCCAGGCAGGGGGGTCCTGGGTCGGGCGAGAGGCGGCGGGGGCTCCGAACCTGGAGCCCTGCAGCCTAGTGCGGGTGTACATGGTTCAGAGCCCGCGGGGCCCCGGCCGACGCCGCTGCAGGACGGATGCGGGCGGCCCTGGGATTCGTGGCGGATCTCGAGACTGCGACTCCGAAGAGCCGCGGCAGCGGTTTTAACAGCTGAGTTTCGGTTTCTCGCTCCCAGCAGCGGACAGCACCGCCCCCCAGGACTTCCCCGACCTCGCTCCTCTTTCGCGCCGTCTGACCTGATCACAGGAGACCGCCTTCCCGCCCAGCCAGGGATATGGAGCGAACCTGGCCGGCTCCAGGTGAGTCGGTTTGAGGATCTCACAATCACCTTAAATGGTGATTAAAAGCTGTCTACGATCAGTCACGACACCTCGTGTAAGCACGGAGTAGCCACCAGGTAACTGAAATTCCTGAAAGACGCCTTCGGGACAGTTTAACTGGCCACCCTAATATGAGGTTCCCGCCGAGTATTTGAGACTGTAAACAATGCGTTAACCTTCAGATGCCAGAGATTAGGTCAATAGTTAAAATCATCTAGGCACAATTTGGCCTTTCATCAGTAAAGGCTGCTGTTCGGCTTTTGCCACGTAAGCTCAAGATAGAGGAAATGAAAAGTGAAATCAAAGAAACAGCAGAAGTGGAGAGAAGCAAGTCAAGGGAAGGCAGAGATGACTCAACAGCTAAGTGATTGATCAGACAGTCAAGAAATTTTGATGAAATACCTGCTCTGTGCAAGACATTGGGCAATAATTCAACCATGGTATGGGAATAGTTTAAAATATGGATTTGCAAGATTCTGTAGGTCTGGGGACTAGTGCCCTCATCCATATGTTTAAAAAGCTCCTGGATGGTTCTGAAGTGCGCTGGGTTGATCACCATTGTCCTAAAGCTGGCTGTACAACCATGAAAGAAGTCTTTTCCTTCACCTGACCTGTACCCTAAGACAGCGGTCCCCAACAGTTTGGGCAGCAGGGACGGATTTCCTGGAAGAATGACTGCTGGAGAGGCATGGTTTCAGGATAACTCAAGTGCATTACATTTATCGTGCCCTTCATTTCTGTTATTACTACATCAGCTCCACCTCAGATCCAGAGGTTGGGAATCAGGGAAACTAGGGCTTAACCCCTCTGAATGATTCAAGGGGACATTTGGGAACGAGCCACAAAAGTCAAGAAGTTCACCAGGAAGAAGGAGGCTTGTGGCTTAAATTGACAAGGTGTGTACCTAACTCCAGGTGGGGCAGGATGGTGGGGCACCCCAGCCTGTAGTCAGGGAGACACCACGGAGCCCAATTGTTTTGCTTGTCTTACGGGTACTTGGCTCAGTCTGTAAAGAATCTGCCTGCAAGGCAGGAGACTAGGGTTGAACCCCTGGTTCGGGAAGACCCCCTGGAGAAGGAAATGGCAACCCCTTCCAGTATTCTTGCCTGCAGAACCCCATGGACAGAGGAGCCTGGCGGGCTACAGTTGCAAAAGAGGTTGCAAAAGAGTTGAATACAACTTAGCAACTAAACCACACACTGGTACTTAGAAAAGAAAGACAAATACATGTTTGATAGCTAGTGAAAGAATTAAATGAAGGGCAGGCAGTGGGTGGAGTGGGAAGGAGAGGAGACGGTAGTGACAAGGTACTTGTCAGGAAAGGAAGTCAAGGTTTCTAGGTCACCCTGCAGTGTTAGAGGTCTGTCAAGTAGACTTGGGTTCTTGAAGTTCAGAAAGCATCAGAACCACCTGGAGGGTGTGTTGAAACAGTCTCCTGGCTCCTAATCCTTGTGTCTGAGATTCAGCAGGTCTGGGGTGGGACCCTGTGGGGTATTTTGAGGATTTATAAATAATCCACACCAGTGGTTCTCAAATGGAGTTGATTTTGCCTCCCGCAGACATTTGGGAAGCCTAGAGGTAATTATCGTGGAGCCTGGAAGTTGCTGGAGGTGGGACTACTGGCATCTAGTGGAGGCCAGGGAAGCTGCTAAACACCCTACAGTGCGCAGGACAGGCTTCCCCACGCAGAGAGTCATCCTGCCCCAATCATCAACAGATCAAGTTAAAAGCTTCTGAACAGCAAAGGAAACCATAAACAAGATGAAAAGACAACCCTCAGAATGGGAGAAAATAGTTGCAAATGAAGCAACTGGCAATGGATTGATTAACCTCCAAAATATGCAAGCAGCTCAGGCAGCTCAATATCAGAAAAACAAACAACCCAATCAAAAAATGGACTGAAGACCTAAACTGGCATTTCTCCAAGGAAGACATACAGACAGCCAACAAACACATGAAAAGATGCTCCACATCGCTCATTTTTAGAGAAATGCAAAGCAAAACTACAATATGGTATCATCTCACAGTGGTCAGAATGGCCCTCATCAAAAAATCAGTAGGCAAATACTGGAGAGGATGTGGAGAAGAGACAACCCTCTTGCATTCTTGGTGGGAATGTAAATTGATCCAGCCACTTTGGAGAAGAGTATGGAGATTTCTTTAAAAACTAGGAATAAAAACTACCATATGACCCAGAAATCCCACTACTGGGCATGTAACCTGAGAAAACCACAGTTCTTAAAGACACATATACCCTAGTGCATTGCAGCACTATTTACAATAGCCAGGACATGGAAGCCACCGCAGTGTCTATCGACGGATGAAGGGATAAAGAAGTGGTGGTACATATATACAATGGTATGTTACTCAGCTATAAAAATGAACCAATTTGAGTCAGTTCTAGTGAGTTGGATTAACCTAGAGCTGTTACACAGAATGAAGTCAGAAAGAGAAAGATATCACATATTAATGCACACATATGGAATCTAGAGAAATGGTAGTGATGAACCTATTTGTAGGGCAGCAATGGAGATGCAGACATAGAGGACGGATTTGTGGACATAATGAGGGAGGGAGAGGGTGGGACGGACTGAGAAAGTAGCACTGAATTATATACATCACCATATGTAAAATGACAGCCAGTGGGAATCCTCTGTATGACACAAGGAGCTCAGCCCGGCGCTCTGTGACAGCCTACAGGGGTAGGATGGGGTGGGCGGGGGAAGGAGCTTAGAGGAGAGGACACACGTCCACCTGTGGCTGATTCATGTGGATGCATGGCAGAAACCAGCACAACATTGTAAACAACTGTCCTCCAATTAAAAATAAACAAATTAGGAAAAGGAAACGACAACCCACACCTACATTCTTGTCTGGGAAACCTCACGGACAGAGGAGGCTGATGGGCTGCAGTTCATGGGGTCACAAGAGTTAGAGAGGATTTACTGACTCAACAACAGCAAAGAGCCAGAGTCATTTAATGGTTGCAGTTTTATGGTATGGTGTAAGTGGGTAAGTGTTCATAATTAATCAGGCAGAAGGTGAGAGAATTTGATTTGAGACTGGGCGGGCTGGAGGTGCCTGCAAGGTGAGACATGCTTACTTCCATGGATCTGGGTGGTCTTTCTGGGGGTGATGAGCTTCAGAATCTCTTCCCCTGGGAAAACACCATAGCAACTTTTGTTTCGGAAGAGAAAGCAGTTGTTTTTGGCGGTTAGATTACATTGAAATTTTGAGTAAGGGAAAGCCCATTAGGGGAAAACCAGTTCTGTTAAAGGTAATATTAAAACTGACTTTAGGAATGCACTTAGTTGACCATGTTTATTTTACAAAACAACCGTGCAACACACCCATGTTTCAAACGTAAGATAGAAATAGAAGATAATGGTCAAAGTCTAAATTGTTTATTCTATTAATGTTCGCTACTCTCGGCTACATTCTCAAAGTGTTTTTAAAAATGTGAATATGATTTGTGATTACAATAGACATCTACAAGCTTCTTCAGGGTGCTTAAGAGTGAGCCATCTACTGCCTTATCACCCATTGTTTCACCTTAGTCTGTTAGTCACTCAGTCGTGTCGGACTCTTTGCCACCCATGGACTGTGACCGAGTCGAGTCCAAGCTCAGTCTGCTCACCACACAAGACGCCAATGAAAGAGACCAGGTGCTGAGGCAAGGAAAACTACTTTATTCTGAAAACCAGCTGACCGAGAAGATGGCAGGCTAGTGCCTCAAAATAACCATCGTATTGGGGGTCTGGACGCCCAGGTCTTTTATAGATCAGAGGTGGCAGGGGAGGTGAGGAAGCAAAGTAAAAAGGACATTAATCTTGCAGACATCTCCCAGAACAGGCAAGCGTCAGGCAGGGAATCTATAGGTGGACAGAGTCCTGAACAAAGGCACTTAGTTTAACAGTCAGGCAGAGAGGCAGGATTCTCTGAGGAAGGCCATTCTGTATGATTATGATAACAATAGCAGCAAAAAGCAAGTCAAACAGTTCCAACATGGAGTCAGAATTGGCTTCTTCTCTGCAACAGGACTGCCGCCCTCCAGACTCCTCCGTCCATGGACTTCTCCAGGCAAGAATACTGGAGTGGGCTGCCACTTCCTCCTCCAGGGGATCTTCCCGACCCAGGGGTCATCCCAGGTCTCCTGCACTGCAGGCACATTCTTTACCGTCTGAGCCACCAGACAAGCCCACCTTATGTGTGTGCACTCGTATGAGAAGATGAGCTGGCCTTTCGCATGGGTTGTCCTGAGGTGTGTGCCTCTGTGGTATCGCTGGTGGGGAGGGTCAGGGCAAGGGGCAAGATTCTGGACCTCCATTCCTGCTCGCACGGGAGTCTTCTAGCCCTCATCTCTTCTATACAGTGGGCTGCTGCCTGATTTCTGTTGAAACAAGAGTTCTATGGCTTTAAAAGTTTGTAGCACCACTGTACTAGACAGTTGTTTATATATTTTAAGACAGTAGTGCCCAACCTTTTTGACACCTGGGACCTGTTTCATAGAAGACAATTTTTCCACAGATCTGGGCATGGGGGAGTAGTTTTGGGATGTTTCAAGCACATTACGGTGAAGTGAAAGTCGCGCAGTCATGTCCAACTCTTTGAGACCCCATGGGCTATATAGTCCATGGAATTCTCCAGGCTGGAATCCTGGAGTGGGTAGCCTTTCCCTTCTCCAGGGCATCTTCCCAACCCAGGGATTGAACCTGCATCACAGGCAGATTCTTTATCAACTGAGCCACAAGGGAAGCCCGACTTGGATGGCATCACTGACTCAATGGACATGAGTTTGAGCAAGGTCCAGGAGTTGGTGATGGACAGGGAAGCCTGGCATGCTGCAGTCCATGGGGTCACGAAGAGCTGGACATGACTGAGCGGCTGATCTGAACTGAAGCACATTACATTTACTGTGCATTTAATTATCATTACATCAACTCTACCTCAGATCATCAGGCATTAGATCCTAGAGGATGGGGACCCCTGTTTTAGAGGACCAGGGGAATAGCTGAAGCCTAGTGAGATAGATAAATTGCCTGAAATGTGGCCAATTAGAGATTTGCTTAGGAAACGGTTTTCTTTTAAAATAGAACTGCCTCCAGGAAATAATCATTATTCATTCCTTTAGGTAAAGGAGTTTAATCTGAGCAAAAGATATTTTGATGGGGGAAGAGGGAAGCTGAGGGAAAAGAGGAGGATTCCAAAAAGCTGTACAAAGGAAAATGCTGTTTAAACGAGACCTTGTTGAGAAATGGCAGTTCAGGGCTCAATGAGCAGGTTTAGCCAGCACCATAGCAAAGATTGCAGCAAAAAGGATCTTCACCAATTTTGTCAAATGCTAAAATATCCAGGTGTGTCTTTATTTTCTGAAGAAATAAATGGAAATATATAAAAATGTATATAAATATATAATTATTATATTTATGGAAATATATAAAATATATATAAAAATCTGATTTTTAAATCAGTTGCCTTAGATATTCCTTCATTAGTGTGAATAAATAAATATAAATAGATATACATTGTTGTTGTTTAGTCGCTAAAGTGAAAGTGTTAGTCACTTGGTCATGTCTGACTCTGACCTCATGGTCTGTCCATGGAATTCTTCAGGCAAGAGTACTGGAGTGGATGGGTTTCCGTTTCCTTCTTCAGGAGATCTTCCCAACTCAGGGATGGAACCTGGGTCTCCTACATTGCAGGCAGATTCTTTACCTATGAACCACCAGAGAAGCCCAAATACAGATACATAGACTTGGCTTTTTCTTGTCATTAAGTGTCCCATGAAGGGCTTCCCTTGTGGCTCAGCTGATAAAGAATCCACCTGCAATGCGGGAGACCTGCGTTCGATCCCTGGGTTGGGAAGATCCCCTGGAGAAGGGACAGGATACCCACTCCAGTATTCTGGCCTGGAGAATTCCATGACTGTATTGTCCATGGGGTCACAAAGAGTTAGACATGACTGAGAACTTTCACTTTCACTTTCAAGTGTCCCATGAAAATAGTCTGAAAATTCTAAAAAGTCCCGCTTCCTTAAATTTGATTCTACAGCAAAAAGTTAGATTAGACAACGGTTACTTTATTTTTTTTTTTCTCTTGTAACAAAGGAACTACTTGAAACACCTAATATTTGGCATAGCCTCATTTTATGTGTGTGTATGTGTGTGTGTGTGTGTGTGAGAGAGAGAGAGAGAAAGAATGAGCATATTTATATCATGACAATTTCATATTCTTTAGAAATTCTTCAGATTTGTAGCATAACATCATGGAATGCTGCAGTAATAAGTCACCTTAAATTTTTGGAAGAAATCTTTATTTAATGTTAAGCATACACCATCTACTCTGTCAACCCCGGATGCTATGGTGGGGAACAGACGAACCTTGTTATTCCAGCTCCAAGTTTAAGATTATCTAACTACCACCTTATTTTAGGAAACAGAAAGTTAGAGAGGTAAAGTGAATGTCAGCATTATGTAACAAATCCTTGGCAAAACCAGAACTTGATTTAGGTCTTCTGAGTCCAAGTCTAGGTTTTTACATTTTGAAGGATGATTGTGACAAAATACATTTTTGACAAAGTTCGAAATTTGGAACATTTCTCAATTATTATAATTTTTCCAGAGAGAAGCTATATATTATTTTTCCAAAACAGTTGTGTCAAAGCTTCTAAACCTATCAGAATCAACATTAATAGAAGCCTTAACACTTCAATATGCCTCCCTATAATTACATGATCAAATGATCTATATCATGACAGTACTTTTTGCAACAAGTCATATTTGCAGCAAAACATGCTCACTTTAGCTCAAATTCCTGTTCTTTAACAGTGTTAAAATACTTAACTTTATAGTGTAGCACAAAGACTTCTACTTAAGAATGGAAAGATGTACATTTTCTCCCTCTATTTTTCTGTTGACAATGTGTCCTGTCACTTGGGAAAATAGGAAATGTAGAAACGTGCTTTCGATGATATTTTCTGTCTTCTGGAAGGTGGCTGAATTTGTCTGTACATTTGAATCTGAGGACGACATAATTGCCCCCGTCTCTGACTTCTAACACCGTGTGGCAGCTGTCACAGGACCTCTACTGGAGCTTCTGTGGTGGTCTGGTGGTTGGGAATCTGCCTGCCATTGCAAGGGATATAGGTTCAATCCCTGGTCTGGGAAGAGCCCACATGCCACGGGAAAGCTAAGCCCGTGCTCCTCAACTATTGAGCCCGGGCGATCTAGAGCCCGCGCCCTGCAACAAGAGATGCCACTGCAATGAGGAGCCCTTGCACCACAGCTAGAGAGTAGCCTAGCAACTAGAGAAAGACTGCGAGCAGCAGCAAAGACTCAGCACAACCAAAAATAAATAAATCTTAAAAAAAAAAAAAAACCTCTACTGGCTACAGGGAGAAAGGAATCTCCCTTAACTTCGGAAAAACTTCTGAAGACTCAGTCAGCGGCTCGGGAGATTCCTCTGAGCTGGTTCTTTAGTTGTGATAGATGAATCAGACAGAAACTCTATAGAACACAGTCAGTTTTTCACCCACTGACTGTGCTTTTTCCACAAGTGCCCCCTCCTTGGGAACTCCTCATTGTTTTGATGTGTTAACTCTCGGCCAACTCTTTTGTGAGCATTCACAGTCCTTTGTAAATATGGCCAAGTCAGTAAGAGAAAGTGTGTTGCTAGAGACGTGGGGGCAAGGGGAAGTTAGGCAGAAAGACTTGACCTTGAGATGTGGCAGTGCCATTTAAGAGTTTGACCTCAGGCAACCACTGAAACTCTCTGAACTTTGGCTGCTTCATTTGTAAGATGGAAATATGAATCATAATAATACCACCTGTCCGATCTACCTTTAGGGATTTGCGAGGACCAAATGAGATAACATGTGAAAGTGGTTCATAAATTGCCCCTTGATGCCATATAAATGGAAGTTATTTTTTTGAGCTGTCAAAGCAAGAGCTTTATATATGTTTTCTAATAATACTTAAATTTGTCCTCATAGAGTTCTTAACTTCAGTTCCCACAGTTCTTGACTTTCAATTGCTAAAACATTACAGAGCTATATCCTCAGTGTGTTTTATCTTGAAATTCCTTTCAGAATAGAAATAAAGCAGTATATACTTTTACTTACCAACATATAAATGCCTGGCACAGACATGGAGTCCCCAGTGAAGCTGAAACTCTGTTGGCATAACTGGAAGACACTGGGCACTTCATAGACATTTTGTGACACTCTTCTATCCCTATTGCCTTCTGGAAGCTTGCAAGAGTTTCATTTCTATGGATAACACCTAGGGTTCTCCTGTTTGACTTGACTTGAGGGAGTCATATTAGAAATTCCCATGGCCTTTCAGTAATTCCACGAGTGTGACTTGTGGTTGGGTTCCCCATAGGCATACCACAAAGGTTGAAGTTGAAGACTCCTCTGAGTGGTCCTCAGGAATCCAACTAGGTGGCTCCTTTCCTTGAGGTACCAATAAGACAATTCCTGAAAATGGTTCAGATAATAAAGTTACATGTAGCCCCAGGAAAGGGAGTGCTTCCTATATTGGCTACCAAGGTTTGCTGTTCAAATTTTAGACTGTGGATCTGTGTTTAGATCTTGGCTCCACCATTTACAACTGAGAGGTTTTGGATGAATTACTGAATATCCAGAGGCTTCATTTCTTCAACGGTTAAATGGGAATAAGAGTCACGCTGCTGCTAAGTCGCTTCAGTCGAGTCTGACTCTGTGCGACCCCATAGACGGCAGCCCACCCGGCTCCCCCGTCCCTGGGATTCTCCAGGCAAGAATCCTGGAGTGGGTTGCCATTTCCTTCTCCAATGCATGCATGCACGCTAAGTCACTTCAGTCGTGACTGACTCTGTGCGACCCCATGGACAGCAGCCCACCAGGCTCCTCTGCACAGGGGATTCTCTAAGCAAGAATACTGGAGTGGGTTGCCATTTCCTTCTCCAGAATAAGAGTCATAAGACCAACTAAATAATGTTGTTGTATGAATTAGGTGGCTCCCCTGGGGGCTCAGTGGTACAGAATCTGCCTGCCAATACAGGAGACACAGGTTAGATCCCTGGGTTGGGGTAATCCCCTGGAGAAGGACATGGAAACCCACTTCAGTCTTCTTGCCAGGGAAATCCCATGGACAAAGGAGCCTGGTGCGCTACAGTCCGTGGGGTCACAAAAGAGTCAGACATGACTTAGTGACTAAACAATAACAGTGCTTACTACCATATATCCAACCTACTATACTCAATAAATAAATGCAGTGATCATTTTTTTAAACCCAAAAACTAAAACAAACTGGGCAATATACTTGAATAAACACTTTATACAAAAGAAGATATCCAAATAGCTACCAAAGAAATGAAAAGGAGCGCCACTTCATTTGTCTTGGGGAAAATGCAAATTGAAATTACAATGACATACCTCCATGCACACAATAGAAGGGCTAAAATTAAAGAGAAGACTATTGTGAGCAAGGATGTGAAACAACTAGAAGTCTCTTGCTCAGTTAATGGGCTTGTAAATTAGTATTACAACTTGTTTGGAAAACTGTTTGGCAGAATCTTCTAAGGCTGAATAGTTTCATATCCAGCCATCCCACTGTACCTGTGTTCTCTTAAGTCATGTGCAAGAGTGTTTATATGAGGATGTTTCGGGGTAGTAGAAAACTAGAAACTGCTCCCAAGTCTATCAACAATAGATTAATAAATTGTAGTAAATTCCTCCAGGGTACTGCCATATAATAGTGGGTCTGTATTTATCATTATCTAAATGCTAGTTGGCTTCCCTGGTGGTTCAGTGGTAGAGAATCCGCCAGCAATGCAGTAGATGTGGGTTCTATCCCTGAGTCAGGAAGATCCTCTGGAGAAGGAAATGGCAACCCTCTCCAGTATTCTTGCCTGGAAAATACTAATGGACAGAGGAGGCTAGCGGGTTGCAGTTTATGGGGTTGCAAAGAGTCTTACAGGACTTTAGTGATTAAACAGCAAAATACTAGTTAACCATTGTATTACTTCCTCAGGCCATTTGCAGTCATCACTGTATTTCTATTAAGCCCCTCCCCCTCCCACCATGTAACTTCAGTTCAGCTCAGTTCGGTTCAGTCACTCAGTCGTGTTTGACTCTTTGCGACCCCATGAATCAAAGCACGACAGGCCTCCCTGTCCATAACAAACTCCCAGAGTTTACTCAAACTCATGCCCATCGAGTGGTTGATGCCATCCAGCCATCTCGTCCTCTGTCATCCCCTTCTCCTGCCCCCAATCCCTCCAAGCATCAGGGTCTTTTCCAATGAGTCAACTCTTCGCCATGTAACTTAGACTGAATAAACTTTAGGTCCAGCTGCAATAGTAGAGGCTCAAATTAACTGTGGTTTATTAAACAGCTTAGAAATTTGCTCTTAGGTACCAGTTGTGGCACCCGCAGGTTGCGGCCAGTATGGTAATTCTATGATGCCAAAGGTCTAGGTGCCTACTGTGTTGCTCTGCCTTCTCTAAGGTGTTTCCCTTATGTGCATCTAACGCGTAAATCATCCAGCCAGTGAGGAGGGAGAGAAGGAAACCAGAGGGCAAGTCCATTCCTTTTAAGTGTACAACCCAGAGATTGCACTCATCACTTTTGCTCACACATTTAGTTAATTTAGTTAATAGGTCAAGTTTAGTTAATAGTCAAGCTCACTTGTAAGAGTGGCCGAGAAATGTAGTCTTAATTCAGTCATTCAGAACTTATTTCTTGAGTATGTAGTGTATAGGCATTGGGGTTAGAGTGGTGAATCAGTCCATTGAAAAGCCCTGCCATTCTAGAAAAGCCTTTCATTCTAGATGCGTGTGGCCATTCATGCTCAGTTGCTTCAGTTGTGTCTGACTCTGTGAGACCCCATGGGCTGTAGCCCACCAGGCTCTTCTGTCCATGGGATTCTTCAGGCAAGAAGACTGCAGCGGGTTGCCATGCCCTCCTCCAGGGAATCTTCCCGACCCAGGGATTGAAACCAAGTCTCCAGTGTCTCCTGCATTGCAGGCAGATTCTTTACCACTGAGCCACAGGGGAAGCCTCATTCTAGATGGACAACTAACAAAAATAAGATATGTACTGTGTTAGATATTATTAAGAACTATGGTAGTCAGATTTCAAGGTGGCCTGCAGTAATTCTTGCTTCCTACTCCAAATTTGGGATAAAATGTAATGTAGCAGTAGGCAATTAATATAGATTTTATACTTGGAAGTGTGGTGCAGTTTAACAAAAACTGAGAATATGGGCTTGGCTTTGGAACAGAGAGCAGTAGCTGAAAAGACTTCTAGGAAAAAGTGAAGTTTAGGACCATTAAAAAGACTTATTGGTGCAGGCACCTCCAGCACCTCAACAGATGAAGACATGGAGACAAAGGTTGTCAATGAGATCCTGGAAGACATCCCAGAACATGAAGAAGACAACCTTGACTCAACTCTGGAAGACGAAGAGATTATTATTGCCGAGTACTTATCCTATGTAGAGAACATAAAGTCAGCAGCAAAGAAAAACTAAGCGATGAACAGAAATAACTTTTAAGTTTCTGCTTATAAATATTCTATCCTTTTGAAGGTTTAAAAAAAAAAAAAAGACTTATTGGAAGTCTATACCCTCTAAGGAGGCTGCCAATGAAAGATGAGGGAAAATGTTATCAGGAACTGAAGAATAGGGATATTTGGTGTGCAGTGGTAGATAGTTTAGCAACACTCAATAAGTTGAGTTATCTAGCTAAGGAAATTTCCAGGCAGAATGTTGAAGATCCTACCTAATTTATTCTTGCTGCTTATAATAAAATATGAGAAAGTGAAAGTGTTAGTCTCTCAATCATGTCTGACCCTTTGCAACCCCATGGACTATAGCCCACCAGGCTCCTCTGTCCATGGGCTTCTCTGTGCAACAATACTGGAGTGGGTTGCCATTACCTTCTCCAGGGGATCTTCCCAACTCAGGGATAGAACCTGCGTCTCCTGCATTGCAGGCAGATTCTTTACCATCTGAGCCAAAAATAGGAGAAGAGAGAGAGAAAACCTCAATGAAGGATTATTAAACAAAAAGGAGCCAAGACTTACTGGTTTTGGAAGCACCCTCTCAAATAGTAAAAACTAGGCTAAATTTAAGAAATGAGTTGTTGAAGGGATCAGATCAGAGCATCATCCTGAAAACCTAATGGAAAGAGGAAGCTGAGAGAGCCACTGTTAATTCTTTTAGGACATCAGAATGACCTAAGGTTATAAATACCTCAGGAAATCATTCATTCCAAGAATAAAAACTTTCAGAAATTCAAGAATGTTGACCTTCAAAGTTTGTCCTTCAAGACAAAAAGTGAAGGTGGTGTTTTTTGTCAAATGGAATAAATCCAAATAAGATTCATTAAAAAAAAAAAAAACCATCAGACATTTTAAGAGAATTGTATTTGTAGAAACACCACCAGTTTGGACTGAAAGAGATGTACATTAAAAAAACGAAAAAAAGTCTTAGACTGACAGGAATTGGGCTTAGAAAACCTCACAGCTGTACACCTAGGCTACCTTTCCTGGGGGAAAGGTAACTTAAAGGACCGAACTTAAAGCCCCACATGTAATCAAATGCTATAAAGAGTTATTCCTGGACTTCCCTGGTGGCCCTGTGGCTAAGAATCTGCCTGTTCACACAGAGGGCACGAGTTCGATCCCAGGATCCCAGGTCTAGGAAGATTCCACCTGCGACGGAGCAACGAAGTCCATGCGCCTGTTACTGAACCCATGTTCCACGACAGAAAAAGCCACTGCAGTGAGAAGCCCGTGCACCTCAAGGAGGAGTAGCCCCTGCTCGCCACAACTAGAGAAAGCCCACGTGCAGCAGCAAGGACCCAGCGCAGCCAGAAATAAAAATGAATAAGAAGGTGTGAGTCCTTATCAAAGGAGTATCAATCTGTGCCTCACTGGAGTTCAGAGTTGCCATAGCCCAGGGGTACCAGAGTATCTGTATTGGATATACTGGGGAAAGATAACTTGTCCCTTTACTTCTTACACATGTAAGGAGCCTCAGCTGTATCAGACCTGATTTAGATGACAAATTCTAGATTGGAGCTGGTGCTCTAATGGGATGAGACTTACAGGGGGGTAGAAGAAGGTGGATGTATTGTGCATGTTGGAGAGATATGAGTCTTTGGGGACCCATGAGTACTCTGTGGCAGCTAACCTCCAAGAGGGCTTCCAATGATTATTTAGGATAGACTAAAGGAAATCAAGGATGGAAGCAAGAAGGTGAGTTGAGAAGCTATTGCAGTAATCCAGATGAGAAATGGTGGCTTGGGCCAGCACAGTAGCCATAATGAGGTAATGAGAAATGGTAAAGATTCTGGGATATGTCTTAAAAGTATATTGAATATGACTTTGAAAGTAGGATTAATAAGAAAAGACTGGATGTTAGTTGTGCAGAAAGGATTCAAGATGATATAAAGATTATTGGCAGGAAGGATGGAGTCTCACATCCTTTGGGGAAGGCTGTGAGAGAGACATAAGCTCACTTTCAGACTTGGTAAGTTTTAAAAGCCTACTTGATATCCAAGTGGAGAAAGTTACTAAAGTCCAAGTGTGAATTCAAGAGCTTGCTTGTGAAAGTTGCTCAGTTGTGTCTGACTCTTTGTGACCTCATGGACTATACAGTCCATGAAACTCTCCAGGCCAGAATACTGGAATGGGTAGCCTTTCCCTTCTCCAGGGGATCTTCCCAACCCAGGGATTGAACCCAGGTCTCCCACATTGCAGGTGGATTCTTTACCAGCTGAGAGTTCAAGAAAGATATTCCCAAACTAAAGGTAAAAATTTGGAACTCACCAGTAGGAAGATCCCCCGAGGAAGGCATGGAAATCCACTCCAGTATTCTTGCCTAGAGAATCCCATGGATAGAGGAGCCTGGCAGGCTACAGTCCATGGGGTCGCAAAGAGTCGGACACAACTCAAGTGAGTTAGCATGCACACAGCAGCAGATAGAGAGCATTTAAAGTCAAGTGATTGGATGAGATTACCCAGGGAGTGAATTTACATAGAAAAGGAAGTTTGGGTGTCTCCTCCCCTTGTTTTAAAATATAAAAGCAATTTTATAAAGTTCTAAAATTTTATGAAACTTTTAAATATAGAAGAGGAGGAGAAAAGATATCTAAAGAACTAGAATTCTCTCCCTGTTCGCTCCAGGCCCAGACTGGTTGGTCAGTACAAATGCACTGGGAATCCAGGAATGAACATTCATGAACCAGACTAATGATCCAGAGGTGTGGGGTCAACACTGAAATGTAAGAACAAACGCATATCTGAACCTCCAAATCTCAAGTCCAACCAGGAAATAGGGTAACAGACAAACTAGAAAAGCTGTTGCCTAGCAGTTGGTAAACCAGTTCTTTAGCTTCTAGCTCAGTGGTTCTCAATGTTGGCTATGCTTTGGGATCACTGAGGTTTGGGGTCCACCGCAGAAGTACCCCGCTGATTTAACTGGTCAGGAGCACAGCCTGGACACTGGGAGTTCAATGTATAGCCGAGGTTGGGAATCAGC
Source organism: Muntiacus reevesi (assembly GCF_963930625.1). NCBI lineage: Eukaryota > Metazoa > Chordata > Mammalia > Artiodactyla > Cervidae > Muntiacus > Muntiacus reevesi. Next base: position 12,006,688 of record NC_089259.1, read on the forward strand.
ATGTCGATGAAGAACCCTCCAGCTAATATCATCATTCTCAGCACCTTTAGGAGCAGCTCTCAATTTGCTTTTTACCCAAAAAGGTTAGAGAGAAGTTGCTATACTGTAATAGAATGATGGCTTGAAAGGCTGAAAAATAGACAACATATAGGGAGAAGTCCTGAACATTTATTTTAAATTGCTTCTAGGAAATCATTTCTCAGAACATTAGGCTAAGACCACAGGGCTGTGTGCAAGCAGAATGACAATTTGGGCTTTTTTGCAGCTTGTGATAGAGTAGGCGTTGTAGTGTATAGTAGAAGAATCATCAACTGGTCCGTGAGGGAAGGATGATGAAATATGTACACAGAATGCACTAAGACAGAGGCTCTGGGGGTGAATTTAACACCTGGCACTTTTCAGGGGAATGTGGGAAGGGTAAAGATATAAAAAAGTATTGATATAAGAAACATCTAACTGTTGAGACAGTGCTTTTGGAACACCTTCTAAACACGTATCTGTTGTGTCTGTTTGTCAGGGTATCATTTCTTTGGATCCTGTGTAGGTGACCTCAAAAGTTCACATTGTTCTTTCAGGTGGAGTATAGGGACATCACATCAATGGGATAGGTTTTGTGGCACCGTGTTGTAAAAAATAAAAATATTTTGAAGACCAAACCCACATTACCCTAAGTCCCTTTTGCTTTCAATGAATTATCTTGGGGACTTCCCTGGTAGAATCAGCCTTCCAATGCAGGGAATGCAAGTTCGATCCCTGGTTGAAGAATTAAGATCCCACTTGGCTCTGGGCAACTGGAGAAACCCCTGCATCACAACTAGAGAAACCCCCCCCCCCCCATCACCTCAACTAGAGAAAGACCGAGCACTGCAACAAAGGCACAGTACAGCCAAAATAAATAATTAAAAATAATAATAGATAAATTATCCTGGCTATACTCTAGGAAGGACATGTAAAATGCAAGAAAAGTAGTATAGTTTGTGCAATGTCAGTATTCAATATAGGTTTGAGGGCTCAATTTAGGTTAAAACAATCCAACAAACTTCTCAAAACCTCACATACTTATTCAGAATTTGGCCATAAGAATGAAGTCAAGACCCAAGCAAAACATGGTATTTTTCTATTTCCATGCTGTGTTTGTCAGCAATGCTTTTTCTAAGGCAAAAGACCTTGGGTTATCATGCTGTTATTCCATTTCAGGGTGTATTTAATCCAAGAAATATGTGCTTCTGGCTTATGAAATTCTACAATTGAGTTTTAAATTCCTGAGAAAATAAATGAAGCAATCAATGTATCCTGTTATAAATAGTAATAGGCAGATTAGTTCTCAGTTACCATCCACAGTCTGTGCTTCAGACCAGATGTTTAATTCTGGCCAGAATGCTAAGCTGTGTTCTAAGGAGATGACTGATACTGGTTATTTGGGGAATTTTAAACAAGAAAGTTCCCATATTGTCTCTCCTTCTTAAAGGGAACATGACCTTGAAATGAATTATGAGATTCCTGTGAACCTGTTTCATTTTCTGTAAAACCTCTCCTACTCATTTACTTTTACTCAATTTCAGAGCCAGATGTCGTTATTCCACACAGGAAATCATAAGGTGTTTTTTTTTTTTTTTTTTTTTTTTTTTTAATAATTGTTATGTAACTAGTGAACAGTGACATACTGGATAATCTGGATCTACACAATGAGATGGTAGCATTTTTATAGATAATATAAATTTGCTCTACAGGAGGGTTGAGAATTCTGAAAAGAAATTTTCCATTTATTATCTCATTATTTATCCCGACTACTTCTACTATGTGAAGAATGTTAGTTTCTTAGTTTTAAAGATGAAGTAAGCAACTCAGAATGAACACACACACACATACACAAACACACTGGGCTGCTAGGGCTTCCCTGGTGGCTCAGGTGGTAAAGAATCTGCCTGAAGTATGGGAGACCCAGGTTCAGTCTTGGGGAAGATCCTCTGGAGAAGGGAGTGGCAGCCCACTTCTGTATGTCAAACATTGTTAGGCACTGCGTTCATTCCTGTACCACGTTAGTTCCAAAATCAGGCTTCAAATCTAATTCCTCTAACTCCCTACTGCTCTCTACACTCTCCAGATAACACTGGATATTTTAAAGGAGATACTATCCAGGAAATAAAGGAAATAAGGATTAAAGATACTGTCTTAATCCAGTCAAGCTGCAATAACAAAATACCATAGACTGAGTGACTTATGAACATCAGAAATTCATTGCTCACAGTTCTAGAAGCCAGAAAGCCCAAGACTGGGACACCAGCCGAGCTGGGTGAGGACCCTCTTCTGGTTCATAGACTTTTTGTTGTAGCCTCACATGGCAGACTAGGCTAAGGTATTCTGAGAAATCTGTTTTATAAAGGCACTAACCCCATTCATGAGGGCTGCACCCTCATGACCTAATCACCTCCAAAAGACCCCACCTACTGACACCACCACCTTTGGGATTTACCAAGGTTGCAATCAAAGTGTCAGCCAGGACAGCAATCTAATCTAAGGTTCAGGGTCCTCTTCCAAACCCACTGGTTGTTAGCAGAATTCAGTTCTTTGTGATAAAAGGACAGAAGCCTTCATCTCTTAGAGGCCACTTACTATTTCCTGCCATGTGAGGAAAATGGTAGTTTGCTACTGCAGGGTCAACAAGAGAGCTTCCAATCTCTCTCATTTCAACGTTTTCTCAATTTGAATTTTCAAGGGCTCACTGAATTTGATCAGACCTGACCAAGTTAATATCCGTTTTGATTATCCAAAAGTCAACTTATTAGGGACCTAAATTATATTTGCAAAATTCTTTCACCTTCACCATCTAACATAGCTTAATCATAGGAGTGAAATCTTCCATCATGTTCACAACTCCCACCTACACTAAGGGGTGAGGAATATATAACATGGTGTATACCCAGGGGCGGCAATTAAAAAAAAAAGATTTAAACATATAAATTTGGGGAGGGCCACAGATATTCAGAAGATGAAGAGGTTGGTGGGTGGGGCTAAAAATTTCAAATTTCTAATCCCTTTGACCATCCTCACCCTAAGGTTACCCAGGGTGTATGGGGTGTGTGTGCTGTCACTCAGTCGTGTCCGACTCTTTGCAACCCCATGGACTGTAACCCACCAGGTTCCTCTGTCCATGGGATTCTTCAGGCAGGAATACTAGAATGGGTTGCCATTTCCTTCTCCAGAGGATCTTCCTGACCCAGGGATCAAACCCACTTCTTTTATGTCTCCTGCATTTGCAGGCGGGTTCTCTACCACTAGGGCCACTGGGGGCCCCACCCTAAATCACCTCATTAGCTTAAACTTAGAGGGGCTCAGAAGCAACTCCCTAGGGATAACAAAAGGTGCTTCTCAAATGTTTTAGGCACATTGTGCCAGAGACCATGGACAGAGACCAGATACATTTCTTACCAGACCACAATTAGGAAGCTGTCTCCACACACTTCTCCTCCTTTGGGGACAGAGAGAGACAAGGGAAGGGCAGGATTTGGAAAAATGTAGAACACAATAAATTTTCATTATAATAGTGAGGTAATAACATAAAACTTGTTCTGTTGTCTTGTAGAAAAAGGCCTCCTCTCTCAACTATAAACTTGGCTGAGAGACAAGGAAAAAAATAATTATATATTCACCTCAGTCTTTCAACAAAGGCACAAAGAGCCTTCCATTTCAAATTTGTTTTGTTTTGTACCACATGTGGGTTAATTAGATAAAACCATGTCATGTGCCAGATTCAATCAGCCTGAAAATAATCAGAAAACTGGGTTTGGCATTGTTTATGCTGTTTTGGCTCAGCTAAACAAAAGCACAAAATGTAAATTGGATCCAGAAAATAACATATGGGTGCTGGTGCCAGGTTTTCTTTCATGGGATTATCTCTAGCTGGCACCTGAGCTGCAGATGCTGCTCGGGGGGACCATTAGACAAAACCACACGATGCTGATACCCATTTTCCATGATTAGACAGTGAACACCCCCATGAAGGGCACTTAGTTTATTGCCTTTGACATAGGCCAACCCCAGCTTTCCAGCTGTTGGCAGTCAACTTGAAAATACATGTTGGAGTTAAAAAATGAGAGCATGCTTTTGTTTGACTTATCACTAGTGATTTCCTTTAGATTCTTCTTTGTTGTTGTTGTTTTGTTGTTTTTTAAAATCTGTAAGATAAGAAATACAGTCCTGAAATCACTCTTCAGCTGTGTTACAGATACTTCAGTGAATATCATTAAGGAGAAAGCAGTTCATTTCATCCTACTGAAGTTCTAAAGAATGAACATTTTAGCAAATATGCAAGTGATCACAAGAGTAACAAATAGTCATTTTAAAAACCTAATCATCTATTTGATGATAAAATCCAAATTAGCTAGTTTTCTCTTCTCTTCCTGCTACATAAACTGTCTGTTATCAATACAGAGAGACATGGGATTACACACTGCTCTCCTTATACCTTTTGTAAAAAGATGTTCTGTAGAATATTCTAGAATGTGGTGTGGGTGGTGATGACAATCTGTTTAGTATGGGTGAAATTCTACCAACAACCACATTCAACTTGCCACATTCAACGGGCACATTTCTTTCCTTATCTGTGGGTACGTGGTATTTCTCATTATTTCAGCCCTTTAGAAATTTTCTTGGCTTTCATAACCCCACTCTCCCTGACTTCCAGCTCTTCTCCCACTGGGGAGTTCAGGGTTTTTTTTAGCATTAGCTGCCCATGCTCCTCGTCTCATGCCTTACAATAAACACCAGCACTTTCCCTCACCACAACCCAGTGTTAGAAGATTGGTGAGGGGATCCAAGTTTGGTTTGGTAACAAAGGAACACAGAAAAAATGGGCTTCCCTTGTGGTGCTAGTGGTAGAGAATCTGCTTGGCAATGCAGGAGATGCAAGAGACACAGATTCAATCCTTGGGTCAGGAAGATGCCCTTGAGTAGGAAATGGAAACCCACTCCAGTATTCTTGCCTGGAAAATCCCATGGACAGAGGAGGCTGGCCGGCTACAGTCCATGGGGTCCCAAAGAGGCAGACACTATTGAGCGCCTGAGCACAGACAGAGAAACAGGGGAAAAGTAGAAAAGCAACAGTGCAGTCATAAGCCAGAGTCCTAGTTCTTCCTCAAGGGATGCATACAACAGTTTGAGTTCTTCTACAGGAACCAAGTCCCCTACCCTGTGATTCCTAGAATACCACCCTTTTACGTCACTACCAACCAATCAGAAGAAAGTCTCACACTGCAGCCCACCCGCCATTTTGCCTGTCAAACCTCTTCCCCCGAGACTATCCGGGAGTTCAGGTTTTTCGAATACAAGCCACCTGTAGTCCTGTCTTGGTCCTTGTCATGAACCTCTCTCTGCTCCAAACTCGGACATTTGGGTTTGTTTGGCTTCAGGGCACTGGGCACACAAAGTTGACACTTGACAGCGAGTGGTAATGAAAAAATGTTGGGAAAGGGATGTTTGGGATTCAGTTCAGTTCAGTTCAGTCGCTCAGTCGTGTCCGACTCTTTGCGACCCCATGAACCGAGCACGCCAGACCTCCCTGTCCATCACCAACTCCCCGAGTTCACCAAAATCCATGTCTGCTGTGTCGGTGATGCCATCCAACCATCTCATCCTCTGTCATCCCCTTCTCCTCCTGCCCCCAATCCCTCCCAGCATCAGGGTCTTTCCCAATGAGTCAGTTCTTCGCATCAAGTGGCCAAAGTACTGGAGTTTCAGCTTCAACATCAGTCCTTCCAACGAACACCCAGGACTGATCTCCTTTAGGATGGACTGGTTGGATCTCCTTGCAGTCCAAGGGACTCTCAAGAGTCTTCTCCAACACCACAGTTCAAAAGCATCAATTCTTCAGTGCTCAGCTTTCTTCACAGTCCAACTCTCACATCCATACATGACCACTGGAAAAACCATAGCCTTGACTAGTGGGACTTTTGTTGGCAAAGTAATGTCTCTGCTTTTTAATATGCTGTCTAGGTTGGTCCTAACTTTTCTTCCAAGGAGTAAGCGTCTTTTAATTTCATGGCTGCAATCACCATCTGCAGTGATTTTGGAGCCCAGAAAAATAAAGTCAGCCACTGTTTCCACTGTTTCCCCATCTATTTGCCATGAAGTGATGGGACCGGATGCCATGATCTTAGTTTTCTGAATGTTGAGCTTTAAGCCAACTTTTTCACTCTCTTCTTTCACTTTCATCAAGAGTCTTTTCAGTTCCTCTTCACTCTCTGCTATAAGGGTGGTATCATCTGCATATCTGAGGTTATTGATATTTTTCCCGGCAATCTTGATTCCAGCTTGTGCTTCTTCCAGCCCAGTGTTTCTCGTGATGTGCTCTGCATATAAGTTAAATAAGCAGGGTGACAATATACAGCCTTGACATACTCCTCTTCCTATTTGGAACCAGTCTGTTGTTCCATGTCCAGTTCTAACTGTGGCTTCCTGACCTGCATACAGGTTTCTCAAGAGGCAGGTCAGGTGGTCTGGTATTCCCATCTCTTGCAGAATTTTCCACAGTTTATTGTGATCCACACAGTCTGTGAAGCTAACACAGTACAAAAATCAGCTGCTGTGTGTGGACTTTGTTTGGATCCAGACATCAAGAAATCAGCTATTTAAACATTTTTTTGTAACACTGTGAGAAATTTAGATATGAACTAGATGACAAAAAAGTTATTAATTTTTATGGGAAGTCACAATGGTGTGATGTGTTAGAAAATATCTATATTTAGCAGGAATATATACTAAAATATTCAGAGTGAAATGAAATAGTATCTTAATTTGCTTTAAAATACTTCATCCAAAAAAGGAAAATAGAGGAGTATTGTGGCAGAATCTTGACAACTGTTTAATCTGGACTTAGGGGATGTGAGGTCTCATTATACTGTTCTTTCTACTCTTTAAATGCTTACATTTTAAAGTACAAAATTAAAGAGAAAGTAAAATAGAATTTTTACTTTAAAACTATAAATTTCAGAGATGGAATAAACTTCAAATGAAGTTTGATTAAGGACTCAGTTTCTTCTTAACCTCCTTGTAACTTTCAATGGTGTCTGCTGCATCCTCAGGCTAGCCTTCTAATGATGAGGGCACCATATATCCTGGTAGGCCAGACACTCCCAGTTACATCTATTGTCCTAACACAACTATTTATAGCACTGTCTTTCATTCAAATTTGACCTAGTTTGGGATGATAAATTACGTGGTCACCCTAGCTCATGGTTGTCAACCAACTGTCAACCACAATTAGGGCTTCATTCTTCTCTGTTTATGTTCACCTAAATAGGAAGAAACTACTTTCCCTGAAGCAATCGGTAAACCTCCCAATAATCCCTATGTTCCAGAAGGGCTATGTACCCATCCATGAAACATCATGGCCAGAGTGGTGGGTGCACTCTTGAGAGTAAGGAACAGAGTCAGTCCTTGGGTCCTTGTTTGGTGGGGCAATGGGGGATTGAAGGTGGGGAGGAGACCACTAAAGTTCACTGCAATCTTGCCGTGTGTCTGCCAGCACCCAGATTTAGGTCTCATCTCTTCCTCTCAGTCAGGCTACTGAAATAACTCTCTTGTTGATCTCCCTCTTTTAGTTTTAGTCCATTGATGCCACATCACTACCAGAATCTGATCATATCACTGCCACATTTGACATTTTTTGATGTCTTGCCTTCACATGTAAAATAAAATCTAAATGCCTTTGCTTAATAAACAAAGCTGCTCCATATCTGGTCTTTGTCTGGTTATCTATCTACCCTCATCCAACTTTGTCGTCTTTTTCATACTTTAAGTTTAGCCAAATTGAATGACTTTCAGGACTGTTCATATACAATGCTTTCATTGTCTCATCCCCCTAAGCCTGTCTCTTTCTTATCTGTCCTGCAAACTTGTAGTCACCCTTCCATGGCCAACTTGAGCACTAACTTCTCCAACTCCTGCCTGGGTCTTTCTAGAACTTACTAGGTATATGGCACTGTTCTAAGAGTTTTACAAAAGTCAGTTTATTTAATCCTCACACAGGAGGGGCTATTATGTTACTACTACCACAGACATACACTAGAGCCTATGTCTATTCACGTACTCTATGTTTATCAGGACTATACAGGGTCAAAGTCTTTTTTTTTCTTCTTCTTTTTTTTTTTAGAGCCAAAATCTTTTATTTGAATGAGAGTCTTCTGATTCAATTCTGCCTCTAATTTCTTCTGCATTGGTAATCTATCTGTAACAAAGAAGAGTCAATTTTGACTCTTCCACGTTAATTCTGTTTCTTTAACTCCCTTTGTTTTTGCCTGTTTTGTTATTATAATCATATATAATGTCCTCACTCAGAGAAGCCTGCCCCTCTGCCTGTGCTGTGCTCAGTCTTACTTGACTGTTTGTGACATCATGGACTCTAGCCCGCCAGGGTCCTCTATCTATGGGATTCTCTAGGCAAGAATATTGGAGTGGCTTGCCATTTCCTTCTTCAGCCCCTTGTCTGACTGGTAAGCTCAAGTGCCTTTGTTCAGAATCCTTGAGGCTCAAGGTGTAGTGGAAGTCAGCTGGTTTGCTATCCTGGACCTATTTGGTTATAATCAGTTTATGTCCTATTTTCAGGCTGTATCATTCTTTTAAACATTGTGCTTTGCCCCCTTCCCTTCCCATAACAGTTGGGGCTGGGAAGCAAGAAGAAAATATACAAAGAAGCAAACAGATGAAAGAGGTAAAATAGTAGTTAATACTTACAGAATTTAACTCAGTATACAGCACTATTCTAAAAGCTTTACAAAAGTCAATTCATTTAGTCCTCCTACAGGAGGTGCTATTATTATCCCTCACTTTTGTAGTTCAGCTGGTAAAGAATCCGTCTGTGATGCAGGAGACCCTGGTTCCATTCCTGGGTCAGGAAGATCTGCTGGAGAAGGGATAGGCTACCCACTCCAGTATTCTGGCCTGGAGAATTCAGGACTATACAGTCCATGGGGTCGTAAGAGTCTGACACAATTGAGTGACTTTCACTTTCACTTACTGATGAGAAACTGAGGCACACAGAGGTCAATTTTTTTTGCCAAAATCTTTTTAAACAACAAATGTTGAAAACCTTTTTTTACTAAGATATATCTAAGATAAATTACTTATCTTAAGAAAGTGTCAACTACAAATTCACTCTTGCCAAGACATTCGGCATCTGCCTCTCAAATGAACCCTCTTGAGATTGAACCCTGTGCTGCAGCTGTTGACCTTCAACACGCCATAAAGGGAATTAAGGGTGGAGAAAGAGGCACTTTGTGCTCCAGGAAAACTGGTGGGACAGGTCTTTAGATAGATATTTTCATGATCTCAATCTTGCATCTCTTCATGTCTAGAAAAGCACTAAATCCTTTCATGGTGACATCACTTCCTCCTGACTAGCAGAAAACCTTTTGAAAGTTAGGTGCTTGATTGCATTGAGCTCCCCCTTCACCAAAATCATATACTGACCTTCCCCCACTACCTCTTCAGAGCAGTCTCTCAGAGCTATCTGAGGTCCTGTCTCCCAGACTGCAGTCCTCATTTTGCCCCAGGTGAAACTTAACTTGAAACTTTCACACTGTGTATCTTTTATAGCAGCCCAAAGTCTACTGAATGTAGTGTTGTAACAGGAGCGAAAGGGTCAGGGCACAACTTTTGAAAGAATGACATAGCCCAAGGATGCAACAGAAACCGATTAGAATCAAATGGGACCAAGATGGCAGACAAGACTAGACCTTGATCCTCAATCAGCAAGTGAAATGACACACCCAGAGGTACCATGACAGTTCCAAGGCACTGTTATAAGACCAAGGAGTGGGCGGTGACCCAAATCCTAGAACTCTCCACCCCTTCCCAAAAATAGTTGGAATAACCCTCCCATTCATCAACATATGAAATTAACCAGCCTATAAAAACTAACCACACATTTTACAGTCGCATTCACCCTCTGCTATGGCCCACACTTTCAGTTCAGTTCAGTTACTCAGTCGCATCCAACTCTTTGCGACCCCATGGACTGCAGCACGCCAGGCCTCCCTCTCCATCACCAACTCCCAGAGTTTACCCAAACTCATGTCCATTGAGTCGGTGATGCCATCCAACCATCTCATCCTCTGTCGTCCCCTTCTCCTCCTGCCTTCAATCTTTTCCAGCATCAGGGTCTTTTCAAATGAGTCAGCTCTTCGCATCAGGTGACCAAAGTATTGGCGTTTCAGCTTCAGCATCAGCCCTTCCTATGAACACTCAGGACTGATTTCCTTTAGGATGGACAATAACAAAGTGGGTCTCTCTATATCCAAGTCAGCGCAAAACCATTTGTGGGTGGAAAATAAAACAAGTTTCTTTGTAGTTTCACCTTAAATATAGTCAGTCCTACGGGGGGAAGGGGTGGAATAAGCAGATGGTCACTTCAATTGCCCTTGTGGATGGGAGAATTGTGGTTTTAAACAGAAGTATGATCAGTAGTTGGGGTGTGTGTGTGTAGGGGGGCGGGTATGGTGTGGGTCTGAGGGACTTTCGGGGAACTTCAGTCACTGCACTATCTCTGGATCTCTCCTCTTGTGGCTCAACACCAGATCTAATATCAGATTGTAAGGATGCGGGAAGGAAGCTCCTCGGACTTTGCCCCCGGAGTCCCGATGCGGGTTTTAGGCCTGCAAATGGGAAACAAACGACTTGATGGCACAAGCTGGGTGCGAACGAGATGCCCTGGCGCTGCGGCCTCCACCGACGAGGCGGGCGTGGCGTAGGTGAAACCCGCGAGCGCGTCCCGGCCTCACTAGTTTGTCCCTGCGGCCGCCCCGTAGGCAGCAAGGCGCTCCGAGGGCCCCGAGCCGCGCCGCCATGGCTACCCGGGTCGGCTTTGCGCCCGCCGGCGAGGGCCTGCGCCACGCCGGGTCCTTGCAGCCCCCCGCCCAGCCGTCGGACGCCGACCTCGACCGCGGGCTGGTGAGTCTTTCCCGGCGCTGCCGCCGTTCTCCCGCTCCCAGCTGTCCGGGCCCGCCCGCTGGCGCCCCCCGGAGCCCCACAGGCCCTGCCCGCGCCCCTCTGCGCCCCTTTCCCCCGAACCGCGGTCGCCCCGGGTGTTCATTCACCGTCTCTGGCCCACCCTCGTTTGTTCAGCTTTCGCGCTGCTCTGTGGCCCGCGTCCACGAGTAGGCGTGTTGGGAGACTCTCTGGTCCCTCAAGGAGCTTCCGCTTTGGGGGAGACGGACCAGCACCAGGCAAGCAGTTGCTGTCTGATAACGAGCTGTGGGATGGATGCTCCCGCCACCTAGGAGGAGACCCCAGGCCAGTCTGTCGGGGCTAAAGGGTGAGCGGCCAGGGAAAGCTTCTTGGAGAGAGCGGTGTAACCGTCGCTGTGAAGCTAAGATCCGAAGATGGAGTAGCAGCAAACTCAGTGAGGAGGGAAAAGTGTGTCAGATGCCAGCAGTAGTACCTCCAGAGTCGTAGCTCAGGGGACACAGGGTCTCTTCAGGCTGCATTGTAGAGCTGGGAGAAGAGACTGGCCGGGATAAACATACTGCGAGCCACACGTGTTTCTGTTCCTTTTTATTTTGGGTGGTCCGGGTCTTAGTTGTGGCACGTTGAGGCACGCGGGATTTTTAGTTGCGGCATGTGAACTCTTTAGTTGTGGAACGTGGGGTCTAGTCCCCTGACCAGGGATTGGAACCTGTGTCCCCTGCATTGGGAGCTCATATTCTCAGCCACCGGACAACCTGGGAAGTTCACCACATACGTGTTCTTAGATTTTCCGTAGCCATATTAAAAGCGAAAAATTAAGTAGGTGGATTTAGTTTTAACAATGTGGTTTTATTTAATCCTGTATGTCCACACTGATGTCTTGACGTGAAATCAAATGAACATTATTAATGAGATGTTTTACTTTTTTTGTGGGGGAGGGCTACTAAGTCTTTGAAATCCAGTGAAGTTTACACTAACAGGACCTTTCAGTTTAGACACATTTCATGTACTCAGTTGCCACATGTATTTAGTGGCTACCTTATTGATCTGTGCTCTTCTCCTATGGCGGGGACCAGGACATGGAAGCTTCTGGTAAGCCACACATAAACAGGTAGACAATGCTGAGGACATTGGTGTCATTTTGATGAGCTTTAGGGGAGAGACAGATTTGGGCTACTATAAAGTTCTCTCAGGCTGTGTGTGAGAAGAATGGATTAATTGGAGAAAAATCTGGAAACTTGGCTCTTTTATCTCTTATTCACATCACATTCCATCCTAATCCCGCCCACAGCAATGTGTCTTGCCCTTAGATACGTAGCACTTACTGTCCTTACTGTTGGTTGATTAATCATACAGTCTTGTGACATCTTTTATGTTGCCCTGTCATTTTCCAGAGTTTCTTTGTTTCTTAAGAGCAGAGACTGGGTATTTTCTTCTCTGGTGGTGGTTTAGTTGAGAAGTCATGTCCAACTCTTGCGATCCCATGGACTGTAGCCTGCCAGGCTCCTCTGTCCATGGGATTCTCCAGGCGAGAATAGTGGAGTGAGTTGCCATTTCCTTCTCCAGAGGATCTTCCTGACCCAGGAATCGAACCCTGGTCTCCTTCATTGCAGGTAGATTCTTTACTAACTGAGGGATTCTTTACCAACTGAGGGAAACCCTTTTCTTCTAGTAAACACTCAATTTGTGCAGCTTCCCAGGTGGCACTAGTGGTAAAGAACCTGTTTGCCAGTGCAGGGGACGCTAGAGACCAGTTAGATCCTTAGGTTGGCAAGACCCCCTGCAGGAGGGCATGGCAACCCACCCCAGTATTGTTGCCTGGAGAATCCCATGGACAGAGGAGCCTGGCGGGCTACAGTCCATAGGGTCGCAAAGAGTGAAGCAGCTTAGCACCCACGAAGTAACACTCAACTTATTCTTATCTGATTAACTGATACATTTCTGGAAGAGAGTCAGATAGGCTGGAAAGGTTTCAGAAAGCAATATACTTTCATTCAACAGACATTTCTTGAGCACTGCTGGGTACCAACCAGGTATCATCCTTGGAATGAGTGAATGAACAAAACAGATAAAGGTTTGAAGTAGCAAACTCTTGAGTTCTTGCTGTGTCTGATTCATTCCACACCGCAACCCTGTGAGCAAGGTCCTTTTCAGTTGTCACTTAGAGGAGGAGACAGAGACTCTGAAAGTGGTAACTCATCCAGGATACTTCACCTAATAAGTGGCAGGCCTAGGGTTCTAGGTCCTCACGCTCTCTGTTATTTATTTGGTTGTGCTGGGTTTTAGTTGTGACGAATAAACTTAGTTGTGGCATGAGGGATCTAGTTCCCTGACCCGACATTGAACCAGGGCCCCCTACATTGGGAGTGTGACCTCTTAGCCACTGGACCATCAGGAAAGTCCCCTAACACTCTTTCTCCTGTGACTTGCCGACTCCTTAGAAATAAGGCTTGCTTGCTTTCTTTTTTTTTCATTATTCAACTTTAAAAAGAAAATTGTAGTTAATTTACAGTGTTGTGCTGGTTTCAGGTATATAGCAAAGTGATTCAGATATATATATATATATATATATACACACACATGCAGACACATATAGATATATATATATATTTAGATTCTTTCCCCTTATAGGTTATTACAAAATATTGATTATAGTTCCCAGAAATAAGCCTTTCAGAATGGAGTGTTCTGTCTGTGATGTAAAGCAGATAAGATATTAGCTTGGGTAGAGCTCATCTCTTTATGGAAAGTTGTAAAAATCTCAGTCTTGGACTGATTTGCAAGGCAGTTGGAACCCTGTGGTATTTTGAAGATAGAAATAATATTGGTGATTTTTTTTTTTTTTTTTTTTACATCTCTAGATACTTTTCTTTGGAAAAGGCAGCGTAGAGAATCTAGGCAGTCAGTGAGGAGACATCTTTAGTAGTCCAGGCACGTGAAGGCTAATGTGTAGGCCAGTGATTCTAAACCTTTCTAGCCCAGTGTCCCCTTTTTATAACAAATATGAAAGTCTCCTGTAATATCCTAAAGATTTATAGTCAATAAAAAATACCCATAAACATAATTTTTAAAAGCAGTCTACTGCTGTAGTTGAAGCATAAAGGTGCAATAAGTATTCTATTAGAAAATGACATGTCTGCTATTTAAATATGTAAGTGCTCAAGTATGATTATATTAGAAGACACAGTGAAATACTGATCAGTTGCTGGCATATAGCACCAGTCCAAAGAAATCATTGTGATTGTGGTGGCAAAAATGCAGGCTGATTTCAGATATGTTACATTGGCAGTTCCATAAGTGCCATTGTCATTGGCAAACTATAATTTCTCCCAAGTTGTGAACAATTTTTGGTTAAAAAGTGGAATCTTTCCTTAATTTAAATGATAGCTGCACTTCTGGAAAATTCAGTCTTCACTAACACAAACATTATATGTAGTAAAGTCCTAGACTAAGATGGTCATACGCAGGCTTTTCACCTACTCGGTGTCCAGTGGAGTCTTTTGAAACCTTAAGGGATCCAGACAGTTTGTTGTCCAGTGATGTCTCATACATTTTAGGACTGCTAGGATCAATAGTCCCCATCCATCAAATACCCTCCCTCCTATCCCACTTTGGTGACAACCAAACATGTCCTCACAAATTTTCAGAAGGCCCCTAAGGGTCTTTTCTCTTCTGTAGGGAATCATTGGTGCAGGCAGTGACCAGTGATGAGGTAGTAGATAGGAAAGTTGATAGTACTAACCTTGGGGGAACTCAGGTACTGAGAGAGATGGGCAGTTGACAACAGGTGGTGTGACAAAGAACAGATAACCTCGGTATAGGATGTATTCACTAATCTTACTGAAAATAGTAGAAAATAAAATGTTTGTCTAGGAATTGAAGACATTTTTCATATCATTTTTTTAAAAGGATGCAACTTATTTTTTAAAGTTTTTGAAATGTGTATGTGTAGTAGTATATAGTATATATAGTATATAGTTCTGTTTCAGATAAGCTTGCCTATAGGGATTAGGAATTCATGTTCACTAGCCTGTTTGAGAGATTGAAAAGATTAAAATATAGGCAGAAATACCTGTGTAATACTTTGAATAAAATACTATCTTACAATTAAAATTTTATAATCAGAGGTCACAGTCAACTTTGTTTTAGCAAAGCTGCTTCTCATGGGCAAGTAAAAAAGAAACTAGAGTTTAGAGAAGAATATTAACAATTTTTGAAGCAGTTTGAACCATGCTCAGTTTGTATGACGTGGCAGCCTTTTAATTTTTAGTACTTTCCCAAAGAGCATACCTCTTAGTGTTATTGGGTTGGTGTAGCTAGCCTCCCACGTGGCTCAATGGTAAAGAATCCGCCTTCCAGTGCCAGAGCCACTAGGAGACGTGGGTTCAATCCCTCAGTTCCCTGGGTCCCCTGGATCAGGAAGATCCCCTGGAGGAGGAAATGGCAACCCACTCCAGTATTCTTACCTGGAGAATTCCATGGACCCAGGAGCCTGGCAGCCTTTAGTCCATGGGGTCGCAAAGAGTCAGATAAGACTGAAAACACACAGCCCCCCTCCACCTCCCACACACACACACCCACCCTGTTAAGAAAATTAGCCACATAGGTTTCTGTGCAAGCAAAACAGGCTATAGTCCATGGGGTTGCAGAGTCAGATAAGACTGAAAACACACACACACACATACACACACACACACACACACACGCATCCTATTAAGAAAATTAGCCACATATGTTTCTGTGCAGGAAAAACTGATACATGAAAATCAAAACATATCAAACATGAAAATTATCAGGTGCTTATTCATTACCAAAAAAAGACCACTTTTCTTTTCTTTTACAATTGCAATTTGAATTTAAAATATTAACCCTGATGTTTCACTTTGAAGAAATCACATGGATTATCTATTATATGCCCATATTTTCAGCCTTGCCCTATTTCCTCCCTGCCTCTTTTACTGTAGAACAGTGTTCCTATCACTGTATCATAAGTGGAGGCTAAAATGTAAGCTCCGTGGACAAGGACTTTGCTATATTTCCAGCGTTTGTAATGGTATCTGATACATGATAAGCGCTTCAAAAATAAACTGTTGAATGAATAATTGTTACTGCAAAATGGGAAGGAGTGGGAAGAATGGAGTTATTGAGAATTTTCAGTCCTACATTATTTGAGTCCTACAAATAAAAATACTAGATTCAACTTATCTAAAGTGTAGTTCATTATATCCCCTCCCATACATGGCAATTCTTGTCTGTCGCCTACCTTGAATAATACCATCATCACTCTTTCTCCTTTACCTCCATTAAGACACTTATTCTGTAATTCCTTTTTCTCCCTTCTCACTATTGGTTTTTATCATCTCTACCCTGGCCTGTTGTAATAGCCTTTAAAAACAGGTCTTTTTGCTCTGATCCTTTACCCTTTTAAACGTCACACTGCTATCCATTATTTTTCTATACTACAGGCCTAATTGTAGGACTATAAATTTTTGAAATTATTTTACCAGGGTCCTTTTTATTAATTTACCAAGGTCCAAACTTTCCATGGGCTTCCCTGGTAGCTCAGTGGTAAGAAGGAGCCCGCCTACCAATGCAGGAGACGTGGGTTCGATCCCTGGAGAAGGAAATGACAGCCCACTCCAGTATTCTTGCCTGGAAAATCCCCTGGACAGAGGAGCCTGGTGGGCTACAGTCCATGGGGTTGCAAAGAATTGGACACGACATAGCGACTAAACAACAGCAGACTTTCCATGGTAACTGTTTAAATTGTATAAATATACCATTTTGATCTACAGGAGTCTTCATGAGCTAACCCCTAAATAAACTGATTTACCCAGCCCCATTTTCCATTCTCTGTTCTGTACCCTGAGCTGTGACTTTACTTACTGTAGTTTTCTCCTCAACTGAAATTCTTTGCCTGACAAACTCCTTTTAATTTTTTAAGACTCAGGTTATTGATGTGACACCTTGCTTGACTCGAGTCCCCTAGTAGAATAAAGTTGTTTCATCCTAAGTACTTCCTTAGAAAGTCATACAGTTTTTTATTAAATTATTCTTATATCAAAATTATTTATATATGTATAAGCATGTACGTTGTGAAGTCTCAAGAGTAAGAACTTACATGCTTCTGTGATTGGCATTGCAGTTGACACATGGTAGTCACTTAGTTGTTTATTTAAAGAACAGCTATTAACTTTTATTACTACTGAGTGGCTTTATAAATAAACAGGGATGTTTGGTTCCACATACTTTTTTAAAATTTTAGTTTATTTTTTGGCTGCACTAGATCTTGGTTGCTGCATGCAGGCTTTCTCTATCGTGGCGAGCGGGTTTCTCTGATTGCAGCGAGCTGGCTTCCTATTGCTGTGGCTTCTGTTGTCGCAGAGCGTGGGCTCTGGCGCATGGGCTCAGTTGCCCCATGGCACCTGTAATTGTACCAGGCCCAGGATCATGTCCCCTGCATTGGCAGTGGCTTCCTAACCTCTGGGCCACCCAGGAAGTCCTTGGGTTCAACATATTGATGCGTGTGTTCTTTTTTGTTGGATTTCTCCTTTATGTTAGTTTCTAAGGGAGAACAAGAGTCTGTATGTCTTGCTCACTACTCTTTTCCCCAGAATTTAGCACAAGACCTGGCATAGATGCTGAATAAGTGTGTATTTATAAATAAGTGCTGAGTGAACTTTGGGAGAGTGACTGGTCTCCCGTCTTTGCTTTCTCCATCACAACTACTTTTTTAAAGTCGAATATTTTTTTACTTTTTATTTCCCTCTGGTATAACTATTATCTATCTTGAACTTAAATGTTGCAGTCTCAGGATAGAAGTTTTAGCATTTTATAACACTTTCAGGCAGTTTATATTTATCTAGAAGGTTATTTGCTGCTTATGCTGTTATGGGAGAATAAAATGCCTTAGGGACTTTGTGAACAGTTTTTATGCCCCACCGTCCCCCCTTACCCACCAGAGGTAGCCGCTTTGCTGGAGTGTGCTATTTCCCTGTTCTCAGAAATCCTTTGATTCATGATAGTGGAGCATTTAAAGTAATTTTTCTCGGGGGGGGGGGGGTGTGTGTGTGTTTTGGTGGATATCTGAAACTAGGTGATGATAACAGATACCTGACTTGTCCCACCTGTTGATTTGCTGGCATTATTTAAATAGTGCTTCTTCTCTTTGAAATGTGCCTTTTAAACTAAAATTAGATATTCTTTACAGGCAAAGACAGTTGTAAAGACCTTTATTCTCTCAGTTCTCATGTTACCAGGCACAGTTTCTGCTCTATAAATTTCTGCCTAATGATTAACAGGAATGAAACAACTAGATGAAAGAAAAGCAGAAGATTAGAGGACATAATTTTAGAGTATGATGAACTGACGGCTTTAAGGAATAAAGAAGACTATCATAAATGAGATTCTCTTAATTTTTTTAGTGGTAAAGAGAGCATGTTTTAAATGTTAAGTATAGTCAGAGTACACATATACTCTGACTTCTCCTGATGTTGCTTTTCAACCTTTTGGAATTGTACTGCTTGATGCTCCTGGTAACATAGTCAGTCTCCAACTCTGTTTTTAAAGGCTGTCGATGTGCTGCAGTTTAATCATTCTTTTGTAACACCAAGTATGTGGATGCTGTATGCTGGGTGTGTGGGGGAAGATGAGTGAGCCAGCCTTGCCACCCTTGAGGATGGAGGGCAGCAAACCTCTTTTGTAAAAGGCTGACTAGTAGTTTCGGTTTGAGAACCTTATGGCCTCTGTCAGAGAACTTTAAGTAGATGTTTTAGTAAGTGCCATGTTGTTAAGGACTTCCCTGGTGGCACAAACAGTAAAGAATCCACCTGCAATGCTGGCGACCCGGATTCAGTCCCTGGGTGGGGGAGATCCCCTGGAGAAGGAGATGGCAACCCACTCGAGTATTCTTGCCTGGAGAATCCCATGGACAGAGGAGCCTGGTGGGCTGCAGTCCATGGGGTTGCAAGGAGTCGGACACGACTGAGCGACTAACACTGTGTTGTTGTTCAGTTGCTGAGTTGTGTCCGACTCTTTGCAACCTCATGGACTGCAGCCCGCCGGGCTTCCCTGTCCTTCACTATCTCCCCAGAGTTTGCTCAAACTCATGTCCATTGAGTCGATGATGCCATCCAATCATCTCATCCTCTCTCACCCCTTCTCCTCTTGCCCTCAATTTTCCCCACTGTCAGGGTCTTTTCCGGTGAGCAGACTCTTCGCATCAGGTGGCCAAGGTATTGGAGTTGATACCAAATTTGTTGATACCCAATTTTATATTCCCACTTGGCATAACTCTTTCATTCATTTCTTCCATTTTAGAAAACTTGTGATATTCTACTGTTTGGAAACAGCTTAGAGTTGTTGACTGCTCTCATTTTTAAGTGTCAGTGTAATTCTTTCTGGCACTGTTTATTGTCTATATGCTATCAATATGATAAAGTTTTTTTAACTGAGATTTTGTGAGGATTTGTCTCAGGTGCTTGTAGTATAAAATCAGTTTTGGCCAAAAAAATCAGTGTGACCATGTGGGATCTTCCAAAGTCTTTTCTTTATTAATATTATTAATAAACTTTTTTCTGAGTTTGTTTCTCCTTAAACAGTGCTTCCCAATCTTTTCAACCTTTAATAAGGTGCACATTTTCATACCTGTCTCCTGCCCCCAAATATTAATAATATTTTTTGTTTTTGATCATTGAATATATACAATTGAGATAAAAATGCTAAGAATGTATTGAGTTCATGATATGCAAACAAATAGGGAGGAAATGAACTAACTCTTCAGTGAATTCTATTAATCAAACACTGTTATATTTTCCCACTTCTCATAATAACCAGTGAAGTTAGATACTACATTTTGTCATTTTACTCATAAGAATACTAAGGATCAAAGTGGTCAGTTAACTCTCTCAAGATCATAGAACTAGCAAGTGACCAGACTAGGATATGAAACCAACTTTGACTTTAAAAGTCCTTGACTTCTTTACATTAGCATATTTTTTACTGTTTTTACTTTTTGTTGTACATATTTTTTACTATTTCATCATTTAGATATCAGAAATTGATGAAATTCAATTCCAAAAATATACATCCTTGGTTTAGCGGGTAATTTTTAGAGCCTTCAGAAGCTTCAAGATGTGTTTAAAAGTTCTTAAACTTCAAAACAGAGTTAACTTTATTTCACCTCAACTCAAAACGGAAGAAAATAATACTGTATAATGAAACTTAAGCTAAAAGCATTGCTACTTTAAGAAATTATGGCCTTAAACTAAAAGACCCTATTGTAAAGGAGTAAAAGTAGCTTTCAGAAAATGTTGATTTCCCAAGCAAAAAGAATAAGCAAATTGCAAGGTGTTGCAGGCAAACTAAAAGAAGAAGTGTAAGGGATACTGGCCAGGGAATTCAAAATGGGCATAATAAAAGACTAAGAGTACATGATGGGAGGGGGCTAGCAGGAGATGCAGTGATCACTTTTACAGTCAGGGTAGGTATAAAATTAAGGGATTAATTTCTCAAGGATTAAAAAGGAGATACCAAAGATCAGGTGTATTTGTTTTTATTAAAGAATTTGCTTTTAAAGTTTATTTTAAAGTAGACAGGTCAGAGGGTTTTCTGACTAGAAAAGTTAGTTATTATTAATAAACCCCTTGGCAACCACTCCAGTATTCTTGCCTAGAGAATCCCATGGATGGAGGAGCCTGGTGAGCTCTGGGCCATGGGGTCGCAAAGAGCTGGACACGACTGAAGCGACTTAGCACACACTGACTGGTGGGCTTTTCCCAAGATTTTTCTGTTTTAATAACCTTTATTTTTTTCCCCTGATTTTAAAAGAAACAATTGTATAATATCATATAGTAATTGAAATAGCTACCATTTATTGAATGTTTACCTCATGTAAAAATATGAGGTGATGTACTATGTATGTCCTAATTCATAAAAACTCAGAGCAACCTGAGGAGGTAGGTTATTATTAACCTCATTTTACAGATGAAGAAACATTGTTATCTCTGGAGAAGGAAACGGCAGCCCACTCCAATATTCTTACCAGGATAATACCATGGACAGAGAAGCCTGGAGGGCTATAGTCCACGGAGTCTCAGAGAGTCCGACGTGACTGAGGATTGTGCACACAACATGAAGCGCTAGTATAGAGGTTAAGTAATTGGGCCAGGGTTACATTGCTGACATGTAGTTCAGTTCAGTTCAGTCGCTCAGTTGTGTCCAACTCTTTGCGACGCCGTGAACCACAGTACACCAGGCCTCCCTGTCCATCACCAACTCCCGGAGTCCACCCAAACCCATGTCCATTGAGTCAGTGATGCCATCCAACCATCTCAACCTCTGTCATCCCCTTCTCCTCCTGCCCCCAATCTTTCCCAGCATCAAGGTCTTTTCAAATGAGTCAGCTCTTCGCATCAGGTGGCCAAAGTACTGGGGTTTCAACTTCAGCATCAGTCATTCCAATGAACACCCAGTACTTATCTCCTTCAGGATGGACTGGTTGGATCTACTTGCAGTCCAAGGGACTCCCAAGAGTCTTCTCCAACACCACAGTTCAAAAGCATCAATTCTTCAGCGCTCAGCTTTCTTTATAGTCCAACTCTCACATCCATACATGACCACTGGAAAAGCCATAACCTTGACTAGATGGACCTTCGTTGACAAAGTAATGTCTCTGCTCTTTATTTATTATTATTTTTTAAAATTATTTATTTATTTATCTGGCTGCCCCAGGTCTTAGTTGCAACATGTGGGATCTAGTTCCCTGGCCAGGGATCAAACCACGGCCTCTTGCTGTGGGAGCATGGAGTCTTAGCCACTGGACCACCAGGGAAGTCCCTGTCTCTGCTTTTTAATATGCTGTCTAGGTTGGTCATAACTTTCCTTCAAAGGAGTAAGCATCTTTTAATTTCACGGCTGCAATCACCATCTGCAGTGATTTTGGAGCCCAGAAAAATAAAGTCAGCTACTATTTCTACTGTTTCCCCATCTATTTGCCATGAAGTGATGGGACCGGATGCCATGATCTTAGTTTTCTGAATGTTGAGGTTTACACCAACTTTTTCACTCTTCTCTTTCACTTTCATCAGGAGTCTCTTTAGTTCTTCTTCACTTTCTGCCATAAGGGTGGTGTCGTCTGCATATCTGAGGTTATTGATAATTCTCCTGGCAATCTTGATTCCAGCTTGTGCTTCCTCCAGCCCAGCGTTTCTCATGATGTACTCTGCATATAAGTTAAATAAGCAGGGTGACAATATACAGCCTTGATGTACTCCTTTTCCTATTTGGAACCAGTCTGTTATTCCACGTCTAGTTCTAACTGTTGCTTCCTGACCTGCATACAGATTTCTCAGGAGGCTGACATGTAGAGAGCAGTTCAAACCATATTTCTCTGAATTGCAAAGTCTGTGATCCAAAGTCTTTGTCTCAGTGATAAAAGGTAGGTAATAAGAATATATAACTACTGTTAAATGTTTTGGTTAATAGGATTCCATTTTATTTTTTCCTGGTATATATGCTGACCCTTCTGTCTTGTAACTTTTATTCTCTGCCATGGTCTGTAAACATTCCTCAATATATTATTTAATTGTGGGTGCAGATTTTGGACATGCCTTGGTTTACTTAACCATTCCTCTATTGTTGGGTATTCAAATTGCTTCCAGTTTTATGTATTATAAATAATGCAGTGATGCATATTCTTATGTAAAAGTTTTTATGCACTTTTCTGTTTTCTTAGCCTAATGACAAGAATATGTTTAAGGCTATTGACTCTTATGATGAAATTAACAGACTGTCGCAATTTAGATTTGCAGCATCAGTTTGAGAATGTTCACTGAACCACTCCTTTGACAATCCGTAAGGCTTTGAGTTATTAGCTAAATGGATGCCTCTCTTTATTAATGGCCTTTATACTGGAGTGTGACAGATTGCCACATGGCCCTTCCCGGAAGTTGAAGGAGGTACTGGTAATCCTACTTTCATACTTAACAAACTGGTTGGTTTTATTTTAAATGTAGGACTTTTGGACATACAACTTCTTGTTGGAGGATGAGGGAAGGTAACATTTTATGGAGTGGGGGAGAGGAAATTATAAGGAATGGGGATATCAAGACCCAGTGCTAGTGTCTAGTTTGAGATTAGATAATTAAGTGACACTATTTTCTCTGGGTAGTTTATAAAACTACCCAGTAAGAGGTTGTGCAGGACTTCATAAGGCTTTTGTGAACGGGCACTAAAGTTAGATAGGGATGTTTCATTGAGTATGAGCTCACACTGTAAACATAATTGAATGATTTTTAAAATCTATTAAAAGAGTCTGGAAGTAGTTTTAAATTGTTGCTTGAAGACCCAGGCTCTGTCTGGGATTAGGGCACCTGTTCCAGCCCCAGGGCAGACACTGATGATCATTGCGACAACTCAGACATGGCATGTGACTATTCAGGACCTCAGTTTCTTCCTGCATAAAAGGAAGGAAGCGGAGTGGGTTTTGACTAGGTATTTTCTGTTATTTCTTTGAACTCTAGAAATGCCAACAAGACTTTGGACATGTTAAGGAAACTGAAAATAAAACAAACTTTTCTGTATAAAAGTATCATGTCTGTTCCCAGGGAACCACATGCACTTCTGTTTGCGCCTCTCACAAGCCAGGTAGACACAGAGCGTTTCCAGAAAGAGACAGTGAATCGATGGATTGGCAGACGTCTGTGTGTGAGAGGACGAGAGACAGGGGAGCCTCATTTGAAGGTGGGCTAAAATAGGTTAGAACTTCATTTAGAATTTAGGAATAGTGTAGAACTCAACTCAGGAAGTTACTGGACAAAAGTAATCTAATGAAAGTACAGTAATAAAATGATACAGGATATCAATTGACTAAAAAAAGTCCCCCTTCTCCAAATTTTAAAAGGTAGAATTAGGGGAACTTCTTAAACTTGAAAGAGTTAAATTTAGGGCCATTGAATAAAATAGCAGTGATGAACAAGTTAAACTAATTCCTGTATATGTATGTGTGTATGTGTGTGAAAGTCACTCAGTCATGTCCAACTCTGTGTAACCCCGTGGACTGTATAGTCCATGGAATTCTCCAGTCCAGAATACTGGAGTAAGTAGCCTTTCCCTTTTCCAGGGCATCTTCCCGACCCAGGGATCAAACCCAGGTCTCCTGCATTGCAGGTGGATTCTTTACCCGCTGAGACACAAGGGAAGCCCAAGAATGCTGGAGTGGGTAGCTAATCCCTTCTCCAGTGGATCTTCCTGACCCAGGAATCGAACTGGGGTCTCCTGCATTGCAGGCAGATTCTTTACAAGCCAAGCCACAAGGGAAGCCCAAGAATGCCGGAGTTGGTAGCCTACCCCTTCTCCAGCAGATCTTCCCGACCCAGGAATCGAACTGGGCTCTCCTGCATTGCAAGTAGATTCTTTACCAACTGAGCTATCAGGGAAGCCCTAGAATTAGATGAACCTTGAAGTGCCCAGAAGACCAAGCTCTTGAGAGTGGGTTTATCTGAAGCTTCAGGCCAAAGAACTCCTCTCAGAAGTTTCCCTGATAGACTTGACACATCTAGTGTCAGGAGTCACAGAGCATGGATACAAAGCCTGCCTGAGTTCTTACTTCCTAGCGTATCTTCCAAACACTGCAGTCATCTTTCAGTATCATTCTCATTTAATTTTTCTAGTTAGAATTTGATTTTTGAAAATCTTGTCCCTTTTTGGCCTGTCTGCTTAGGGTTTTTATCTTGAGATGATTCCTGTTGTTAGATAGATGGACGTTGACCTTATATTTTACAAGTTGTCGGCTCTGATGTTTGAAATATTTCACAGGTTACTGGTATAATCTGTATTTAACATATTCTGTAGATACTTAACATATTCTGTAGATGACCCCTGCCCCCCAACACACATGTATATTCAGTTGCAAAGACCTAAGGTCATGGTGGGGCTTCTCAAGTGGCTCAGTGGTAAGGAATCCACTTGCCAAGCAAGAAATGTGGATTCGATTCCTGGGTCAAGAAGATTCCCCTGGAGAAGGAAATGGCATCCCACTCGAGTACTCTTGCTTGGGAAGCCCCATGGACAGGGGAGCCTGATACGGTCAATGGGGTCGCATTAAGTCGGACATGACTTAATGACTAAACCCCAGCGGTAGCAGCAGCAAGGTCTCAGTGAGTTGGGGCAGAATCTGAATCAAGATTCAGGTTTCCCAGCTTCTAAACTTTGTTCTCGCCTGTAACCTTCCTTTTCCTATGCTCGCCTGTATCCTGTCCCTCAGTTTTATCTTGACTCAGAAGCCCTCTATGATACAGAAGCAGAGTACTTAGCAACTGGCCTTCTGCCTGGGGCCATTAATCTCTGTGGATTAATACCCCACATTAATCCATCCAGTCAGTTGACACTAACTTTTATTTAACCCATCGTATATTCATTCTAGGAATACAAAGATGAGTAAGCTTGCTTCCTTCTCTCCGGAGGCTCACAGTTCAGTAAAGGAGACAAGTTTTGAAGCTGTAGTCTGGGATCACAGTAGACAAATAAACTGGGATGTAGAGAGGTGGGAGTTTGAATAGAGGAGGGGCTTCAGCAGCCACTGGCATTGATTTCTTTCATATTTAGAAGTTTACTTGATCCTGCTGCCTATCTAGAGTAGTTCCTTTTTTTTTTTTTTTTTTTTTTTTTTTTTGCTATTTAGTAACTGATATATATATCAGACATCCTGCTGTGTCAGCGGCTATGGTCACTAATACTATCTTTATGTGAGTAGTGGTGAAAAAAATCTATCAAGTTCTAAAAGAAATTAGATAAATTTATGAAGAGGTGAACAGTTTTTGATAACTCACATGTTTTGTTTTGAGCTTGTGAATCAGTTTGTAACCTTTGTGAGATGATCTTATTGATCTATATCTCTACCCCTAGTACAGTGCCTGCTTTGTAGTCGGCACCCAGACTAAATGTCTAAATAAATGTTGAATTAGTGAATAATGAATGAGTTTGGGGTTATGCCTAAAAGCATTATTCTCTGGTCCTGAAACACAGCAGAAATACATATCATTTAGGGTTCTCCAAAGAAACAGGGCTAAGTAGATTGTATTATTTCCAGGAATCAGCTTACCTAGTTGTGGGGGCTGGCAAGTTTAAAATCTGTAGGGCAGGCCCACAGGGTGGAAACCTTCAGACAGCAGCTCATTCTTGAGGTAGAATTTCTACTTCCTCAGGGAAATCTCAGTTTTCCATCTTAAGGCCTTTCAACTGATTGGATGAGGGCCACTTGCATGATCAAAGAAACCCCTTTCCTTAATAAAGTCAGTTGAATATAGATGTCAGCCCCATGTACAAAATCCAACATGCCATCACCTGGCTTGGGATTTAATGGCCTGACCTAGCCAAACTGACACATAAAATGAAACATCACAGTTTCCTTGGGTTTAAGAACTTGAAGCCAAATGTGCAGCCTGGTTTAGCAAACCTGGGATGAGCCCAGGGGCTCCTGATGCTCTGCAAGGCCACCAGGACTAGGTTGATACTAGTCACATTTAATGTGAGCAGAGAATACCTGCGTGTCTTATTAGGGACAAGGTCCGTATCTGTAGGTCACTGAATTAATGCACAACAGTACTTTCTCATCAGTTATAGCAAGGATTTAAGTTTGGAGAGCTTTTTGTCAGTTACATTAGAGAGTGGAGAAGTACTTGCTTGGCTTGAGCCTAGAGTTTTGTGCTATAGAAATTAATGCTTTCCTGTGGTTTAAAATAAATTAAGTGACTTTAACTTTGAGCAAGTAAGATGTCATTAGCATTGTTTTTTCTCTTTTTTACTTAGGTTAAGTTTTTCACTTCAATTAAAGAATTGGTGTTTTGAGTAAAGTGCAGGTGTATTTGTTTTTGGCAGTGTAATGGTAAAGGCCAGGTAGATTAATGTACATTGGTCCAATTTAGATATGAAAATCTGTGAAATTCATGTCAGCTTGAACATTTTAGGGAAGAATAATTGTAAAAAAAAATTAAAATTCTCTTCTTAAATGTCTTTGTATCATGTCTGCCCCTCTTTCTGGAATATAAATTCCTCTCCTCTCCTTCTTTTGATCTGCATGTGCAATACTCTCTTTCTCCAATTGTGCTGATTTGCCAGCAGTCTTTCTTATTTCTTCCACTTTTTCTCTTTTCCACTTGCTGTTGTTTAAATTCAAAGAGCTTTCTTTGGAGAAATGGAACCAAGTAATGAGGCCACATAAAACACCGAGGTCAGCAGAAAGTGATTTGCTTGTGATTAACCCTTGAGAATTGAACCACTGCCAGACAACCAGGATGTAGTTTGAGACAACCTGCTCATTCTTCTTTTCCATTAGTAGATGAGACCCTTTCTTCCCCAGGTGTTAGGAATTCATGTACAGCTTTGCTCAGGTTTTATTTATCAAACTTGCTTTTTAGAAAAGCAAGACCAAAAGGGAGCTTGTGACAGCCCTTCCCTCTGCCTCAGTTCCTCCTACAGACTTTCCAGCAAAAGGCAACTCCATTCTTCCAGATGTTTAAGGCAATAACCTTGACATCTTTCCCCCAGCTTTATTAAGGTATAATTGGCAAATAAAAACTGTGTATATGTATGGTTTACAACATGATGATTTCATAGACATCGACATTGTGAAATGATTACCATAATTCAGGCTAATTAACACATCTGTCATGTCCATCACATTGTTACTTTCTGTGTATATATGTGTGTGAGAACACTTAGGTTTACTCTCTCAGCAAGTTTCAAGTGTAAAACTTATTCATCTAACAGGAGCTTTGACCCACATCACCCCATTTCACCCACTAATCATTGCTCTACTCTCTGCTTCTATGAATTTGACTTTTTTAAAATTCCACATATATATGTGAGGTCAGTCAGTAATTTGTCCTTCTGTGTCTGGCTTTATTTCATTTTGTGTTATGGCTTCCCTCGTGGTTCAGACAGTAAAGAATCCACCTGTGATGCAGGAGACCCGGGTTTGATCCCTGAGTCAGGAAGATCCCCTGGAGAAGGGAATGGCAACTCACTCCAATATTCTTGCCTAGAGAATTCCATGGACAGAGAAGCCTGGTGAATTACAATCCATGGGATCACAAAGAGCTGAACACATCCTCCAGATTCATCCATCTTGTCACAAATGCTAGAATTTCCTTCTCTTGATGGGTGAATAATACTCCATTGTACATATATATCACATTATCTTCATTCATCATCTTCTCTTTCCTTTATACCTCACATCCAGTCTCTCAACACATCTTATTGGCTTTATCTTCAGAATATATCCAGAATCTGACTACTTCCCCCACCCGCAACTCCATCACTAATCACTTCAGTCCAAGATACCATTATCTCCTTCCTGGATTATTTTTAATGACTCCTAGCTCATTAGTGCCTCTGTCTTTGACATGTCTTTTCTCAACACGACAACTAATGACCATTTTAGAATTGTAAATATGAAGTCTCAGGCCTCTTAAAGCAGGCATGGCTTATAGCACTCAGAAAAACTAAAGTCCTTATGTTGACACTAAGGCCTGACATGATCTGCTGTCCATGTTGCTTCTCTGCCCTCATTTTCTGTTCCTTTTTCTCACCTTTCTTCTCTGTGCGTGCTGGCCTCCTGAGTGTTCTTGGGCACAGCAGTTTATACACGCTTGCCTTAGGGCCTTCAGATTTGTTGCCTCTGTCCACAATGGTTTCTCCTTAAATACTGACATGACTACACTTTCTTTCTGTTTTTCGCCACCCAAAAGTCACCTTTGTGAAACTTCCTCTGTTCACTAATTTGTCGCTTTCATTGTATAAACACATGTAAATTTTCTGGTTGCTTAATTTTCTCCATTGCATGTACCACTTTCTGTGTATATTTTTCTGTTTTCTATTGTTTGTCTGTCTCTTTGAAGTACTCAGAGATGGGAGGAAGCCTCCAAATGGCTATTTGAAAAAATGCCTGACTTTTTTTATTGGGAGTTTTGGTATTTTTCTTTGTTTAGCAATTCAGTTACTCCTTATTTCTCTACATGGATATGTGAATTGTATTCATTTAAATTTTTGTAATGAAAATTACCTGGCACAGACCCTTAATTTCATCTTCTTTGTCTTCTGTGAGACTTTTGGATATATTTACCTGGTCCAGGATATTTTGAAACATGATTATGTTTTAATTTCTTAATTAAATTTAACTATCATTTTGCATTATATTTTCCCATTTCAATCATAATTCCATTCACTGGTGGACACCAATACACAGAACAAATAATACAAGTTCCAAAAGGCATCTGGGTAGTGAGGATGTTGCATAAGATCATTTTCATCCCTTTATATTAATTTTTGAGAAACTGTGTGTGTTGTGTGTGTATGCTCAGTTGTGTCCACCTCTTTGTGACCCCATGGACTGTAGCCTGCCAGGCTCCTCTGCCCGTGAAATTTCCCAGGCAAGAATAGTGGAGTGGGTTGCCATTTCCTACTCTAGGCTATTCTCCCTGACCCAGGGATCAAACCCCTATCTCTTGTGTCTCCTGCATTGGCAAGCGGATTCTTCACCACTCACACTACCTGGGAAGCCCCTACTATGTACTAAGTACTTTGTTAGACTGGAAATCTAAAGAGATAAGCAGTCCCTACATCCAGAAGCTCACATTTTAGAAGGGATTTAAAATAGGTAAATCACGGGAAAGGTTGGGGAAGGGATAGGTCGGGAGTTTGAGATAGGTATGTACAAACCGCTGTGTTTAAAATAAAATGCTTTTCCACTAAATAAATAAAATGTATGTCTAATTCCAAAAATAGAGAAAGAAATAGGCAAACTATTATTATTAATAAAGAACGTGCTATGTACTGTAATAGAACTGCTAAGTATTTGGTTTACCAAAAGGTTCATTTGGGTTTTTCTAGCAAACGAATCTTTTGGCCAGCCCAATACGATGGGGTCACTGAAATGTTTTACTTGAGTGAGGAGATGGGTGATGAAATCTTCACCTGGAGGTGACCTTAAAGCTGTTTGTTGAAAAATGAACAGGGATTTTCCAGGAGGACTGATCATAGAAGAACAGGAAGGATTAGGAGTAAAAATGTGAGCGTGAAGAAACGACTAACAGACATCTGCCATGTTTACACACTGCATTGGTTGTTCTTCATAATCTTGTCGAGCTTCCTGTGATGAATATATTAATATTCCCATTTTAGAGATGAGGAAATGGGCCTAGAGACTTCAGCTTAGGGTCCCAGATTTGGTAAAGATTGAGTTGAAATTAGAGCCCATACCTGATTAACTCTGAAGCCCATGGACTCTACATTCAAGGGTGAAGGGATGGAAGACTGAGGAAGTTCATGCTTGCTTCACAGATGAAACCTGAAAAAAAGTAACAGTAGTGGCAAAGAGCAATGGGGAATACGGTGAATAAGGATGAGGGAGAGGGCGAAAGGCCAGTCAGCATCAGAAACCGTAATTTTATAATGGTCCTCTTTAACATAGACTTAAGACTTTTCTCCAGCCAGATTTAGCAGTCTAAGCAAAGGATTCTTTGTGGCAACTCTCCAGCCATTTTGAAATCAATCAGCAATTTCATTGGGAATGTACTGTTTGTTAATTTCTGCAATGCTGTTATACATACGCTTGGACATTTTAAAATCTAAAATATTCATGTGTTGTTTGTAGTCATAGGGAATGCAGTGAGAACTATGCTGTTTGGGTTTTTGAAAAATATCTGAAGTTTTCATGAATTTTTTAAACTTTAATTAAATACTGTTGGCCAATAACACATACGTTTGTTATGTGTATACATATCATCTTTGTTTTCCGTGGTGACCATGATGAGATTGTTAAAAACTGAGTTTCCAAATTTGGCATGAATAGAATTTTTCTGTTTTCCTTATATAGACCACTTTCCCAAAACACTGGCCTAGACCAGTTGTAAAAGAATTAGTTGGTAGAATTTTTAACTGACTGTAACTGATCTAAATTATATATATATATATATATATATATATATATATATATATATATATATACACCTTTTTTATAAAAAGATAAAGTTTAATTTTATGTAGGAAAAAAAAATGGATCAAGAATTCATTTAGATCTTTTACCTGGAAAATGTTAGCTACTGTTCCAGCCGTCTGCATTTTCAAAGAAAGTGTTTCAAAACTAAAACCTGAAAAAAGAAAAACAAAACACTAAAACTTGCTGAAAGCAGTCTTGTGGATATTTAAAACAGCAATGAAAACACCTTGTGTGGCATCTACAGTTACCATCTACTGTCTCCTACATATGTATGACACCTGTGACAGTTTTAGCTCAGGCCAGAGTATAGGTGTATACATATGTGTTCTTTTAAATCACACCACCTGATTTCTTTTCTTTTCAGCACATGTTCTAATTTTCCAAAGTCAAAGAAATAGGAACATGTCTCTAGTTCCTATAAAAACACAGGTGTAGCATGATGTCAGTCTGGTTGCATGAAAGCAGTTTTGGACATTTAACCTGGCTGTTGCCTAGTTGGTGGGAAATGACAGTACTAGTGTTACTAACACCATGCCCCATTCTCCATTTTGCTTTTAAATGGTCTTTTCAACGTTGTTTTTGTTCTGTTACCAACAATTTAGTTTTAAAGCATCATTGTTTAAAAAACATTCAAAATAGAAATTGAAGCACTTCATTGTGCTTGACACTAGATCAAATATGGTGTTGTGTATATAAAAGAAATAAAATAGATCCTGTTAGCCTGATGTTACTATACTAAAGTTTAAATAAATGTGAAATAGCATAGTGATAAAGCAAATGTGAAATTTTTTCAACAGTGGTAGAGTAGAGAAGATGTTGATGGAATTCTCTATAATTTACAGTTGTGCCAAATGAACCATAGGCTATTTCTTTTTTTAAGCCTCAGTATGCTTAGATGTAATTTTACTTTAAAAAATTTAAGGTCAGATACAGGTATGGTTGAGAGTTCTCTATGAACTACTTGCTTAGATGTCAAATAGATTCTCTTGTGCTTCCTACTTTCTGTATTTGCAGTTAGTTGGTTACTTTTTTCTGTTTGGGTCATTCATATATGTGAAGGGTTGGGGGAACTTATTGTTGTTTTGTTATTGTCGTTTAGTTGCTAAGTTGTGTCCGACTCTTTGCGACCCCATGGACTGTAGCCCGCCAGGCTCCTCTGTCCATGGGATTTCCCAGGCAAGAATACTGGAGTGGCTTGCCATTTCCATCTCCAAAGGATTTTCTGGACCCAGGGATCAAACCCCCATCTCCTGCTTGGCAGGCAGATTCTTTACTACTGAGCCACCTGGGAAGAGCTATCTAAACTCATGTCTAAAAAAAAATTCCAGTGACTTTTTAGTGAATGAAAAACTGTTAGGTAGTAAATAAATATTCTTTTCTAGGAAACAAATAATATTCTTATTCTGGACCATTTGAGGTTCAGTTCAGTTCAGTCACTCAGTCGTGTCCAACTCTTTGCGACCCCATGAACCACAGCATGCCAGGCCTCCCTGTCCATCACCAACTCCCGGAGTCTACCAAGCTCATGTCCATTGAGTCAGTGATGCCATTCAACCATCTCGTCCTCTGTCATCCCCTTCTCCTCCTGCCTTCAATCTTTTCCACCATCAGGGACTTTTCAAATGAGTCAGTTCTTCGTATCAGGTGGCCAAAGTATTAAAGTTTCAGCTTCAGCATCAGTCCTTCCAATGAATATTCAGGACTGATCTCCTTTAGGATGGACTGGTTGGATCTCCTTGCAGTCCAAGGGACTCCCAAGAGTCTTCTCCAACACCACAGTTCAAAGACATCAATTCTTCGGCGCTCAGCTTTCTTTATAGTCCAACTCTCACATCCATACATGTATACTGGAAAAGCATAGCCTTGACGAGACGGAGCTTTGTTGGCAAAGTAATGTCTCTGCTTTTTAATATGCTGCCTAGGTTGGTCATAACTTTCCTTCCAAGGAGTAAGCGTATTTTAATTTCATGGCTGCAGTCACTATCTGCAGTGATTTTGGAGTCCAGAAAAATAAAGTCAGGCACTGTTTCCACTGTTTTCCCATCTTATTTGCCATAAAGTGATGGGACCGGATGTCATGATCTTTGTTTTCTGAATGCTGAGTTTTAAGCCAGCTTTTTCACTCTCCTCTTTCACTTTCATCAAGAGGCTTTTTAGTTCTTCTTCCCTTTCTGCCATAAGGGTGGTGTCATCTGCATATCTGAGGTTATTGATATTTCTCCCGGCAATCTTGATTCCAGCTTGTGCTTCTTCCAGCCCAGCGTTTCTCATAATGTATACTCTGCATATAAGTTAAATAAGCAGGGTGACAATATACAGCCTTGAGGTTAAAGCTTTCTTATTTGCTTATCTCTAACAGTCTTAGTATTTCCATAGGAAACTTTATGAGGAAGACCTTTATTCTTATTTTAGATTACAAAATCTGGTAGTATAGGTTACATAATATTTTTTTAAATTTCAAGTTGAGTTCAACTTCCAGATAATTTTTGTTATCAATTGTTTGTGCTCAAAAGGTATAAACTATTTTACTATCAAATTAATTGAAAATACAGTTAAGAGATAAATCAGATACACTCCCCTTCCAATAAGGAATTTTAATTCCAATAAGAAATGAGTTTTTGATTAGCTATGTTAATACTTTGTCCATTTTCAATGTGGATAAGTAGGGCTTGATTGCCTAGTTTTGGGTCATTTATTGAACATCTTTATTTGCTCCAGTGATCTACCTAATTTGTGTTTGTTTTTGTTGTTTTTAAAGGTGTCAAGGCCTCATGTTTATTTTTCTGTAAGATTAGTCTTTAGAAATAAAGATTAATTCTGACTCTTATGTTTATCTTTCTATAAAGTTAGTCTTAAATAGAGATTCTGACATCAGCATAATTTGTCTTATTGTACTATTGTTGAATGAATAAGAAATAAATATAAATGACAAGACTTCATATATGCTATAGGAGTTGAAAGTAAATTTGGTCTTGATTTCAGTGAGCATTTGTTTATTTTTTATAGAGGTTCTCGTGTTGGAATTTGTGAACTGAAGGACTTTAGGGAAACCCATGGATTCCCTCGTATTATGTACCAAAAAATTGTGCTGTGTATGTATTTGTGCTTTTCTGGGAGTGATGATTCATAGATTTTATCAGATTTTTAAAAGGCTCTTGGTATCTAGAAAAGCTTACAGAGACAGAACACATTAGAAAGCTCACAGAGACAGAACACATTAGAAAAGCTTACAGAGACAGAACACATATCTAAGCTTACACTGGTGAAATAAATGTGATAAGGTTACAGATCTTGCCCATGAGTGTCCAGGAGTCTCCAGCAGAGGCGTGGGTCGGCATGGCCTGCTGCAAGGTTGGGGGCACTGAGTGTAGCAGTGCATGCATGGGGCCTTTTGAAGGAGGTTGCCATTATCTTCATTACCTCTCCCATAGTTTGGCCTCAGGTCAAATAACCGGGAGGGAACAAAGCCCCGCCCATCAATAGGAAATTGTATTAAAGATTTGCTGAGCAGGGCCCCGCCCATCAGAACAAGACCCAGTTCCCCCTCAGTCGGTCTCTCCCATCAGGAAGCTTCCATAAGTCTCTTATCCTCCATCAGAGGGCAGACAGACTGAAAACCACAATCACAGAAAACTAACCAATCTGATCACATGGACCTCAGCCTTGTCTAACTCTGTGAAACCATGAGCCATGCCCTGTAGGGCCACCTAAGACAGATGGGTCATGGTGGAGAGTTCTGACAAAACGTGGTTCACTGGAGAAGGCAATGGCAAACCTCTTCAGTATTCTTGCCTTGAGAACCCCAGGAACAGTATGAAAAGGCAAAAAGATAGGACACTGAAAGATGAACTCCCCAGGTTGGTAGGTGCCCAGTATGCTACTGGAGATCAGTGGAGAAATAACTCAAGAAAAAATGAAGAGATGGAGCCAAAGGAAAAACAGTGCCCAACTGCTGATGTGACTGGTGATGGAAGTAAAGTCCAATGCTATGAAGAGCAATACTGCATAGGAACCTGGAATGTTAGGTCCATGAATCAAGGCAAATTGGAGGTGGTCAAACAGGAGATGGCAAGGGTGAACATTGACATTTTAGGAATCTGTGAACTAAAGTGGACTGGAATGGGTGAATTTTAACTCAGATGACCATTATATCTACTACCGTGGTCAAGAATCCCTTAGAAGAAATGGGGTAGCCCTCATAGTCAACAAAAGAGTCCAAAATGCAGTACTTTGATGCAATCTGAAAAACGGCAGAATTATCTCTGTTTGTTTCCAAGGCAAATCATTCAATATCACCATAATCCAAGCCTATGCCCTGACCAGTAATGTTGAAGAAGCTGAAGCTGAATGGTTCTATGAAGACCTACAAGACCTGCTAAAACTAACTCCCAGAAAAGATGTCCTTTTCATTATAGGGGACTGGAATGCAAAAGTAGGAAGTCAAGAAACACCTAGAGCAACAGGCAAATTTGACCTTGGGAGTACAGAATGAAGCAGGGCAAAGGCTAATAGAGTTTTGCCAAGAGAACTCACTTGTCATAGCAAACCTGACATCATCAGATGGTCAATACTGAAATCAGGCTGATTATATGCTTTGCAGCCAGAGATGGAGAAGCTCTATACAGTCAGCAAAAACAAGACCAGGAGCTGACTATGGCTCAGATCATGAACTCCTTATTGCCAAATTCAGACTTAAATAGAAGAAAGTAGGGAAAACTACTAAACCATTCAGGTATGACCTAAATCAAATCCATAACACAGTGGAAGTGAGAAATAGATTCAAGGGATTAAATCTCATAGACAGAGTGCCTGAAGAACTATGGATGGAGGTTCATGATATTGTACAGGAGCAGGGATCAAGACCATCCCCAAGAAAAGGAAATGCAAAAAAGCAAAATGGCTGTCTGAGGAGGCCTTACAAATAGCTGTGAAAAGAAGAGAAGTGAAAGGCAAAGGAGAAAAGGAAAGAAATGCTCATTTGAATGCAGAGTTACAAAGAATAGCAAGGAGAGATAAGAAAGCCTTTCTCAGTGATCAGTGCAAAGAAATAGAGGAAAACAACAGAATGGGAAAGACTAGAGATCTCTTAGAGATACCAAGTGATCATTTCATGCAAAGATGGGTTCGATAAAAAAAAGGACAGAAATGGTATGGACCTAATAAAAGCAGAACATATTAAGAAGAGGCGGCAAGAATACACAGAAGAACTCTACAAAAAAGATCTTCACAACCCAGATCATCACGATGGTATGATCACTCATCTAGAACCAGACATCCTGGAATGCGAAGTCAAGTGGAACATAGGAAGCATCAGTACAAACAAAGCTAGTGGAGGTGATGGAATTCCAGTTGAGCTGTTTCCAATCCTGAAAGATGATGCTGTGAAAGTGCTGCACTCAATGTCAGCAAATTTGGAAAACTCAGCAGTGGTCACAGGACCAGAAAAGGTCAGTTTTCATTCCAATCCCAAAGGCAATGCCAAAGAATGCTCACACTACTGCACAATTGCACTCATCTCACACTAGCTAGCAAAGTAATGCTCAAAATTCTCCAAGCCAGGCTTCAACAATACGTGAACCATGAACTTCCAGATGTTCAAGCTGGATTTTGAAAAGGCAGAGGAACCAGAGATCAAATTGCCAACATCCATTGGATCATCGAAGAAGCAAGAGAGTTCCAGAAAAACATCTATATCTGCTTTACAAACTACACCAAAGCCTATGACTGTGTGGATCACAATAGACTGTGGAAAATTCTGAAAGAGATGGGAATACCAGACTACCTGACCTGCTTCTTGAGAAATCTGGTTTCAGATCAGGAAGCAACAGTTAGAACTGGACTTGGAACAACAGACTGGTTCCAAACAGGGAAAGGAGTACGTCAAGGCTATATATTGTCACCCTGCTTATTTAACTTACATGTAGACTACATCATGAGAAACACTGGGCTGGGAGAAGCACAAGCTAGAATCAAGATTGCTGGGAGAAATATCATTAACCTCAGATATGCAGATGACACCACCCTTATGGCAGAAAGTGAAGAGGAACTAAAGAGCGTCTTGATGAAAGTGAAAGAGGAGAGGGAAAAAGTTGGCTTAAAGCTCAACATTCAGAAAACTAAAATCATGACATCCGTCCCATCACTTCATGGCAAATAGATGGGGAAACAGTGGAAACAGTGGCTGACTTTATTTTTTTGGGCTCCAAAATCACTGCAGATGGTGATTGCAGCCATGAAATTAAAAGACCCTTACTCCTTGGAAGAAAAGTTATGACCAACCTAGACAGCATATTAAAAAGCAGAGACATTACTTTGCCAATAAGTCCATCTTGTCAAAGCTATGGTTTTTCCTGTAGTCATGTATGGATGTGAGAGTTGGCCAATAAAGAAAGTTGAGTGCCGAAGAATTGATGCCTTTGAACTGTGGTGTTGGAGAAGACTCTTGAGAGTCCGTTGGACTGCAAGGAGATTCAACCAGTCCGACGTAATGGAAATTAGTCATGAATATTCACTGGAAGGACTGATGTTGAAGCTGAAGCTCTTAATACTTTGGCCACCTGATGTGAAGAACTTACTCAGCTGCAAAGACCCTGATGCTAGGAAAGATTGAAGGTGGGAAGAGAAGGGGACGACAGAGGCTGAGATGGTTGGTTGGCATCACCAACTCAATGGACATGAGTCTGAATAAACTCCGTGAGTTGTTGATGGACAGGGAAGCCTGGCGTGCAGCAGTTCATGGGGTCGCAAAGAGTCAGACACAACTGAGCGACTGAACTGAACTGAACTAAACAGAAGGTTAAAGATAAAGACCTTTGGGAGGTTAGTTAGCATTAGCATTGGAGGCTCACCATGTTCATCATGCTATAGAGGACCCATTTGATACAAGCCTTTTCCTTATACACTGCATCTCTTAGGCATAATATAGTGACTCATGTATACTCATGCTTGTGCCAGTGAGGAAACTGGTAGTAATGGGTGGGTTTGGGGGACTTAGTTTAATGAAGGGACTATTTGCAGAGTTGTGGGCATAGTTTAAGGTAAACAAGAAAGGATGATGAATCACCCAGGGACTAGTGACAGTTGGAAACAGTTACCTACTCAGGCAAGGAGGCAAGGGGTTGGGAACTATGCTCGCGGACCCAGTGAGAGTTACAGGGATGGAGGAAGAGCCGCTGAACAAGAGCTGTGGCCGAGGAGGAAACAGCCGGGAATAAATGGTACTGTTTTCCTGTCTCCTTCCACTGCTGCTTTTCTGCTGATGCTTCCTTTTGAGAAAAGCCGTTTCACGTGCGCAGGTTTTCAGCCCTGCTCGGCCTCATGAGAAGAGGTCTTGGACTCGAAACACTTTTTTAGCAAAAGGTGAGGAGCTCACACAGCCTGTGTTTTGTGGGATTATCTTTTGCTGTTTCAGTCTTGCCCCCAACTTTCAGTATGTTTGATTCTAGGGGTGGTGTGGGCTAAAGAGGGGAAGGGAGCACAGGGGTCAGTTTCCTCTTGTCAGCTGTCTCCCCCAGCCCGTGAGACTCATGCAGACGGCTGGACTGGAGCTGATCTTACTCTGCCTCTTCTCTGGGTAAGAAATGTAATTCTATCCAGTGCTTGAGCATTGTATTTGGCTTCGAAACTTTGATACCAAGATATACTGGGTAGGAATATTTAGAGTCCTTTTCTGGGATTGGTAACTAGTGTTTGGTGTTCTGTGAAAATTCCTCTCATTGGCAAAACCCAGCCAGTAGCAGGAGGGCAAATGAGGACTGGGTAATGTAGTCTTTTGAGGCAAGTGGAGACAGAGGTACAGAGCAAGGCAGAGGAGAGTGGAAAATGAACCTGGGGGGACAAATAGAGAATAATCATCAGAGTATTCAATACTTATTTATTGAAAATTAAATTGAATTTTTAATTGTTAAACACAGTTGAGCCTTACATATTGTTAGATTAAAGTGAAAAATGACCAAATGCCTAATGGTTTAATGTTTTTGATATAAATATCTTGACATAAAAATCTCTTTAGTAAGGCAACTTTTTTTTCTCATATATATTTGAATAGTCAGAATAGTAAAAATGTTATAATAATTAATCTATAAAAAAAGCCTACCTCAGAAACCACTTCTGTGAATCTTCTTTTACTCAGACAAATTTAAAAATACATGTGCCAAGCCACTGTGCTAAGTCCTTTATGTACATTATTACTGTTATCCTAGAAGTGAATCCTAGAAGAATATCCTAGAGGAATCACCCTAGAAGTGTAGACACTACTGCTTGGTGCTTGATTCATTGGTGAACAGAACAAATTCCACAAAGGTCAGAGATCTTTATATTCTGGTATTAATATTAGTACACCATTTTGGTTTGGTGGTTGTTACCATTAGTATTCATGTTTATCAGCCATTTAGATTTTTGTTTTCTATGAAGTCCCTGACCTACTCTTTTGTCCATTTCTATTGGATTGTCTGTCTTATTAATGGGGAAGAATTCTCTGTATTTTTGGATATGTGCTTATTTTATATGTTGCAAATGAGTTCTTCCATTCTATGGCTGGTTCAAGCTGAAATATTGAGAATATGTCAGATCTTGATAGGCACAGATAGATAATTCTAGTCAGATAAAAGAGTAAGTAGAGTTTATAAGGAAGGAAAATAAATTCACACATGAAGCAGCTGAGTACTTTGGTTGAACTGAGAATTTTTAAAGTGAAGCAATGGAAAATAAGACTGGAAAACTCAAAATCTGTAGTCCCTGGGAAGCCCTGGAAAATGGCAAAAATATACCTCAACAGAACTTCGTTTTCTTTCTTTTTTAAACTTTTTATTTTGTGTTTGCGTATAGCTAGTTAACAATGTTGTGGTAGTTTCAGGTGAAGAACAAAGGGATTCAGCCAACCCAGAACATCTTCTTTAAATTAATACACATCTCCCTTCAGTTTCAGGAGTAATGAAGTCTAGGCAAGCTGAAGGGAGGACTTCCCTTGTGGCTCAGCTGGTAAAGAATCCACCCACAATGCGGGAGACCTGGGTTCAATCCTGGGTTGGGAAGATCCCCTGGAGAAGGGAAAGGCTACCCACTCCAGTATTCTGGCCTGGAGAATTCCATGGACTGTATAGTCCATGGGGTCGTAAAGAGTCAGACATGACTGAGCAACTTTCACTTTAACTTAACCTAAAGGGAACCTTGAAGACTGTTTGGCCTCTCTGGCTAGCTAGCTCTAGGCTTGCCCTCTACCAGAGAAAGACTCTTCCTTCCCTGAGATTGTCCTAGGGCTCTGCCTGATGAGAAGGTGTATCTTAAAACTGGAACTGAAGAAGCCTAGATGGACTTTCTTCAGCTTGTCTATGAAGAGCTCTGTATTTCTAAGAGAGCACTGAGTGCGTGAGTGCTCAGTTGCTTTAGTCGTGTGCGACTCTTTGTGAGCCCATGGACTGTAGCCCACCAGGCTCCTCTGTCCACGGGATTCTCCAGGCAAGAATACCGGGGTGGGTTTGCTGTGCCCTTCTCCAAAGAGAGCATTACTGGGTGTTAAAGTTAGAGCACCTTCATACAGTTGGCCTTTGTGTCCTGGTGTTTATCCTTGTAGAGTCTCTCGTTGAATATTTGGAGTTTTGATTTCCTAAGACTTGCATTCCCTTACAGAACTTGAAAGCTAATGGCTGTAGGGCTTTTTGGTTTTACTGTCCTTCCAGTCTCAACCTCCATTTTTTGACTTCTGCACTGATGTGAAATGAATCCATTCCTGTTCCCTGGTGAGATTGTTGTAGCTATTCTTAGTCTTTGCTGGATGTTACGGAATTGCCTCTCTCACCGGTAATCAGTCAAAAAACATTTCTATAGCATCTCTCCTCAATCATGACCCCATCAAAATTTTGATTTGGCTGCAAATACCTGAAAACCAAAAACAGGAGTAGTATCTTAGGAAGCCAGAATTTTATTTTTATCTCATGTAAGTCGAGGCAATCCAGGGGCACTATTGCAGCTCCATGGTCGTCCAGACCAGTGTCCTTCACGGCGGCTCCTGGTATAATGTCCACATTGCAGCCAGTGGGACGGAGGAATGGAAAAGCGGAGGCATATCCCCCGTCCCCTGAAAGACCTTGCAGGCGCTGCGCACGCTGCTCTGCTTATGCCCTGTAAGCAGGCCAACACTCACTAACCAGTGCTGTGCCCGAGTCTAAGGGAGGCTTGGAAGTGTGTGTCTGGCTAAGCACAGGAACTTTTGATCCTGTGGAAGAAAGGGAGAATGGATCTTGGGGGCATCCATTGATCTTTGCTACCTAAAACCTTTTTCTATTGCGACTTAAATATTTTCTCCAGGTAGTTAAGGAGAAAAGCAGAGAATAATATGGAGTGTATAACTAGTTCACAGTTTATCTGGATGAGCTCATATTTTTAGACTCTGGATTTTTCGCTCTTAATTTAAAATTTTTACCTTGGTCTAGAAAGGTAGAAATAAGCTAGTTCTTAAGTTCTTCATCACCTTTGCTGATTTCCCACAGTTTGGCTTCTTGGCCACACGTGGATGTCATGTTTTATTATATTTTCAAGTAGAGTGGAGTCCATTTGAGCATCACATATGTAAAGGAGGAGGAGATATTTGCCTTTTATATTTACGGAAGGTAATACACTAGACCCACTGTTAAGAATAGTCTATAGAAAACATTTTAGCAACAGGTAACATAAAAGCTCTTGGTCAGAATGAATTCAAATTACATGGAAATTGAATGAAATCTAAAATTAGTTCACTGAAAATCAGCCAATATAGTGTGTAGGAGATATAATCTCATAGACACTGCAGATATTTAAAATTTCTACAGAGCAGAGGTTGAAGAAAATGTGATATTTACCATAATTGTTCTCATTATTTTAAATGCTTTACTTTAAAAACTCATATGTAGCACTGTAAATGATAATCATTTTTTCCTCTGTAGGCAAGAAGTTTGATAGCTGTGGGGCTGGGTATTGCAGCTCTTGGCTTTGCAGGTAAGATAAATAAAAGATACATATCAATAAATGTTGTAGGAGAAATATTTCCAAATAGCTTTTAGAGTGAATTTTGAGAAGACTCTCAGTATTCTGAGGTTTTTGGTTTTAAGACATGCATTCCCGTTGTTTACAGCATTCATAGTCTGTGAACATTTGTCAGTATAGATAAATTTTGTAGTGAAGGAAATTAATGCTACCAAAGTTTGGAAAACTAACCCCAGTAATAATTGATCTTCCTGACATTTTTTTAGTTTGAGCTATAGTATACTGTTAAAAAATAAATTTTAATATGAAGCAGTATAAGTGATATGGGCTCTTCTGTACGCCCATATTTATTTTTTTCTTGCAGATAGGTTTATACATTTTCTGTCAGTTCTTTCTGAGCTAGTTATTCTTGTTAGTGTGTTTATTACTCAATTTAATGTATTGGTGTAATTTCTTTGGCAACCCAGGAGGATTTCTTTTACTGCCAAAATCTTTTTAGAAAGAATAGTTATAAAGATTTAAAGTAAAATTGCTATCATTTCCAGTCATTAATTTATAATTTTAAATTACATAGCTATTGTCTAATTAAATGTTCATCTAAGAGCATTTCTTTGTTGATAAAGATTTATTTTTCAGTTAACTTTTGTGCCTCCTAAGAGCCATGTGTTTGATCTTATTAATTGTATCTTCTTTGTAGGTGGAGCTATTAATACATTCTATTGTGGTTATATGCAGTGACATCCAATAGGAAAAGAGACTTAAAAGATTTTGTTTTGTTTTGCATAATATTTAATTCCACACAACTCTATTTAAAGCACCTTACCAGTGAGAACTTTAAAATCAGGGCGATCAGTGGTTCAGTTTTTCTTGGTTCTTATACCATCAAAGTCTTATGTCTCATTTTGTAACTATAGTTAACTACTTATGGAGGTTTCATGTGAAGAGTATCATGTCTGAAAAGGAATTCTGACAGATTTGCCCATAAATATAAAAAAATTTTAGTATAAAGTGCTATAGCAGAATAGGCATCAGTTCAGTTCAGTTGCTCAGTTGTGTCTGACTCTTTGATCTCATAGACTGCAACACACCACCCTTCCCTGTCCATTGCAAACTCCCGGAGCTTGCTCAAACTTATGTCCTCAAGTCGGTGATGCCATCCAACCATCTCATCCTCTGTTGTCCCCTTCTCCTTGCACCTTTAATCTTTCTCAGCGTCAGGGTCTTTTCAAATGAGTCAGTTCTTCACAACAGGTGGCCAAAGTATTGGAGTTTCAGCTTCAGCATCAGTCCTTCCAATGAATATTCAGGACTAATTTGCTTTAGGATTGACTGGTTGGATCTTTTTGCAGTCCAAGGCACTCTAAAGAGTCTTCTCTAACACCACAGTTCAAAAGCATCAATTCTTCTGCACTCAGCTTTCTTTATAGTCCAACTCTCACATCCATACATGACTACTGGAAAAACCATAGCCTTGACTAGACAGACCTTTGTTGGCAAAGGAATGTTTCTGCTTTTTAATATGTCTAGGTTGATCATAGCTTTTCTTCCAAGGAACAAGCGTCTTTTAATTTCATGGCCGCAGCTTTCTTATCCATTCGTCTGCTGATGGGCATCTAGGTTGCTTCCATGTCCTGGCTATTATAAACAGTGCTTGACTGCAGTCATGAAATTAAAAGACCCTTACTCCTTGGAAGAAAATTTATGACCAACCTAGATAGCATATTAAAAAGCAGAGACATTACTTTGCTAACAGAGATCTGTCTAGTCAGGGCTATGGTTTTTCCAATGGTCACGTATGGATGTGAGAGTTGGATTATGAAGAAAGCTGAGTGCAGAAGAATTGATACTTTTGAACTGTGGTGTTGGAGAAGACTCTTGAGAGTCCCTTGGACTGCAAGGAGATCCAACCAGTCCATCCTAGAGGAGATCAGTCCTGGGTGTTCATTGGAAGGACTGATGTTGAAGCTGAAACTCCAGTACTTTGGCCACCTGATGCAAAGAGCTGACTGATTTTAAAAGACCCTGATGCTGGGAAAGATTGAAGGTGGGAGGAGAAAGGGATAACAGAGGATGAGATGGTTGGATGGCATCACCGACTCGATGGACATGGGTTTGAGTAAACTCCGGGAGCTGGTGATGGACAGGGAGGCCTGGCGTGCTGCGGTTCATGGGGTCTCAAAGAGTCGGATACGACTCAGCAACTGAACTGAACTGAACTTGTTATAAAAGACCTATGTAGTTGAATTACTACCTGTGTAGTAATCTTAAAGCGAATAACATGGTTAGAAGCTTCAGAGGATCATAGCTTTTAGAAAAGAGACACCAGAGTTAGTAGACACACAGTCTAATTAGGACACACATTCTGATTAGTCTGATGATATTTTATTCTTGTCCTATGCCCTCAAAACAGGTTAGAACCTGTTTTGCTCTTGATACCTAGTTGTCTAGTCTAAGAGGAGTTTTGATAATTAGTATGACTAAGAAAGGAAAGTACTAAAATAAAAGAAGCTTTTGGTCATCCTCAGTGAGAAATTGATAGTAAACACGTTCTTTGTAAATATTTCCCATGTAATTGCTTTATTACTTTAGCAGTAACTTCATTAAAAGCAGTCCTGTGTTGTATAGATCATAAACATGACTTGTTTTCTGTATATGTCAAAGTGATTATCATTGTGAGAAGCAATAGAATTGTTTTTTTTTAATTGGAGTAATTAAAATGAAATCTGTCGTCCATTTAACTAATTAGAATGAAAAAATGACTGTCTTTCTGGTAGATTTTGAAATAGTTATTAAACTCTAACATATATAAAGTAAACTATAAGTAACTGCTATGGTGAGCACCTGGTGGGTATTGGCTTTCATTACAGAAAATGTATTTGCATTTATTCCTTTTACTATTATATTTAGGTCGCTACGCATTTCA
Organism: Muntiacus reevesi; assembly: GCF_963930625.1. Classification (NCBI taxonomy): domain Eukaryota; kingdom Metazoa; phylum Chordata; class Mammalia; order Artiodactyla; family Cervidae; genus Muntiacus; species Muntiacus reevesi. The sequence goes on from NC_089259.1 coordinate 12,051,525, forward strand.
GATCTGGAAACCTCTAGGACAAGTAATCACAGAAACTGCGAAGAAGATTTCAACTCCTGTAAGTTAAAAATGAGTTTAGTTAGAAATCTAAACTTACTTTGAAGTTTCTTGGGCATATTGTATCTATGCTTATTCCTGAGTTTGATAATTACTGTATTCCTTTTAGTAGTATTACATCAACTTTGGGATAATTTGCTTTCCTTGTTCAATTTGTGTTCATTTATTCATTCAGTGATTGTCCTGTGCCAGGGGCTGGGCATAGCTGGTGAACAAAATAGACATGGTCCCTGTCCAGATGGAGCATGCCCCCAAATTTATTTCATCTTGAAATTTGAAACTAGCTTCCTTGTACCACTGCACCTGGCTATCTCAGACATGAAATTATATGATTCCAACTTTGAAATCCTATAGGGCTCATACATACATCTACCAGTATCACGGCTCCTCTGCTGAGCAGAGTCTAAGTGAAGAATGAATGGTAGTAGGTATCTGAGAAGCTATAGTGTGGTGAGCTGGGGTTTGTGACCCCTGGAGACCATGCCCAGAAAGCTTACGGAAGCAGTGGAGCATTAAAACTGACTTCTGGGAAACAGAAGATCTGGTATACATCAACTTGGCTTGCAGCAGTTTGAGAATGAGTGACTTGATTCAGCAAAGGCATTATAGGCCCTTGAGGCTTAGTTATGAACAATAACCATACTTTAAAAGGATGACAAATGGACAGATAATTAAACTCAGGAACGAAAGAAGTACAAGTGACTTTGCCAGTTGAAAATTCGTGTCTGTGATTAGAGGGAGTGTGTGTTTATTTTCTGCTTTTCTGTTTATATTTCGTCTTAAGTATTAATAGGTATTTACTAATGGCATTCATTCAGCAAATGTTCATTAAGCACCTACTACATGAAAGTGAAAGCAGCTCAGTCGTGTCAGGTTCTTTGGGACCGCATGGATTGCAGTACCCCAGGCTCCTGTGTCCTCCACTGTTTCCCGAGGAGTCCATGGAATTCTCCAGGCCAGAATACTGGAGTGGGTAGCCTTTCCCTTCTCCTGGAGATCTTCCCAATCCAGGATCGAACCCAGGTTTCCCGCATTGCGGACAGATTCTTTACCAGCTGAGCCACAAGAGAAGCACTTGCTCCATACCAGATGTAATTATGGGGAGTGCGAGGTAGTCATGAGCCAGACAAAGGCACTGCCCTCTAGGAGTTTACTTTTTAGTGGAGACAAATCACAAATAAGTAAGATATATAATATGTAGAGGTACTGAAGTTAGAAGTTTAGTTTTCTTTAAAAAACTAAATCAGGGTGCATGAAGTCCTAGTCACTTCAATTGTGTCTGACTCTCTGCAACCCCATGGACTGTAGCCCACCAGGCTCCTTTTTGTCCATGGAATTTTCCAGGCAACAATACTGGAGTGACTTGCCATTTCCTCCTCCAGGGAGTCTTCAAACCTGTGTCTCCTGCATTGCAAGTGGAATCTTTACCACTGGGCCACCCAAATCAGAGTAAGAGATTGACTTTTTAACAGCAGAGAAGAGTCTATTTTAGATAGGTTAGGGACGATCTCTCTGAGAAGGGAACAGACCATGTGAACATCTGAAGTGCTTCCTGGGCAGTGGGAATGCTGCAGAGATCCTGAGGTGGGAATGAGTTTAGCAGCAGGAGTAACTCCAGTGAGTGTGTGGAAGGAATAGTGGACGTTTGGGCCCACATCACTTAGGGCCAAATAGACTATGACAAGGACTGCAGATTTTAAGTCTGATGGAAAGCCTTTGGAAGGTTATGAGCATGAGGGCAGCAGACTAGAATAAGCCAGAAGAGAAGCTATGAAATGTGTTGAGAGGGCATTGAGATAGTCCAGGGACTAGGTGATGGTCAGTAGAAATAGAGCAATAGGCCTGGAAATAGTGACATAAATGTTTGTTTTTCCACGTTTGTTATTGTTCAGTCACTTAGTCGTGTCCAACTCTTCGTGACCCTGTGGATTGCAGCACCCCAGGCTCCTGTGTCCTCCACTGTTTCCCGAGGAGTTCTCAGATTCTTGTCCATTGAGTTGGTGATACTATCCAACCATCTCATCCTTTACTTGCTATATGTTTATAGTAAACTGGGAGACTTTCAGAAATCATTTCTCTCCTGTTTGATGATCTTCAGTAGACAGACTTATAACTAGAAGACTCATGTTTTGTAGAATTACATTATTCAACGTTGTAAAGGAAGGGAGAGAAAGAAAACGAGAAACATTTCACTGCTCTATGGAGGCTCACAGGTAAGGTGGCATAGTTTAAGAGACAGTCATGGGTGTCCTGAAAGGCGGCCCCAGCATTTCTTAATAAGAGGAAAGGGATACACCCCACCCTTCCCTCCTTGACCTTCAAGTTAAGACAAGTGGCTTTCATCTGGCCTCTTTTTCACAAAGTACTACTCATGCAGTTTGCAGTAAAGCCTCTTGGAGTATCCATCATCATCGTAATTAAACCTCAGTGAAGATGTTAGTTTTTGAGAATAATTCTTTAAACATTAATTGTTCCAGGGAAATTGAAGAATGAAAAATATGCATACTTTCCCTTGGCATTGATCTCAAAAAGCCAAGTTCATAAGCTTGGCATTTACAGTATTTTGATTTTATAACTCTGTTCATTATTGAACCAGTTACTAACAGATAGGGACTGCAGTCATGTGTCAGTAAATTCCTGTCACTCAAAGGAGAAGGTTCAAGACTCAGGTTCCTGTGTCTTCATTTATTCTCAAAGTGTATTTGCTCCTTCTATGCTTTAACATCAGTTTGTTCTTCTATCTCATCTTTTTCTCACGCTTTCCTCTCTCGCATTTTTCTGGAGTGTTGCCTAGAATAGTTTCTTTCACATGGAATGTATGGAGAGTTTGTTTCTTCCCCTCTTTTCGTATATAGCTGTTTGTTCTGTAAGAGCCTCTTATATTTTTTCCTTCCAGTGTGTCTCTGCTCCTGGAACTCATTCGTGGCCTCTTTCAGCAGTTTGATAGATTTGCTTCAATAGTTTAATTGAAGGAGAGGACTGGCAGTATGCTGTGAGCACAGAGGTGGGTTAGGTCCACAGTCACATCTCGTCTGAAGCAAGGAGCCCAAAGGCTGTCTGGGAACCTGCAGAGCCCAGGTGTGGTTGAGTACTGTGTGTGTTTACTCCTTGGTATAAATGTCCCCTCTCTTCAGCCCTCTGGGTTCTGAAATGTGATCTGTTGTTAAGCCTTTCTGCTTCCCTTGGGACCTGCTCTGTGCACTGAGGTGCATTCCAGGCATAGAGTCTCTTTTTTGGCCTGAGGGCTGAGGCGGCAGGCGGCAGCCCTTAGCCCTGTACTGTGGAGTTAGGAATGGTCTCTGTCTGCCGTCCTGGTTTTATTAATTACCTTGATGCTATGTTTTTTGTTTGTTGACCCTGGATTGAGTGTTTTCATCTTTCTTTCCTCTGGTGAGTGGGTTGCTGTGATTTTTCTTTATGTGCAGTCTCACCTGTTTTAAACCTTTCAGGATTTCTTTGAACTTTCTGCTTTGGTACTTGTACCATTTCTTGTTTTCTCGGCCTATTATGGATTTTTCTTGTTTATAATATCTCATTTCTCATTTCAAAGAGCCTTTGGAAAGTAAAAGACTTATTATTCAGTCTGCTATTTTTAATCAAAGCCATTTACTTAATTTTTTTAAGTATTCATGTATGTTTATTGACTCAGCTATTGTCTGATTACCCCTAATTTTTTTCTGGAGAAAAAACCCAAGTCGTTCATCTTCTTTTGAGACTTTTATTTTTCTATTTGTGAATTTGTCTTTTTACTTGAATACAGGCTTTTAAAATTGGACTTAAATTGTTTTTATGGTTAGGTGAAGTTTATTGGAATTAATACTAATTAGAACTATCCTTCTGTGGATCTATAAATCAAGTAGATGATTCTACATAATTAAAGTTTATAGTTTATGTTAAATGTAAAATGTATTTCTTCTCTTAAGACTATGGAATGATGTATTTTTCTGGTTGTTTGGAGGGCTGTTATGTTTCAAGTGATTGAGTAAGTTAGCTAATAAGACTTTCATTTAACTTGGTTAATTTCACATCATTTTTGATAATACATAGCACTACAGTATTCAATGTTAATTTTAGAAGGAAAATTATTTTGACTTTTGTTTATATATTTGTATATTTTATGAGTAAAGTAATACAAATAATAATTTGTAAGGATCAGAGTATCTTTCAAATAGACAACAGAATAAATCCCACTCTTTCTGTTCTTGGAAATTCTATTAGAAAAATATAACTTATCTACTCCATCTGTTTGATATAGTTGTTCCTTATTATAATCACATTTTTTGTGAGTCTTACCATTTTGTTGACCCACCAGTGTTGTCAGAAAACAGTTCTGCATTGCCTGTTTCTATATAAGCTATATAATGCAGTATTGGTATGTTATATTTGTATGCTTCAAAGGGCTTACAATTTCAATTGAAAATTATGTAATATAAAACCTAAACTCCACATGAGTTTAGAAGGCATGATTTTGTCTTCTGCTTTTCTATATATAGCCCCAAATATTAAATGTCTGTCCTCAGAAATGATCTAGTTACTTCAGAAGGATCATGATGATTGTACAGTTACAGATTGACTTACTTGAAAGCAGGTCAGTATTTATGGTCTGAGCCTCATCCAGATGCTAGACTTTAACCTTTTCTTAGTCACCTTTTCTACCTGGAAAAAAACAAAGTAAAAAATTTGCTTGGATGTAATAGCCGCTTTTAGGGTTAATGAACTTTGTGAACATAGTGGAAATGACAGTTTATGAAATATCATCAATTTATGTTTATTGTATGCTGAAAACTTTAAAATTTGGAACTTCCAAAGGTAGATACTCATAGAAATATTAGGGAGTGGTACATATACACAATGGAATATTACTCAGTCTTTAAAAAGAATACATTTGAATCAGTTCTAATGAGATGGATGAAACTGGAGCCCATTATACAGAGTGAAGTAAGCCAGAAAGATAAAGACCAATACAGTATACTAACACATACATATGGAATTTAGAAAGATGGTAATGATAACCCTATATGCAAGACAGAAAAAGAGACACAGATGTATAGAAGAAACTTTTGGACTCTATGGGAGAAGGCGAGGGTGGGGTGATCTGAGAGAACAGCATCGAAACATGTATACCATCAAGGGTGAAACAGACCACCAGCCCAGGTGGGATGCATGAGACAAGTGCTCAGGGCTGGTGCACTGGGAAGACCCAGAGGGTTGGGGTGGGGAGGGAGGCGGGAGGAGGGATCGGGATGGGGAACACATATAAATCCATGGCTGATTCGTGTCAATGTATGGCAAAAGCCACTACAGTATTGTAAAGTAATTAGCCTCCAACTAATAAAAATAAATGAAAAAAGAAATATTAGGGAGTAAGGTATGCATCTAGTAAAAATTTTAGTTGCTTGAGAGAAACCTTAAGACCAGCTCTTCTTCCTCTGTTAAAGCCCTATTCCTTTATGTATATTCCCTATACATCTCTTATTCTTTTACATATTTCTGTCTGTGTGTGTGCTTGTGTGTGTGTATATACACATAATTTGTCCATGTTAATATGTGTATTAAACAATTTGATTCCCTTCCCGTTTGGAGAAGGAGATTGTTTTTTGTTTTCTTACTAGATTGTTAATTACTTGGAATTTGGGTTAGTACCTTATATTCCTCACAGCACTGGTACACTGACAGAGGAACAACTGTGTGGTGAAGGACAGAATTTCACTTGTCTCATTTGAAAAGTTCCTGGCACATATTAGGTGCTAAAGTATTTGTTGAAGGATTAATTGTCAGGAGATTATTACCAATGGAAATTTATGACAAGCCGGTCAAAAAGAACAAGTTATATAAATGGTCAGATCTGGCTCCCTTGGACTCTTTTTACACTCTAGTAATTTCCTTGGTTTCCTTTATTTAGTCCTTTAAAAAAAAATGTATAAGTAACCATGTTCACTGTTGAAAATTTAGAAAGTATAAATGAACATGAATAAAATAATATTCATAATTCCACCACCCCAAAATAACATTGGGGGGGTATATACTTTCAGATTTTGTTTTATGCACACACACACTTATTTATCATTCCTTAGGAAAGGGTTCACATTTTAGAAACATGTGCACATTCAGTCATGTATGTATGTTTTTCCTTGGTAAAGTTGAGTTCACGCATGCAGTTTTCTCTAAGCGCTCCTGAAAAGTTGTGTCTCTCTGCTGTCTCCCATTCCTTTCTTCCTGTTCTCTCCTAAACTCACTCTAATCAAACCTTCACGCCCAGTCCCTTCAGTTAGCCTTAGGTTTAGCAAAGGTTAAATCCAGAGGTTCAGCCTCAGCTCCGCTCCTGTTTGACCTCTCGGAAGCTTGGCACTGTTTCCCACTTGCTCACTTTGGGCGCCTGCTTCTCCTGCCCCGCAGGCTGGGCCCTCACAGTGCCCGTTGCTCACCCTCTCCGTTTCTCTGCCACTGAATGTTGCAGTCTTCAGGGCTCAGTCTTCCCCCTTCTTAGCTACACTCTGTCTCCAGGTGATCTCGTTTAGTCTCGTGGCTTTAAATACCGTCTGCGTACTGGTAATTCCCCAGTGTTATCTCCAGGTCAGACATCTCCTCCACTTACATACATTGTAGACATCTGAAACTTAATATAACCAAAACCAACCTCCTGATATCTATCACCCACAAAAAACAAATAACCACTCCTCCTCTAAGTCAATACTTGGCAATTTAGGCCAGAAACCTTGCAGTCATTTGCAGTTGAAGTTCTCTGGAAACCAGAATGAGACACAGATTAGCAAGCTGTTAGTTTATTAGAGAATGCTCTGAGGATCAACAGCTCCAGAAGGCAAGAGAGGGAAGAAGGATGGAGGGATGATTTAGGCTGCAGTGCAGTCTTACACAGGCCTGAGGCAGCTAGTGGGGCGGCACGGGGGGCCTCTGACTCTCAGGTGACTCATCGTGGTTGTCCCAGCTTGTGGCCAGGGGCCATGAAACTAAATGACAGCACCTGGGAAGCTCAAGGACTGAGCCCTGGAGAACTCCACTGTTTGTCCCATGACGTCAGCCGGCCGTCAGCTAGAGGCTGCCCTGGGAAGGGGGCGTGGGCTTGGCATTCTTCAGCAGAGGCCGTTGCTGGAATTTGCCATCAGGGTGCTGTCTGCCAGCAGCAGCCCCGGGGCCTGAGGAGTAGCGCCTTGCTCCTGAAGGGGCCCTGTGCTGAGTACGGCGGCGTTGACTGCGTCATCTTTCCCTGCTTTCTCTCATACCCCACATCCAGTCCATGCTCTCCACATCCACCCCAAATCTGAGGGCTCTGGCTTCTTCCTCTTCTACCAGTTTGGTCCAGACCACCCCCGGACCTCTCCAGCCACGCTGACCCTTCGGCCCAGTCTTCTGGTCCCTCCTGGCCTTCCCGTCTGCTCTCCTGATGGCCTCCCTGTCTTGTCAGTTTCTCCTCCCCTCTTCAGTCAGCCCGTCTTGTAGGTTAAAAAGATGTCTGTCATCTCAGCAGTAACCTGGTCAAGGTTATCCAATGAGAAGATCCCTGTAGAGCATAGAAAAGTTGAAGCCTCTGTTTCTCCCGCTCTCTCGTTCCTCAGTGCAGGAACGTTAGCATACTGGGAAGTGGAAACAGCAGTTGACGCGCTGAGTGATGCCGAGGTGTGCTGTCCAGTGCTCTCCCGCCCCGCCTCCCACGGTTCCGGGTCGCCTTCTGGAAAACCCGCTCCTCCCTCTGCAGCTGTGTGGTAGGGTCGGGGTCATGCCCCTTCATACGTGGAGCTGACCATCTCTCGCTCTTTGTTCCCTGTACAGAGCTTTTCATCCTACTACAGAGGAGGATTTGAACAGAAAATGAGTAGGCGAGAAGCGAGTCTCATTTTGGGTGTAAGGTAGGTGTGCTGCGTAAGTGTTATTTTGTTCTCTGGCTGAGTTTGTCTTGAAAAAGGACAAAATGTGACAGTAAAATTATCTTTATATTTTAAATTATGAATAGGCAGAGGAGAAAATAGCAAAGTTTTACATTTCCAGACCTTGAGTCCAAGAGATTATCCTACTATTTCTAAAAAAAAAAAAAATCAGGCATAGTTGTGCTGTGCCTTTATCCCTCAACAAGGAGCTGTTGTGTTTGAACACTAAAATTTCAACGCAGTTATCAGAACCCCTTATTGTGACCTTAAATTCTTTCTGAATTCAGTTTTCTAATTTGATCTGTATCATATTTTCAGTTATATCATGGAATCTATTTCACAATTCTCTAGTTCCACGATTTGACAGCTAGCGTGTTTTATTATACTTACTTCACCTTAGTAGCCATTTATTGTCTGACTTTGAACAGTATAGGAGATAGTTAATGATCCTTTGTGATTACTGTATGATATCATTTAACACTGAGAATTAAGAATACATCCCCTAGCATAGATTTATCAGTATCTATATTTGTTTATGTTCCCTAGAGCTCACTCAAAATTTTACTTGGGTTGGTTATAGTATGTCACCTACAACAAATCTTACGGTGACTTAGTCAACATAATTAAGCAGAGTAGATCATAAAGTCCTATATTGACAGAATTTTTAAGTCTCTTGTAGGTTAGCAGATATTTAAAGCCAAAACATTTTGTGATTTCTTATGACTAATCAAAAAAAACACACACACAAAAAGTGGGTAAGAGAGAAACAGGTCAGTTTGGCTTGGTGCTTCAATTAAATTTTGAAAGAGATGAGCTCTCTCACCAAGAATACAAAAAAGAAATGATTTTAAGGAGGGGAAACCACAGTGTTAAATTAGCTGTGTTGTTAACTATTTTTGCTTTAATATTATTCTGAATGCCGTTGTTATTTTTCTGAGGTCCCTATATTATCCCATTCGCATTCTGGATATGCGAATACAAAGCACATTACTAAACCAAACAAAAGTGTTTGAGGTATCATTTAATATCATCCAGGGTACTCCTGTTTCTAGTATAGATAATTCGGAGTTGACTTAAGATACATGGTTATTAAGTTTTATTCCCTTGAGTGGGAAGCTGTCCAGAATTTCACAAGGAAAATTGAATGACTAACAGCGAAGACTGAATAACAGTGAATCCGGGTACCAGTATCAGTTTTACCACTTGCTAGCTGGGTGGCTTCAGCATCACCATTAGTTTCTCCTGCATAGGACTGCTGCAAAAATTAACACGTAGGAAGTTTTTTTTAGCATAAACATGGCACTTAGTAACTACTCAGTAAATACCAGCTAAGCAAACAGATTCTGGTTCTGTCACAGAGGCACTGATTTTTAGCTTTTATGCTCTTCAGCTTCTTCAGTTTTGATTTGCAATTAATACTACTTTGCCTTCTTGGATTAATGTAAAATGCCCCACGTAGTACCTTTTCTGTCAAAGTGCTTGCCAGAGAACAAGTGCTGAGCCTCTCCTGTCTCTCTCATGAGTGCAAAGTCTAAATATTTGCCTTTAACGCATTACATAGAAAGGTAAAGTTTGTTTGCTTTCCTCTAGCCCTTTCTTTCAGTCAGGCAGTGTTGTTCTGAGGAGATTCTTTTAAGATGTGAGTACACTGCTGTGCTTCCATTTTCCTTGGTCTTGGAATCCAAATGATTTAGACTATATGACAAGTAGGTAAAGACAAAATGGGGCTGACTCTGTTGATACCCTACTTAAAAACAAAGAAATTCTCTATGTTACTAGATGATTCTATATTTTCTTACCATATTGCATAAAGCCTAAATTGCTTGGGAAAACTTACTATACCTGCTATTTTCTGAAATTACACATACATTTGTGATACTCAGACTTTCTAAAAGCTTCTGTGGAACTCTCTCTAAATGTTATTTAATAGACTAGTAGTAGAAACCAAAGCTGCTCTATTTGCTACAGGATCAGGAAACACTGCTGTGTTCTATGCACCCTAATCCCCTACTGTCACTCAAATACATTCCAGGGAGCAGTTTGAAATCCCTGATCTGGGCAACATTGTGTTTCAAGTTCCATTTTCAATTCATAGTGAAATTGCCTGTGCTGGAGATATATCAGATCTACATTTAATTATTAATGCTTTGTTTAAGAACTAAGATTCTCTCATTTATATAGGTGTTTTGTTTCTAGGAATGTATCTATTTCTTCTAGGGTTTCCAGTGTTTTTTGTGTAGTACAGCCTCTTATCTTTTGTATTTCTGTTGTATCAGTTGTAATCTCTCCATTTTCATTTCTGATTTTACCTGAATTCTCTGTTTCCTTGGTGAGTGTAGCTTCTGGTTTGTCTGTTTTCTTTCCATTCTCCAAAAAAAAAAAAAAAAAACAACTCTTGGTTTCATTGTTTTTTGTGGGTTTTTTTGGTCTTTTAGTCTCTATTTCATTTATTTTCACTGTGATTTTTCTTTTTCTTCTACTAATTTTAGGCTTAGTTTGTTCTGCCTATACTTCCCTGCAGTGTAAAGTTAGGTTGTTTGAGTTCTTTTCTTTCCCCTTAGTGTAGGATTTTAATACTATAAACTTTCCTCTTAGAACTGCTTTAGCTGCATCCCAGAAGTTTTAGTAGGTTATTTCTTTGTCTCAGGATATATTTTGGTTTTTCTTTTGGCTTCCCCTTTAACTTAAGACTTATTTATTTTCTTTACAGAAGAATACTTTATATGCTTATGTAGCAATTGATAGTGTATTTTTAGCCTGTTTGCTGGTCTGTTGTTTAACCCCAGGAGATTAGAAGCAGCAAGTAACAGCTTGAGACTAAAATCCTGCCAGAATTGAGGATTGGCAACTGACAGCAAGGAATGTGTATTCAAAACAGAATGTAAACATTTTATGACCAATTAGGAGAAGGGCAAGCAAACCTCTGCAGACCTTGAGAATTTCTTTCCACCTAACTGATACTCGTAATGTTTTTTGAGTCATTCGAGAAATGCTAGATTAGATTATTTATACTTCATCTTTTTAATGTACATTTTTATTCATGAGAAAATTATAACTCAGAGTTAAGTAAGCAAGACACAGTTTTATAGATAATGAGCAATGGATTTAAACCTGTGTCTGAATATCTCTAAAAGTACCTGCTGTTAGTCCCTGTGGTGTGGTTCATCCATGCAGATTATTTTGAGTTTCATAGCAGCCACCATGTGCTTTGAGTTAGCCGCTGTTATTTCCCTTTGAGGCCCAGAAAAATAGCTTAGATAAGCCAGTGTAAATATTAAGTAGCAACTCCAGGCTTTTGTCACTATTAGTGTAAATTTTTTTTCTTGCCTAGAAAATGTACTAGAAAGAATGATTTCCAGTGCTTGAATAAATTAGGTTTTACAAGGATACTTTTACTTTTAGGCTTATATAACTTTCTCCTTCAATTTTTGTTTAAAGTTTAGGCTCTCACAGCCAAGCTTTTCCCATAGATGTCTCACAAAACTAAATAAATTAAATAAGAGTTCTGAGATGTTCTGTTGAAAGATAATAATAGTAAAAACCAGCTATTATGGAACATTTGCTACACATACCAAACCTTGTTGTAGCACTTTGTTGGCATTAACTAATTCAATCCCTCGTAATTACTTTATGAGGACTGTGTTGTTCCTGGCTCGGTTTTACAATGAAGAATCTGAAGCAAAGGGAGGGTGAAACATGTGGCCAAGGCCACCCCATCCTTCTTGGAGGTGGAAAAGGCACCCGCTCCAATGTTCTTGCGGGGAGAATCCCATGGACAGAGGAGCCTGACGGGCTGTGGTCCGTGGGGTCTCAGAGAGTCAGACCTGACTGACAATGTGAGCACACACACCCCACCCTCACGGCAGTGCTGGGGTTAAACTCCTGCTGTCTGACCACTCTAGAGTTCAGATACCTGTTTGTTAATGTCGTATGTACTGCCTTCCCCCGAAAGAGCCTGAAGCATACATTTTCACACTCAAAGTAATAGTCTACAGACTATGATTTCCCTGTCCTATTTCTTGTGGATATGTTTTTTTAATTGAGACAAAGGACTAAAGAAGGTACATGTAGCCTTGGATCTGATTTATTTTGATGGTTGGTAGAATGAAGTGACAAGCTGTAATTTTATATTTATCCACAAGATGGTGAAATTCTCATTAGTTTTTAATTTCTTGAAACTGATATAAACTGTTAATTTATAATCTGCATTTGATGCTATTTGTTACAAGCACTTTCTTTTTACAGCCCATCTGCCAGCAAGGCCAAGATTAGAGCAGCTCACAGGAGAATCATGATTTTGAATCACCCAGATAAAGGTAGGTAAAATTCTGTTTTTCATAATATGTGAACCAGCATACGCTCCGTATTTCTTTGTTTACTTCAACTCATTATAAATGATAATATTTGAAATGGAAATTTATATGTCACACGTGTTGTGAGTTTTCTTATAAATAAATGAGCATTTAGATTGGAGTTCAGTGATTCACAGAGGTGATAGATTTATAGTTATCAGCTGTTGAGAACTTAGTTCCTGATTTCTATTTGTAAACTATTTAACCCCTGTTGGAGGCTCCTAGCATTTTGATGGAAAAGAGAAAAAGTGAATTATGGACTCTTTGATTGTATAAACTGATTTGGGTATAATGAATTGTATTTGTTTAACCTTACACATAAAAGCCCAAGATTTAGAGGGTATTCTCTAAATCTCTGCATGTATGTCACACATGATGCCGAGTTTCTTAATTTTATTTTGGAAGGCTCTGAGGCTGAGCCATTTGTTTTTCACTGGCCAGGTTTTTAATGTAAATTTATCTTACAGAAAGACAATTATTATAACTTTAACTACACTACAGCTGCTTGAGAGAGAAAGCCCATATGTTCATTACTGTTTCTGCTCTACAATAACAGATGGTGGAAAGTTACACTGTATTTTAGGAGTCAAAAGTGGGGGTGGAGGGTGGGGGGTGGCAGAGAGTGCAGGGTTTCTTGTATCCTTACAGACTTTTAATTTTTGAATTATTTTGAAAAAAGTTAAAAGCAAATTTTGGGTCCCTCTCCATCCTAACTGACTCCAAAATAAGGCATTCTTTTTCGGCTTTCTCACTTAATTACTTACTATAAAAATCCTTTTCACTGAATATCATCTCCTTTGGTTTTCACACTTGCTATTCTTTCATGTGAATAAACCAGAGACTAAACTTTGAAAAGAGGTTTTGCTTAAAATTTCTAAACAGCTTCAACAGTTAGTCAAAGATCCATTCAACTAATTTACTTTGCATTGTGGGTTTTCAGAGTAATTGACTCAGAAACGAATGTGTTTTAAGGGCCTACTTGAAGCTTTCTGTCTCCTAAACATCTTCCATCCCTTCCGGGTCAAGTGTGTCGCCTTCTCTGATTGATTGCAGGGGGATCAAGCACTTTTGTCTTTCAGATGATTGACAAGCTATTGATTGTGTCTACTGGCAAAGAATTAAGCTCTAAAAATGTTTCTAAAAGAATATGTATTTTTAGATACTTTCAGTAAAAAAAAAAAAAAAAAAGAATGTTTATGTTCGTTATGAGCCAGTAGTGGTCAAAGAATTATTTGATTTATTCGGAGATTGTATATTTATGAGAAGTGGAGCTGTTGGCTCCCCCTAATGTGTTTACTAATATTCTCCAGTCTGGTGGCATTGTGGGAGGGAATGGATATAGAAGCATTCTTCCCCGACTTTTGCCTTCTAGCTTGCAACATGGGCTTGAACATCTCTTAATCTCTCTAAATGTCAGTGTTATCATCTACAAAATGAATGGATTTTTCACAAGCCTTTTTTGGGTATATGATATAATGTAATGTTTTTATATACCTGTTCAATTAATTAAGAATCCTCTCTCTCTATTTGGATCACATTTTTAGCTAAAGAAAGATGTTTTTAATCACCAGTTGTCAATAACAGATGTGTTGACAACTGGAGACATCTTGTCCATATAGTTACTCATTCATCCGACGTTTTACAGCATTTGGAGTTTCAGAGAGTTCTTAGACTTCTTAAAACCCATCCATATACTCATAGTTAAGAATTCCTGCTCTAGTAAAAATATGATGATTTAAGGAATATTGCCAACTACTTGAGGGAAAAGAATTCATATATGTTGGAGCTGGGAGATGATCATAAATCTGGAAACTGTCTCTTCAGAGGGAAGATTGTTTTGCTTCATTTTTAAAGGGAAGAAGATAATGGATTTTGTTGTTGTTTATTTTTATAATGGTTTACATATTCTGATTTCTAACTCTACAGTAGTGTTTTTTCTCTCCCCCCCACCCCAAGGAATATTTATTTATTTATTAGTTGCACAGGATCTTAGTTGTGGCATATGGGATCTAATTCCCTGACCAGGGAAGTGTGAAAATGGGCAGGCTTTCCTGGTGGCTCAGACCGTAAAGAGTCTGCCTACAGTGCAGGAGACCTGGGTTTGATCCTTGCTTCTGGAAGATCCTCTGGAGGAGGGAATGGCTTCCCACTCCAGTATTCTTGCCTAGAGAATCCCATGGACAGGAACCTGTAGGCTACAGTCCATGGGGTCTCAGAGAGTTGGACACGACTAAGCAACTAAGCACGTGAGAATCTGCAACTCTCAATTTGCCTCCTCTTTTTATAATTCTTCACCATATTTGCTTTGGCCAGGTCACCCTTGAGTGTTACATAGGTGGTTGCAAAAACTTGACCCCTCTACCCAGTGCTTCTGAAATTCATGAATATTCTCCCCCCATCACCCTACCCACAAATGACTTTTCTCTTGGTTTTGCCACCAGCTGGTAAAACAAAAGCTAGAACTTCAAATGTGTGATCAGTGATAATTTGTTACGTATTTCATTATCACCTTGGGCAGAGAAAGTGACACCAGAAAAATTAGCTGTGGAAATGACTGGAAATAAAATTTTTGTAACCAGTTTTAAGTGAGCATTCAGATGTACTTTGGTAAAAAGTAAATTTTGCCTTTTCTTTGAGTGAAAAAAGGTTAATGCAGTAAAAATGTCTCAGAACTTTGATCTAATGCCTTTAGAATACCTTTTAATTAGATTATAGTTAAAAATTATTGGAGGAAAAGGTTAGTTGTTATGAAGTCAGTAGTAGTAGTGTTAATCGCCAAGTTGTGTCCAACTCTTTGTGACCCCATGGACTGTAGCCCACCAGGCTCCTCTGTCCATGCAATTCTCCAGGCAAGAATACTGGGGTGGGTAGCCATACCCTCCTCCAGGGGATCTTCCTGACCCAGGGATTGAACCCAGGTCTTCCACATGGCAGGCAGGTTCTTTACCGTCTGAGCCATCAGGGAAGCCCAAGACAACTGAAGTGAGTAGCCTATCCCTTCTCTAGGGGGTCTTCCCGAACCAGGGTCTCCTGCATTGCAGGCAGATTCTTTACCAGGGAAGCCCCATGTAACCTGAAATCAGTAGTTTGACATTAATGCCTAACAAAAGTACAAAGGAAAACAGACTAAGTTAACTTTGAAAAACCATGGAACCTCTCATAGACTACCTATCCATGCTTCTCAAAGTGTAGTTTGGCTGTTCGTTCCAGGCGGGTTTGTTAGCTGTGTGCAAGAAATCAAAGACTAAAATCAAAAGTAAGCCTTCAGACATCTTTATAGACATTTGACATTGTTGTGACATCAAGTATGGGATACCTTTGTGTTTTGTAAAATATTGGTCCACCACAGAGTAGAAGACAAGTTTTTAAAGTGCTTCACCATGCAACATCACTTTCAGTCTACCTCAACCTTAAAGGAATCACTGTCTTGATGTATAATATCATAGGTTAGCTTTGTCTCTTGAATATCTAGTCATGTGCATCTGGCTGCTTTCGATCAACATTGTCACTATGGTATTCATCCCTATTGTAATGTGGAGCAAGTGTTTGTTCATTCTCATTAATACAGCAGCCTTAGCAAGGTGTGCACTATGGACCCCCAGGGTTACTCTTTTAGGAATTTATTCTTCCTTTTTTGGTTTTCAGGTCTTTTTTGGGTATACAAAGTAATTATTTTTTGAATTCCATGTGGTGGCTCAGATGGTAAAGAATCTGCCTGCAATGCAGGAGACCCAGGTTTGATCCCTGGGTTGGCAGGATCCCCTGAAGAAGGAAATGGCAACCCTCTCCAGTATTCTTACCTGGAGAATTCCATGGACAGAGAGGATCCTGGTGGGCTACGGTCCATGGCATCTCAGAGTCAGACACGATTGAGTAACTATCACACATACACATGTGTTTTGTAGGAAAGTAACAATTTTCAAACTCTTTGGTCTCAGATCAAAAAGTGTATCAATAAAAATGATCAACTAGAGAGATCTGTTGGAGAAGGCAATGGCAGCCCACTCCAGTACTCTTGCCTGGAAAATCCCATGGACGGAGGAGCCTGGTGGGCTGCAGTCCATGGGATCGCACAGAGTCGAACACGACTGAAGCATCCTAGCAGCAGCAGCAGCAGCAGCAGCAGCAGCAGAGAGATCTGTAAATTAGAAGAGATTAATTTTCTTTGGCTCCAAAATCACTGCAGACGGTGACTGCAACCATGAAATTAAAAGACGTTTGCTCCTTGGAAGAAAATCTATGACAAACCTAGATAGAGTATTAAATAGCAGAGACATTACTTTGCCAACAAAGGTCTGTATAGTAGTCAAAGCTATGGTTTTTCCAATAGTCATGTTTGGATGTGAGAGTTGGAACATAAAGAAGGCCGAGCACTGAAGAATTGATGCTTTCAAACTGTGGTGTTGGAGAAGACTCTTGAGAGTCCCTTGGACTGCACCGAGAAAAAAAGTCTTTGCTAAAGGAAATCAACTCTTAATATTTATTGGAAGGACTGATGCTGAAGCTGAAACTCCAGTACTTTGGCCACCTGTTGGGAAAAACCAATTCATTGGAAAAGACCCTGATGCTAAGAAAGATAGAAGGCAGGAGGAGAAGGGGACGACAGAGGATGAGATGGTTGGATGACATCACTAACTCAGTGGATACGAGTTTGAGCAAGCTCTGGGAGATGGTGAAGGACAGGGAAGCCTGGTATGCTGCAGTCCTTGGGGTCACAAAGAGTTGGATAGGACTGAACAACAACAAAATTTAAATTCAAAAAGGATAAATATAATATTCTTTTAGGGCCCCAAAATCAACTGTATGAATATAGGAAAGAGATATGGCTGTGTTTCACATGAAAGAGAGTCATATGGGTATTTTTTTATCTCAAAGGCTATAATATTCAGCAATGTAAAAGCCACTAAAAATAAGTCAGTGCATTCTTAAGCTGCATTAAAGGGCACACAGTATCTATAAGACTGAATATTACCACAATCTTCTGTACTTGTTGCTCATTTATTCTGGTATTTATTTAGTTATAAATTTATAACTAGTATTTATTATCCAGCTGTGCTGAGCTGATGTTAGATCTTGTCTAAAATTTTGTGTTCCTTTCTAGATGCCAAATTTTGTAAGACATTGACAAACTAAGTATTATTCAGAGGAAACCAAACAGGATGTTGAAGAGCTGAAAGCAGTGTCATATGAGTGGTCTTTAATTCGTTCAGTGAACACTGATTAAGTACTTAATGTAAGCCAGACAGTGTGGTAGACCCTGAACAAGACAGGCAAAGACCTTGCCTTCATAGGTCTTATATGCCACTAGGAGAGACAAATAGGACATAGATAATCAGTAGATTAAAAATGGTCCCAGTTCTTCATAGCACCTCTCATCAAGGGGTGGTCTAATTTCTAACCGTGTATATACAGGCTGGCCTTGTTATTTGCTATAAACAGTAGAATATAGCAGAAGTGACACTGTCTGAATTCTGAGCCTTGGCCTCGAGTAGCGTTGCAGCCTCAGCTGTTACCCTCTTTGAACCTGGAGACTACCGTGTGGAAAAGGCAGGTTGGTCTGTGCCTCCCGAAGGATAAAGACTAGGTTAAGAGTCAGGTCTAGCCGTCCCAGCTGAGGTCCCAGGGAGGCCATCCGGTACCATGTAGCCCTGGCCGACCTGGCCCAGCTCGGAACTGCCCAGCTTACCCATGGAATAGTGAGGGGAGGGGCAAAACAACAGTTGTTATTAGCCAGTAAGTTTGGGGGAGTAGTTAGACAGTAAAGGGTAGTGTGAAAAATGTCACATGATGATAAGGGCTTTTAAGAAAAATAAAGCAGAGTAGGTGGAGGGCTAGAGATTGGCAGGTGGAGAGGAAGCAGTTGCAGTATCACTTATAGTCGTCCTAAAAGTTCTCTCTAAGGAGATCACTGACTCAGTGGACACGAGTTTGAGCAAACTTCAAGAGATGGTGACGGACAGGGAAGCCTGGCATGCTGTAGTCCATGGGTTGCGAAGAGCCGGACACACCTGAGCAACTGAACAATAAATTGGGAGCTGGGCAGTGTTCGAGGCACTGGCACTCAGCAGTGGAAAAAGTGATGTTCAGGCAAAGCAGTAAAGGTAATCTGAGATCAAAAACTGTCGGAGGACAGTTTCTTCTCAGAGGTATAATAGGAGGTATTCTTGTATTGTGTAATAGGTAGAACCCTTTAAGACTTCCAACTCTAGGTTTCTGTGATTCTCTAATGATCTGATAAACTGAATCAGACTCAAAGTATTCTTCAGAGCCTTCTCTGTTTAATTTTTTAAAATTATATTGAGATATAATTCAAGTACCATATGATTCACCTACTTAAAGTGTACAGTTCACTCAGTCAGTCAGTTAGTTCAGTCGCTCGGTCATGTCTGACTCTTTACGACCCCATGGACCACAGCACGCCAGGTCTCCTTGTCCTTCACCAGCTTCCAGAGTTCACCCAAACCCATGTCCATTGAGTCGGTGATGCCATCCAACCATCTCCCTCTGTCATCCCCCTCTCCTGCCTTCAGTCTTGCCCAGTATCAGGGTCTTTTCAGATGTGTCAATTCTTTGCATCAAATGGCAAAAGTATTGGAGTTTCAGCTTCAGCATCAGTCCTTCCAATGAATATTCAGGACTGATTTCCTTTAGGATGGACTGGTTGGATCTCCTTGCAGTCCAAGGGACTCTCAAGAGTCTTCTCCAACACCAAGTTCAAAAGCATCAATTCTTCTGTGCTTAGCTTTCTTTATTGTCCAACTCTCACATCCATACATGACTACTAGAAAAGCCATAGCTTTGACTAGATGGACCTTTGTTGGCAAAGTAATGTCTCTGCTTTTTAATATGCTATCTAGGTTGGTCATAGCTTTTCTTCCAAGGAACAAGTGTCTTTTAATTTCATGGCTGCAGTCACCATCTGCAGTTATTTTGAAGCCTAAGAAAATAAAGTCTGTTACTGTTTCCACTGTTTCCCATCTATTCGCCTTGAAGTGATGGGACCAGATGCCATGATCTTAGTTTTCTGAATGTTGAATTTTAAGCCAGCTTTTTCACTCTCCTCTTTCACTTTCATCAGGAGGCTCTTTAGTTCTTCTTCACTTTCTGCCCTAAGGGTGGTGTCATCTGCGTATCTGAGGTTATTGATATTTCTCCTGGCAGTCTTGATTCCAGTTTGTGCTTCACAATTCACTAGTCTTGAGTATATTTATAGATGTATGCAACCATCACCACAGTCAGTTTTAGAATATTTTCATCACCTCAGAAGGAAACCCTGTCATCCTTTAGCCTCACCCTCATCCCATCTCCCTATCGTCAGTTCTATTCCATTGATGTGTGTTTGTCCTTGTGCCGGTACCACACTGTCTTGACAACCTTTGCATTATATAATACATTTTCATTTTTTGAAGTGTGAGTCGTCTTACTTTATTCTTCTTTTGTAGGATTGTTTTGGGTATTCTGGGTCCCCTGCAATTGTAGGTGAATTTCAGAATCAGCTTGTCAATTTAGACAAAGTAGTTGACTGGAATTCTGATAGAGATTTTGTCGAATCTGTCAGTCAGCTTAGGGAGTATTGCCATCTTAATGTTAAATCTACTTATCCATGGACATGGGATGTTTTTTCACTTACTTAGATCTTTAATTTCTTTCAATAATATTTTGTAGTTCCAAAGTGTTTTATTCTTTTTCCCATTGTTGTGAATAAAATTATGTTCTTAACTTCATTTTTTGATTGTTTGATGTGAGTGTATAGGAATATCATTAATTTTTAAATATTTGTTTTATATCCTTCAATCTTGCTGAAGTTGTTTATTCCAATTGGTTTTCATTTTTGGATCATTAGAATATTCTAACTATAAGACCATGTCATCTGTGAATAGTTAGTTTTATTTCTTCCTTACCAATATGGATGCAATTCGTTTCTTTTTCTTACCTAATTTTCCCTGACTAGAATCTCCAGTACAGTATTGAAGTTGTAAGAGGGGACATTCTTGTCTTATTTCTGATCTTATGGAAAAGCATCCAGTTGCCTAGTAATGGGTATTAGGCGAAGTGTGGTATTATTAGCTGTGGGTTTTTCATAGATAATTTTTATCAGATAAGGAAGTTCCTTTCTAGTTTTTTGAGCCTTTTAATCATGAAATGATGTTGGACTTTGTCAAATGCTTTTTCTGCATCTATTTAGGCTGTTATGAGATTTTTGTTTTTTATTCTGTTGATGTAGTGAGTTACATTAATTGATTTTTGGCTGTTACACCAATCTTTCACCCCTGAGAAAAGTACCACTTAGTCATGGTACACAGGTATTTTTAATGTGCTGTTGGATTTAGTTTGTTAGTATTTTGTTGAGTCTTTTACATTCACATTCATAAGAAATATTGATCTGTAGTTTTCTTGTGATGTCTTTGTTTGGTTTGGTATCAACATAATATGGGTCTTATAAAAAGGAATTAGAAAATGTTCCTTCCCCTTCTATAAACCGTGTGTACCTGGGTTTTCTATGCATAGATTTTTGATTACTGATTCAGTTTCTTTACTTGTAATAGGTCTATCAGATTATCTGTTTCTTCTTGAGACAGTTTTAGTAATTTATGTCTTTTGAGGAATTTGTCTAATTTTGTAGTTTAGGTTATTGAGATTTTTTTTTCTTTTTTAATACAGGCACTTACAGCTATAATTGCCTTCTAAGCACTACTTAAGTTGTAATCCGTAAATATTTATTTCCCAAATTTGTCCTTGTTGTTGATTTTTAGGAGCTTCCCAAGTGGTGCTAGTGGTAAACAACCCACCTGCCAATGCAGGAGACGTAAGAGATGTAGGTTTGATTCCTAGGTAAGGAAGATCCCCTGGAGGAGGGCGTGGCACCCCACTCCAGTGTTCTTGCTTGGAGAATCCCATGGACAGGGGAGCCTGGTGAGCTACAGTCCATAGGGTCTCAAAGAGTCAAACACAACTCAAGTGACTTAGCACACGTGCACAGATTGATTTCTAATTTCATCCCTTTGTAGTTGGAGAATATAATGTATTATTTCTGTGCTTTTAATTTACTGAGGTTTGTTTTATGGCCTAGCATCTGATTTCTCCTGGAGAATGCTCATGTGCTGTTGAGAAGAACGAATGTTCTCTTGTTAGGTGGAGTGTTCTGTAGATGTCTGTCAGGTCTAGTTGGTTTTAAATGTTGTACAAGTCTTCTACTTCCTTGTTGATCTTCTGTCTAGTTGTTCTGCCCATTTTTGAAAGTGGGACATTAATTCTTGTTGTTGAATTGTCTGTTTCTCTGTCAGTTTTTGTTTCATGTGTTTTGATGCTCTGTTAGGAGTATGTGTGTGTGTGTGTGTGTGTTTATGTGCGGGCACACACGCGTATGCATTCAGTCGCTTGGTCTCGTCTGGCTCTTTGTGACCCCATGGACTGTAATGCACCAGGCTCCCCTGTCCACGGGATCCTCCAGGCAAGAATACTGGAGTGGGTTGCCATTTCCTCCAGGGGCTCTTCCTGGCCCGGGGATTTAACCCTGTTCCCTTGAGTCTCCTACACTGGCAGGAGGATTCTTTACCCCCGCACCGCCCGAATGTAATTGTTGTATCTGTTTGTTGTGTTCAATCGTCCAGTCATGTCCAACTCTCGCGACCCATGGACCGCAGCACAAAGTCCAGGTTATATCTCTAGTAATACTTTTTGTTATAAAATCTCATGAGTATAGCCATTCTAGCTTTTCCATAGTTGGTGTTTCATGATATATTTTTTTCCAATACTTTTATTTGTGATTTTGAATCTGAGGTCTGTCTCAAGACTTCCTGGTGGTCTAGTGGTTAAGACTTCATGTTTCCATTGCAAGGGGCACAGATTTGATCCCTGTTCAGGGAACTAAGATCCTGCATGCTGTGCAGAACAGTCAAACTAATAATAATAATAATAAAATTATTTTTATTATTGTATTTAAAGTCTGTCTCCTGTAAAAGGGCTATTGTTGGATCGTGTTTTTTTAATCCAACCTGACAATGTAATGATTGATTGGATTGTTTAATCCATTCACATATGTTAAATTATTGATATAATTTGATTTACGTCTGCATTTACTTTTTGTTTGCTATCTCGTGTCTTTTTTGCCCCTCTGTTTTTCTTCCTTTATGTTTTCTTTTGTACTGAGTGAATACTTTCTAATGTATTTTGATTTTATTACTTCATTATTTTTGAGGGTTTTTTGAAGTGATTGCTCTAGGGTTTAACCATATACGTCTTAAGTTTTCAGAATCAGCTTCAGACTTAGACAAGCTTAATTCTTGTACTATATATAGAAATAATACTTCTATACCCCTCCCCTTTTATGGTATTTTGTTATGCATGTAACATCTACTGTCACAAGCCTAACTACACTATTAGAATCATTACTGTCTGTTGTCATTTTCTCAATCTGTAACACCTTTGCTCTTATATATGTCCTTTGTGCTATTACTAGCACATGTAATATGCATGTATTGCATTTCTATATGTTACAGGCCCAATAATACATTTTGTGCATATTATTTTATACCATTACTTTTTCCACCAGCTAAGAGAAGAATGAAAATTGGGCATTTATATTGCCTTTTATAATTACAGTTATATTTACTAGTGCTCTTTGCATATGTCAGTTTTAATTACCGTCTGAGGTCACTTTCTTTCAGCCTAAAGAATTTCCTTTATTTGTTCTAAAGTGGATCTGTTAACAGTAAGTTCTTTCAGTTTTTGTTTATCTAGGATGCTGTTTCACTTTGTTTCTGAATAACAGCTTTACTGAATAAAGGACTATTGGTCCACAGTTTTTTCTTTGAGGACTGTGATTATGTTATTCCACTGCCTTCCTGTCCTCCATTGTTTCTGCTAAGTTAACCTTTTATTATATTGGACTTCCTTTATAAGTGACACGTTGTCGTTCTTTTGCTACTGTTAAAAGATAAACTGAGGCATATTAAAAATTTTAAGAGTCTGTTTGAGCAAAACTTGATTAGATTTGGGCAGCACCAAACTGGAAGTGGTTAGGAGCTCTCTAGAGGAAAGACTTCCATGGAGGAGAGGCAGAGCAAGCAAGGAGTTACTTGCTTGACTGTAGCATAAGAACTTGCTTTACTTGGAAAGATGTGGCTCTGTGTGATTAGCTGTGCTTGGGTTTTAATCTCTTAATGTTGAGAGACTTATTGGCTTAGGGTTTCGTGTGATTATGTAGTCTCCTAAGGCACTAAAGCCACCTCAGTCTAATGGCCTCTCTGTTTATTTAATTTAATGCTACCTTCCACATTTTCTCCTTGTCTTTGACTTTTAGCATTTTTTTATGGTGTGTGTTTTAGGTCTTATTAGATTAATCCTACTTGGAGTTTGTTGAGATTCTTGGGTGTGTAGGTTATTGTTTTTCAATAACCTTGGAAAGTTTTTAGCTACTATTTCTTTAAAGACGTTTTTACCCCTCCTTTCCTCTCCTGGTACTCCCATTTTGTGTGATTTATGGATTTCACAATGTCCTACATTTCTCTGAGGCTTTGGTTTTTTCCTCCTTCATTCCCTTTTCTCTCTGATGTCAGCTTACATACTATCAATCACTATCTTCAAGTTCACTAGTTTTGTCTTACGCCAGTTCAGATCTACTCTTGAGCCCTTCTAGTAATTTTTTAAAAACTTTAAGTTCTGTGAATGTATAGTTCTGTGACTGTATAATGTGAAATTTTAGTTCTGTGAATGTATAATGGCTACTTTGGAATCGGTTCCCATAAATCCAACGTTTGGTCACTCTCACAGGTAGTTTCTGTGGCTACTTTTTTCATGATGTATACATGGGTCATACTGTCATACTTGCCTGTTCCTTCACATGCCTTGAAATACTTTGTTAGAAGCTGAATATATTAGATTAGATATTATAGCAGCTCTGGGTATTGGTCTGCCACCCTTTCCCTGATGATGAAGCCTTGTTATTGTTGTCTGTTTATTTGTTTAGTAACTGGCTGGATTCTTATAGTGAAGTAGCCTAAGGCCTTGGGGACTAGGAAAAGAGTTTGAGGTCCGAGTATTTATTCTAAGGGAGCCAGGCCCAGGGTAGAGCTTCTGATCCATTTTCTTGTGCCTGAGCCTCAGCACCGGGCATCTGGAGGCCAGAAGAGAAATACACAGGTCCACCCAGCCCTTCCCAGAAACAGGCCTCTGTGCAGGAGCTAAATACACAGGTCCACCCAGCCCTTCGCAGAAAGAGGCCTCTGTGCAGAGCTGGGGGGGGGGGGGGGTGGCGGGGGGGAGGGAGCCCTGTGTTATGGCTGCAGCAGTCCAGTGTGGAGTCTCTGCCTTGCTGAGTGGAGAGGGGAAAAGGAACAAGCTGTTTCCCACAGACTCCTGCCTCTTTTTCTGAATTTTCATACTCTTAGTAGATATTTCTTTTTTATTTTTGTTTTGAAGACTGTTTCTAGAGGCTTCCAGTGATTGGGAGTTATTTTATAGTATTGACCAGTTGCACTGGGAAGTGGGTCAGTGGAACTCCTCCTTCTGGAAATCAGTCTCCTATATGCTGCTACATGATTTTAACATCTTTCTTTTAAGAAGGGTGGGTGAACTTTTAAGAACCCTTCAATTCAGGAGATTGCAATACTTCTTACTTCTGTCTTACAGACTTGGGATGTAGAAATTCATGTTTTAATCAGAGTTAAGGAATATGTAGATCTGTATAAAGAAGACCCAAGGATAAAAGGAAACTTATATATTCTTAATCTTCACATTGATGTTTTTTCTATGAAACTCACATTAGTAATAAATTATGCAGGCATACCTCAAAGATACTGGATTCAGTTCCAATAAAACATCATCCCAATAAATACTGCAGTAAAGCAAGTCACACAGATATTTTGGTTTATCAACACATAGAAAAATTATGTTTGTGTTTATACTGTACTGTTGTCTGTTAACTGTGAAATAGCATTATGCTTAAAAAATAGTGTATACAGTGGAATATTACTCAGCTATAAAAAAAAAACACATTTGAGTCCATTCTAATGAGGTGGATGAAACTGGAACCTATTATACAGAGTGAAGTAAGTCAGAAAGAAAAATGCCAATACAGTGTACTAACGCATATATATTGGATTTAGGAAGATGGTAACAATAACCATATATGCAAGACAGCAAAAGAGACACAGGTATAAAGAACTGACTTTTGGACTCTGGGAGAAGGTGAGGGCAGGATGATTTGAGAGAATAGCTTTGAAACATGTATATTACCATATGTGGAACAGACCACCAGTCCAAGTTCGATGCATGAAACAGGGCACTCAAAGCTGGTGAACTGGGACCACCCAGAGGGATGGGGTGGGGAGGGAGAGGGAGGGAGGGGGGTTCAGGATGGGGGACACATGTACACCCATGGCTGATTCCATATATGGCAAAAACCACCACAATAAAGTCATTAGCTTCCAATTAAATAAAAAAAAAAAAAAAAAAAACTGTGTAATCATACTATTGGAGAAGGAAATGGCAACCCACTCCTGTAGTCTTGCCTGGAGAATCCCGTGGACAAAGGAGCCTGGCGGGCTACAGTCCATGGGGTCGCAAAGAGTTGGACACGACTGAGTGACTAACACACATACATATTTACTGTAATTAAAAAATAAACCTGTTATAACAATGGCAGCAATAGACTTACTTGACACAGGGTTGCCACAGACCTTCAATTTGTAAAAAACTCAATATCTACGAAGTGCAGTAAAGCAAAGTCTGATCAAACAAGGCATGCCTGTACCTAACCTTGCAGCAGTTGTTAGTTGTAGACTATTTGCTTATTTTCTTGTGTGCTGGTTAGGATTTTTCTTTACCCAGATGTTTTGCAGATGTTTATCTCTAAAGCATCCACTCCTAATACATTTGTGTGCTCTATTTTCTGTCTCTCTGGAGTGACTTTACTTTAGTGAAACTGGTCCTTGATGTGAGAAGATGAGGGAATGGTGATTCTCCACTTCCTTCTCTCCATCAGGGACACATGTCTCAAGTCCCTTCTGTGTACTCAGAGAGATCTAAGGCATGATTGCTCTTCAAGATATTTATTATCTAATGGTTAGATGAGTATATATTAATACTTTAAAAGTAAACCACAAGGTGTGGTTTTACAAGCTTCCCAAGAAGGAAAGGGCTTCTCAGGCAGCACCAGTGGTAAAGAACCCACCTGCCGATGCGGGAGACAAAAGTGATACAAGTTCGATCCCTGGGTCGGGAAGATCCCCTGGAGGAAGGCATAGCAACCCACTCCAGGGTTCTTGCCTGGGAAATCCCATGGACTGAGGAGCATGGTGGGCTATTGTCCATAGGGTCGGTCGCAAAGTGACTTAGGACACTCAAGAAAGAAGAGGGCCCGGGATGAGGTTAGAGACCTGCAGAAAATAGAAAAGATTTACAACAACCAAATGTTTAACATGGTAGAAATTTAATAAACAAAGAATTATGTAAACAGAGTGAGAAACAGCATGGTATGGTAGCCGTCCTGGGAGTCCTGACCCCGCCTCATTTTAACTCCCTGGCTAGGGTTGGGCAAGTAACTAAACTTGTTTGTGATTCAGTCTCTTTAGGTAATGAAAATAAGAACTGAGCAACTACAAAGGATAGTTGGATGAACCAAATGAAATAATACATTAGAATAATGCCTAGTTACTATCCTCATCACCGTGGTCTTGATCACAGGTTTTCTGAGCCCCAGTGATTTTTGGATAGTATTAATTGGTAGTGTCATCAGACTTCATGGAGGTCACCATATCTCCGGTGTTTAATAAAGTTTTAAAAACTTAAGTATACCTTCATAAAAGTACACAGCTCATTAAGTGTACAGCTCAATGAATTATCATGAAGTGAATCCATTTATGTAGCCAGTACTCAGATTATGGCAGAAAACAACAAAATTCTGTAAAGCAGTTATCCTTCAATTAAAAAATATATTAATGAAATAAAAGAAATAAAATAGCACAAGACTTTCTCCTCATGTACATTTCTGGCCATTCCCCACTCACCAAAGATGACCACTGTTTTAGTTTTTATTGCCATAGATAAGCTCTGCCTGGTTTTGAACTTTATATATGTATATATATATGTGTATATTTATATATATATATATAATCTAAGTGTATAGTCTTCTATGCTTTGTCTTTTCTCATTTTATTATCTTTGTGAAACTCATTCATGTAGCAGTGAATCCTGTAGTAATTCTTTCATTCTTTTTGCTGCATAGTATTTCATTACATGAATATCCTGCTGCTTATCCATTTTTTTCTTTGCAGTTTTTTTTCTCTCTTTTGTTACCTGACTTTTGGGAACATCATGGACTCTTGTGTTCTAGATATGAGTCCATTGTATTACATGTATCTTTTCTCTTTGGCTTGTTTTTGCCTACCTATATTGATGTTCATTCATTAATAGAAATTCTTAATACTGTTACAGATCAGTTATGGTTGAAACTTTACCTTTATAATTATTGCTTTATTTAGCTTAGGAAACTTTTGCTTGTCTCAAAGTCATGAAATCAATTTCTGGAAACTTTATTATCCTACCTAGTTACATCTTAGAATGGAATTTTGTACATGGTGTGAGATAATGGTAAAGTTTCAGTTAGTTTTATATAGATATCCAAGTGGTCCTGCGCTATTTCTTGGAATTATTTCTCTATTTTCTTTCATCTTCCCTTGGTTAATTTCTTGTGCCAGTACCATAATGTTTTAATGATATAGCTTTATAACAAATCCTCATTTCTGGTATATAAACTCTTTACATTTTTTGTTATTTAAGATTTGTGAGGGTGGGCTATGTTTGGCCCTTTACATTTTACTGTTTTAGGAACTATCTCATCAATTTGCATATGTACATTCACAATTCACACACAACCTCCTAGGATATAATTGGGATTGCTATGAATCTATAAGTCAATTTGGAGCAAATTGACATCTTTACAACAGTGATTTTTCCAATCCATGAACAAGACATCCTTTCATTTATTTCAGTTCAGTTCAATTCAGTCGCTCAGTCGTGTCCGACTCTTTGTCACCCCATTGACTGCAGCACACCAGGCCTCCCTGTCCATCACCAACTCCCAGAGTTTACTCAAACTCATATCCATCGAATCAGTGATGCCATCCAACCATCTCATCCTCTGTTGTCCCCTTTTCCTTCCGCCTTCAATCTTTCCCAGCATCAGGGTCTTTTCAAATGAGTCAGTTCTTCCCATCAGGTAGCCAAAAGTATTGCAGTTTCAGCTTCAGCATCAGTCCTTCCAATGAACACCCAGGACTGATCTCCTTTAGCAAGGACTGGTTGGATCTCCTCGAAGTCCAAGGGACTCTAAAGAGTCTTTTTCAATACCACAGTTCAAAAGCATCAGTTCTTCAGCACTCAGCTTTCTTTATAGTACAACTCTCACATCCATACATGACTACTGGAAAAACCACAGCTTTGACTAGACAGACCTTTGTTAGCAAAGTAATGTCTCTGCTTTTTAATATGCTGCCTAGGCTGGTCGTAACTTTCCTTCCTGGGAGCAAGCGTCTTTTAATTTCATGGCTGCAGTCACCATCTGCAGTGATTTTGGAGCCCGAGAAAATTAAGTCTCTCACTGTTTCTACTGTTTTCCCATCTATTTGCCTTGAAGTAATGGGACCATTACTTCAAGATACATGGTATCTTGATCTTAGTTTTCTGAATGTTGAATTTTAAGCCAACATTTTCACTCTCCTCTTTCACTTTCATCAAGAGGCTCTTTAGTTCTTCTTCGCTTTCTGCCATAAGGGTAGTGTCATCCGCGTATCTGAGGTTATTGATATTTCTGCCAGAAATCTTGATTCCAGTTTGTGCTTCATCCAGCCCAGCATTTCTCACAATGGACTCTGCATATAAGTTAAATAAGCAGGGTGACAATATACAACCTTGACTAACTCCTTTCCTGATTGGGAATCAATCTGTTATTCCATGTCCAGTTCTAACTGTTGCTTCCTGACCTGCATACAGATTTCTCAAGAGGCAGGTCAGGTGGTCTGATATTCCCATTTCCTTAAGAATTTTTCACAGTTTGTTGTGGTCCACACAGTCAGAGGCTTTGTCATAGTCAATAAAGCAAAAGTAGATGTTTTTCTGGAACTCTCTTGCTTTTTGAATGATCCAGTGGATGTTGGCAATTTGATCTCTGGTTCCTCTGTCTTCTCTAAACCCAGCTTTAACATCTGGAAGTTCACGGTTCATGTACTACTGAAGCCTCACTTGGAGAATTTTGAACATTACACTGCTAACTTGGGAGATGAGTGCAATTGTAAGGTAGTTTAAACATTCTTTGGCATTGCCTTTCTTTGGGATTGGAATGAAAACTGACCTTTTCCAGTCCTGTGTTCACTGCTGAGTTTCCCAAATTTGCTGGCATATTGAGTGCAGCACTTTCACAGCATCATCTTTCAGGATTTGAAATAGCTCAATTGGAATTCCATCACCTCCACTAGCTTTGTTTGTAGTGATGTTTCCTAAGGCCCACTTGACTTCGCATTCCAGGATGTCCGGCTCTAGGTGAGTGATCACACCATCGTGATTATCTGGGTCATGAAGATCTTTTTTGTATAGTTCTTCTGTGTATTGTTGCCACCTCTTTGAATATCTTCTGCTTCTGTTAGGTCCCTACCATTTCTGTCCTTTATTGAGCAAATCTTTGCATGAAATGTTCCCTTGGTATCTCTAATTTTCTTGAAGGGATCTCTAGTTTTTCCCATTCTATTGTTTTCCTCTATTTCTTTGCATTAATCACTGAGGAAGACTTTCTTATCTCTCCTTGCTATTCTTTGGAACTCTGCATTCAAATGGGAATATCTTTCCTTTTCTCCTTTGCCTTTCACTTCTCTTCTTTTCTCAGCTATTTGTAAGGCCTCCTCAGACAGCCATCTTGCTTTTTTGCCTTTCTGTTTCTTGGGGATGGTCTTGATCCCTGTCTCCTGTACAGTGTCACGAGCCTCCGTCCATAGTTCTTCAGGCTCTCTGTGAGATCTAGTCCCTTGAGTCTATTTCTCACTTCCAGTGTGTCATTGTAAGGGGTTTGATTCAGGCCATACCTGCACAGTGCGTTCTCTTGGCAAAACTCTGTTAGCCTTTGCCCTGCTTCATTCTGTTCTCCAAGGCCAAGTTTGCCTGTTATTCCAGGTGTTTCTTAACTTCCTACTTTTGCATTCCAGCCCCCTATAATGAAAAGGACATCTTTGTTGGGTGTTAAGTTTATTTAGGTTAACTTTATTTCAATGAGATTTTTCAGTTTATAGTTATGTATAATTTGTTAGATTTGTTCCTAGGTGTTGATTCTTATTGTGTTTTTTTAAAAGTGTATATTATATACTTATTTATTTCTAGGACATAAAATGTTAATGTTTGTGTATATTGCTATCATATCCACCATTTTGTTAAACTGCGTTATTAATTCTGTGATTTTGTCTTTAGAGCCTTTGATTTTTTTGCTTACTCAGTCATTCGATTTATGAAGAATGACAGTTTCTTTCTTTTTAGTCCTTTGGGGCAGGGAGTGGAGGGGGGCATTGATTATAATGGCCAGAAATTCCAATAAAGTGTTAAATAGAAGTGATTGTAGATATCTTTTCCTTGTTGCTTATCTCAGAGCCAAAGGTTTCAGCATTTTACAACTAAGTATGATATTTACTATATTTCTTTTGATAACTTCCTCTCACATAAAAGAAGTTTCCCTCTATTCTTAGCTTACTTAAAGTTTTTATTGTAAGTGTACGTTTTCTGCGTTTGTTTAAGTAATTATACATATATTCTTCCTTATGTTAATGTAATGAATTAAACTGATTAATTTTCTAATGTTAAAGCCAGTCTTGGATTTCTGATATAAACCTAACTTGGTTATGAATTTAGTCTGATTTGATAAGCTGATATTTGCTTTTGCATCTGTGTTTATCTTGTGATATATTTTTTATCAGAGTTTTTCTCAATGCTACTCATAAAAAGAATTAAAATGTGTTTTCTTTTTCTTCTATTTTATCGGAAAAATTTACTGATACAGCTATCCTGGCCAGAATTTTTATCTGTGGGAAGGTTTTTAGTTACAGATTCAGTTTCTCAAATAGTTAGGATTCTCTTGATTTTTCCATTTCTTCTTGTATCATTTTATCTTGATACATTATTTTTCTTAGAATTTATTTCATTTAAATTTTAAATACATTGTTAGGAACTTGATTAGTTTTTTTTCAGAAATCTAACCTTTGGCTTGGTTAATTATCTTGAATGCTAATTTCTATTATGATATTTTCCTTGATGGTTGGATTATTTACAAGTATATTGATTAATTTCCAAACATTGTAATTCCCTATCTGTATTACTGATTTTCAGCTTAATTCTACCATCGTTAATTCACGTATCAGTACTTCTCAAACTGTCTTGATAGAGGACTTTTTTTTTCCCCAATCTCTGTTGGGCTGGTAACTTTTGTAAAATATAACAAAAATGATTTTATTAGAAAATTAGAAAATTGAAACACGATATGTAAGCTCTAAGCCCTGACTTTTCGTCATTCGAGTGTGCAGACACCCAGTGTTACGCTCGGCTATAGGATTTCCGGAGAACTTGCTCTCAGTTTCCACACCTAGTTTAGCTCAATGACTCTCACTGTGGTTCAGTAACACCCGCACCCCTGCACTGATCCGTGAAACACAACTCAGGTAGCACTGCTTATTGTGATTTGAGTCTTTGAAGTTTGTTGAAACTTGGGTTAGATCTCGGCACATGGTCGACTCCAGTAAATGTTCTGTGTGCTGTTTAAAAGGAGGTCACTCTGCAGTTGTAGGATGGAGTGTTTTTTGTATGTCATTTAGATCAAGTGTGTTCAGTATTTCTTTTTATGTAGTTCTTCCATGGATTACTGAGAGAGGTGTATTAAATCTTCCATTGATTATGGATTCATGTGTTCCCCCTTTAGTTCTGTCCTTGTTTTTCTTAATATATCTTGAACCTATGTTATCAGTTCAGTTCAGTTGCCCAGTTGTGTCCGACTCTTTGTGACCCCATGAACTGCAGCATGCCAGGCCTCCCTGTCCATCACCAGCTCCCAGAATTTACCCAAACTCATGTCCATTGAGTCGGTGATGCCATCTAACCATCTCATCCTCTGTCATCCCCTTCTCCTCCTGCCCCCAATCCCTCCCAGCATCAGGGTCTTTTCCAATGAGTCAACTCTTCGCATCAGGTGGCCAAAGTATTGGAGTTTCAGCTTCAACATCAGTCCTTCCAATGAATACCCAGGACTGATCTCCTTTAGGATGGACTGGTTGGATCTCTTTGCAGTCCAAGTGACTCTCAAGAGTCTTCTCCAACACCACAGTTCAAAAGCATCAATTCTTCTGTGCTGAGCTTTCTTTATAGTACAACTCTCACATCCATACATGACCACTGGACAAACCATAGCCTTGACTTAGACAGACCTTTGTTGGCAAAGTAATGTCTCTGCTTTTTCATATGCTATATCGGTTGATCATAACTTTCCTTCCTGGGAGCAAGCGTCTTTTAATTTCATGGCTGCAGTCACCATCTGCAGTGATTTCGGAGCCCCCAAAAGTAAAGTCAGCCACTGTTTCCACTGTTTCCCCATCTGTTTGCCATGAAGTGATAGGACTGGATGCCATGATCTTAGTTTTCTGAATGTTGAGCTTGAAGCCAACTTTTCCCCTCTCCTCTTTCACTTTTATCAAGAGGCTCTTTAGTTTTTCACTTTATGCCATTAGGGTGGTGTCATCTGCATATGATATGTTATCAGATATATTCAAATTTAAGATTGGCCCTTTTAACACTTTGAAATTTCTCCCTTTTATTGCTAGTGTTGGATTTTGCCTTAAAGTGTACTTCATCTGATAATTAGCATACCAGTGCCAACTTTACTTTCATTGGTGTATACCTTTTTATATTGTTTAAGAAAGATGGTCTCAAAAAAAAAAAAAAGATGGTATCTTATAACCAACATATAGTTTCCTGGTTAATTTATTCATCAACCATATTGAGATATAATTTGCATACAATAAAATATGTATTTAAATGCACAGTTTGCTGAGATTTGACAAATACATACACCCATGTAACACTAGCATAATGAAGACATAGAACATTTTAAAGCTCAAAAGGTTCCTTGGTGTCCTTTCTCATTGCTAGTCTCTGCTCCATCTTGAGCAATCACTATTCTACTTTCTTCCAATGTAGATGTGTTTCATGTAAGTGGAATTGTATAGTATGTACTATTTTGTGTCTGATTGCTTTGAAGACAGGAAGCAGTGCAGAATGTTGGACTAATCACAGCACATTTCCTTATCTCCAGGATCTTGATCCTCAGGTCCTGGCTGACTTGGTAGACCTCCAGTGCCTTCATACTGATGTGTTTGAATTTTATTGAAGTCTTCTAATTGGTATCAATGGGAGGGGTGGTCTTAAACCTAATAGTCCATGAGAGCCCAAAGCTGAAGAGCTCCAATGGTCATATAGTGAAAGTACAAAGGTTCAGAGATCAAGTATGAGGGTGAGTATTCTAATTCAATGGAATCCAGATGATTCCCCCAAGAAATCTGAACAGGACTGAAAGATTCTAAAGTGTATTTTTTCCATTAAATAAAGGATATGTATCCTATATATTTTATATCGGTCAAGATTTAGTGCCAGAAACAAGGTGTTTTAAGCAGAAGAGCATTTAGTGCAGGAAATGAATGGTTCTAAATTGTTGGGAGGTCTAAAGGAGTAAGTTTTAGACTTGGCTTGCAAGAATGGCTCCGCTGGTAATTACAGAGATACTCTGTCAGAGGAGCTACTCATTGACTGCCTCAGGGACCCCCACTAGAACTGTACAAAAAGCTTAGTTGCTGCCATCACAACACCACGGTCTCACTTGCTCGCAGCACTAAAAAGAGGCCCAGCAAGAAAGCCTTTCTCTTTTCTGCTTTCCAGATTTCACAAGAGTGCCTCCCACAGATAGATCCTAATTTGAATCAAACACCATTCAATGGGTATATGTGTGTGTGTGTGCTTGCATGTGTGTGTGGTTGCTCAGTCATGTCTGACTCTTTGCGACCCCACGGACTGTGGCCTGCCAGGCTCCTCTGTCCATGGAGTTTTCCAGGCAAGAACACTGGAGTGGGTTGCCATTCCCCTCTCCAGGGGATCTTCCCGACCCAGGGATCAAACCCAGGTCTCCTGCATTGCAGGCGGACTCTACCACTGAGCCACCAGGGAGGCCCCCAAAGGGAATATAGGAATTGTAATTTTTGGCTTAGGAACTTTCCCAAGTTTTAGGAAGATAGAATAAGGGTAGTATGAGAACTGAACCGAAAGTTTCAGCTTGCACATAAGTGAAAAGTCCAGTGTCCCTCTCACTAAACGAGGGTGAAGGGTAATTCAGTGTTATTCAGAATAAACTGTCAGTTGTTTCCTCTAGCATTCCCATCAATAAATATAATGTTTAATGAGACTTTCGATCTTTTGTGCTTTTTTTCTCCCCTTTCTGTTAACTGAGCATATTATGGCCAATGATTGAAATATCCAGAATGCATTTCAGTCAATTAAAGGTTATGTTTGAGTTCAATTGATATTTTAATATTTGTGGAGGGTATACAAGATGCCTGGCATTACCTTGGTAACTCTAAAAATGGAAACAGCTTATCACCAAGAGTGACATTACCTAATTCTGAGATCATTTTCAAAGATAATCCTGATACCAATTTATGTCATAACCAAGTGCATATGGAAACTCGCATCAATTTCATTTCTGATTCTTATTGTGTATTCAAGGTCGCTCTGATACATTCGTTCCGTAAGTGTTTATAGCAGCTCAGATCTTGATATGAAAATGTCAGTGATCTCCTCAAGGGTAGAAAGCTAAATATAGCTCCTTGAGCGTTGCCCTTACGTTGCTGATTTGTTTCCTGCTTCCTTTTTCCTTCTAAAATGGATGGTGTGATATCAGTAAAAGGCTCGGATAAAGTCAGGACAGTGCACACACCAGTGCTGTCTAGATGTTTTTTTGTGTGGTTTGTTGTGAGCTACTGAGGTCTTACGATGTTTTCATCAGCTGTGGATCATTTGTACTCAAGGCAGAGAATAAAAAATAAAAACAAGCACAGGGAGACTGGTGAGCTGGACTGTTAGCTCGAGCATAAAGGATGAACATGTTCAGGACTAGAAGTTAGAAGGCGTATGATGCGTATGATGTTTTTAGTGTGACAGTTTGGGGCCAGTATTTTTATATGTAAGAGAGCTCCTGCTTGTCATTTATAACAATTCTGAATTTGAAATTCACCTAAATTTTCCTCTTGCTCTTTACATTAGAAATAATTCATTGTGAAGAACTCTGAAAACTGACTTCATTTTATTTAAGGCGCAGTGACTCCATCTGTGCTCCATAAGTATTCTAATGGGACTGCACCAGAGAGCAGGGAGCATACCCTTTAATGTTGTTTTTATTATCACTGATTTATTATTTATCATAGTATTTACTAATATTTACCAATATTAGTAAAATACTTTTAGAGCTTGGCAGTATATAGTTGCCTTTTTAATGTATTTTTGTGAAAATGTAAGGTTTGATAAAACTCTGAAGGCAC
Organism: Muntiacus reevesi; assembly: GCF_963930625.1. Lineage (NCBI taxonomy): Eukaryota > Metazoa > Chordata > Mammalia > Artiodactyla > Cervidae > Muntiacus > Muntiacus reevesi. The sequence continues at coordinate 12,087,423 of NC_089259.1, forward strand.
CCTTGGATTGCTTCACCTCCTTCAGAAAGATAACTTCCTTCATAGAAGAATATTCTTTCCTTAAAAACAAAAAAATACAGTCTTGGAGAAGGACCGTTATTTTATTTACCTAACCATCCACTTCAGAAAATTCTCTGGTCAGATATTCGGCATTTGAAAGGTAATGTCTGACCAGTGAAATGTTTGAGTGTATTTTAAATTACTCCTGATCATAAGTTTCTTTATTTTTCTCAGAGATTATCATTAATGATTGTTAGGTATCTGTAGTGCTTCATTGAACGAGTTTAATTTATCCTGTTGTGATTTCTAGAGAGCTTATAAAATAATTTGTCAGGGCATGAATGTGTGGGGAAATATCAGAGAAGTCTAATTGAGTGTTTTTCTTTATTTGAGACTTTAAAAAATGTCAATAGTGAAGTGTCTTTTAATCCATTTTCTTCTCTGTCCTCTCAGGTGGATCTCCTTACTTAGCAATCAAAATTAATGAAGCAAAAGACTTGCTAGAAGCAACCACCAAACACTGATGGATACTCAGGGACTGCTCTGACGGAGAAAAGGGGGACCTTATGAATAGTCCTGCAGATTAATGTAGACCATGGCCTGCGTGATGTTCATACGTGTGCTGACCACAGTCGTTTCTTCCGTGACCAAGCTATGTAATAATAAAAGATGAGCAGTCTCTCTTTGTATTATCTTTCAAAGGAGCACATGAAAATTCTAGCACTGATCTTTCCCCCTTATTTTCTTCCTCCCTCTGATAGTCATACATTTGAAGTCGCCCCTCCCCAGCACCTGCAACAGTGTAGTTATCAGTAATATGATTGGAATTTGTGAGCACGAGTGCAGAATTTCTTGCTGCTTATGTTTCTGCTCGCATTGTCCCTTGTTTCTTCAAAGGAATGTAGCACTCTGCCTATGTGAGGTGCTTTAAATGTTTTAAGACGAAACCCTGACTGCCACCCCAGGAAAGTGATCTGAAGCTTGATGGAATTTACAAAAGGGTGTTTTGTAAAGCAGCAGTTAGGAAAGAACACTGCTCTCCCAGAGATCCCATGGCTGACGCATGAGAACTTGGAGAGCTGCTAAAATGATTAAAGGTTTACAGAATGAGCCCTGTGAGGAAAGCCTGGAAGTTGCTGGGAGAAGTCTGAGGGATTCGTACTTAATTATATAGTCTTCTGGTACTGTGTATTTATTCAATTATTCATTCTACAAATATTTATTTACCACCTGTAGCGTGTGAAGCACTCTAGGGGTCCTCAAGAGTTCCAGGTGTGAACCAGGCACGGATCCTGACCCAAAGGAACTTACATTTAGAGGAAAGATAAACCACAGGAGTACTATTAGTGAGTCACAGATGATATGCCAAAGAAGTTCAAAAAAAAAGAATATTTTACACTGGGCATCAGGGGGTGTTTCATAGCATCAGTAGCGTAGAGCTGGGCTTTAAAAACAGTGAGATATACCATATGATGGGTGAGTCATCTCTTCTCCCTGAGATGAATCAGAATTAGCAGAAAAAGGGTATATTAGTTCGATTGGAGTGCAGGGTTTCTCCAAAGCAACGGATGAACACACAGTCTGGAAGGACTGGCCCTGTAATGTACAGTGCATTCAATTTCTTTTTCTTTTTTTGCTCAACACAGCCCCTGGTCATCATCACTTTACTATTCTAAAAGGGAGAAAAGAGGCAGAGTCAGAATACCAGCATTATTTTCTTGTACTCCTTTACAACGATGAGTTCATCCCAGGTTACTGCATTCCATCTATCTTAAAATGCTTCTGTAATAATCTAGATGCAGCTTTCATTTTATGATATCCTGTAGTTAGGGAGTTCTCAGCACTGGTGATATTGACTCGTTGAGCTGCTAATTCCTCCTGTGGGGTGCTCTCCTGTGTACAGTAGGATGATTAGCAACACCCTTGCCTGCACCTAGGAAAGGCCAGGAGCGCCCCCTCCGTTGTGACAACTGAAAATGTGTCTAGATGTTGCCAAATGTTCCTTGGAGGGCAAAATTGCCCCAGGTAGAGAGCCACTGCTCTAAATGTTAACCGTGTTTTCCTTTGGTACATAAAATAATGGATGACCTGACTTAAAATTGATTCTCAGAGTCACTAAAATATGGTTCTTGCTTTAAAATCCCCATGTGTGTCACAGTTTTTTTGTGCTTTAGTATATTTTCCTGTCCACTGCTACCCCTGTACCTTGAATGCCCTCCTGATAGCCAGATCTCCACATGTTCAAAGCCTGGGAATAGTTCAAGGCCAAGCTGAAATGTCTGTCTCTCCTTTTCTGGTGCTTCCAGCAAAAGTAATCCCATGAATTGTCAGCTCTCAGCAAACAAGGACCGTATCTGTCTTGGTCACCGCTACATTGACACTCAATAAATATTTGTTAGATGAACGAATATATTCCCGTAGCACTTTATTCCTCACGTTTGGTACCTTGTGAAACAACTCTTTGTGTAACGTGACTTATTTCTTCTACAAAAGTACAAGAACCTTTAGAGCAAGAATCTTATCATTCGTCTTTGTAACCTTCCCAAGTGTGGAGCACTTGGGACTTTGTAGACATCATAAAGTTGTAAGTACTAAAAAAAATGTTTTTTGAATACTATGCTTCAAAAAATGTTACCACTACTTTTGAAAGTTATGCTATGCAATATTGGGGTATGTTAAGAACATACCTGTTAATTGATATCATTTTCTAGTCCACACTGTGTTCATGAAAATTTAAGTCTCCAGCATTAGCTTGAAATTTCCTTCATTCTGTTCTCATTTATCTGCTGAGTGTGTGCCCCAAAATCAGACAGATCTGGTTTTAAGTACTATCCTCCTCTCGCATGATCTGGGGCAGTTAATCTGCAAGGCTTTAATTGCCTCATCTGTAAAATAGAGAAAATAATAACCCTATCTAAAAAGGTTGTTATATGGAATAAGTTTGTATAAAGCATTTAGTCGTATAGCAAATGCTCGAGAAATGCAATTATTGCTTCTTTTATCCCCTCTGTGAGAATACCTTGAACTAAGATTTGGTGTACGTTCCAGTAATCACTGATTTTACTCTTGAATTTGCCATTTAAGTAATGCATGGTAGAGACAGTTCATCTCCATTCATGAAGCATCAACTGGAACTGTTGGCTTGGAGGTTAACTGGGGGTGTCAGCCTGGAGCCTCTGCACCTCTGTACAGAGGTGTCATCGCATCACAGCAGCTGGAGTCTAAGAGACAGGAAGTGGAAGCTTCAAACTCAGCCTGAGTCTGAAAACTAGCAGTTTTGATGGAAAACTCATGGAGCCCCCCAAGATTCCAAAGGAGAAGACATATAGAAAATTGTGAAAGAATTAGTGACCATTGAGTGATTATCACTTTAATATGTAGCAGGTCTGGATTTCCACCCCCCACCCCTTAATCAAATCAGCTAAGGCTTTGCCTTTATTGCCTTTAAAAAATTCTCCAGCAATACAGAATTTAAGTTCAACCAACTGGTGTAGTTTCAGGTGATACAACTCTTATTTTAGGTAGATATTTATTCAGTAGTAAGTCTCAGAATACTTATAAATGTCAGAATACTTATGAAATTGGCTAAGCAGCTACCCATCCTCAACACCTTATTATCTGTAGAAAGCTTATTTGAATGGTTACGTATGTTCAGTAAGTATTGCCTTTATATATTTGCTGTTATTGCAGATTCTTCTTAGTTAAGTTCTTTGTTGATGTTGCAGTTTTTGTTTATTCTTACATCTTAGATGTAGTTTGAGAGAGCAGGAAAGACCTTTTGAAAACAAGGCAGTTACTTCCCAGATTCCAGAGAAAGTGTAAGTCAGGCGGATAGTTAACTAAAGGGGGCACAGAATGCCATTTATGGTATGGTTGATGGTGCCAGTCTCCAGCTTGAAGTCAAAAGTAGAAGTTTAATAAGGACAAAAGTGTGTTCATTGTTGGAGACATTGTTTTATTTCATTTTCCAATCATTTCCTTCTTTTGGTTTGAAGTGCATTTTGGTTATTCAGCAAATAGAATATTTACTATATCAGGCAATGAAAATACAAAATTGGCTCATTTTTTAAATGTGTTGGATTCTCAAACAGAAGGAAGAATAGATTCTTAGAGAAGTTTTCCCCCTCTCCCAATGCTTTTGAATTAAGAAATACTAAGACTTGTATGATTGGGTATGTTTGTGATTACCCAGCAGGGTCATAAGAAATAACATACTTTATCCCAAGTATAGAAATCCTCTGGTTGTCATGGGGGACCTTGAAAGAGCTTGCAATGATGAATCTGCAACACATTTGGTGATTAGCTTAAGGTAGCTTCATGACATTGTGGGGGAAGATGAATCAGCCAGGCTGATAATGTCAAAAATACAGTTTCTATGACTCCACCCACTTAGGAGAACTCCAGAGGCTGCAGTGAGAAGTGAAGTACCCAAGGAGGCCAGCTCATTTCTCACAGGGGGAACTGCGCCATCCACAAGCGCTCTGCACCTCACCCAGCACCCCCTGAACAAAGGCCTCTGGCAGCCAGGAGGGTTTGCTAGCAGCGGAGTAGACGAGATGCGTCAGCACCAAGCCTCCCTCGTGATGGAAAGGCAGCCCAAAGGGCATGTCCTGTTAGCACCAGGTCAGTATCATCCGCTTGTCAAAAACAGGCCATGAAGTATGAGACAGAATCATACTTACAGTGGAGTTAGACACATTAGGAGATTAGTTAATATACTAGCTGGAAAACTTGATTCTCTGGGCTCATTTTTTAGGTGGAATCTTAGTGATCTGGATCACTGCCCACCAGTGAAATTGCTGGACTTGGTAGACAAAGAAAATGTTCCTTCTAATGATTTTTATGAGCTGAGTAGCTATTGTTCCCAGCTGAGTGCTCTTTTCCTTTTTTTATTGTTGCTGAGCAAAGAATTTATAAAAAGCTTTCCCTTTTTTTTTTCTTTTTTATTAAAAACCCTGCTCAATTGAAATGGAAGTTCATTAAGTACTGTTCATTTCTCTTCCTGTCATAATAGCCCTACCCCCCTCTGCTGTATTCAGCAGTGCCTGGCCGCACTGGTCAACATTTTAAGTCTGAACAGACTATTATATAGATATAGATATGCAATATCCAACATCAAGAGGAAGTTTAATTTCACATGGGCAGAATAGGATCACTCAGGCTAGATGTTGACCATAAATTTCAAAGCTTCACCTCAACTTAGAGGATGGGGAATGCCCGTGGAAAATTAAATCAACAGTCGGAAACTGTTAGGCCAAGCGGCCTGCCTACATTGTCTCTCTCTGTTTTCACAGCACCTTTTAAGAGAGAGGTACTTTTTATTGTCCCCATTTTAGAGATGAAGAAACAAAGGCTCAGAGGCGTTTAAGAGCTTTGCCAAGAATCCATAGCTGGTAAGTGGTAAGACTGGGATCCGAATCCCGTTTGGCTTGACTCTGAAGCACATGTGTTGTTCAGCTGCTCAGTCGTGTCCTACTCTGCAGCCTCATGAGCTGCAGCTCACCAGGCTTCCCTGTCCTTTACTATCTCCCTGTGTTTCTTCAAACTCATATGTATTGAGCAGTGATGCCCTCCAACCATCTCATCCTCTGTCGCCCTCTTCTCCTGCCCTCAGTCTTTCCCAACATCAGGGTCTTTTCTTTTTTCTTTGCATCAGGGGGCCAAAGTATTGGAGCTTCAACTTCAGCATCAGTCCTTCCAGTGAATATTCAGAGTTGATTTCCTTTAGGGTGGACTGGTTTGACCTTGCTGTCCAAGGGTTCATTGCACTAATTGTAGGTATGTGGGAATCATGGTAGAAGGAAGGGCCTTAAGAAGCTCTTGGCTCGATTTTTGATGAGCCAAGTTTGGGAAATAGGTTTATGGATGGATCCAGCATCACTTGGCATGAGCAGGGAGTAGTTAATGGCCTTCATTCTGGCTGGGAAGCTTGTGGTGTCCATCCAGCCACTCACAGCAAAAGTTCAGTTGTAGAGTTTAGCAATGTATGCTTCTCTAACTTAAAGTGGGGCTGGAGGGAACTTTGTTGAGATTTTATTTGAAACATTCACAGGCAAAAGCTTTCAAGGAGAATGTCTAGAGCAAGGTTCAGAAAACAGCTTATGAAAGTGAAACAGCAGACCTTGGGGAGAGGAGAGAAATGAAGAAATTGCTCAATATAGGACAGGTGAGAATAAGAAGCCTGCATTTATTGAAAGATGTAGCGAGGCAATGAAAAAAGGTTAAAAAGAGGCAGGTGAACTAAAAAGAAATAACTTAACAGCTTGAAAGGGAATTTGAGTGCTCGGTAGAACTTTTCAAAATTACTTTCCTGTATTCCCAAGCATGGACTGGGTTATTGGTTCATGCCATGCTTTTATGCCAAATTCCAAAATTACACTTTGCACAAAGAGTTGAGTCGACCCATAGAACTTGAGTCATCAATCTGACTGAGTCTTTAAGGTTGTCACTTAACTTTCTATCCTTTCACCTGCTGTAATCAAATGGTGAAAAAGTTTAATTTCTAGAGATTTCTACCACCTCACGACTATAATACTCACAGCAGATTTGTGAGTTCCATGAACATAGGTATTCCTACATTAACAAAATAAGAGCATTCCAAAGGCAACTTATCATCCTTTCTATTTATCTATTCTTGGATTATCAGTGCCTTTGTTCTTTCCTTCTATGAATGTGGATTACCAATAGTTGACTTTAAAACTGTTTACATTTTGGCTTCCATGCCTCTGGAGTAGGATGAAAATATCTAATATTTTTTTTCCTGTGGTGAGCTGTCAGACTCTATTTGCACAGTCTGCATCTCCCATCTGGCCTGGAATGTTGAATGGCAGTGTTCAGAAAGAGCAGTGTGTACGTACAGAAATGCAGCCTTCTCTCATTGACCCCCTTGGAGCTGATTTATGCTTTGTCCTCAGCTTCTTGGTACTTAGCTATTCAGTTTGCATTCCATTTCACTGCATTTTGTACTCATATACTGCATTTTTGTTGGCTTTTTTTCCTCTTTGTAAGCAGATTTTTTTAATCCGATATATGAAAGTAAATTAATAATAAATACTCCCATGTTTGCTTTGCTTTAAAATTGTAAAGAATAAACTGTAAGATACTTTCATCTATTTTGTTTTCTGAATACAATCAATTAAATCTGACTTGCTAAAATTGAATTTATACTCAATTTTTTTGTTATACAACTCTTGAAGAAAAGACACTGACCTATGTGTTATGTAACTTCATCTGCCCCGTGAGCCCTCGTACAGACCCTGCTCTAGTTTTTTTTTTCAGCCCTTCCTGCTGCAGGAGATGCTGGGCCCCATCGTCTCTCAGGACACAATATTGATGGGTTCACTTCTAAAGGCAGCTATCGGAAACCAAAGTCATAGATGTGTGGATTCTCTCAGAAGCCATGAAAGAAACTTGGGTTTTCACCTCTCATACCAAAACAGGCAAGGGAAAACACAGAAATCAGCCCAACAGTACTTTAAAACTAATTTCAGTATTTATCTCATAAGGCAAATGGGCTTCCCTCGTGGTTTCTGCTTGCTTGTTGTTTTTTTGCATGAGGTATCCTCATCTCGGGCACTTACCAGGTGGTGCAACGGTCAAGAATCCACCTGCCAAGGCAGGAGACACGAGAGACGTGCGTTCCATCCCTGAGTCAGGAAGATCCCCTGGAGAAGGGCGTGGCAGCCCGCTCCAGTATTCTTGCCTGGAGAATCCCCATGGATAGAGGAGCCTGGTGGCCTACAGTCCATGGGGTCACAGTCGGACGCAACTGAGCACATGGCAGACACAGCACATCCTCATGTCAGGCTTTGGCCTGCAGCACTTTGGACTGCATAAAGAACTGTAAGCATAGGCATTGGTAACAGAAATGCTGACACAACCCGACTGTCACCCCTGGAATATGTTACTGAATATGTCTGCACACATGCTGGGAACACACACACACACACACACACACTCTCACACTCTCTCTCTCTCTCTCTCTCTCACTCACACACACTCTGCGCCTCAGGGAATGGCCACAGCTTAATTATCTTCTCTTCCAAGGCCAGCTAGACCTCTGGAGCGTGGTGCCATCACTTAACACACACCCCTGGGAGAGTCTTACATTGTCGTGAGACACGGTCCTGAGATGTGTTTTCAAACCAATGGAGGAAAGAGGATGGACTGCGCTGGGTCAACATAATGCGAAGAGAGTGCCTGCCGTCAAATGCAACCTCGGATCCTGTCTTATCAGGGGAGGAATATGTTTTCACAGCAGTCTGTGATTTAAGCACAATATGCAGAATCGGTGAGCATGCTATATTTGACTGTGCTGATGGGATTTATTTATGGAACATCAGTTTCCTGTTCAGATACAATGAGTACATAGTACCATGATATGAGAACTGTAAGCGTACTGAGGGTGTGTGGGATATTTGACGTTAAGAAATGTTAACAATGAGGAAAATCAGAGAAAACCTGAAAATATGCAAATAATGAAATTATTCATTTGAATTTTTGCTCACGATATATGTGAAGAAGCCACGTCCTCCATATTCTCTGTGGAAATACAAAACAAGTTGATCTTAATGTGTCACCATCTTCCTTTTGGATTGATTTTTTTAAACAGAGTGATAATGCCTCAAGGATGGTTCCCAGGGTCTGGCATGTGGTTGGAGAATGTGCTGTTGGTTACAGCTTCTCCTCTTAGGGCTCCGAGTGGTGTACATACAGTGTCAGTAGGTCTGATGGCCTCTTGTATTTCTTTTTTTTTTTTAATTTAAAGTCTTTATTAAGTTTGTTACAATATTGCTTATGTTTTTGCTTTTCTGGCCGTGAGGCATGTGGGATCTTAGCTTCCCAAGCAGGGATCAAACCTGCATCCAGTGCATTGGAAGGCAAAGTCTTAACCACTGGACCACCAGGGAAGTCCTCCCTTTTGTATTTCTTAACATCAAGGGAGTAGGGTGTTTTGCTCCCATAGCCTGGCTGACAGGCTTCTTCCTGGGGAAAGAAGAACAGTTGGGCTAAACTGGCTGGAAATATCTGGAGCCGTGAATACCTCGTTAGCAGAGGTCAGCAGGTCAGGTGGTAATTGCTCAGAGCCCCATTCAGGGCCAGCGATGGAATTACCATAGTATAAATTGGCTTCAGGGGACAAATCGATCAACCGAAAGAGGTTTAACGATTTTTAGTGTTCAGTTACAATAAGGGTTCGACTTTCTGGATTCAGTGAAGGGATGTGTGGCAGTTGACTCTGCTTAACTTTAGGCTGTGTGTCCCCCAGCTGACCCCCAGCAGCACCAAGTCTCGTTCCCAAGGCTGCCTCAGCCTAAGACAGCTCTTGGTCTTTGCCGTCTGGGAGTTCCACATCCACAGTGGCAGCGAGCGTCCCTCCCTCCCCTAATGAGCCCATCGGCTTTGTCCTCTCCTACTCTTGGCCTTTTTTCTTTTTCACTCTTGCACCAGTTACGCCTCAGGACCCTCGTCGCCTCAGGGTGCCCGGGTAACATTCCTCCTGGTCCGTCCATGAGCCCAGCCTGCCTCCCCTGCCTTCTCCTGGAAGGCCTGCTGCCCGCCTACCCATGGAGGAAGGTGGTGAGACTAATGAGAAAGGGATGAGAACCGAGGAGGAGAAATGCAGTGACTCTTCAGGACTCCTTGGAGAGACGCGTTTGTTCAAGGCATTAGTGGTATTTTTGCAGGGAATAGCAACATTGATTTTTTACCCACGAACCATTCTGCCTTTGCACAGAGTCACCAGAGCGTTGAACCATTCACTTTTGTAAATGGGCAAGGTGCCTCACCCATGGCCTAATAGCATGGACTTTGAGCCTGGTATTTTTTTATTTCCATCTCCAGGCATGAATCTTTGCTCCATTTTGCAGGTGGCTGGGAGCTCTTCTATTCCCCAAAATCTGTCTTGGGTAATACCGCATTATTCTAAACTTTCTCTCTGGAGCTCGATGTATGAGTTCGCTGATGTTAAGCTGAGGCTCTGCTGTGCACAGAATGCTCTGCATGCGTTCCAGGCTGCAGAGCGACCACGCTGATGAGTTTAAAATTTTCCTTTGCAGCCCAGCCAATCAGGTGTCCAGCCAAACCCTGATGCCAATTAGTGTGTGTCGCAGAGCCAGCTGTGGAGCTGCCAGGTAACAGCTGCAAGCCAGTTGCACTACTCTAATGGGATCTGCAACACGTTGGGCTCTGTGCGAAGATGTCTTGTTTTCACTTGACGGGGAGTCATCAGACGGGGAGTCATCGGTGGTCTGGTTCTCCACCCACTCCGTTAGACAGACACACCCACGTGTGTTACCAATTTGATCCGAGTTCAGAGGTCCGTACCTGGTGTTGCTCTTCCTGCTGCTAATATTTATGGTGCTGCCTCCTGGGAAACCACATTCACCCACCCAGAGTACTTTCAGAGGGGCAAGGGCAGCAAATCTTTGTTATTATCAGGGCATTTTCTGATAATACTGCATGCCTAACCTAAATTATCCCATCAAGATTTATTTGAGAATTTTGTGCTCTCTTCTTTAAAAATATATTTAAAGGTGGCAATTTTTTCTCAAAGACCACCTGAATTCCTGTTATCTGGATGCTGGAGACATGGGTTCTGGTCCTATAGCTCTGCAGCTAATGAGCTGTGTGCCTGGGCAAGACACAGCCTTTTCTGAGGCCCTTTGAATTTGCTGTTGTCTAAGGAGCACAGAATATGTAGAAGCAGCACAGAGACCTACGTGTAAATCCCTGATCCACATTTTGTTAGCAGAGTGACCTGGTGGAAGTTTTGTAGCCTCTCTTTTGGTTTTCTGACCCATAAAATGGGTATAATATGTACTTCTAAGAGTTATTTGGGGAGTTTAACGATGTCATAGATAGTAATACACCAGCCTATTGTCTACACAGTAGCTTTTCCCAAAATGTCCATTTTTCTTTGTCCTTTCTCTTTGGCTTTGCTGTTTTTTTATTTCAAGATGTTACAACAACAATAAATGTATTTCTTTTTTAATTTGACTGTGTCGGATCTTAGCTATGGCCCTCAGGATCTTTGTTGCATGTGTGGGATCTTTTGTTGCGGCACAGAGACTCTAGCTGGTGTTACATGGGCTGCAGTAGTTTCAGTAGGTGAGCTCTCAAGTTGAGGCTCCAGAGCGGGGCTCAATAGTGTGGCAGTCGTGCGGGCTCAGTTCCTCTGCTATGTGCAGGATCTTAATTCCCAGACTAGGGATCCAACCTGCGTCCCCTGCATTGCAAGGCTGATTCATAACCACTGGACCACCAAGGAAGTCCCTAAATGGAATTTTTTTTTTTTAATGATTTACAAATTACCAATGCAGTTGGTCACTGAAAAAATGAGGGTCTTGGGCACCAATTCCCATCCAGCACCCCACCCCTAGTGGAAAATCCTTGTACAACTTTATAGTCAGCACTCTGTCAGTGGTTCTGCATTTTTGAATTCAATCAACTGCAGATCACATAGCACTGTACTTACTATTGAAAAAACTCCATGTACAGTCGATCCATGCAGTTCAAACCCCTGTTGTTCAAAGGTCAGCTGTAATTCCAACATCCTAATATCAACTGTTTTCCCTTTTTCCTGAGGCTCCTTCCAGTACATCTTAATATAGAGCCTTAGGAATTTGCCTAAGGAGAAATATGGAGAAATAGTACAGGAGATGCCTATGGAGAAGTATATAGATCTCTCAATTGGAAATCAGAAAAATTACACTATTTTATAATGAGATTATAATGAAAATTGCTTTACTAAAATAAATGATTATCAATACTGAGAAACAGCTGAAAAATCAATCCCAAGATAATTCAGAGAAGAAAAGAAACAGTCCTATGACCACGTTTATGGCAAAGTAAAGCACAATGCTGATGTGGGAGATAGATGGGCACCTGGACTGTGCAGCTGCTGTTTGTCCAGAGGAGCAAAGCTGAAGATCTGGTTTACAGCCAGACAAGAACAATGCCTATTTCCTTTCCTCCATTGATATGGAGGGAGTAACTAACATGGGGGAATTTGTTGCAGCAGAAACAGAAATGAGTGAACAGCCTTTTTTGGCACATAACAGCCAAAAAGGTCTACAAGAGTTACGCAATCTTGGTTGTTCTTTAGCTGTTACTAACAAACACTTGTAGCTGGACTTGTCCTTCACAAAGCTAATTACTCTCTGACCCATATAGCTGACACTCTGCACCAGGCACTTTTCCCCTACACTGTCTTGTGGCATTCTGCATTTCCAAAAGAAGGTCATGGGCTCCTAACTTCAGGGACACAAGATCCAGTTGCTGATGCCAGCTGTGGCCATTTTGAAGCTTTGCAGGAGAAAACAAGTGCTAGACCTTCAATAGGACATAAGACCTCTCCCTGTTCCCAAGAAAGAGGGGGCACAGTTCTTGAGGCACTGGCCCACTGTGTTTGCCTTTGCCTGGCAAAAATAATAAAGCCACTCTCTCTCTTTCCTCCAAACTCTGCCTCCGTATTTCTGTTTGGCACTTGTGGACAGGGAGCCAAGATTTTGGCAACAATACTAATAGCTGTCAGTTACTGGCCTGATAGTTGTGCCAAACATTTTCTATATTCAGTATCTCTTCAGTCCTTACAGCAACCCGGAGCTAGGTATTTTTATCCCCATTTCATCCAGGAAGAGGGCACTCAAGAGCTTAAGCACCTTTCTCAGCGTTTTAACCTTGAAATTGGATCTCTTTCCCCTTACTCTGCTGCCTCCCAGGGCACATGCCCAGCTGAGCCCCAAACTTGCCCTTAAAATTTTTAGCCTGAGTTTCCAAAACCTTCCGTCCTGGCCAGAACTTAGATGCTGGAAATTTTATTAAGTCTCCTCAGGGTGGTCATTCATTCCAACCTGATCACAGTCCAATGACCTGCCTCACCTCTCAGGACATTAGTCACTTGTCATGTTGCATTTAGGACACCAGAGGACGCATCCAATGAAATGAACAGGAGGCACAGTGACAAATTGACTTCAAGAGCTGGCGCTGGGACCAGAAAAGACCTTATAGATCTTCAGGCGTTCTTTAGGCATGTTTGATGGATTTCCAGATCCACAGTATTTTTTAAGCGCGTATCACAGCAAAGAGGATAAACACTGTGTGTTAAGAGAGGACAGCATCAGGTCTGGGGCCAAGAGAGAATGTTACCATTTGATGGCCCCTCAGTGGGAAACAGCAAGATTCTAAGAAGTCGGACTTCCCTCCGTACTTCACTCCACCCCGACCCTGCCACTTTGCTCTACTGACGGGAACATCACGTGGGCAGAGTCAAGAGCTCTCCCGAAGCCTCTCGAAGGCCGCATCTATTGTCGTTTCCTTATCTGTGTGCCCTTTCATCCTATCAAACAAGGATATTAAATTGGCTTCTGGCACCACTGACTCTCCAGAAAGCTCCTTTGGCTGCTCAATCTACCAAAGAGGGCGGATTTATTTGGGTGTTTCCTTTGGGAGTTAGGGGGGAAAAAAAGAAAAAAGTCACCCACAGGTGGTGGAAGGCATGAGCTGCTGTGCCAGACCTCTGTCAAGAGGATGGCGGCCAAATGGGCAGATGGGAACCACGCAGGGCCAGCGGAGAGCCTCTTCATTTAGCCTTGGAGTCCTGTCCCACTCCGCTGTGGGAAAGAGGAAAGCTGTGGAAGACAAGAACATGAGTCAGAGAAACCATCCAGGAGCCTGTGTGTGAAAAGCTCACCTCCAGATTGCACCAGCGATTGTTGAGAAGAGCTGAAAACCAGAATTCAACACTGGTTTTTCTCATGCGGCCTGAGAGGTTCTCCCTTGCTTTGTCCTTTTTGCGAGTAAATGTCTACCTCTCCAGGGCTTTCCTGGTGGCTCAGCAGTAAAGAATCCACCAGGCGATGCAGGAGACGGAAGGGACATGGGTTCCATCCCTGGGTCAGGAAGATCCCCTGGAGAAGGAAATGGCAATCCATTCCAGTATGCTTGCCTGAGAAATCCCATGGACAGAGGAGCCTGAAAGGCTAAAGTTCATAGGGTCAAAGAAGAGCTGAGTGGCTAAGCAACGGTAAATGTACCTCTCCATCCTTCTAAGGGCACCCCCTTTTGGTGCACTGCCTCCCCTCTGGCTTTGCAGGCAGAGCCCGCTGACCCTTCTTCATTCATCCTTAGCACAGTGAGATGACCTCTTGGCGCAACTGTGTGGGTGCATGTTATTATATGTATTTGTATTTTGACATATTCCAAAAAGGAGATACTGTCAATTACAAATGTATAATTAAAATGTAAAATAAACCATTTACTTTAGATGACAAAATCAAAGGAAAATAGCTATTAGACAGGTAAGAAAAAACAAAGAATGAAGTTTGTGCATAAATTCCATGCTGTGCGTTCTTTACTCAGGTTTCAGGTGAGCTATTGTGTCTACCCTAAGCTTTCCGGCAGCCAGCTCAGCTCTGTTGAGGGGTTGCGAACAATGTCCTCAACAGTATCTTTAGAAAAGACATCATACACTGCACGGGGCTGTGTCATATAGCATCCTTTCCTGTTCAGTCATGGCATCACACTTGAGTGCCCTTTGGAGAAAGTACTTCTGCAGGGCAGCCAGTACAGTGTTGGCTTGGTTGGATTCACAGATGGGCTTCATTGAATCAGGGTAATTGCAGATCTTGCTGACTTCAGTGGAGATCTGGATACGTGTTGTAGTGGCGCATGGTGTTTGTGAAGGAATATTCATTTATTTTCATCACCGAGCATCTTGGCCTCTTCTTAACTTGGTGGACTTCCCTGATCTAAGGTGGATCCTGCCTCCCATTGTGGAAACTGGAAGTGGCAACCACTTGCTTCACCAGACCCCTTTGTAGCCAGCAGATGGACAAATGACCCAGCCTCCACCAGCCTGCTCCAAGTAAGAGCTCTGGCAGCGGCGAACTTTCTGAGCACAGCACTGGCACCCTGGTCTGTTCTATCTCGTCGTTAATGTCAGAAGTATCAGTACCGGAGGCTCTGACCACCCCCCACCCCCTCCCTACCCCCCACGCCTCCAAGTCCACCCAAGCCACGATGCTTGCTGCAGGGTGCTAAACCTGGCTCTTTGCCTTCTCCATGATTCTGTGCGCCCGTCAGTATCCCTGTAATGAGTCCCCTTTCTGCTTAGGTCAGCCTGAGTTGGTTCCAGTTGTTAAAGAAAGAACCTGCCTGACATACAGAGCTCTTCTGCTCTGCCTCCCACCACCTACACACAGAGGGAAGGGAAGTCAAACTGCCGTGAAAACCAGGGCTGCATAAGGACACAGTCCAGGTCTGTCCACGGAGAGTGACGGAGAGGCACAGCTAGGAAAATGGGGCAAAGGGAGACCATTCTAGTGCCGGTCTCCAGGAGTCTCAAAGCCTGGAATTATGTTGTCCAATATGGTAGGCAGTGGCTACATGTGGCCGTTTAAATAGAAACTGAAGTTATATGCAATTAAATTAAAGTTTGTTATTGTTGTTCAGTCACTAAGTAGTGTCTGACTCTTTGAGGCCCCCCTGGACTGCAGCACACCAGGCCTCCCTGTCCTCCAGTATCTCCCAGAGTTTGTTGAAACTCATGTCCGCTGAGTCAGTGATGCTCTCTAACCATCTCATCCCCTGTCGTCCCCTTCTCCTCCTGCCCTCAATCTTTCCCAGCATCAGCGTCTTTTCTAATGAGTCAGCTCTTTGCATCACATGGCCAAGGTATTAACAGCTTCAACTTCAGCAACAGTGCTTCCAGTGAATATTCAGGGCTGATTTCCTTTAGGATGAACTGGTTGGATCTCCTTGCAGTCCAAGGGACTCTCAAGAGTCTTCTCCAACACCACGAGTCAAAATCATCAATTCTTTGGTGCTCAGCTTTCTTTATGGTCCAACTCTCACATCCATATATGACTACTGGAAAACCCCATAGCTTTGACTATGCAGACCTTTATCAGCAAAGCAGTGTCTCTACTTTTTAATACACTGTGTAGGTTTGTCATAGCATTTCTTCCCAAGGAGCAAGTATCTTTTAATTTCATAGCTGCAGTCACCATCTGCAGTGATTTTGGAGCCCAAGAAAATAAAATCTGTCACTGTTTCCAATTTTTCCCCTTCTATTTGCCATGAAGTGATGGGACCAGATGCCATGGTCTTATTTTTCAATGTTAAGTTTCAAGCTAGCTTTTTCACTCTCCTCTTTCACACTCATCAAGAGACTCTTTAGTTGCTCTTCACTTTCTGCCATTAGAGTCGTGTTATCTGCA